>NC_132972.1:17650000-18330000 GCF_047496725.1 Anoplolepis gracilipes
ATTTGTAAAATAAATATTTTATCATACTTGATATCTCTTAGCACTTTACACACGTCTACTTCATTTTGTACGTGGCTTCATTATATCATGGCTTTGCATATGCAAAATATGCAATAAGTAGGAACAAAATATGTTATAATATTTTTTGAGAAATATGTATATATAACACATATCTAATGTCATACACTTTTCTTATTTTTATCTGTATGTAATATAAATTGTCTATTAGAAATACAATTAGATGAATATAAAATTATGCTTTTTTTGCATTTTATACCATAATGAATGAAATTTTAAAACGTATTTTTATAATAGCATTCAATATATATATATTATAGTATAAATATATATATTTATTATTATTGTAAATACACGTATTCATAACTTTTTTCACACACATTATGGTATAAAATACAAAATAGAGATAATTGTATACTCAATACCTAATATGTATTATAAATAATAAACAATTTATTTGCACTTATTATATACAGATAAAAATAAGAAAAGTATGATATTATATGATACAGGGTGGATTTTAATCCATCCAGTCGAATATCTCGAAAACCAAGCCCGGGAGAGAAAAATGTTTTAGACAAAAGTTGTATGGTTTCGAGAGGGCCATAAGATTGGTTTCCTTGAAAAGTCATTTGAAGGTCACGTGAAGGTCACTTCAAGTTTTTTAAATGGAACATCCTGTATATTTTTACATATTCTTGTAGCTCATCTCGAGAGCTTTCCAAAACACTTATGACAAAGTATTTTTCATTAAGTATTTTTTGAGTTATAAGACTTCAAAGTTACAGTATTTTGACATAAAATACAAGATATCTCGTAAAATATTCATTTTTTGATTATCTTACTCTAATACTTTTATGCACAGAATAACGAGACGAATCAATTGGTATAATTAAAACACATAATTATGTTAAAGTAAAAATCTGAATTTGCAACTAACTGTAAAAATATACAGGGTGTTCCATTTAAAAAACTTGAAGTGACCTTCACGTGACCTTCAAATGACTTTTCAAGGTCAAATCAATGGTACCATCTTATGGCCCCCTCGAAACCATACAACTTTTGTCTGAAACATTTTTCTCTCCCGGGCTTGGTTTTCGAGATATTCGACTGGATGGATTAAAATGGTCCACCCTGTATATAGTGTTATATACACATATATATTTCTCAAATTAAACATTGTAGCATATTTAGTTCCATATTTATTGCATGTTTGGCATATGCAAAACCATGATATAATAAAGCTATGTACAAGAAGTAGACGTGTGCAAAGTGTCTAAGAGATATCAAATATGATAAAATATTTATTTCACAAATATATATAATACTATACATTTATAAAATTAAAGAAAAAGTTTAACAATTTATTTGTATTTATTATATAGAGATAAAATTAAGTATATAACATTAGATGGACAATGTTATATACATATAATTCTTAAATAATTAAATATTTTGTTTATATTCATTGCACACATTTTGCATGACGATTCCTCCCGCACATGGCTTTGCATGGCAATAAATTTGGTCGAACAAAGAAATGCAACAGAATATGAATATATCAATTGACATATATACATATGGAACGTCAATGTGTAATTAACAAAAAGAAACGTATAATGCCAGTACACGTTAGATCGCCCCTGGCTTTATATATAACATATATAATATAAAATATATTTATAGAATATTTTATATAGAATAGGCGCCTTCCATCGCCCATTCTCGTAAGACGCAACCATAATGTATGTATTATTTTCGTCTCTCCGAGTACAAAGAAATCAATAATATTGAAGCGCCTTTTTCCAATGATTCATTGGATTACCATTTTGGAAAAGGCGACAATTCATTTTCTGCCACAATATTAAGAAAATGTTGCCTCATGTATTCCACACGATTGGAATATTTCTCGTTAGAAGGATTTCCTTCTAATGCTACAGCTGTGGCGAAAGCTGCAGCATAAATTCCACAACATATCCATCAGGTTGTACTTGAATCTTTGCAAATATTATATCATTTGCACTTATTTGTGAATAACGACGATCAATGTAATTTTTTTCTTTAGACGCCAATTTATCGTATGTACAACCGGATAAACTGTCGTACACTCGAAGCTTGGTGCTGTCAAAAAATATACATTGCTAGTGATCACTACAATTTCCTCCAATAATTTGTAAACTTTTGTCGCTATGACTTGCTTCAATTAAATGAGGATATTCTAAATATAACACACTTTGTGTTTTAAAATAAGCTTTATTTCTTACGACGCGTAAAAATCGGTCCAATAATTCGTCGTTTAGTTTGCAACGTACAGGTAATACATTGTCTCTTACTAAATTAATAACCTAGTAAAATGGAACTTTTTTGAAGAAATAATTGTACAAATGCTGCAATTTCGTGGAGAGGTGTGTTTTGGGGTGCTTTTTGACATATCAAAAGTCCCCATGCGTGGAAGCTACAGAAAACTCATAGTGGTGACAAAAAGGTCCAATAAACCTGTTTTTCGTAAATAATTCGAAAAGTATCAAGTTTATGAGCAAAAACATGAATATCAAAATTGTAGCTAATAAAATTCCGCACAATTTGATTTTTTATAGAACTCCGTACAACCAATAGAAGCCGAGATAGAATTTTTTAAAATATGGGTCATTTTGCGACGCGACGAAAACGCGCCCGCGCGTCATGCATTTTTCGTTAATATTTCGAAAATGGCCATTTGGATCGCAAAATCGTTTAAATGAAAGTTGTAGAGCACTAAATTGCGAATAAATTGCGTTTTGTTTATTCCTGTGCGATCGATATTTGCGGAGATACGAATATTTAAAAATTTTAGTGCGCTGTTAGTGGCTAAAACTACAATTTTCGTATGAAAAGTCGATTATAACTCAAAAAGTACTGATCGAACGCATATAGCATGTATTATAAAAGTAATAGGGAATAAAATTTTGAAACTTTTCATGTACATTTAAATTCATTTTGGTAATGACTGTATGAGATAAAGGCAAGAAAGTTGCAAAATTTGAATTTTGAAAGGTATTTTGCAAAATAGCTCACTTCCAGTTGACTGTGGGCTATAATAACATTATTATTTATTATACATTAATTAAAGACAATTAAATTATCTTTAAAATGAGCCGCGGCAGACCCTTCTACAATAAATCGTTTATGAGTTATAGGTGTTTAAAAATAAAGGCCAATATACATTTTTATTAAAAATTACAGTTATAGTTCATATACATATGAAAATGGTCCAGCTGCGTAAGTCCATCACGAGATGTGTGTTACTAAAAAAACAGGCATTGGAAAAATGCTGTATTTCGGATAAATTATGCCAAAATTGCATTTTCATTCCTTTTCTTGTCTATATCTTCATTTCTGTCAACTTCACAAAGAAAATGCACAGGACCTAAATTGAAGGTAACAAAATTTCCTTCAATTTAGGTCCTAAATTGAAAGTAACAAAATTTCCTTCAATTTAGGTCCTGTGCATTTTCTTTGTGAAGTTGACAGAAATGAAGATATAGACAAGAAAAGGAATGAAAATGCAATTTTGGCATAATTTATCCGAAATACAACATTTTTCCAATGCCTGTTTTTTTAGTAAAACACATCTCGTGATGCACTTACGCAGCTGGACCATTTTCATATGTATATGAACTAATAAAAATAGGTTGAAACTAATTTTTAAAAAATTGTTACCCATACGTTTTTGCACTATAACTGTAATTTTTAATAAAAATGTATATTGGCTCTTATTTTTAAACACCTATAACTCATAAACGATTTATCGTAGAAGGGTCTGCCGCAGCTCATTTTAAAGATAATTTAATTGTCTTTAATTAATGTATATGTTATTATAGCCTACGGTCAACTGGAAGTGAGTTATTTTGCAAAATACCTTTCAAAATTCAAATTTTGCAACTTTCTTGCCTTTATCTCATACAGTCATTACCAAAATGAATTTAAATGTACATGAAAAGTTTCAAAATTTTATTCCCTATTACTTTTATAATACATGCTATATGCGTACGATCAGTACTTTTTGAGTTATAATCGACTTTTTCACACGAAAATTGTAGTTTTAGCCACTAACAGCGCACTAAAAAAATTTTTAAATATTCGTATCTCCGCAAATATCGATTGCACAGGAATAAAAAAAAACGCAATTTATTCGCAATTTAGTGTTCTACAACTATCATTTAAACGATTTTGCGATCCAAATGGCCATTTTCGAAATATTAACGAAAAATGCACGACGCGCGGGTGCGTTTTCGTCGCGTCGCAAAATGACTCATATTTTAAAAAATTCTATCTCGGCTTCTATTGGTCGTATGGTGTTCTATAAAAAACCAAATTGTGCGGAATTTTATTAGCTACAATTTTGATATTCATGTTTTTGTTCGTAAACTTGATACTTTTCGAATTATTTACGAAAAACCGGTTTTTTGTCACCACTGTGAATTTTCCGTAGCTTCCATGGGGACTTTTGATATGTCAAAAAGCACTCCAAAACAGACTTCTCCACGAAATTGCAGCATTTGTTCAATTATTTTTTCCAAATCGTGAAATATCGAGCAATTTTACTGGGCTATAAAAGGAATAACCTGTTTATCGAGAAATTCTTTATGTCTCGCTGTATCATCTTCAGTTAGTTCTTCTTTATTTTGTGAATAACTAACAATGATGCAATCGTCATCTTGTTTCGCATTTGTCAGAACAGTAACAGTAGTATTAGTTGCTTCCATTGGTAAAATATTGGATTCGCAACATTGACTTTCTTTGATAATATTATCGTCTATATTATATTGTCGACAATTTTTTTGACCAGTAAATTTTGAGCTGCTTCTTGAGCTTCTATTTTATTATATATTTAGGATTTCTAATAGGCATATGTCTATTATGTCGACTCCAAGATTTCGGGCAGCATGCAATCCTAATAGAAACGTGTTAAAAAGGGCAGCATTTGAGTATTCCAAAATACATTGTCCCTATTAACACGTACTATTTTCAAGTTTTTTGGCGTCCACACAGTGAAAATACAATATTCTCGCTGCGTTACACTTAACTGGCCTTGAACTTGATAGAAAAATCGATGTTTTGATCAATGATTTATCTTATCTAGATTTTTCTTATCAAAAACGCTTTTTAATTGAGGCAGCGTCTTTATAGCCTCTTCCGCTATTAAATGTTCAGCTGATAGAGGACATTTTATTTCTATCAGGCCATCTTTATCTATGAACCCATCAGGAGAAGCACCCAAGCATGGATTTTTAACATCAATGAATAATCAGCAAGTTTTAATCTCCTTTTTCTTTTTTTTTTGTCCAATTTTTTTTGCAATTTTTTTCCTCTCGCAACTATATTTCATAGCCGCGGTATCGATAGAGGGAGGAAACAAAATGTTCTTTACAATTGCAGCGCAAAATGTCACATGCAAACCGCATCTGGCATAAAATGCAACCAGCTCACGAATAAATCGCCTCTGGGATAATTTTTTAACCAGTGCGCCTTGCAAACCGCATCTGGCATAAAATGTAACCAGCTCACGAATAAAGCGCCTCTGAAATAATTTTTTAACCAGTGCGTACATGCAGACTACATCTGGCATAAAATGCAACCAGCTCACGAATAAATCGCCTCTGGGATTATTTTTTAACTAATGCGCACATGAAAACTGCATTTAGTACAAAATATTACAACCAGCTCACGAATAAATCGCCTCTGGGATAATTTTTTAACCAGTGCCCCTTGCAAACCGCATCTGGCATAAAATGCAACCAGCTCACGAATAAATCGCCTCTGGGATTATTTTTTAACTAATGCGCACATGAAAACTGCATTTAGTACAAAATATTACAACCAGCTCACGAATAAATCGCCTCTGGGATCATTTTTTAACCAGTGCCCCTTGCAAACCGCATCTGGCATAAAATGCAACCAGCTCACGAATAAATCGCCTCTGGGATTATTTTTTAACTAATGCGCACATGCAAACCATTTTAATAATAGACTTTATATATACTATTTATATGTTCTATTAAAGAATTGTTTTAAAGATATAATTTGAAAAAAAATGTAAAACAATTTTCATAATACTAATGTTTTAATGGACTTTATGGAAGTCAAATTATCAAATATTATCGTTTTCAAATGATACAAGTCATCATTCAAAAAGTGTGATTAATGACGTTAAAAATCCGTCTTGTGTTAATAGAAATATTTGGATTTTGAGATCAATGGACAATTTCAAGAACATTATAACATTATTTTATTATTTTGATAATTTGATATTAGAGAATAAAGTATGTGCTTTATAAAAGTGAAAGTGTCAAATGGGACATCGTAACTCTCTCTATATATATTATATTATTTAAATAATATTATATATTATTATATTTTATATGTATATGTATATTTTTATATATATATATATATATATATATATATATATATATATTATTTATATATAACTTATGAATCAAAATTCATATTTGATAAAAAATATAAATTTATTGGAATAAGATCGCTCTTTGAGTAATGAAATCTTTCATTCGAAAACAATATGCCGTAACATAATTGGATAATAATATAATAAACAACATATGATATAACAACATTAAAACAATTCTTTTTATATAAATGAAAATACTAACCTTTTCATCCAGCCTTCCTTGAAGAAAACGTTGACAGAGAGACAAATATTTCCAATCGTGCTGTTGACCCATAAATAACTAACACTACACAAATAACTTCACTACACAAAACTACACTAAACGATATTAGAGCGTGCATCAGTAATGCCGAATCAGATGCATGGCTCACTCTCCGTATGACGCACACACAAGCGCGAGTCGTATATATATGCCGCGCACGTGCCAAGCTCACATGTAAACGGCTCGCATTTGGGTGTGCGTCATACGGGCCGTGAGCCGGTTCGGTATCACCGACGTGTATGTAAGTTCAATATAGTTAGCAAACAAATTCAATATTTCGCATTTTCTATTATTGCATTCGTTTGGGAATCATTTGGGCAAGTTTAGGAAAGCATTTTAATTTTTACTTGACAAGCATTTTAATTGATATATAACTAAAAAGCATTAGAACTAAAAAAAGGTATTGTGAAAAGCGGGAGCGCGTCAAGAACGAGTAAATTTTGATTACATATTAATTAAAAATAATCTGATTTATGTCGTGTTTGGTTTCATTTTAATCGCAAAAAGCTCACTAATCCATTACAATTATTTTCAAATTAATAAAATGCGAAATAAAAGTTTCAATTTTTATTTTATAAGATATTTATATTATAGATCAGATAAGATCTCCGCGAGACTGGTGAGTCGTCGAAAGCAAAAGAGAGAACGAGTAAGGAGCAAGCGAGATGGTCAACATCAAAGGCAGTTCCAAGGTCTCGTTTGCGAGCTTTCCTTTATTTCCAGTCTTTCGTATCATATTTCATCTTTCCGCAGAAAATAAAATTTTTTTATTTCGCATTTTATCGATTTGAAAATAATTTTAACGGATTAATGAAATTTTTGCGATTAAAATGACACCAAACACGACATAAATCGAATTACAAACATGATAAGTTATACTCGGCGATGTGAGCCCATGCGCGGATGTTGATGCGTAAAGAAACTGCGTAAAGAAATTAATTCTTTTCACGAAAGAATTTTTAATTAATACCCAGAGCACATATTTTCTAGATTCTCATTTTTGAGACCCCTAAAAAACCCGCTCTATAACCCCCCAAAGAGATGTAGACGAGAAAAAATATCGGGGCGAAGTCGCTGAATCGGGAATTGAACCCGAGTCTTTCGCTTGCCGGGCGACTGCTCTTACCACTGAGCTATTCAACCCCACACCGATACTTCACTCGTCTATTTGTTTATATAAACCTCCTGATAGATAAATCGAAGAACGCGATTTTTCAGCCCCGCGTGATTTCAAATGATTTGAAATTATATTCGGCTCCAATATTTACAAACATGATAAGTTATACTCGGCAATGTGAGCCCATGCGCGGATGTTGATGCGTAAAGAAACTGCGTAAAGAAATTAATTCTTTTCACGAAAGAATTTTTAATTAATACCCAGAGCACATATTTTCTAGATTCTCATTTTTGAGACCCCTAAAAAACCCGCTCTATAACCTCCCAAAGAGATGTAGACGAGAAAAAATATCGGGGCGAAGTCGCTGAATCGGGAATTGAACCCGAGTCTTTCGCTTGCCGGGCGACTGCTCTTACCACTGAGCTATTCAGCCCCACACCGATACTTCACTCGTCTATTTGTTTATATAAACCTCCTGATAGATAAATCGAAGAACGCGATTTTTCAGCCCCGCGTGATTTCAAATGATTTGAAATTATATTCGGCTCCAATATTTACAAACATGATAAGTTATACTCGGCGATGTGAGCCCATGCGCGGATGTTGATGCGTAAAGAAACTGCGTAAAGAAATTAATTCTTTTCACGAAAGAATTTTTAATTAATACCCAGAGCACATATTTTCTAGATTCTCATTTTTGAGACCCCTAAAAAACCCGCTCTATAACCCCCCAAAGAGATGTAGACGAGAAAAAATATCGGGGCGAAGTCGCTGAATCGGGAATTGAACCCGAGTCTTTCGCTTGCCGGGCGACTGCTCTTACCACTGAGCTATTCAGCCCCACACCGATACTTCACTCGTCTATTTGTTTATATAAACCTCCTGATAGATAAATCGAAGAACGCGATTTTTCAGCCCCGCGTGATTTCAAATGATTTGAAATTATATTCGGCTCCAATATTTACAAACATGATAAGTTATACTCGGCGATGTGAGCCCATGCGCGGATGTTGATGCGTAAAGAAACTGCGTAAAGAAATTAATTCTTTTCACAAAAGAATTTTTAATTAATACCCAGAGCACATATTTTCTAGATTCTCATTTTTGAGACCCCTAAAAAACCCGCTCTATAACCCCCCAAAGAGATGTAGACGAGAAAAAATATCGGGGCGAAGTCGCTGAATCGGGAATTGAACCCGAGTCTTTCGCTTGCCGGGCGACTGCTCTTACCACTGAGCTATTCAGCCCCACACCGATACTTCACTCGTCTGTTTATATAAACCTCCTGATAGATAAATCGAAGAACGCGATTTTTCAGCCCCGCGTGATTTCAAATGATTTGAAATTATATTCGGCTCCAATATTTACAAACATGATAAGTTATACTCGGCGATGAATCATTTATCTATCTGGAATGATTTATCTATCAGGAGGTTTATATAAACAAATAGACGAGTGAAGTATCGGTGTGGGGCTGAATAGCTCAGTGGTAAGAGCAGTCGCCCGGCAAGCGAAAGACTCGGGTTCAATTCCCGATTCAGCGACTTCGCCCCGATATTTTTTCTCGTCTACATCTCTTTGGGGGGTTATAGAGCGGGTTTTTTAGGAGTCTCAAAAATGAGAATCTTGAAAATATGTGCTCTGGGTATTAATTAAAAATTCTTTTGTGAAAAGAATTAATTTCTTTACGCAGTTTCTTTACGCATCAACATCCGCGCATGGGCTCACATCGCCGAGTATAACTTATCATGTTTGTAAATATTGGAGCCGAATATAATTTCAAATCATTTATAAATCGAATTACTTTTAATTAAAAAGATAATCGTAATTATGATTATTAATTAATTTCATTTTTTATTTTATTTTTTATAAATAATATATAATGAGAATAATTAATGAGAGTTTTACGATTATAACATCAAACACGATATAATTCGAACAATTTTTACTTAAATAAGTAAAAAATTAACATTTTTCTCTAATTAAAAAAATTATATGTGTGTGTATGTGCGTGTGCGTGTGCGTGTGCGTGTGCGTGTGCATGTGCGTGCGTGTGTGTGTGTGTGTTTTTATACATGCATAAATATGTATACAAGCAATTATGTTCACCGCGCGATTGCTTAATATGGCTACATAAAAATGTTTCAATAATAACATATAACATGTTATTCGTAGTATATAAAAATATTGCACGCAATTACGCAATAACTAATAAAATATATTAATTAATTCATATATATGAAATTTCTTATCTATAATTTATAGATATAGCACGGACTTGAACCTGTTGTGGATATTAGAATAAGAATCTCTTTTTAAAAATCATTTATTTTATCAGAATTATTCACTACAATAAAAATTATTTACTATGATAAAAATTACTAGTTACGATTAATGCTACTTGGCCCGTTGCCTCAACAAGAATGAATGCTCGCCCTGCTTTGTCCGTTCATCGCAAGAATTGTCTTATCGCTTTTGCTTTGTCTGTCGATCGAAAGAATTTCCTTATCGCTATAGTGTGTCACTTGCTGTGAACCACCTTATGCCTATATGACATGCACGACACCTCCCTGCGTTTTTAAGAATTGTTTATAGTTTTCTTATTTTGTTAAAACGATTCTTGTCCATGATTGGGATGGCTGATGCATAAGCTACATTTTGTGCTTTATCGTCTATATGATTAGCATTTTCTCCGAAACTGCAATTATTATAACAATTTCCGCACATCATTCTAATAGTTTGAATTAACAGTTTAAAGAATCCTATCTTTGCTAGAAATACAAAAGTAAGTCTTCCTATTGCTACATATCCTATATAGTTTAAGTATTGCATTAATTTTTCTTTCCATGTTTTTTGTCTTTGATGTTGCATTATCTTATCCGCTATATTTTCTATTTCATCTAATGATTTTCCTATTCCTTGTAAGTCATTATTATTTAATTTTACACTTAATAAATCTTTTGGAATATCAGACTTAGTCAATGTTATGTTTGGCAGTTTGATTTTTGTATCAAATATGTCAACTGTAATGTTTTCTTTGGTTAGATTATTAGGTCTTAGTGTCACTGAGTTGGATATTCCAATACAATCTGGCACTAAATCAATCATTACATTTCCTTTTAATTTCGGTCGCCTTGTTTTATTATCTGTACATAATAAATATGTTAATTTATTCTTCTTTAGGAATAATGCCTATCCACTTGTTTCCCGTGTCAGATTGTATCCAATACAATTCTTTAATAATAGCATATTTACTTTCACATTCTTTACTTGAACGCTTAGTAAGTATATTTAATAGACAATCGTTATCTTGTCTTATTGAATAACCTGATTTATTTCTTTTTATTAATTTTATGTCTCTTAATTTTCTTCCTTTTTCTAACTCTAGTTCTATTACGGGAATAAAATACATTTGCATCTCGTCTAACAATATAAATCTATTCTTGATATCAATTATTGATTGAAATAGCCATCCATGAACAGGTAAAGTTATTACTCGTTTTACGTTTAATTTTGCTTCTTCTAACAATGGAATTTTCATTTCTATTAGTATTCTTTTTCCATTTAAGATTGCATTTATTTCGCAAATATTAATTAATGTTAAATAATTTTTTTCCTCTAGTTTTACCGGAAAATTCCTTACATGTTCGTGTGTTCTGAGTATTTCAAACAATCTTTCAGGTGTTAAAATATAAAGTTTAATAGTGCCATGTTTGGCATCGTAAGCAAGTTCTTCTATACGCTTTATTTTATTTTTTAATTCCATTATATCTAATTCTATGTCAAATATTAATTCGTTTATTTGAATATTTATTTCATTACTTCTACTTAAATCGCGTACTTTATTAAACTTATTGTTTATATCATTTATCTGTTTTTGGGATTTATTTAGGTTGATTATACTGGAACCTATCGAGATTAATATAATACTTGTTTGGTTTCTTATATAGTGTAATATTTCTTTTTGATCATTATACAATTTGTCTATTTCGTTATTATAGTACGTCGCATCTGATGCATCTAGCGTACCAAATAGGATTTTGCTAACTTCTCCGATAAAATCAAATAGACCTCTTTTGATTCGCGAGGAGTTGCTGTCTAATCCAATAAGATGGAAGGTATTTCTTAGCTCTCCCCGAACTTTATTAAAAGTAAATTCGTTTTGAAATTCGTTGAAAGGAAGAACATACAAATTTTTCTCCATTTCTAGTGTTTTTCATGTATAGATTATTTAGTACGTATCTATACATTGTATCGATCGCGTTTAAGTCGATTTCTATGTGAAAAATCAAAGCCTATTATGAGTTTCCATTCTTCATGGTAGAGTCGAGCTTGAGCTAATCCTTCTAGGACTATATTTTCATTATTATCAAGTCTTGTTACACGATATTTATTGTCGCCTTCTTGTTCAAGTCCGTTAACGTATGCCGTGGTCGTCAAAATGAGTAGTATAATAATAATAAGTTTAATTTTCTTTTTCATCATCGCTGCTTTCTGTAATAATTAGATCTTTATGTTTAAATACCTTTACGTTTGTCCGATGATGAATCACTTGTCTTCCATTTTCATTTACTATCACTGAGTTATTTGGTAGAGTTTTAATGACCTCGTAAGGTCCCTTTCCAACGAGGTTGTAAACCTGTGGCTATGTAATTTTTTGTTAAGACTTTCATTTTTGGAAAGATTGGTTCTAGGTTATCATAGGAAGTAGAGGGTTGGTTGTGTTCTAATTTTTCTCTTACTTCTTTTAATTTGTTTTCTTGTTCAAACTTTCTTCTCTCCTGTAAATGTTGTATTTCTTCTTCTTTATTTATTTCTTCTAAAATTGAGTTAGCTTCGTATCCCATTTGCAATTCAAAAGGTGTATAACCGGTCATTCTGTTTTGAGTAGTATTGTATGCTAGCATTGCTTTTGGTAGTAGTAGATCCCAAGGATTTTCAGGAGTGGAGTAATGTCTAAAATATTCTTTTAATATTGTGTGACTTCTTTCGTTTTTTGCATTTGATTGAGGGTGATATATGGAGGTAAGGGTTTGTTTTGTCTTTATTCTTCTACAAAATTCATTGAACTCTTGACTCATAAACTCCTTTGCATTGTCTGTTAGGATTTCTTTTGGTTTTTCAAATATTCTAAGCCATGAACTCTAAAATGCTTTTATTATTGCAGCTGTTGATTTGTCAATTAATGCTTCGCAAATCATGTATCGAGTTAAATAATCTTGAATAACAAGGATGTATTGATTTCCTTGTTCTGTTTGCTGCAGAAGTCCTACAATGTCGAGCGACACCTTTTTATTAGGTTTTGTAGGGATATCCACTTTTTGCTGTTTATATGGTTGTTTTTCTGTGTTTTTATTTCTTTGACAGGATTCGCAGTTTTCGATGAATTTTTTGACGTCTTGATAAATTTCTTTCCAAGTGTAGTCCTTTTGTATTTTTAATACTGTTTTTTCTATGCCAAAGTGTCCTCCAAGCTCTGAGCTATGTGCTTCCTGAATTATTCTTTCTTTATTTGATGGTTCTGGTCTTGACAAATATTTTGTTAGCTCCATTTCCGCTGCTATATCAGCAAATTCGATTTCGTGTTTCTTTTCTGTAATTACATTTATAATTTTGTCGTCTCCTATCAAAGAATTTATTATTTTTTGTTTGTAATTTCTTGTCTCGCCCGGATCTAGAAATATTATACCTTTCTTTATCAGTTCTGGGGGTCTCCATAAATACATGATAGTAGGAGAACCTTTATTAGTTTCATGTTTAATTGTTACTTGATTTTTTATCCTTAATTTTTCTTTTTGTTTTGGGAATGCTTGACGTGTTTGTTCATCTCTCGAGTTTTTCGAAGGTATTGATTCTACTTGTTCTTTTAGATAGGTAGTAAACTCGTCTTGTGTATCGTCTTCCGAAACATCTCCATAAAATTTCAAGTATTCATCTAATTCTCTGTGAAAGTCTTCAATAGTGTTTACATTCATTCTGGAAAGAGCATCAGCGTTAGTGTTGATTTTTCCTGGTTTGTAGATAATTTCATAGTCATACTCCTAAGTTTTAATCTCCATCGCATCAGTCGAGAGTTCGGATCTTTTACATTCATTAGCCATATTAATGGTCGATGATCTGTCACGATTGTAAATTTTCGTCCATAAAGATATTGGTGAAAGTGTCGTGTCGCCCATACAATTGCTAGTAGTTCCTTTTCTGTTGTCGTATACCGGACTTCCGCCTTGTTTAATGTTCTGGATGCATATGCTAATGGTCGATCATTACCAATTCTTCTTTGGGAAAGCACGGCTCCTAGTGCAGAATTGCTGGCGTCTGTAGTGAGTATAAATGGCTTTTTCCAGTTAGGATATTGTAATACAGGGTCTTCAATTAGCATTTGTTTAAGTTTTAAAAAAGCGTCGTCTTGTTTGTTTATCCATTTAAATGTTTGATCTTTCTTTATAATAGCTTATTTATTGGTTTTGCGATTTCACTAAATTTTGGTATGAATTTTCTATAATAAGAGCAAAGTCCTAAAAATTGTTTAATTTATTTTTCGTTCTTTGGTTTAGGATAATTTTTAATCTTATTGACTCGTTCTGGATTCGATTTTATACCTTCAGCAGATATTATGTCCGAGATAGGCTAATTCAGGTTTTAAATACTCGCATTTGTCAGGTTGAAGTTTTAGGCCGCATTGTCTTAAACGTTCAAATAGTATTTTTAAGTTTTTATTATGTTCTTCAATTGTATGTCCGTATACTATTATATTGTCGATGTAGACGAAACAGTTATTTCCGATCAAACCTTTTAGTCCTTTATTCATCATCCTTTGAAAGGTAGGTGGCGCGTTTCTTAACCCGAATGGCATACGCGTATATTCGTAATGGCCATCCTGAGTAGAAAACGCAGTCTTTTTAATGTCCTCTTGTTTCATACCGATCTGGTGAAACCCAGATGTTAAGTCAAATGCGCTAAAATAACGAGCGTTCCCGAGTTTATCAATTATTTCATCAATATTAGGTAGTGAGTAATTATCTTGAAAGGTTTTATCATTTAGTTTCCGATAATCTATTACTAATCTCTACTTTCTTTTTCCTGAAGCATCTTGTTTTTTTGGAACTATCCAAAGCGGTGAGTTATAAGGTGAGTCGCTATCACGAATTATTCCTTTAGCAAGCATCTCTTTTATTTGTCGTTTAATCTCGTCTTGATGAATCAGTGGGTATCTGTACTGTTTGGTTTGTATTGGTATTTCATCGGTTGTTTTTATTTCATGCTCAAGTATAGAGGATAAAGGAAGTGGATCGTTAGGAAGAGTGAATATGTCATGATACGATAAAATTATATCTTCAATTTCTTTACGTGATTTATTTATGTAATTAAGCCTAATATTATTCTTTAATAATTTTAATCTTTGTAAATTAATCTCGCATTTGTTTAATGTAAAAAAAAGTGATTCATCGTACGGTATTATTTCGGATATTTTATTTGTTAAATGATATGGAAGAATTGGATTGTTTTTTTGGTTAAGCCTAGTGATAGCCTCAATATCATTGTCAAATATAACTAATACAGATTTTTTATCTTTACTTAATTTGTAATTTTACTTTCTTTAATATATTGCCTAATTTAAAGCAATTATTTGTTAGTTCAAATTTATGCGCGTATAATAAATCTGTTTCTAAAATGCCATCGATATCTTTTATAAAATTGTCTTTTATTACCTGTATTTTATGTTGTTTATTTTGAAATTGTGTGTTTACTGAATAAAGGCTATTATATACGGTTTGATTATTTCTATTCCTTTATCTCGCGTTATATTTTTATCTTAAGTTTACTTTCAGATATCATTGTTATTTCACTACCTGTATCTATCAGAAATTTTGCCTCGTCAAATGGATTAATTTTTAGTCGTACGACAGGTCTCGTTCTGACCAATTTTCTTCCAGAAGGGGCTTCGTAACGTTGTTGATCCTTCCCCTTTCTCTTGAATCACCGTAGTTGTTCCAGGTGAGTTGGCTGTTTTGTGGTCTCGGCGAAAATCCTTCTTCTCCTGATGATACTTCTTAGTGCGGCATTCTTCCTCAACGTGTCCGTTCCGATTACAGTAATTGCAGAATCTTACTTTTGGTTTTACATCTCGTTTATCCCTTTTGAAAACCTTATTATCATTCCTGTCAAACATTCGGCTGTATCTAGTCTCTAAATCAAACATTCTGGCTGCTTCGAAAGTGCTCTGTAAATCGGTCGTTCTTTGTCCAAGTAAGAATATTGATATATCTCTTCTAGCGTTACGTTTAAATGCTCTCACAGATTCTTCAGTAGTTAGTATTTCTCTTGTTTCGATCATCGAGGGATCATTGTTAGTATTAATAGCAGTTATCACTTCATCATGAATTTTTGAAAATCGTTTTATAAATTCATTCATACTTTCGTTTGGCTTTTGTTTGCATAGATTTCTTTTTGTAGCTAAAGCAGAGACATCTATTGTTTTACCATATAGAAATCGTACCTTTTCAATTAGTTTGTCCAACGAAGGAATAGTGTCCGCTCTGATGGCTGTTGCTGCTTTGCCTTTTAATTTTTGCGATAGTATAGCCAGCAGTAAATATTGATGTTGATGTTCAACTAGTATCGTTCGAATATGCATGATCATGTTAATAAATTGTTCCGCATTTTGTCCGTCAAACTCTAGTATCATGGGGATGCACTTTTCATATTTCTCAATTCGGTCAATTGATGCTGTTTCTGTTAAATCTTCTTCTGGGAGTCTTGGATACAGATTTTGAGGCGTATGATAAGCTGGTCTTCCTTCTATTCGCGCTTCAAGTTGTTCGATTTTCTCTTCTAATTTTATCATTTTATCTATCATAACATTCACTGCTGTTGTTATTTCATTAGGAGCGCTTGGTTGACGTATTGGTGATTGAGTTTGCGACATATTATTGGGTGCTGTCACGTAGTCTTGTACCAGAATTAAATTTAATGAAGATTCTGTTAAACTTACGTTGGTTCGAGTTTCTCTCCAATGCCACTGTGGATGCAGGTTGTCTGATTGGTCGTTCACCTGCGTCAGTTTTGCCTAAGCCTCACGGTTACGCGGATCCCAGACTAACTGTCACCAAAAACTGTGAACTGTGTGTAGTGTGCTTCGGAATTCAGTTAAGATTTTGTAGAATGCACTGCACTTCACAATTCACTTTTTTTATGTGAATTCAATACGAGACATAATTTAGTATCCCGCACCGCTGCAACTAATTTATGTTGTGGATATTAGAATAAGAATCTCTTTTTAAAAATCATTTATTTTATCAGAATTATTTACTACAATAAAAATTATTTACTATGATAAAAATTACTAGTTACGATTAATGCTACTTGGCCCGTTGCCTCAGCGAGAATGAATGCTCGCCCTGCTGTGTCCGTTCATCGCAAGAATTGTCTTATCGCTTTTGCTTTGTCTGTCGATCGAAAGAATTTCCTTATCGCTATAGTAAAAAGTAACAGCCATAGACCATAAAGTATGCATAATCGGAACTACATTAAAAATATAAAGCGTCATTACCATCGCAAATGCACGCAGTCGATAAAATAGGAAATTTTTTCATATATAGTGAAAAAGGATATTCAGATTAAGATTTATTTATTTATTACATTGTGAAATTATTATTTCCTAAACTATAGGACCGTTACACAAGTGTTTCTCAAATAATTTCACGTCAATTAAAGAAGAAAAAATAATAATTTTTATTATTTTGTCTGCTAACTATATACGTAATTAATCAATTTTCATTAATTATAAGTAAATCATTATTTCTAGAGTTATAAAACTCTTTTCCTAAACTTTTCCAAACAATTCCCAAACGATTCCAATAGATTGCAATAATGAAAAATGAAAAATAAAAAATTTGTCTGCTAAAGTGAACAGAGGAAATTTTTATTTATTTATTACATTGAAACTGTTATTTCCCAAACTATAAAAATGCTTTCCTAAACTTGCCTAAATAATTCCCAAACGAATGCAATAATAGAAAATGCTAAATATTGAATTTGTCTGCTAATTATATTGAACTGTGTATGTATGTTACTCTGTACGCATGAAACAGACAAGGATAGTACTCTTGTATTTCCTTGTCACAGAAAAAGATTATAGCTCTGACTATCGCGACACCAGTCAATCTGCTGGTGCACTAATCTACTGCTCTTTTTTACCCATTTATTCTCGATTTCGTATGATACATATGCACGAAAGTGTATTCGACAAAAATTATTTTTACTACACATCAAATTCATTTTCTACAAGTTTACATATATTCTGTCATGCATTTCCTTAGACGAAACGAACTTATTTTGTACGGGCAAATTGCAAAACTTTTATATTAATAAATATAGTTACGACTTGACGCTACCAATCGATAATAATATAAAACTGTAATTTCTTATTTTCTTCATTTTTAACTGAAAATTATACTATTTCAACGATCGTTGCTGTATATACTTTAATCATGGAGAAGCATTTTTCATTCTGTACAACCAATAAAATAATTTTTGTCTAATATTAAACAATCGTTTTGATCGGTAAGGTAGAACGGTACGACATCCCCTTAAATACTAATTGTAAGTATTTATTTATTTTAAGTTGATTATTTTATTTATTTGGGTGGATTAAACGCCACTGATTGCGCTGCTATTTATTTTAAGCATGCCTTTAATAATGTAGAAGAAATTTTATTACATATGACCTGGCATGGTACCAAACATTTGAAAGCTTTAAAAAAAACTCGTTTTGCACAGGCTTGTGAAAATAAATAAAGATTAAATACTTTTTTAAATAAAATATATTTTAATATTAATTATAAATTTATAATATTAAATAAAAATGTTTTTATACATATATAGATGCCATGAGTAATAATTTACATTTTACAAACCCAAGACGCGATGAATTTGAAGACGCAATGGTCAAGGGTAAAAAGTACAAAAGAACGTTTTCGTCGTCAACAAAAACGATCTTTCGACGAAATAGATCAAGAGTATAAAAAATCAACAGCCTTCTATTAAAAGACAAAAAATTTTATTGGATAAAAGAAATAAACAGCAATTTGACAACAATTATCCTAGTAAGCCACAAAAATAGAAGCTAATGAAATATAAAATCAGAAATATGCGTATAACTGATAATATTTATTTTTCAGATAATGAAGTAGAGGACAATTTGGCAGACAATCAAAGCTTTGACGAAATTGAGAACGATATCTTCGATTAAAGATATGATAAATTTTGGAAAAATTATTATTAAGTATATTAAATTATAAGTATAAAGATTTATTAAGTATATTAAGTTATAAATATAAAGATTTATGAAGTATATTAAGTTATAAGTATAAAGATTTATAGTTGTAAAGATATCCAATTATTAAGTTGAAAGATTTACTATTATTATTCAATTTATATATTTTATTATAATTAATATTATTATATTATTGTTTATAATTTTTGTTGAAAATGTATGTATATTGAAAATATTTTTAAATAAATAATATTTAGGAATAATTCTTCTTGTAATAATTATTTATATATTTAAAAAAAGCTACCTTTCGAAAAGATTTATGTATTTGCACAATGCTGACAATCTGGAAGTACAAAATGCTTGCACAATGCTGGCATAGCCGTTGAGCATGATGTGCCGTCACTATGCTCGTCAGATGCGAAGGCAGCGGGACGTCACAATGACAGCATGCTTCTGCACGCGTGGCTACATTGTGCGGTCATAGTGGAAACATTTGGTTATCTGGGTATGTTATTGGATCGATCCGTGCTAGATTCATATTGCGAATCTCAAAGTACGAAACATTATTGGCTGCGTATGAGCTTTTTTCATTTTGATAATATTATTGGAATAATATACAAATATATATTTTATTAAAATACTTTTATTGAAATTATTAAAAAATTAAATTTTATATGAAATAAAAGCATTTTAATTCTATTATATATACGTATATTACTTCTTAATATATGCTAAAGTGGAAAAAGATTACGCGCAGTTAATAATATGTAATAAAACATTAATAAATCTATATGTTTCATACTTTTGAGATCCACATTTATGGATCTAGCACGAACACGAACCACAATTTATGGATCTAGCATGAACACGAATCAATCGTTCGTTTTATCGTGACGCTAGAAAGTCGATCCAGCCATGTAGTTCCATCGGCTCTAAAATCGATCCAGTTAGCGCCACTGTACCGCGGAGAAAAAGCATCGTAAGAAAAACGACGGCATGGCCCCTCTCAGGCTGCAAACCCAAGCAGCAGAATAGCGTAACGTGGAACGAGAGCGAAACCAATCACGAGCGTTTCTCGTTTTTCGTTGCGTTGAAACTTGACCCCTAACTACCCATGGAGCGCAACGAGCGCACCGCAGATTTTGCGCAACCAATCACAAATCATTATTTCATAAGGGTTAAAATCAACATTAAAACTTTTTTCATAGTTTTTAACATCTTTAGTCAATACTTCCAATAAAAAACATATTTTATTTAGTATTTATGTACATGATAATAAAAATGAACGACATAAACAATATTTAAAAGTCATTTTAGAAACGTACTGTTCGTTCCGCGTTACGCTATTCCGCTCCATGGGTAGTTAGGGGTCCGGTTTTAACGCAACGAAAAACGCGGAACACTTGTGATTGGTTCCACTCTTGTTCCACGTTACGCTATTCCGCTGCATGGGTTTGCAGCCTCAGGCTTTTCTCTACCAGGACTCTAGATACGCGTACTAAGTACTATACTAGCCAATCATAGTCATTCTTCTTAAGAATGGAATGGCTGTGATTGGCCAATAGTATTTAATACACGTATCAAAGTATGCGGTGTAAACAAGACCTATATGAAATCAGATCCGAACGACCTCTAAGTTTAATGCTAGAAAATTGAAGTGCTAGAAAATCGAATAGCGTCGCTATTCTATATGACAGTTATCATGGCTACATTTAATGACATGGAGCTGCCATATTTTTTCTGCATAGGGCTTGTTCGGCCTGTTAGGGGGTCAATTAAATTGTTGAGGTTCGGATAAAGTCCGGAGATGGCTAATACAAGATAGTTTCTGATAACCAAATATATAGTGCATGTAATAAACAATTGAGCAAGATTTTGAAAATTGAGTGAATTGTTACAGCAGGTATGTTTGCATTAATTGAGTGGTTACTTAGAATCGCCGACGAAAAAACCGATTTATTCGAAACAGTTTCCTATATATGTTAGATAGAGGAACTCTGCATTACAAATTTGCTCACGAATGGCAATGTATACTGAAATTGTGACGAGGTTATGAACTTGAAATCTAGGACGATTATATTGCAACTACATTGTAATGATGTATATATTATCCATTTGACAAAATTACTTAACAGAATTACATGGTACAATAACATTCGCATGAGATTGGGTCATAAGGAGAAATTTTTGCGATTTTGTCAAATTTTACTCGCAATTGTAATCTTAGTAGATTTTACTGTTTACACTTTTTTAATTTATATGTAATTTTCCTGCTGTACATTTTTCGCTAAATGTTTTTTTTAGTTATCTTTACCATAGTTACGTAATTACCAGTGTAAATGATTTCTGTATTAAATGAATAAGAACAAAATATGAATTAAACTCGATTTTTTTCATGTGTATTAACATGTTTATATATCGATGCACAATATTGATAATAAAAAGCCATTTTATTTTACATATTTTTTGTCAACATTGATGAATAAAAACTTAAAACTTTAATTTTTTATTTAAAATTGTCGATTATAAGTAGAATTGTTGGTTGTCAATGATAAAATATATACTTTATAAAAGAAAAATGCATTTTGTGTTTTACTTTTGTATGCACTTTTGTATTTTCTCTTATTGTTAATTTTTTTCCTTATCAAATATATTCTCTTTTTTTCAATTTTGTGTACTTTTTGTTTTTTAATATTTTTTTATTGTTTATATTTTTATTTTATCTGTTTATTTTTTTATATTTATTAATTTTTTTATCTTACTTATTATCCTTTTTTTCTAAATTTTTCTTAATGAAAACAATTGCATGCAACAAAAACAAATCAAGTAATTTGCAGTTTTATTAAAAATTTTAGAAATTTCATTAAAATTTATTAATTTTTTCTTATTAATTTATTATTGATTTATTATAATTAAAATATATATTTATATTATTGTATGAATAAATTATTTGAACCATATAGATATTTATATAACTATCTAATCTATATATTTCAAATTTGTGGGTCAATTTAATTACATTTTCTTTAATATTAATATAAAATTCAAATTATTATAGCAATAAATTATATATTGTAGGAATATCGCAGATAACAACAATGTGGTATAAGAAGATAATCAGTGTTAATAATGACAATGAAAATATCCACTATAAATTGTGGTAAGAAGCAGCTTTATCAATAAAAAGACATGTCAGATTCGTCGCAATATCTTTACGGTCATCCTCCTCCTGATATTATGCCAAAAGGATTTCCAAATATTGGTAATAAAAATTATGTTATTAAAGATGTAATTGTATTTAATATTATGAATATATATATATATATATATATATATATATATATATATATATATAATATTATAGATATATATATATATAAAGAGAGAGAGAGAGAGAGAGAGAATATTTAATATTATGAATATATAAGGAAAAAAAATTTTGATTATTTTAAACATGTAGGCATAGGAGGAAAATTACGTCAACTTGAAAGTCTGTTTATCAATGGTCCTGCCCAAAGTGGACGAGTGGGTCATACTATCTCGATCGAGACACTTATTGATATTTTACTTGTGTTATACGACGAATGTTGCAATTCTTCGTTACGTCGTGAGAAAACTGTTTCTGATTTTATTGAGTTTGGTAAGTTTTTGGATATTAGATAAAGTAATAATTTATTTTATTTAATATTAATGTTTTTTAAATATTTTAATAATTTTTAATATTTTTTAATATTTTAATATTTTATTTAATTAATAAAGCATTAAGTAAATTTAGCTAATTTGTTAGTTTTATTGTTGGCTCTTTATAGTGAAACCAATAACTTCATGCATAAAAAATTTACAATTGACACGAGAAGACTTTGAAATTGTTAAAGTAATTGGCAGAGGTGCCTTTGGGGAAGTATGTGTCGTAAGAATGCGTGGTTCGGACAAAGTATTTGCTATGAAAATTTTGAACAAATGGGAGATGTTAAAGCGTGCTGAGACTGCATGCTTTAGAGAAGAGAGGGATGTATTAGTATATGGTGATCGCAGATGGATCACAAATTTGCATTATGCCTTTCAAGATGACAATAACTTGGTAATACAATTTTATTATTGATGCTGAACACATTTCATATTATAAAAATGTCAATTATGTCTGATATTTCTTTCAAACATATTTATATAGTATTTGGTCATGGATTACTATTGTGGTGGAGATTTATTGACATTATTGAGCAAATTTGAGGACCGTCTCCCTGAAGATATGGCTCGATTCTACATAGCAGAAATGGTGCTAGCTATAGGTTCTATACATGACTTGCGCTATGTACATCGTGACATTAAACCTGATAATGTTTTATTGGATGCAAATGGTCATATCAGATTAGCTGATTTTGGTTCTTGTTTACGACTATTTGAGGATGGGACGGTACAAAGTAACGTCGCAGTTGGTACTCCAGATTATATTTCACCAGAAATATTGAGGGTAATTTTATGTTGCATATTTTGCTTTATATTACAAACAAATATATGTAGTAATCTTAAGAATTTTAACTACTTTACATTCTACAAAATATTTTATATACAAGATATTTTATTAATCTTAAGAGGATACCAGGGTACATCTGTATTACTGATTAAACTCTAGCCTAACCAACATAACATTATATTTGCTTAATAGGGACAGGATGTGGTTCCATGGCAGAGTGTCATACTTGTCGTGTGAAGGATCTTAGGATCGAATCCGTCCGTCCCCACATATTAAGAGTGCTTAATAAGCACTTTAAATATATGTTTAATGAAAAAGAATGATTGAAAAGCAATTGATAAAAGAAACAGTGCATAAGAAAAAAATAATAAAAAGTATTATTGTACATGTGCAAGATAACTGTTTGGTTGGAAGCACAAAAGGAGTTTACTAGTTCTTTAAAAAAAATATTTCTTTAATATAAAAGTTTTGCAATTTATACATATGAAATAAGATTATCCCAGGCTAGGAAATGCATGAAGGAATATTAGTAAATTTGTAGAAATGAGCACAAATATTTTAGTGCTTATTTCTACAATTTTAATATTTTAGTGCTCATTTCTACAATTTAGTAAAAATATTTTTTATCAGACTTCTAGTTTATTTCTACAATTTCTATTTCTACAAATTTAATTTTACGGAATAATCTTATTTGTATGTATAAACTACAAAATTTTTATATTAAGCAAATATATTGTTATGTTAGGTTAGATTTTGATTGATATAGATGTAATTCAGCATCTTCTTAACAGATAAATGTTTTGAAAAAAAGCAATTTTTTAGAAGAAAAATTTTTTTAATAAAAGTTAAATTTTGAAAGCAGCGAGAAATGGTAAAAACCTTGGGCGAAAGTTACAAAAGCAGATGAAAGTCAACTTTGGTTTCTAAATAGAAATTCTTATTTTTTTATTGTATTTTTAAGATTAACTAAAATAAACATTTCTTTTAATGTTTTTTTTTTAAACTCGTAGTTTTCAAAATATTTTACTTTAAATCACAATTATTACTTTTAATTTTATACATTACCATTAACTAGTATTAATAATGCAGATTGCAGTTTTTTAAACTTATGTGAAACAAGTACACTATTGGTGTCATGTTTAAAGTGCTTATTAATATGAATTCCCTTATTTTTTACATTTGAGAATATTTAATTAACATGAGTTCCCTTTTCGCTTTTGAAGTGCTTGACTAAAGTCATTAAGACTTGAGAGTACTAAAAGAGTCTGATATTAAAAGTTGAATATTATGAATTAAAGAGAGTAAAAAAGAGTAAAATGTTTACTTGACCTCAATTTATCTTAAAATACAATAAAAAATAAGGATTTCTATTTAAAAAATCAAAGTTGACTGGAATCTGATTTGACCTTCACCCAAAGGGCAAATCATGATCACTATTTTACTCTATTTACATCTATTTACTCTCAAAATTTAACAATTTTTATTTAAAACATTGTTTTCTACAATTGCATTTTTCCGAAAAGTTTGTTAAAATTAAAATAAAACACCTTACATGTGTATATATAAGGTGGTAGGTTCCATTTTAATTTACTCCCCAAAAACTTTTTTATATTTAAATGCAAAAAAATGCTTCAGGTAAAAGTTGTTCAATTTGAAGGAAGATATAAGATGGTACCATATTGATGTAATTTTGGATATATATGCCAAGGTCATATGAAAATCAACCTTGTTTTTTTTTTAAGTGAAATCACCTTAATTTTTTCATATAAATCAATTCCTCAATATTCTGTGTTATAGGATATGATGACCAAAAATTCAATAGTTTACGAGATATTTCATACTTTAACATAATACTGCAACATTAACATTATATTTGACATAATAACCTATGAAATATCTCGTGAAATATTTATTTTTCAAATATCTTGCCTCAATATTTTTAGACTAATAAGAAGAATCAATTGGTGTAAAGAAAACATATATTGTCTAGAAAAAAAAAACATTAATTTGTAACAACAGTTACATATTTTGCTTTATACTTAAGGTTATACTATAGGTTTTATGTCTCTACTAGGCAATGGAAGATGGTCAGGGACAGTATGGTCCTGAATGTGATTGGTGGTCTCTTGGAGTATGTATGTACGAAATGCTCTATGGTGAAACACCTTTTTACGCAGAATCCTTAGTCGAAACTTATGGAAAGATTATGAATCACAAAGTAAGTTTTTCCTAATTTTTTTTATTTAATTTAACATTAAATATATTATTATTTAATTTAGATATATTTGTTCATTGAAAAAAATTAATGCTTTCTTTTACAGAATTGTTTTGATTTTCCTGTAGACCCTATATACGACGTTTCTGAAGAAGCCAAAGATCTAATGCGGAAATTGATTTGCAGCTCTGAATTTAGACTAGGTCAAAATGGAATTGACGATTTTAAGGTAAATTTTGCTACAATATGTATAATTGTACTAATATATTTTATATCATTTACAATCTATTTTATATTTAGCAATTAAATTTTTTTTTAATCTTTATCATATTAGATATATCTAATATATGTCAGAAATTTTTCTTGGTTACAGATATTTTTTAATGAATTTATTGAATAAATTTATTTGACAGAAATATAACAAAGAAAAACCTATAATTCTTATTTAAAGTCTTTAAGAGATAATGAAATCTTTTTTGTATTATGTAAATAGTGTTTAACAGATAATATTTAATAATCACACATGACACGCGCGCCCGCACAGATACACCCACCAGGGTGTATACTCCTGAGAAAAACCTGGAAAACCTGGTATTCTCAGGGAATTTTATTATACCTTGAAAAAATCATGGAATTCTCACGGAATTTCGTTAGGATTCAGCGAATTTTAAAAAATATCAAAGAAGTATTTATTTTTAAAATTTTTAATGAAACTTTAAAATATTTTAAGTGTAAAATTTGCTTAAAATATATTTTTTGTTTATATCTATATAAAATTGTTTAAAATATATGTTTTTTGTTCATGTCAAAAAATGATACGCTAAAATAAATAAGCTTATTTTAAAATTGCATCTAAAAATATTTTAATTTTACCTAGAATTTTGAATAAAAATACCTGGAAGATCCTGGAATTCTCAGGGAATTTTTTTACAGAATTTGAGTATACACCTTGTACACAAACATGCAACAATGAAAATTAACAAATTGTGACTTACAATATTTCTTAATTGATATGATGCTAAATTATACATGAATTTTACTTAAAAATCTCGAGAAATATAATACATAATTATATAATTTTTATAAATGAGAAATGTATGATATTTACAATAAATACTATATAATTTTATGAGATGATTACATTATAATTCTAAGTATATTTTATGCTATTTTTAAATATAGAAGCATCCTTGGTTCAATGGAGTCGATTGGGATACACTCAGAGATAGTACTGCACCGTACATTCCTGAAGTTTCATCACCGAGTGATACGTCAAATTTTGATGTCGATGATACTGACGTTCGTACTTCTGACGCTGTGCCACCAGCTGCTAATTCTGCCTTCTCCGCGCTTCATCTACCATTTGTTGGTTTTAGTTTTACACAAGGGAGGTATGAAATATTAAAAAAAATTTTTTTATACATAACAAATATTACCCTTCTATATCTTTAATACTTAACAATGATACAAAAATATACATTTTAGTTTAAGAATATCTTAATGAATAATAAATTAATATAATTAAGAATTAAGAATAATTACAATATATTCTTGATAATTATTTAACAAAGCTCACACACAAAGGCGTTCTCTCTTTAGCTTATTAAATGAATTTAATTACTGTATCTATAACATATGAAGATACTGTAGTAGAATGTTGCGAATAATATATTATTATAGTATATTATGTATATGTATATAATATATGTATATGTATATATATATATATATACACATATATATTATATACATATACATAATATACTATAATAATATATTATTAATATAATATACTATATAATATAATATAATATAATATAATATAATATAATATAATATAATATAATATAATATATATAATATAATATACTATAATATATATATATATATATATATACAAACAGAGTTGGGAAAGTTACTTTATAAAAGTAACTCGTTACCCTTACTCAAAAAGTAACGAATCGTTACAATTTCCGTTACTTTTTTTCTATACAATATAAACTTTACATAAACATTTTTTTAATACAAGATCAAATTTTTACACTAAACACTAAAAATTTTTGAACATTATTTTACATTAAAATAATCAAAATGATATAATTTTTTGATAGTGATATTGCTATTGATATAAAATGTATAATAATTTTGATAATAATAAATTATTTTAAATACGAAACTTTTGAAAAAAGTGTAAACAAGCTTTCTCAAACACGTTTAGATTTTGTAAATGTAAATAAAGTAATTGTTTTATTGTTAGTTCACTTTCGATAGATTTGTAAATATGGTTAAAATCGCTTTCTTCACGTTTTTTCATTTTTTTTATTTTAAAATTCTAACACGATATGATAATTTTCATAACATCGAATTCTTGACTAATCATTGAATTATCTGTCTATTTAAATGGTTTTTTACAAAGTAGAAAGATACTAGAAAGAAATGCAGTTTCTATGTGATACTATGTTTCTCAATACTCTTATCAATCTTTAAGTTTCATTTCACACATATGTGCACACGTATCTATAGTATTTTATATGTTACATGTACCATATAAAATGCTCGCATATGCATGAAACGAAAAATATTTGTTTCTTTATTTGAAAATTTTATATTCGAAAAAAATATAGTATATTCAAGTATAATTGAAAAATATCCCAGACTGCACAGGAAGGTCAAAAGACATCTTAAAGATATTTAAAAGACACTAAGACGTCCTTAAGTTGTCTTTTAAACATTTTTTTATAGATATGTATTGTCTGGAAAGTAACGATAAAAGTAACTGTTAATTTCGTTACTCGTTATCAAAGAATGTAACGAAGTTACTTTTTCCGTTACAAATAAAATTTACAAGTAAGGCGTTACTTCCGAACCCTGTATATATATACATATATATATATATATATATATATATATATATATATATATATATATATATAGTGGATTAATTAATTGATATTAGAAATATATTCTTTTTCATTGTTGGAATTTGACATTGCAGTTGCATATCGGATCTGGGTTGTATTTCCGCTTTGTCTCAGACAGATAAACGTGTGCAGATACTTGAGGAAGAAAATGCACGATTAATACAAATTATTGATGACTTGAAAAATCAGTCGAGTATAAGTCATTCTTCACCTGGTATCTCACCTGATTCTAATAATGCAACCAGAAAACTACAAGACGAAATAAACATTCTTACAAAACGTAATTGCGGTAAAGTCACATTTTAAACTGCAATAATATTTTTCTAAGGTTGGACCTACGATTTTGTAGCCCTTATACTATTATGATTTTTAAAAAATCTCATGTGTTCCGTTTCTTTAACATTTCATCTTACTAACTGACACCTTTTTTTCCCAAAAATTTGGACAAAAAAATCTGATTATAATTAAACACACAAAAAGATAAATATTACAATATCTTTTGCGATAAGTATAAAAAATGTAATTTATTAAAAATAATTCATAAAAAATAATTTTTATTATTTTAATACCAATTTTATTAACAAGAAACATATTTTTTAAATCTTTTTTATACTGAATAGAGAAAGTCCCTAATTTGAGATCCTAAGTTACAGCTTATCTAGCTTATTGTAGATCTGACTGCTTTTATCTGTCTCCATTACACAGTATTTACAAAAGATTATTTTATACAGAATTGGAGTCACAATTGAAGTCTATGGATGTTCCACGTGAATTACGAACTTTAGATAATGGTGATATGATGAAATTCCGTGAACTAGAAAAGCTAGTTCGATGTCTACGCTTGGAGAAGGAAGAAGTTATGAAAGACAAGCTGGATGCACAAGAGAAATTAAAACTTCAAGAAAAAGAATTGAAGGATGCGCTCACACAACGTAAACTCGCGATGGCAGAATACACGGAAGTGTCAGATAAATTGTCGGAACTGAGACAGCAAAAACAAAAATTATCGAGGCAAGTTCGAGACAAGGAAGAAGAACTAGAAGTTGCGATGCAGAAAGTCGATACCTTACGCCATGATATTCGAAAGGCCGAGAAACTGCGCAGAGAACTGGAAAATAGAATCGACGAGGCAATGGCGGAGACCAGTAAAGAAAGAAAATTACGAGAACGCAGTGAAGAATATTGCAAGCAAATGCAAGAAGAGACGGAGAAAATCAGACAACGTTCCCTCGGAAATGACGTCAGTGCGAATCATGCCTTGGCAACTCAGGAGATTAATAGGTTAAAAGCAGAAGTTGAGAAACTTGAAGTTCAATATAATGAAAACTTGACTCAACAACAAAGCAGGTTTAATCTTGAGATTCGAAGTATGCAAGAACAGTTACATGAAGCAGAAACTAGAAGAGAACTATTAGAGAGGGAAGTGCAACTTACAAAGGAGAAATTGGATGCTGCGAGATTGGAAAATATTACAGATAGTGAAGAAACTATAAATGAATTAAACAGACGTCATGACAGAGAAAAAATTATGCTAGTCGAAGAGAATAAGAAGCTTGTATTAGAACTCAGTGCTCTCACTGATAGTGTTAATAGATTACAAGGCGAAAGAAGACAATTGGAAGACGAATACGAAGAATTAAGAAATAAAAAGGAAGCAATTGCGCAGTGGGAAGCTCAAATTACCGAAATTATTCAATGGGTATCAGATGAAAAAGACGCTCGTGGATACTTGCAGGTTTGTACATATAAATATATATATATATATATATATATAATTGTTTTCTTAAATATAATTATCAGTCAGTAAAGAGATGGTAACAAGTACACACACACACACACACACACACACACACACACACACACACACACACACACACACACACACACACACACACACACACACACACACACACACACACACACACACACACACACACACACACACACACACACACACACACACACACACACACACACACACACACACACACACACACACACACACACACACACACACACACACACACACACACACACACACACACACGCACGCACGCAACACGCGCACACACACACACACACACACACACACACACACACACACACACACGCGCGCGCATTATGTACGTATGTGTGCGTGCGTGCGTGCGTGCGTATATGTTAGTCTTCTTATAAAAAGGAAATTTATTTTGAATTTCAGGCTTTAGCCACAAAAATGACGGAAGAATTGGAATTCTTAAAACATTCGGGTGGAATAAGCGGTAGTGTTGGGAGTGGAACCACTTTGACCGATAAAAATTGGAGAAATCGTCGGTCGCAGAAACTCGATAAAATGGAACTCTTAAATTTACAGAGTTCCTTACAGAGCGAAATACAAGCGAAGCAAACAATTTCGGAAGAACTCACTAAAACTCGATCGGATTTGATAGCTGCACAAAAGTAATTTAATTTTCCATTGAAAACTTACGCACGAAAACTTATTGTATGTGTGTGTGTGCAAAGATAATATATAAAGTGAATATCTTTGTTTCTTTTTTTATTTCTTTTCTCTTTTTTTAGAGAATTAAAGGATCTTAAGCAGCGATTAGATACTATGTCACATGAATTGAAGCGAAAAGATATGCAAATAAAAGAATTGCAGGCGCGTCTCGATACCGGTGATGGCTGTAAGTACATTTCAATTGACAATATGAGAAACAAGAAGAAATACACACAAAACTTTGTTTACTATATCGTTATGGGAATATTATATCAACACTTCATTCAAAAGTTTTACATAATATGTACTTAATTTGTGGATGTGTTAATCTTTAGTCAAGCATCAAACATGTCCTAAGTTCTGATTTTGTTCTATAAAGATGTTACTGACATACATGCACGTACGCATGCGACACACACAAACACACACACAGAGGGTGAGTCATATTACAGTTACAAATAAATATGTTTTAACTTAATTATATAGAAATTTAACAAAATTAGAATAATTTGAATAAAATAAATATACATTTGAAGTCAAAAGAGAACAGGTGAATGTTTAGCCAAACTATAAAAATATTTTTCAAAAATCTTTTATTATCAAATACTTTTGCGCACATAAAGTAGTTTATAATAGAATAGTTTTTTTTTTTTTTTTTTTTTAATTATTAAAAAATAGAGAAAAGGAGGAATAATGACAAGAATTGGATTCAAGAGAGCAAAAATAACAAAAGAAAAATGAAATTAAAGACATAATACTTATAACCAATAATATAACCAGAAAGAATGTAATTTTACACTTAAATATGTGAAATGCAATTTTTTCATATTCTTTATTTTCGAAAAAAAATTTTGAATATTTAGGTATACAGACACTTAACTGTTTGGACTTGACATTTTTTGTTATACATTGTTTTTTTATGTATTTATACATAATATTTATACATATTTTTTTATACAATTTTTATACATAGTATTTATACATATATTTATATGTAATTTTATCTTTACCAATAGTAAGACTCTTAAGGGCCGTCTACAATAGGTGTTGTAAGTCGTTGGCCGCAAGAAATTAACCAATCACAGTTGACCTTAGAGAAGAATATCGAATATCATTGGTTAATTTCTTATGGCTTACGACTTGCAACACCTATTGAGACGGCCCTTTAACAATATTTTATCATTTTTTATTATTTTTTTTTATTAATTTTGCTTTACATTGTAGTTATGTAAAAAAAGAATGTTGTAGAAACATTTTACAAGAATTTTAATATTATTGACCATTTAGATTTAGAAAAAAGATATGAAAAGACATTTACATACACAATTTCTGACAACACTCATAGTTAATCTGTGCAAAAACTTGTCAAGCCCTAATGTCTTTTGGTTTTAGCCATAACTGAGATGATTTTTAAACATTTTATTTTGTTATTTAAAACACTTTTCTTAATTGATAAATTTTCTCTTTTGTCTCGGCTTATTAGGCATTTTTCACTATTCTTTCTTTTGAAAAATAACATTTTAGAAACATTTTAGAACATATTCAATTTTCTAATGTGTTAATATATTCAAATTTCTAATAATTTTTAAATTAATAAAATAAATATTTTTTTAAATATCCTGTCTTATTACGTATTCTCGAATTTTTTATGTTGATACTTATATAATGCTTATACATGCTTATAAATGCAGAAATAGAGAAATCATGTACAAATCATTGAAGCTTATTATTAGATCCAAATATAGTTAAATGCATAAGAAATATTCAAAGTTGTGTTTACCGAAAAGAAAGAAACCTTGTATAAAAAAATTTGACTTAAATTATATAAAATATTTTTTGATTGGATCTCTACTTATAGAACACCTTGTGTATAGGTACATTATACGCGCGTGTATACACATATACACACAGAGCTTAACAAAAAAAAAGAAAGAAAGATTTGGAATTTATAAGATGAATCAAATAAAAAATAGTAAACTTAAGTCTTCTAATCAATCGCTGGTTTAAATTGGAAATAATTTTTTATTTTGCTAAAACAAATGATTCTCTTGTCTCCATTTATTGCATGCGATATGAAGACAAAGAATATTCTCATATATTCTCATTCCGATATTTATGAAAGATATTCTACACATATTCATTATTTTGCACCTGCTTATATAATACTCATAAATGTCCTTTTTTTATAGATACACGTTATATATACATACGAATGATACGTATACACATGTATGCACGCACACATTTATGCATATCTTTTTTCATTTAGGATATTTTATTCTTATGGAAATTTATATTTAATTATACTTGCATATTCGGTGACGGCTTTTGCATGCATATCTTCGAGCTAATGTAGTTTTGTGGAAATATTAAATAGTTGCTCATATGCAATATTATTTGTTTGTCAATTTATGATTATGCTCACGCATTATCTATTTTAACTATAAATAAACAAAAAAATTGTGTTAAACGTCTTCTATAGAAATCTAGGAAAGAATTTTTAGTTTTTAAAAATACTTTCTAATTAATACATATCTAAAAACTGTTGTCTAAGGGTGACGTTCCATGGCGCGTATCGAACTCTGCAACCAATCACAGAAGTTCCGCTGTTTTTAGCACGCCGGAGTTATATCCTACTGTCCCATGGAGCGGATTACGCGGAAGCGGAACCACCGGATGGCTAAACAGCACTGTTTTGACATAATTTTTGAAAGAGTTCTAACAGAACGATCCCGTGATTGGCGATCCACTGATTCCGCTTCCGCATAATCCGCTTCATGGGATAGTAGGATCAAAACTTTGACATATGTTGAACACAAACACATGTACTTTTTGACACATATTTTTTAGAAAAAATGGATTCAGAAACTGTGCTACTAGCCACTTTCTGTTTATTTAAAAAATTAAAACAAAGTAGTATTTTTTGTAAAGAAGAATTGCGACGCAAAATATTCCAATGTATGCATTATATACACTTGTAGTAAACGAAGAAGAAGAAGCTAGAAAAAAGCGACAATTTTGGGTGCGACCTATATTTAGTGTACATCGACGATTATTACAAGGCGCGAGTGATAATCTTGTTAAAGAAATGGAAACTGAAGATAAAATAAAATTTGTGAATTATTTTCGAATGAATCCTATTATATTTCAAGAATTACTCAAATTAATTGGTCTATCCATTATTAAACAATATGTGGTTCGAGATTCAATTCCTGAAACACGTTTGCATATTACACTTCGTTATCTGGCATCAGAAGATAGCATGACATTGCTTTCATAAAGTACACTTACACTTTGAGTATGCGCTCGAATAATAAATTCAGCAGATCATTAGCGTATCAAAAACGGCGGATCGTCTGTCATGGGTCGCAGTTTGATACGCGCCATGAGACGTCACCCTAACAGTTGAAAGTAACAAGATTTAGAGATTTATTACATATGTGCGATTTTCAGAAAATATGATAATACTTTTTTTTAATTACTTTTGATATTAAATTGAGATAAAAATAATGTGCCGCGATACAGCAATAAAACAATAGTTTAATTTTTTTTATAGAATATTATAATCTAAGTGATAAGGCATTTGCACTTTGAAAATATTACATATAATTACTGTAAACTTAACATAGGTCTTTTTTTTAATAATCTTTTAATTCTTTTTGTATTAATTCACAAAGAAAACTGAATATTATTATTAGGACAATTTTATTTATTGAAGAGGAAAAATCGTTGGAAATTCTTCGACAAATATTAAATGTTATTTTTAATTTTAATTTTAAAGTTATAAGCACATCAAAAAATGAAAATTTACGGATGTTTCGGGCGTAAAATGAGATCTAAAAATGTACAGTTTTACATTTCTAACTTTTCATACAAAGCAAGGTTTATTATACATATACATACACATAAGTCAAATATTTTTTATCTTTAGAATAAAGCCTATTAGATGGAAAAATTGTTAAACAAAAATGTCTCTTGTCGTACAGTTCCTATATCAATCAGTTTCTGAGGAAAATTATATGAATGCTTAGTCTATACAGAGTGTCCCATAAAGATTGAATCAACGTTCGTGAGCAGGTAGAGCGCATTAAACTGAACAGAAAAGTCCTGTACTATTTTGCGATTTTCGAAATAATTATTGAGAAATTAATTTACAAAGATCGGCAAATCCGGCACGAGTATCAGCCCGCCGCAAAAGAGAACGTTGATTCAATGTATATATGTATATATATATATATATATATATATATATACAGGGTGTCTCAGAATGACCGTATCACCTCTCGAGTACAGATAAAGCGGGTTAAATGGAATAGAAAAGTCCTGTACCATTTTGCGAAAGGAATATATTTTTATATTTGAGGTTGTGAGGTCAAAGTTACGAAATTTAAAATGACGAATTTTAATGTAACAAATAAAAAATTTAAAAAATCTTTTGATTTAATAAAATAAAAATTGGAATTTAAAAACACAACTATAAATTTGGCAATGGGAGTCATGCGCGGATATTAATGCGTACAAATTTCTTTTTAGAAATTAATTCTTTCACGAAATATGATGGAATTTAAATAAAATTTTTGAAACCGCTAATTTCAAATTTAAAATAAAAATTTATGAATTTAAAATTGTGAAATCAATATGATAAGCAAAAAATTGATATAGTTCAACTTTTGGATCTTTAAGTCGCCATATTTTGATCTCAGATTCAGCAACTCAAAAACTCCCAGAAAAGAGGTAATCTTTTTATAATTTTATTAACTCTTTTGTCAAAAGCATTTTTGGTCCATAAACATTTTTTCTAACTGCTAAAGAATTAAGAACCGATTTTTACCCAGAGTGAATCTTCAAATTATTGGACTATTATCTTTGACAAATTCGAAGATTTGAAGTTGCCAAAAATAATTTTGAATTTTTTTTAATCTTCGAAGTTAACTTCACAGACACATCAAACTTTGAAATTGAAAGTTAACTTTGAAGCTTCAAAAACATTCGAAGTTACTTTTGACATCTTTGAAATTGTCAAAAGTAATAGCTCTTTCAAACTCGTACCAATAAACAAATGCATCAATCTTCTCAAAAACTATTTTAAAAAGTAGTCATTAATTTCTATTTTACAATAAATCCAATTTTTGCATAAAATTTATAAATAAAAATAATAAAACAGAAAACTTTTATCCGCCTCAAAAATCTAGAAATCTTTCTTTTGTTTTTGTGATATAAAGTAGATATTACTTCGAAAAGTTATTGCATGAAAAGTCGAAAACAGTATGGAACTGTATATTTTTAAATTTCGCTTTGCATTCAAAATATCAGACGATATTTGATGAACTTTGTTTTTGTTTATATTCGTAGTTTACGTCGAGAGCTTCTCAAAACACTATAATGAAATATTTTTTTATTGATTATTTAATAGTTATTAAGTACTTTATAAGTACTTAATAACTACGTTATACTCTATAAGTTATTATATGTATACTTTTCGAGTTATAAGGAAAGTTACAATCCGCATTGCATTAACATTATTTAAAGTATACCACAAAGAGGTTGCAAAATCAAATTTACATTTTTGTTGTGTTTCTACATGTATGTGTGCAAATACAATAGAAATGTAAATTCACTGGTGGAACCTTCACGCGTTACACTTAGGGTAATTTATACCGATGTAACTTTTAATTTATACTGTAACTTTTAAGTCTAATTTAAAATGTACTTAATGAAAAAAATACTTCGTTATAGTTTTGAGAAGTTTTCGAGATAATCTGTAAGAATATATAATGAGAAATAAGGGTTTCCATTTAAGAAATTGAAGGTATAGTTATTTAAAGATCTTCATGATTTAAAGTCAAACCAATGACACCATTTTATGTTTCTCTTAGAGCCAAACAACTTTTGTCTGAAACCCCGTTTTGTTGTCTAAAATCCCAAAATTTTTAGATAGTTGACAAAATAAAATGAGACTATATATAAAAAACAATTATCACTAAATTGTTACCATTGCGGTTATTATTTAACGTAATGATCTCATTATCGGTCGAATAAATAAAAAACGTTATTTGAATTTTTCTAGATTACAAAAATATTTTTGTCGTTCTGCTACAGGTGCGAGAAAATTTGTAATTTTAAAAACTTTTGTTTACATTGATGTACGAATTATAGAGATCGTTGTCTGGGATCTATCTAGTATAGTAATTCGATTCTCCAGTACGGTATGCGATTCTGATTTCTAGACTACAAAGTGCCTCTGTTTATTGGCGTAACGAGCTGCGTGTGGGGCCTCTTATTGCTCATCTTCAAACTATATTTGTGACAGCTGTCTCATCCAGCGATACATCAAGCAAATCTTCAAACATCGTTAGCACCAAACCCCAACGTATCATCGTACATCAGCTGTCGTCACCCTTACCAGTAATACGTGTCCCCCGCAACACGACTTGTCGCTTATTAAATAGATTCGTTCCAGTCAACACATTCATCAATCAGAATGCCATCACCATCGTATCGCCACCCGGTAAATGATGTGGCAAAAAAAAGAGCGATTTTGGATTGGATATTTTATTGCTAATTCTATATACTTAGCACAGAGCTATGTTATATCTTGTTATTTCTTATTTTACATATCTATATCTTATACATATATATATATTTTTTTTTATATCATCATATTGTTTTTTTCTAACAGAAAATCTGAAAAAGAGAGAACTTTTACCTGTGTATATATTATTTGTAAAATTTTATTCATTTTGTTGTTCCATATTTTAGCCAAGACATAGCACTGTGCTATCTTTAACACTTATAATAAGAAGACAATTATATTGTGTACGCCCAATGTTATTTCTGTTTAAATTATGATAGTGTTGACAGGTTTTGTAAATTTTGTTCCTTAATAATATCATTAGTTTTATTATCTCTCTGTAATATATCTTTTGATCAATTGATTATTTTAGTAAAACTATTAATATATATAATGTGTCACATGAAGTATGCTTTGTGTACTAATACAAGCTAAAACTAATGTTTCTAAGTCTTTTTTTAGTGCATTTTTTAAATTGCATTCTACAATATGTATTATATCTGCCATAATGAAGCATGTTTAATGTATCTCTACTTTTGTGTATATACTACTACCTTTTTAAATACTACTATTTTTATGTAATATTAAAAATAATACACTTACTACTGTTATTCTTTTTTTCGTGAGAAGAGAAGCATGTATAAATTGTATAAATGTTGTGCTAAATAGTTTACCATTAGTGTTTTCTGATAAGATATTACATGTGAATATGTAGTACTGATGTCGAATTTTTAATATCAAGACGACAATATTATTTCTCTCACCTGTTTTCGCAAATGTTTTACAAATTTTATAAATATTTGTATTATATAAATAATTATAAAATTTTAAACACATTTATACTGTATTACTATTGATATGTTATTTATCCGATCTTTGTTTATTTTAGTTTTAGAACGTCCTACATCACAGATGTCATATCTCGAACATTTTCTTAAAGAGACAACAGGTAGTACACGTCATGGAAGTGTCGACAGCGTAGAAGGTGACATCGAGGATAATCGTGCACCTAGTATTACAAGCAGCAAAAGTAATTTGTCTGAACTTAGTATTGTAAGTATATTAACATATATTTGATAACTTTAAAATAGAAAAAAGGTAAACCTTAAGAATAGGGGACCTCTTTCTACAACCTTGACTTTAACATATATTGTCAAGGGTCATAATCTTGAATAACTTCCAAAAGGTTTTAACCGTCATTGTTTATTAAAAAGTTACAAAAAGGTTTTATAAATAGAACATAATTTTCTGCTACCATGTACATTTTATAAAGCACACTCTTAATAGATCTATTTATTAAAACGTAATAAAATAAATGTATTGGCGAAGAAGAGGCTCCGCTTCTTCCTGTGTCACCATCCCGAAAACTCAACCTATGTTCGAGGCGTGGAATAAACCTCGCTTCACGTGAAGGATGTACATTAAACATGTACATCCTCTTATCCGAAACTTTTTTTTATTATAATTTTGGTAAACTGTGATAGTGCTCACATGAATTTTCAATACCATGCGCGAGATTTTACATTGGAACTTCACGCAATATTATCAACCCTTGGTAGGTTCTATACTCTCACAAGTTTTGTTACTTTTATTTATATGTATAAGCGGAACAGCGTGAAGTTTCCGTCTCCCTGTGCATTCCCATGTATTAGAAAGTATGTGTTGAAGTGTAATTTATTATTATGTACTGCAAGGTACATGCTGGAAAAAAAACATTCAGGTGGGAGTGCACAGGCGACAGGGTATCACTTCCCCTCCCCATCCCCATGCCTTCTCAATAAATAAAATAACGAAACTTAAGGATATGAAAACAAAGACTGACAGTACTGCGTGAAGTTCCAATGTAAAATGTTACATTCCAGGAACCTCTGAAACCTAATAACCCTTGCTTTGCATGGTATTGAAAATTCATGTGAGCACTATCACAGTTTATCAAAATTATAATCAAAAAAAGTTTTGGATAAGAGGATGTACATTTTTAACTTCTGAAACCTATATGGACTCCTACTTGTAAGCTCTGTTTGTTAAAAATACCTAAAGAACATACAATAATATTTATGTTTACATACCAAAGCGATCACTTCTAGCAGAAAACTAAATGGTATCATGATTGTTTATGTACAATTGAAAACGTATCTATGTGATTCTTTACGAAACTTTTATAAAAACTTTAGTAAACTATGACAGAGATAGTCTATATAAATTGTCAATTTTACACACGAAGCGAGATTTATTCCGCACTTCGAAAATGGGTTGGGTTAGTTTCTTTTTTTTTCAGAGATGAGTGCAGGAAGAGAAGTGGAATCCCTTCTCTGTCAATGCGTTTAATTTATCACGTTTAAATAAATAGATCCGTTTAGAGTGTGCTTCATAAAATGTACACGGTGTCAGAAAATTACATATAATTCATAAAAATTCTTTTGTTTATAACTTTTTAGTAAACAACGACCGACGATTAAAACCTTTTACTCAGGGAGTTACTCAGGGTCATGCTCTTGACAACACATCAAGATCGAGAAGGAGGGTCTCTTTTTTAAGATTTACCATATATGTATATACATATATATATATATATAAAGAGTTGGGAAATAACGAGAGTTACTTGTAACGAAGTTACAGTTACAGTTACTTTTTTTCAGTAACTATAACTGAACTTCGTTACTTTTCTCTATCTGTAACTGTAACATAATTTAGTTACTTTTTTTGATAACTAATAACTATTTTAATAGTTACTTTTTTGAGAGCATGCGCTAAAAGTATCGTTCTATATATTTTATTTTTATTTACCGACTTACCGACCAATTTTTTGCATCATAAAAAAATAATACAGTATGGTAATAATTTAAATATAAGAAAAATGGAAAAAGATCAATAACAATGAACATTGTCCTAAATTTAAATTTTTTATTATGATTATATGATTATTAAGTACCTTGCGATTATTAAAAGTTAAGATTAATAATATTTTTTTATAACATAAAATATATTTGGATATTTAAACACATTATATTTTGATAATAACTTGAATCACCAGTGATGAAAATTATATTTAACATTATATTTTATTATTAATATTATACAGGGTGTCCCATAATTCGCGAACCACCTGTCAGGTGCAGGTAAGTTAAACTGAGTAAAAAAGTTATCTACCATTTTGCAATTTTCTCAATAATTAATAAGATATTAATTATAAGAGATCAGCCAATCGGCGCCTGGCAGGAGCGCGCGGCACGAAAAACTCTTCTACTGTTACTTGATACTAGGCACGCCGACGAAGCGGTGGGAGGAACGCATTGACAACCTGAAGAGTCACCTATAGTTGGCGTGCCTAGTATCAAGTAACAGTGGGAAGGTTCTTCGTGCTGCGCGCTCCTGCCGGGCGCCGATTGGCTGATTTCTTATAATTAATATCTCATTAACTATTGCAAAAATTGCAAAATGGTAGATAATTTTTATACTCAATTTAACCTACTCTACCTACACCTGACGGTGACCTGAGTGGTTCGCGAATTATGGGACACCCTGTATATATTGTCTCATAATTCATAATATATAAAATAATAAATTTATCAGTATTTAGATAGCATATGATTCAATCTTTTATCTTTATAAAATTATTATTTAATATACATAAAATAATATAGCACATAATATACAACAATGTAAGCTTTTTATATTTAAAATAATATTATACAATCATTTTGAAAAAAGTAACTGAAAAGTAACGACTCGTTACTTTTTGAGCAACTGTAACTGTATCGAGTATTTTTCAAAATCGGTAACTTGTAACTGTAATTAGTTACTTTCTCAATGAAAAAACTGTAACCATAATTAGTTACTTTTACAAAGTAACTTTCCCAACCTTGATATAAAGTATATACATTTGTAGATACTCACGGATAAAATAACTAAACTTTTTTTATATAAAATAATATTTAATATTTCAAAACGATGTTTACAAGATGACTGTATGTGAACGAATGAATAAATATGTTTTTAACAAAACAATTATATGTTGTTAAGATAATGTTTAATCAATATATTAATTAATGAAATTAGTTTTAAAATGAAAAGGTAAATATATATATATAAAGTTTAATTATTTCTTTTTTTTGTAGGATCCCACATCGCCATTATCTCATGAACTTTTGAACAAGTCTTCATCTCATGGTCAAACTAATTTACAACCAAAACCTAAATCACATCAGTTCCTCGTACGGACATTCTCGGCACCTACAAAGTGTAATCATTGTACATCTTTAATGGTTGGATTAACTAGACAAGGAGTTGTATGTGAAGTATGTGGCTTTGCTTGCCATATGCCTTGTTGCGATAAAGTACCTCCAATGTGCCCTGTACCTCATGATCAAAGTAAGTAATACTATAATAATTTGTATGCAAATGTTTATAATTAAAATTTAATTTCAAACTAAAATATATGCCGATCTTGAATAATATTTATGTAATTTATTTCTTTGTTATATAAACTTTGTTATATATTTGTTTTTTAAAAAGCTTACATTCAAAATAGTGTTATTTAAATTATGTTTCCTCTATCTTTACGATATCGTTAGTTTTTTTATTATATAAGTTTTATGTTACGATTTGTAACGTTTCAGCCAAACGGCCATTGGGGATCGATCCTACAAGAGGGATAGGGACTGCATATGAAGGATATGTCAAAGTGCCAAAAATGGGTGGTGTCAAGAAGGGTTGGGTGCGTCAATTCGTTGTAGTTTGCGATTTCAAATTATTTCTCTATGATATTTCACCAGACCGCAATGCTTTGCCATCTGTATATGTTTCGCAAGTATTAGATATGCGAGACGAAGAATTCAGCGTGAGCTCGGTTCGTGATTCTGATGTAATACACGCTACAAAGAAGGATATTCCGTGTATATTTCGGGTAAAAGTTCCTTGATTTTGTTGTAATTATACAATAGATATATTTTTATCTTATTTTTTAAGATTAATCCATTTGCAAAAAATTTTTGCATTAATCTCTTAGTTAAAATTGAAAATATACAATAAGAGAGCATTTATATATATGTGTGCATATTAATGGTAAAAGGCAAAATAATTATATATATGTATGTATATATATATATATATATATATATATATATATATACATATCTGCATATAATTAATAAATTCTGATTAATTTAATCTTATGTTAACTCATATTATTTTTACTGTAATATTATCTAACTATAATACTTTGACAATTCTACATTATATCTATACATTATATCTACTTTACACAATTATGTGTGTAAGCATACAATTAGAAGTTTATTGTACATTATACTTTTTGCTTGGATTAAATAATTTTTATTTTAATTTAGATAACGACATCACTATTGGAGCCTCCTGGATTGAGAAATCATACATTAATGCTAGCAGATACAGAGAGCGAAAAGACAAAATGGGTAGTAGCTTTAAGTGAGCTTCATAGAATTTTAAAGAGGAATAATCTTCCTAATACAACGGTATATATTTAATTACGTAATATATATAATTATGTAATGAAAAATTTAAATAACAAAAAAACTTCGACGCTCTGTCGCTTTATTCCTTTACATCTTTTTTTATATCTTTAAATATTTGTCATCAAGAGAATCTTATAAAATCATTTTTTGGCAAATATAAAATATTAAAGCTTTTTATTAATGCATATTTTCTTTTTTTGTTTTAGATTTTTAGAGCGAAAGAATTATTGGACAATACCTTGGCATTCATTAAAAATGTGATGTCAGGAGCAATTATTGATCCGGATCGTCTAGTCATTGGTACAGAAGAAGGTCTCTTCTGCTTAGATTTAGATCGTAGTGGTAAGATATCTGAAATATTTTACATTATAGATTTTTACAATAAAGATTATATCTTGTAAAAGGAACTATATATGTGTATAAAAATGTTTTATTTATAAAAAATATTCATAAGTATAAGTAATTGTATTTAATTAAGTACAAATGATTGCATTATGATTGCAGAAATTGCAAGAGTCGGCGAAGGAAAAAAAATATATCTTCTCGAGTATGTTATTGAAGAACAATTGATTGTTGTATTAAGCGGAAAACAACGTCATGTACGGCTGGTTCCAGTACGTGCCTTGGATGGAGATGAAGTTGAATGGATTAAAGTCGCGGAGACTAAAGGATGCATTACATTAACAACTGGAGTAGTGCGCCGTAATCCACTTAATTATTGCTTATGTGTTGCAATAAAAAAACAAGTAAGGCGATTATAGAATTTTTTGTAACAAAAAATTTTAAGTAATTATTTATTGTTCTTATACAGAGCCACCTCTGATTTCAATGTCCTTCACATATGTTATCAAGGTCATCACCCTGAGTAATGTGAAGATTTTAGGTCGCGCTCAGCATTTATTAAAAAGTTATTAAGACGGAAAGTTTGTAATTTTCAACGTTGAAATCTATTTATTGACATTTTCATTTAATGGATACATAGTACATATGTTATACTGATTTATCTTTCTCGAAAGAATTTGAAAAACAAATATGAACAAAATATACGTACAAGTAAGATAGTACATTAAGTAAGTAAAAATGATATAGTGACGTTCGAGCGAATGTAAATAAACATTCAAAGGAATTTCTGTGTAAGTGGAAAAGTGGAAGATACTTAATCGACATTTCTTCGTTATGTTGTGTATGTATGTACACACACACATACGCGCGCGCGCAGGGAGAGGGTGCAAGGGGGCCTTTGGCTGCCCCTCCCGCATCCACTCCGCCGGTAGGGGTGCTTTGGACAGAAATGCGCAAAAGTACGGTGTGTACTTTGTTGATGGTAAATTACAACTTAACTGACATAGTTATTTCTCAACAAAGTACACACCGTACTTTTGCGCACTTCTGTTCAGGGCACTCCTACCGGCGGGGTGGGTGCGGGAAGGGGGGGAGCCGAAGGACCCCCTTGCACTCCCTGCGCGCGCGCATGCGTGCGTGTGCGTGTGTGTGGCCACAACGAAGAAATGTCGATTAAATGTGTTTCTAATAAATAATTCATTAAAACTTTCCGTCTTAATAACTTTTTAATAAATGCCGAGCGCTTCCTAAAATCTTCACAACATTATTCAGGGTGATGCCCTTGATAACATATGTTAAGGACATTGAAATCGGGAGTGGCTCCGTATGAGTAAATAATTACCATATTTTATTATAAGTTTTATTTTATTATTTAATTTAACGCTCTATTTTAATGTTTTTATTTTTCTAGAATGCGTCTCAAATCATCATCTATGAAATAACGCGTACAAAAACAAGACATAAACGGTTACGTGAATTGATGTTACCATGTCATGCACAAACTCTGCAAGTTCTTTCCGAAGGTCGCTTGTGCGTTGGCTATCCATCTGGTTTTTCTATTTATAGTATTTTGGGAGATCATCATCCTATTTGTAAGAATATAAAACAAAAGTTTTTTCTTTAATAAACCCACATCTCATTTTACAGCAATTTATATATTATCTTTATTGCAAATTTTTATTCCTTCAGCTTTGGTCCATGCTGAGAATACGCTCTTAGGTTTTCTTACCTATAGTGCCGTGGATGCGTTACGTTGCATCGAATTAGCACGGGGTGAGTTCTTATTAGTCTTCCATACATTAGCGATATATGTTGACAGTCAAGGAAGGAAGAGTCGAGACCGAGAGATAATGTATCCTGCAGTTCCTACAGCAGTTAGTAAGTATCAATACTACAATCATAACTATATAATTATATTAATTATATGTGTAATTAAATTTGAATGTCAAAGCAGTAAATTCTCTCATCTTATTCTCGTTTAATTTATTATTTTTGTGAATTTCAGGTTATTGCGAAGGATATTTATTAGTGTATAGCGAGACTCATATCGATTTGTTTGATTGTATATCTGGAGACTGGTTACAAACGCTTAATGTGAAACGAGCTCGACCATTAAATATTTCGGGCTCCCTTACATCTTGTGTAATAAATGACATGCCGTATGTTATTTATCTTAGCAATTTACGTCAGCGTAAGTATATTTTGTATATAACATACATTCCAAGTGTTCATATACTATTTAATTTTCACATTATTGAATTATTTATTATTGTTTAATAATATTATACATTGTGTTAGGGGAATTATTAAATTTAACACCATTAGATACGAGTGGTAGACAAATAACAAGACCACGACGACGGTTTTCGCTGAGAGAAGGCAATAGAACTGTTCGCCCTACGGACAGACGTTCGAAAATGATTTCTGCACCCACAAATTTCAATCATATCAGCCATATGGGTCCAGGAAATGGAATACAGGTACATAAAAGAACTCGTTTAGAAAGTTTTCTACTCGATCTTTTATTTTATGCTATACAGGGTATCCTCAATTTAAATGGCAAAACTTCAGGAGCATGCAGGGGACCGAAAAACTAAGGTGAAAAGTCCTTTAGAGATTTGCTCATTTTTGCTTTATTTTGGAGAAAATCGCAAAAATTTAATCTGTCATTGTTGCTCTCTTGAGTTGATTAGCACCGAATAAACTTTCTACTTCAAGGTTCCTTATATATGTAAACACTTGATGTTATCCTTTATATTCTTTTGTTTGTTTACATTCATAGATGCAATAGTACACCAAATATCACCAGAATAATGTCTAGCTGCAATTAATGCAGTCAGTGCTAGATGTAATGCTTGCATTGCTGCAAGAAGACAGCATTTTGAACAATATCTGTATTAAATAGATGATGACATAAATAAAATGTAAATAAATAAGTTAAAAAAAACGAAAATTTGTTTCTTTTTTTTGCGATTTTCTCCAAGATGAAGCAAAAACGATCAAATCTCTAAAGGACTTTTAGTTTTCCGCTACATGTTCCCAAAATTTTGCCATTTAGATTGGGAACACCTTGTATAAGTGAACAAAATACTTTAAAAGATCACTAGGGTATATTTTAGTCCCTTTATGTTTTATGTGAATGTTTATCAACTCTATATCATATATTCATTTTGTTATTTTTTAAATTACAGATACAGCGTTTATTAGATTTACCTACGACATTAGAAACTGCTGATCAACAACATACCAGCCACCATAGTAGTTCCCATCTTCACAGTAGTCAGCAAAGAGTAAGTAACAAATTCTTGATATTTAGTAAATAAGAAAATTATTTTATTTTAATTTTTTTTTATATTTAATTTTAATACTAATATATATACATATATATATATATATATATATATATATATATATATATGTATATATGTATATAATATATATATATAATATAATATATATAATATAATATATAATACAGTTCATTTCAACATGTCAACAACATTTTACTTACAAAACGCTTTTTTAAAAATTACTACAACTTTTTTTGACCAAGTTACACGATTTTGAAACTAAATCTGTATATTTTAAAATTAAGGACAAAAAATTTTTCAAACTATTAAAATATAAAACTCTGAAAAATGGGAGGTTCCATTTAAAAAATTAAAGCGATTTTTATGTGACCTTCAAACAATTTATTCAAGGTCAAATCAATGGTATCATCTTATAGCCTCTTCGAAACCATACAACTTATTTGATTTTAATTTATTTGAAACATTTTTTTATAACTCTTATAGTTTTTGAGATATTTAGGCGTCTCAATATAAATACTTCAATTTATATATATGCATACACTCTAAAACATCTCACACACACACATACACACATACGCACGCACGCACGCACACAATACATGGTGTCCTGAAATTACCGTACTTCTTTTTAAAGGCCGATTCTCTGACTAATTTGGAGATGATTTTTTTCTTAGCAAAAATGTCAAAGATTATTTTAAAAAATTTTCCAATTTTGGCTATTACATATCTTTATAATTAAGCCTTAAATTAAAATGAAGTAAACTTTTAACTCTCTTGAAATTAATTGAAAAATGTAATTGTTTTAATTTTTTAACTCTACGAAATTTAGTTTGCAAAAAACTCTTTTAATCGCTTATAATTCGAAAATTATTGATACCTCAATATTTTTGCTGAGAAAAATATCTTTGAATTTGCCACAAAGTTCTTAAAAAGATGATGGTTTCAGGACACCTTGCATGTATATTAACCTTTTTTCACTTAATTTTTTTACAGTTGTATGATTCTACGCTTCAAACACCAAACAAACCAGCGCCACTGCCTCCTAGGCATCCTCCTTCCGATGCACGTCGCCTGAGTTCCCATATTTCGAGAAATTCTGGATATTCACCGCACAACGGTAAATTTATACAAAGCATTATACAGCTATCGAGCATAAACAGAAAAAAAAAATTTACAAGCACTTACATATTTTTTCTTAAGAAAGTGTTCTTTACACTAACTAATTCCTGATTATTTTTTGCATAAAAATATTAAGGTAAGAGATAATAAAAAAAATGAATATTTTATTAAATATTTTATAGCTTATGTGAAATTAAGATATAAAATATCTCCTGAATAGTTCAATTTTTGGTCATTCTATTCTAATAACTTCCCAGATAGCACAAGGATATCCATTGTATATCCAATGAACATCCGCTTCTGGACATTAGGATATCCATAGAAAGTCCAAGTAAGATCCGTCGGACATTCGATGAACGTTCATAAAATGTACATTTGTCACAATTTTGTACGTACACAGAATGTCCGCAATATACCCAATTTTGGACTTATTATGGATATATTATGGACTGATTTTGGATATAATTTTAAATTGTAAATTGTAATTAGAAAAATTGTAATTAGAAAAACAACAATTAGGTGACCTTTTTTAATTTTTATTTATTTATAATATAAAGATAATTTTTTGTGTTAAAAATATTTAACACAAACAAAATATTTAACATAAAATATATAAATTTTAATAAACTGGTATAAACTATATAGGTGCAACTATATATATGTATATATATATATCTAACTATATCACACATAACTTGTCACATGTATCAGCTGGCCAGCAATATGTCATATCGCTTTAATTTGATTATTCATCATCAGTACATATTCAGTTTGTTAATTTTTTTTTCACTTGCATCGAATCTTTCCTTTGCTCTTCGTAGCCTTTTTTGTATAGACTCTTCTATATCCTTTCTTGTAAATGACGCGTTGTATCCCATACGGCACAGAAAGGCTACAAGACATCTTAAAGATATCTAAAAAAACAATGAGACGTCTTTAAGTCGTGTTTAAGTCATCTTTTAGAGACATGTGCCCTCTGGGATGCTTCTCCTGCAGCTGAAACAAAATATATATCGAGCAATAATAAAAATGTTTTTAAATTAATTATTTATTTTTAGAGATTTTCGACTTATTATTGCGTTTTGAGTTGTTCATTTTATTTCATATACATTGTGTGCTTTATCAACATTTGTAGGCTTTCTGATATACGTATATTCTACAGTATCAGAGAGATTATCAGATTTGATAAAGCAAACTTCTTTATAGAACGTCAAATAAATAAATAAGCAATTCAAAATCTAGAAAAATGGAACAAGATCGTGAAAACTTTCAATTTTTAAATTAATTATTTAGACATTAATTACTTACTCATTAACATTTCCGTTAATTTCAATTCATGAAATTTTTTTTTCTGTTTCTTTCCAAACCAACTGTATTGTTTGGCTAGTTTGTTACTTAAAAGTTGGTTTAAATTTCGTTTTATGAATTCGTATGAATGTTTGCCACCAATACGCGATGCTTGTGTTACCTGCAATGCATTTATATTAACTTTTATATTATCTCATATTATCTTATAATTTGAATTCTTAATTATATGTATATAAAAGTTTAAAATAATTGTGCGTGCGTGCGTGCGTGCGTGCGTGCGTGCGTGCGTGCGTGCGTGCGTGCGTGCGTGCGTGCGTGCGTGCGTGCGTGCGTGCGTGCGTGCGTGCGTGCGTGCGTGCGTGCGTGCGTGCGTGCGTGCGTGCGTGCGTGTGTATATTTTATGTTGAATATTTTAATCTTTTAATATTTAATATTATAGTTATATAATAATCTACTTTATATATTTCTTACCTGTATTATTAATTTTTGCTATCAGAACTTTTGTTATTAGCAATACTTGTAGATGATGATTTTCAGAACTACTGAAAAATAATTAGAAAAGATATAAATATCGGTGCTTATATTAAGAAATTCATATTTGAGGTGAATAACTAATTTCTTAAAAATACAAACTCGCATCTAACCTCGCAACAACGTGTATTAATGTGTAATTTAATGAAATGTGGAAATTGGGACACGTAACAATTAACAGAACGAATAAGATTATTGTTAATAATAAGAAGTTTTCATATATATTAATAAATTTCTCTCTTTGAAAATAACCACTTTCTTATGACGAATATTCTAGCCTAGACTTTAGCACGCGTGCACATAATAACAAAAAAACAAAAGAATTCGTAGAGTCGTATGCTTTTTGTCTTAACGTCAAATATATACGATACGACACAGCGCACATGCGCGTTAACTTTATCATTTTGATCAAGGGCTGCGTTCAGCAGAGAAAGCAAATCAGTGAGCGCTTAGTGATTCTTTATTGTGATTGGTTCTTGCATTTAGATCTTCGTTGGATCTAAGTGCAGAAACCAATCACAATAAAGAATCACTAAGCGCGCACTGATTTGCTTTCTCTGCTGAACACAGCCAATATGATAAATAAATATGTTAATAATTATATATGCAATGCTCCACTAACTATAATAGCATAACTATAATGTATGCATAAGTAATTAAAATAATTAATAAATAATTAAACACGAAATATATATATAGCATATATATATTATAACGATTGATTTGTTTAACATGAATATTTTATATACTTTTTAACTAATATTAAAAATTAATGTATATTAGAAAAATTGCTCTAATAATATTAAATATATAATAAACATATAATAAATATTAAATAAAAAATCATAAAAATAAAAGATCCAAATGCGAATATAAACGGTACATCCAAAAGATGTGACTAACAGGATATCCATTTTAATTCCAAAAACGGATATTCCTTAAATGTCCATTTTATGTTCATGGACGTACAGATATAAAATGGACTTAAAAAGGAGATCCCTGGAACGTCCAGTGCTGTCTGGGTTTTTACACCGAATATTGCGAGAAATAAATTTATATTAACAAATTAAGGTGTTTCCATTTAAAAATTAAATTGTCCTTTATATAATCGCGGAACCTACACCTATACTCAAGATCAAACTAATATCCCTATCTTTTTCCTCTCTTTGAATCAAACAATTTTTATTTGAAACGTTTTCTGCTATAAATACGTCATTTATAAGATATACAAGATGAGCAATTAAAGTAAGACACCCAGTTTTTTCACTTTTATTAAATATCAAATTAAATACATAGGTTCAACAACATCACGAAGAGGTCCTGCACCACCACGACCAACTGCCACGCCACCTTCTTTACCACGCACTCCGGTGGACCAAATTGATTCTGAATCGATACATTTGCGTTCACATACTCCACTCTCTCTTGGCAGTATCGCATCATTACACAACAAGGTATGTTAATCTTGTTCTTTTTATACTTGTAAGTTATTAGTCGAATATTATCACGAGACAAAGGACAAATTTATTGAATTTATTACAAACTTACATGTTTATCGACCTTTGTAATAAATTACACGTTTTTAAATATAATACACGTTTTGTAAATATAATACGCGTATGTATACGTGTATATGTATGTCAAAATGTATATATAAAACATTCTATCATGTGGTATAAAATATTTTCATGCTTTCACAATATTGCGGATGAAAATTCGTATAAAAACATTGAAAACATAAAATTTTTTCGCACCATGAACATTTTATAAATGAATGATTTGTCCACACACGCATTTGATATACATTTCGTGGACAAACATTTATATATTGTGTGAAAAATATAAGTACTATATGATTCCAAAACTGATTTTGTTTAATATTTAAACATTCTTAAAATTTCCTTAATTTAAAAAACGGAATTCATTAAAGAAATAAATAATGAGTAAAAAAGTATTATATACCTTACATAAAGAAAAAAAAACGAAGCAGCGGGACTCGGACGCTCGCCATCAACGCAAAAAGCATCAAGACGGGAGCCTCATTGTCAGTTCTCTCGGCTACGCCGCCTTCTTGCCAAACAGTCTAACCTTACCGTTTATGTGCGGCCGAGCTCCGTGAGCCTAACTTTGCTTTGCGATTTCTCCTAAACTAAGGCCCATTCATCCAAATCTCTTTAGGGTTTTTATCCCCTACCTTTAACCTATCAAACGCTCTAAGACTCATTAAAAAAGCGATTTTCAAGTTGACGTTATCTCCTTGTAAATCTTATTTCCTTTGATAAATATATGAAGAGATACATATCAATGAGAGCAATATTGAAATTGTGTTCAAACTATGCAATAAAGCGAGACACATTTATATTTTATTGTCATCGATAGCTTAGATATGCATACAAGACATACGTTATACACATACATAAGACAATAGAGCAGTAAAAATATGTTATATTGTTCAACGTGTTAAACACAATGCGAAATTATTCTTTACATGTCTAAAAATTTTGTATATAGATACTGCTATCGATAATGGAGGAATTAAAATTGTCGGTAATATTGACAATTTTAATTCCGCTTAGATGAAGACACTATCGCATCAAAGTTTGGCTATCGCTTTAAGATCCCCTTAAGTTTAAAGTAATCCGATAGAAGAATAAAAAGTTTATATTTGTTTTACTTTACATTTTATTAAATGTATTATAAAATGAGAGAAAAGATAAAACATAGATTAACATAAAGCTTACTTTTTATAATTAGTGTACGCTAAAAATATGTGAGATAGATATGTAATGTATTAGAATTTGAAGAGAAAAGAGAAAAAACAAGAAGTTTAGAATACTTTTATATTCACAACTCATAACACATTTATAAAATTAGTATACAAATATTGTATGTTACTTAAAACTATAGTTAATAGTTTTTATATATACATATATATTTTTTTATTAATACAAAATCGTGTGTGTATATGTATATATATATATATATATATATATATATATATATATATATATATACACACACACACACACACACTTCTTATATACAGGAGCATCCATCTGGTGGCAGCCCTAGACATTCGATAGCTTCAAACAACAGCTCAAATCCATCGACACCACCGAGTCCAGCCCACGATCATGGATCATCATCGTATGATTCGTAGATTTTTATTTAACACTTATAAACCTAAGTAAAACTGGTATGTACCTAATACATACTTGAGAAATGATCAATTTAGTATATACACATAGATATATACATACATATGCGCGCATGCGCATCCCTATATTGTATATGTGTGTATATATATATATATATATATATATATATATATATATATATATATATGTTAAGCTTGTATTTTTACATATTTTTACTACCTACTTTTTCATTCTCCATCTGCTTTTTTATTGTTAAGAACACATTTCTATGCAAATAATCATGTTGACTAATGGAATATTGTTAATCTCCAAAACACGGCTATAATTTGAAATTTAATTTTAATGTTCAAGTCTAATATATGTAGTCAGATAATTGTATCATATACTTTACAGAAAATTAGTACTCATGTTTGATCTTAAAACTGGAAAAATTGAAAATTATCATCCGATATTTGTCGTGCAATATAATTATGTATATCTAATACGCAGTATATGAGTCAAACAAGTAATATATTATTATAATAATGCGTTTTGATGAGTATTCACTGGTACTTTATGTATAATTGTTCATATACTATACAGGATGTTTAAAAAAAAGGATTACATAGGAAGGATATTACATATTTTGAGAGCAAATATTATTGATCAAAACAAGAAAAATCCAATAAACATCCTATAACAAATATCTGCTGAGATGGCTTTATCATCACAAATTATTTATCATTACTATAGGAAGTGCTTTCCAAGCTAAACTGGCCTTTCGATTGTTTCCATTGACTAAACCGTAATAGAAAATCATACTTGCCATTTTTCATGCAAGAAAATAGACTTCTATTATATACATATATTTACTGATTAAACTCTTTACTGAACTTTACTGCTCTCTGTTTAATATAATTTTATAGTGTTACCTACAACCACAATATCTAATAACAAATTATTAGTTATGTCTGCTCACTGCAAAACTAGTATATACTCTTTTATTTATTACATTATAGAGGTGGCAATCAATAAAAATAATAAATAGGAAGATTGTCTATATCTTTGAAGATATTATTTGTGACTTTTTTTGAACATCCTGTGTATATATACATACATCTATATGTATATACGTATATGTATATACATATATATATATATATATATATATATATATATATACAAGGTGTTAAAAAAAGATTGAAAAAATTAGAAACAAGTGAAATCGCATAATTTATTAGTGTAAAATAAAGAGTTTTTCTTATATAAAGTTATGCTTTCCGAATCTTTGTCTTCAGTACGTAAAAGGCGTTAAAATTTTTTAAAAAAAATTGTCTGTATTATAGCTTAAGCAGATGGATATCTTGTCGACATAAATCCAGTTGAAAATTGTCAGTTAGAAAAACATGAATACATTGTTTAAGAGTGCATTAAATGGTCTTGAACAAGGAAATTGATCATGTAACTAAAAATACAAGTTTTGAACGAGGAAGGCTATTCACGACAAAAAACTAACAAGTTCCATATTTACGCCACTAATTGAGATGAGTTAATTTTTTTATTATTTTATATCTTGAAAATAAAGGTTTGTTGGGCATTATTTTATATTAAAAAATTCTTTTATTTTTCACTGATGAATACGCTGTTTCATTTGTTTATAATTTTTTTGGTATACCTTGTATATATAGGATGTAACTAAAAAAACATATAAAGCTCACTCTCAAATACAGGACACCAATTCAAATCGAAAAATCCTGAGCCATTTTTTTATCTGAGCTTTCTATTCAATCTTATATGGTGTTAAAATAAGCTAATTAGCGTTTGTTTATAGTGGAAAGCTCTACTTGTTATGAGGTAGCATCGAAAAGTATTAGTCTCCCTATAGACAGGCGTTGACTGGCTATCTTTAACATTGTATAAGAATGAATAGAAAGCTCAGATCAAAAAATGATTCAGGATTTTTCCATTTGAATCTGTATTTGATGATATGTTCTATATATATTTTTTTTAATTACTCTATATACACATATCTATATACAGGGTGTCCCCGAATTGCCCGATCAACTCTTGTGGGTAGATAGAGCGTGTTAAACTGAAAACAAAAGTGTTATATCATTTTGCTAAATTCGCAATAATTAATGAAATATAAATTAATAAAAATCGGCCAATCCGTGCCAGTATAAGCGCGTGGTGCGAAGAAACCTCCTACTTGTTACTTGATACTAGGCGCGCGACGAGACAGTAGGCGGAGCGCTCTACAAAGGGCGTACAAAGGGTGTACTGAAAGGGACACGTACAGTGCGCGCTGTGTTTATGGCTTGCCGCGTGCCTAGTATCAAGTAACAACTGGGAGGTTTCTTCGCGCCGCGCGCTTATACTGGCACGGATTGGCCGATCTTTATTAATATATATCTCATTAATTATTGCGAATTTAGCAAAATGATATAAGACTTTTGTTTTCAGTTTAACACGCTCTATCTACCCACGAAAGTTGATCTGGTAATTCGGGAACACCCTGTATATAAACACACACGCATATATATATATATATATATATATGTATATATATATATATATATATATATATATATATATATATATATATATGTGCGTACGTATGTGCGTACGTATGTGCGTATGTATGTACGTATGTGCGTATGTATGTACGTATGAGCGTATGTGTGAGAATATGTATGTGCGTATATATGTACGTATGTATGCATATATAATGCGTGTATGTATGTATGTACATATATATGTACGTACGTATGTACGCATGTATGCATGTATGTATGTAGGTAGCTATGTACGTATGTATATGTATAATACAGTCAATTTTCTTTACAAAATTCAGCAGTGTATTATTATAATTTTCTGATTTTTAAGAATTTATATGTAATAATTTATAATACACTCTTAATGAAGAAATGAATTATTAATCATAAATTATTGTAAATATTTAATGCACTTGACGATTGTTAAGCCCGTTTTATGATGCCATATCTATTTCTTTCGAGTCGTCGATCTTTTTATCTTGACGCGAGAATATCTTTGCATTTTACATAAACAAAAAATTAGAATCTCGGTCAAATTAACTAGCAATAAAATATAAACTATTTAATGTATTGTACGTATTCTCTTTAGAAGTAAAAACAGTAGCTGCAAATATATGAATATAATCATCATTATAACCGGAATAGCTACGCGATTTGTACGATTCTTAATTAGCGCGAGAAGTATCTTAAGGAGTTTGTTCACCATCGTATTCGTAGTTCTACGTACGTGGAAAATAATAGTATTGTAGAAACGTGTGAATGTTTTTATGAAGTGAAGTTGCATATTTTTACGAAGCATCTCTTAATTTTTAAAGTTTTTACAAGTATAAGTTTTTTAATTCATATATAGCAGAATTTATGAAGTTATATTGTAATAATATGCGGCTATTGCTGCATGTTTGTATCTTGCTCTGACTTATAAAGATATATGTAAAAATCGTGCTTTTTAACTTTGAATTTTTCGCAAAAACTATGCAGATTAATTGTGCAAAGCATATGAGTATATATATATATATATATATATATATATATATATATATATATATACATATATATGTACATATATAACTACAAATATATGTATATTATATCACAAATAATATAGTATTTAAATTATTTTTATATAATTCGCTATTTCATTAAAGACTGGTAGAAATAACATCTTCTAAGGTGAATAAATTCCTTAATAATAACATTACACACACACACACACACACACACACACACACACACACACACACACACACACACACACACACACACACACACACACACACACACACACACACACACACACACACATTTAAAATTATATACTAATTTCTATCAATGTAATTTGTATTATACACAGTCTTTTCGCATGATTTTTGCGGGAAATGTTTTGATATAAATGAATTCAAAAATAAAATCGAAGTTATAGAAAATATTCACAAAAATGCTCGATTTTAAACACTTTTTTTCGCTTTTGAAAGTGTTTATCACTTCGCATGACTATTCCGTTTGCGATGTTAAAAGGATGCAAATTAGATACAACGCGAGTCGATTCAATGCCTTATGACTAATGTTTTCAATTGCGTCATAATGCACTAATTATATATGGTATTATTTGGCGTGTGAATAATAGAATAATCTTGTATGTTGCGAGGTCTTGCTGAGAATAATAGTTATTAAGACAAATTATTGCACTCACCTTCTGTATACGCGTTATAGGGTGTATATCGAATGTACTCCAACTGAAAATAGAATGAGAAAATATTGTCTTTTGACAATTTATCCATTCATTCTCTGATCAAGGTCATAATTATCAATTAATATAATCTGTCTTAGCGCCAATTATTTGATAATGCCAGTGTGAAATATTATAAGAACTATATTATGGTTTGGCGATTACTTAATATATAAAAGATTACATTTAAATATATTTAAATATAATGTATCGAAATTAAAAGGAAAATGTTATAAAAAAAGATAAAAACAAGGACATACTATCATTGACTAAAGACATCCTAAATTTTTTTTAATACATTTAATAATAATTAGATTTTAAATAACGTGACATAATGTTATGAATTGCAATGTTTTCGTTACTTTTATAATGAATATACAAGAGGCGCAGAATGCAAGATGTAAAATCAAATGAGATATTTATTTTGAATAGGTATATTTGCGCTTTGTAATTAATAATTGTAATTAATAATTGTAATTAAATGATTTTTTGCTATTGGTTTTTTACTTAGCTTTAATTAGTGATATATATATATATATATACACAGGGTGTCTCATAACTAACGAGCCAACGCTCGTGAGCGGGTAGAGCGGCTTAAATGGAATAGAAAAGTCCTGTACCATTTTGCGATTTTCGGAATAATTATTGAGAAATTAATTTACAAAGATTGGCAAATCCGGCGCGAGTATCAGGCCGCTGCAAAAAAGATGACAAAAAAGACGGCCTTAAGGACGGTCGCTAAGCGCGCGCGGCGTAAATAGGCGCCATTGCCTCGTGGTTACCAGGGGCATAGACGAGAAGCATTGATAAGAACAATAGATTAGCGATTATTATTTAGCGACCGACCTAGCGGTGGGCCGTCCTTCTCACCATCTTTTTTGCGGCGGGCTGATACTCGCGCCGGATTTGCCGATCTTTGTAATTCAATTTCTCATTAATTATTCTGAAAATCGTAAAATGGTACAGGATTTTTCTATTCCATTTAACCCGCTCTACCCGCTCATCAGCGTTGGCTCGTTATGAGATACCCTGTATATATATATATATATACAGGGTGACCCAGAACAATCTTTCGTCCGTAAAATGACGTATTTCTGACACAATTCTAAGACAATTTTTCCTTTACCAAAATTTGATTTGAAGCGTAGTTTTTGTGTTATAAGCAAAAATAGTTAGCAAATCACGCGTCGAGTATAGAAGGCAGGCAGAAGCGGCGCGGCACACCGACGGGCGCAGCTGACCGTCCGACGGGTGATTACCGCCGCATGAGTCGCTAACTATTTTATCTTATAGCATAAAATTATGCTTTAAATAAAATTTTGGAAAAAATAAAGAAGAAAATGTCTTATAATTACGTCAGGAATACATGTTCCTTAAAATAACATTAATGACCAAAAGTTGTTCCAGATCGCCGGCCGTTGGACGCTGCGATCAGCTGATTGCTACACGCGATGTGTGTATGTCTGAGTGTGTGCGTAAAAGGAAGGGAGTGAGTGAAAGAAAGAGAGAGAGAGAAATAACCGCCTTCGCGACGGCGACGCTCCTTCGATTGTCATCGACATTGTCGTCAACGACTTCAGACTAATCGATATATTGATTTTCCGGCTCAGCTGAGAGACACATCGCGTGTAGCAATCAGCTGATCGCAGCGTCCAACGTTATTTTAAGGAACACTTATTCCTGACGTAATTATAAGACATTTTCTTCTTTACCAAAATTTTATTTAAAGCATAATTTTATGTTATAAGATAAAATAGTTAGCGACTCATGCGGCGGTAATCACTCGTCGAACGGTCAGCTGCGTCCGCGCTCGCAGTGTGCCGCGCCGTTCCTATCTGCCTTCTGTACTCGACGTGTGATTTGCTAACTATTTTTGCTTATAACTCAAAAACTAAGCTTCAGATCAAATTTTGGTAAAGGAAAAATTGTCTTAAAATTGTGTCAGGAATACGTCATTTTACGGACGGAAGGTTGTTCTGGGACACCCTGTATATATATATATGTATATGTACAGGATGTCCCAGACTTACCGAATTATCTGATAATGGTGGATTCCTGAGGTCATTTAAACGAAAATCCTAATACCAAAATGTCAAGGCTACAATAGTTTTCAAATGGTAAGAGTTTAAAGTTGACCAATTAACACGACAAAACTTCACGCGCTCAGGCACATCGCATATTAAAAGTGCCACCGCACTAAATTTAATAATTATCGACATTGAAATATTGATAAATTATGTATTTAATTTATTGTTGAGTTATTGTGTCTTAACAATAAATTAAATACATAATTTATCAATATTTCAATGTAGATAATTAAATTTAGTGTGGTGGCACTTTTAATATGCGACGTGCCTGAGCGCGTGAAGTTTTGTCATGCTAATTGGTCAACTTTAAACTCTTACCATTTGAAAACTATTGTAGCCTCGACATTTTGGTATTAAGATTTTTGTCTCTAAATGACCTCAGGTTAGGTTAGGTTAGGTTAGGTTAGGTCCATTATCAGATGATTCGGTAAGTCTGGGACACCCTGTGTATCTATATCAGAAATTTGTATACATTTCTAACTGTATTTATTCTTCTTTATTTATATATTTATCTATCAATTTATTGATTTATTTATTCATTATTCAACAAGAAAAGTTAAAATAAAATTTTAATAGAGAAAATGTACCGTAAGCACGAAGGATCCCATGGCATGCTACGCTCCTAAATATTCCGGCCGCGCGCCGTCTGATTAGTCAACTTTAATTGTTATAACTCGCTAAATAATGGTCTGGGCCAAAATCGGGAAAGAAACTTTTTATTCACAATTCCACCTTCTTTCACCCCCTAAAGTGTTAATTGAGAATTATGAGGCACCCTATATATTTACTAAAAAGATAGTCATGAGAAAATTAACGTAAGAATTCGTACAAGAAGACAACTGTCTCAGGATTTTATGCCAATAGCTTATAGTACAATATATTACTTAATAATCAAAAGACTCGAACAAATTACTATAATTTCATTGTTATTATTTATATTACTGTACACATTTTTCTAATTCTAACAATTTTTAAAAATTTTTAAAAATCTTGCACAATTAAAAATTTCGATTATTCACAAACATAATTGAATAAGAATCTGAAAATGCGCAACATTTAAGAAACATCATATAATTTTATTTTAAGGCTACTGAGTATTCACCGCGGCCATATTGATTTATGCGAAAAGTAGCGAGAAATGACACCCTGATTTGTGTTGCAACTGACATGTAAATAAAAACATATTTTAACGAAATAATACTACCAATGTCTTTAGCACATCTAAAAAAATGTACGACTGGTAATCCTTTCTCTTGACAATTGATAAATAGCCGTAAATTGAGTCCGAAATAAACCTTTGAAATGCGGAAAAACACGCGATTTGACAGCTGCCGAAAGGAGAGGAAAGTGTTACTTTACATAGTTTATTCCTTACACAGCTTAGCAGCCGTACATTTTCACAAGTTTCATAAATACGTTGCACATCACAACACTAGCAAAAAACAAATAATTACGACGTAGGTTACAACATAAATTGGGCTGTCATTTCTCGCATACGAGACTATTTTTTACGCTTTCTAGTTCATTGATTTATAGCAGTGAGGCGTTGCATGAGAATTTTGACATGTGGGTAACATGTTGATAACATGTAGGTAACGTAGGACATATTTATAGGCTGCGTTCTTTTTGAACGCTCACGCGCTGAAAGCATCATACTATCTTTGTCGCTTATTATATGTCGAAAAAGATACTACAATTTTCATATTATATGTCATCTTGTTATAAAAAATAAATTTTTTTATTGCGGATTTTATCGGTTAGAAAATAATTTTAATAAGATTTTTGTGATTAAAATGACACTAAACACAATATGAATCGGATAATTTTTAATTACATAAATAATATTTTGATTATTTATGTAATTAAAAATTATCCGATTTATATCGTGTATGGTGTCACTTTAATCGCAAAAATCTCATTAATCCATTACAATTATTTTCGGACCAATAAAATGCGAAATGTAAAAATTTTATTTTCCTGCGAAAAGATGAAATATGATACGAAAGACTGGAGATAAAGGAAGGCTTTATCTCCAGTCTTTCAAGGATTCGATTTTCGAGCCGCGTCATTTAGACATCACTGGCTGATATGATCGCTAATGAAAATTTATCGGGAAAATAAATAAAAGAAAGGTTTTTTTAGTTTAAAATTTTTAATGTTAATTTATTTAATAACTATATATATTATCAGAGACAAGCCTGAGAGGTGCCGTTTTTGAGGAGGGAACCCATTCTCACCGCGGTACAGTGGCGCTAACTGGATCGATTTTAGAGCCGGTGGAACTACGTAGCTGGATCGACTTTCCAGCGATTCGCATCCGTGCTAGATCCACAAATTATGGTTCGTGTCCGTGCTAGATCCATAATTGTGGATCTCAAAAGTACGAAACATATACATTCATTAAGGAGATCCTAAACGCTTCTTTTTTACCGACGAACCACATAAAAACTTTGCGTGTACAGATATTTTTTTTGGCTACTCAAATCGATAAATCCTTTTCCACAATTGATGTACTTATAAGAACAAAGAATGGGCGCTATAATTTAAGCTAAGAAAGGGAAAAAAGTAAGAAATTACAGTTTTGTTATCTGCTCGTCATGTCAACATTTGTTTGAAATAAAAATTCTGCAGTTTTTCCATACACAATATATAGCGCCCATTCTTTGTTCTTATAAGTACTTCAATTGTGGAAAAGGATTTATCGATCTGAGTAGCCAAAAAAAATATCTGTACACGCAAAATTTTTATGCGGTTGTGTGATGCGAGATCGAGACACAAAGAGTAAAAAAGAGCCGTAAATAGTTGCCTAATATCGTGATAGATGGCATTACGATTTTTTTCTGGGCCATGTTCGCTTGCAAGCTGAAAGTGTGTTCTGTCTTTGTTCAACTTTCAATAAGTAACAAAGATAGAATGACGTTTTTAGCTAAGGCAAATTTAGTCTATGTATTGCTGTTGCTTTTTCACAAGCTCGTCTAAACATTTATATCTCTGTTTTCTTACATGAAAAAGCGATATGTAAGCGAGTGATTAGAAAAAGATAAAGTAATTATATATATATATAAAGTATATAAAGATTATATATATACATATATAAAGATATATGAAGATTATATATATATAATAAACTCAACACTTTACTCTCGACCAAACTGGCATATATTACATCAAAATTACACTTCACAACGTTTCGACCTTCATTTAGGTCCTTATCAAGTGATCTACAATGTTGTTAATTTATAATTAGTACAAGAACATTTATTTAACAAAAAGAATTAGTTTATTATGTAAAAATAATAGGAATTAATATTTCACATAAGTCGATAATTAGCGAGTTAAATTCAATGGGAATCAATGTTACAAAATTTTAAAGAGTATCGATATTTACTGATTAGATTAGATGTAACATGGTAAACACTATTTTTCGTGTCAGTTAGACAGCACGTCTTATAAATGCAAATGTTTTAGAGAGACTAGAGGACATTCAATATTTTGTCATATATGATGTTTAAGTTATCCATGTCCTTTTGTAAATTGATAGTGTTGTTGTTTATTTTTATAAAGAACATTTCAGCAATTTCTCTTTTTCTGACGTGTTTTTCATTATGTAAAATCGTAGGTAATGACCAGTCAAAATCATGGTTAAAATCAATTCTATGTTTGCTAATTACTGAGTGGTTACTCTCATGCATTTTTATATTTCTGAAATGTTCTTTAACGCGAGTGATGAGATGTCTTTTGGTTTGTCCAATGTAAGACAAATTACAATTCTTACAATTAATTTTGTAAACGACCTCTGTCTTGTTTTCAATGGGTAATTTATCTTTACCTAATGTAATTATGCAGTTCAATTTATTTGGAATTTTATATACCACTTTGAACCCTGCGTTCTGGCACCAACGTTTGAAGCAAATAGAAAACAAAATTCAACGTTCAATTTTTCGATTTATTCGTTACTTCACATTAGTAGTTGCTCAGTCTCCTACGTGTACGTTTCGCAAGAAATATTGTCGTACGAAAATGAGTTATACTGCCGTGGAATATACGGATATGATTATCACGTACGGAATGGCCGGGAAAAATGCACGTGCCGCGGCGCGTTTGTACGCGGAGCAATTTCCCGAGCGTGAACGACATCCCAATCACTTAGTGATTTTAAGGTGTATACAACGCGCACGAGAAACGGGAGTTTTTGTAGCAAATCGCCAAACTGCTGGTGCACCAATGCAGTATGGTGTAAATGATGAGGAGAGGGTTCTCGGAGCAGTGAAGGATAATCCTCAGATTAGTGTGCACTGTTTGGCTAGGATGCTTGGTCTCTCACGAAACATAGTGCATCGTATCTTGCGCCAAAATGGATTACATCCATTTCATTTTCCACGAGTACAGCAACTTTTGCCGAGAGACCGAGAACCACGCATCTATTTTTGTGAAAGTATTTTTATTTATTTATTTAATGTATTTTCCTGTTATTTTTAATAAATATTAATAGTCGGCGAAACATGCACAGGGTTTCTTGTACAATGTCGGCGGGATGATTCTTTTCCCGACCGCATTCTATGGACTGATGAGGCCACCTTCACGCCCAACGGTATTTTTAATAGACGTAATTTTTTATTATGGGCGGAAGAAAATCCGCACGTCATTCGAGAACACGCTTTTCAATATCGTTGGGCAATTAATGTATGGGCAGGAATAACGGCGAACGAAATCGTAAGTAATAAATTTACAGAGTAATCTAAAAAAATTTTTTCTTGCAGCTTCACTAAATTATTTATTTCGGAAATTTTCAGATTGGTCCCTACTTTCTACCGCCTCGTTTAAATGGAGAAGCATATACAAATTTCCTCCAATCAATTGCCTGTACTTTTGGAAAATATTCCCCTCCGCGCAAGAGCGCAACTAATTTTCCAGCACGACGGGGCACCTGCACATTTTTCGCGACAGGCACGCGAATTTTTAAACGCGCATTATTCGGACAGGTGGATGGGTCGAAATGGCCCAATCATCTGGCCGCCGCGATCGCCAGATCTAAATGTATTAGATTATTTTGTATGGGGATATATCAAAGATTTGGTCGAACACCAGCGTAATGGTACAGAAGCGGAAATGCGAGAAGCAATTCTCGCAGCTTTTAATACCATCACGCCGGATATGGCATATCGCGCGACGCGCAATATTATTCGAAGGGCCGAACTCTGTGTACGAGAACGAGGAAGGCATTTCGAACAATTTTAGCTTTAAATAATGAGTGGATTAGACCTATTGGGGATACCACTATAAAAAAAATGCGCCTTGCTATCTACCGCAAGGTGGTGAGGAAACGATAGCACATTTTTTATGCTGCGTGCGCGCGTACGAGAGAGAGAGGGGAAGAGAGAGAGAGAGAGAGAGAGAGAGAAAATAATTTTTCGATGCAAAACTTCAGCGTTAGACTCTGAGCACAATAGAGAAAACTAGGAATAAATGTTAAATATTATAATTAAGAATTATTTTATAATAATAATTGGAAAGACTCTGATATACAAATACAAATTCGGGTATGAAGGGCTTTCAAACTTTTATTAACAGCCTTTCATATTTCGAATTTGTATTTGTATAACAAAGTCTTTTCAATTTTATTATTTTAAAATAATTTTTATTGCTCTAATATTCATTATTTCATTATTTAATATTTATTATTTATTTATTTCTAACATTTGCACATACTGATAACTGAAAAAGTCAGACGCCATTAAACGAAGCGCGCACTATGTGTGTGACTCTTCAGATTGTCAATGCAGAGCGTTCCGCCTCCCGCTTCGCCGGCGCGCCTAATATCGAGTAACAGTGGAAGGCTTCTTCGTGCCCGCTTCGCCGGCGCGCTCTTGCCGGGCGTCGATTGGCTGATTTCTTATAATTAATATCTTATTAACTATTGCGAAAATTGCAAAATGGCACATAACTTTTCTACTCAGTTTAACCTACTCTACCTGCACGTAACGGGTGGTTCGCGAATTATGGGACACCCTGTATATACAATTTTTTTTTCAGCAAATATCAAACAAAAAACAAATCGAGGGAGATGTAAGAGCGGTAGCGTCGTCTACGCTACAAGCACAAAAGACGACGTCTACGCTGCAAACGAGAGAGACGACATCGATGTTTTAAAAAGGACCACGACCAAATAAAATAATTCAAAAGATTAGTTATTTATATAATTACGCACGCACGCACGCACGCATTTATATGTATCTAAATAAATAAATAAATAAATAAGAATATGCATATATATATATATATAATATGCATATGTGTATGTGTATATGTGCATATGTGTAGTTTATATTGATTTTTTAGTAAATTTATATACATACAAATGTGTATACATATACAAGGTGCCTAATGATTTTTATTATATTTTTGCAGGAAATAAACGAAGCAATATGACGAGCAATCAATAAGGATAGAAAAAGGCGGCAAAGGTACATGCAACCAGTGTATAAACTGTGTATATATTGGTCGCATGTACCTCAAACGCGTCCCCGACACCGGCACCGGTATACGTGACGTCGTATGCGGTACCACCGGCCTTCGCAGCATCAACGCCGGCATACGTACCACCAGCCTTCTTAGCATACGCCCCACCAGCATATCCACAAACATACAACCCAGCGAGCACTGCATCGGCGTACGTATCGCGGCCTTTCTAAATAAAAATAAAAATATATTATATATATGTAATTATAATTATATATAAATATATATACATATATGATTATAACTTTTGTATCTTTTTTTTCTACCTTTTATAAGTTTGTGTGAAGTATTCATGATATACATACATATAAACATATGTGTGTGTGTGTGTGTGTGTGTGCGTGCGTGTGCGCATATGTATATATATCCTTTTACACATACAATTATACACTGACGCATAAAGTATGCATTGTCATATATATATGTGTATATATATATATATATATATATATATATATATATATATATACAGGATGTCTCAGAATGACCGCATCACCTCTCGAGTGCAGGTAGAGCGGCTTAAATGGAATAGAAAAGTCCTGTACCATTTTGCGATTTTCGGAATAATTATTGAGAAATTAATTTACAAAGATCGGCAAATCCGGCGCGAGTATCAGGCCGCTGCAAAAAAGATGACGAAAAAGACGGCCTTAAGGACGGTCGCTAAGCGCACGCGGCGTAAATAGACGCCATTGCCTCGTGGTTATCAGGGGCATAGACGAGAAGCGTTGATAAGAACAATAGATTAACGATTATTATTTAGCGACCGGCCTAGCGGTGGGCTGTCTTTCTCGCCATATTTTTTGTGATAGGCCGTCCTTCTCGCCATCTTTTTTGCAGCGGACTGATACTCGCGCCGGATTTGCCGATCTTTGTAAATTAATTTCTCAATAATTATTCTGAAAATCGCAAAATGGCACAGGACTTTTCTATTCCATTTAACCTGCTCTACCTGCACCCGAGAGGTGATACGGTCATTTTGAGACACCCTGTATATATATATATATATACATGATATATATACATACATACATATGTATATGTATGTATATCATGAATACTTCACACAACTTATAAAAGGTAGAAAAAAAGATACAAGTTATAATCATATATTTATATATATTTATATATAATTATAATTATATATATATTTATTTTATATTATATATTATATATTTATCATATATTTTATTGGTGAAAAGGCCGCGGTACGTATTATGCCGATGCATTGCTCAATGGGTTATGCATATCGGTATATGCATACGCCGGTGAAGCGTACGTTACAATGGCCGGCGGTGGCGCATACACTGGCATCGGTGCTGCATAGGCTGATGGTCCTGAGACCGCGTACACCGGCGTCGGTGGCACGAAGGCCGGTGGTGGCGCGTACGCCGGCATCGCCGGTGGTGGCGCATACACCGGCATCGGTGCTGCCATTGTTGGTGCGTATGACGCTGCATGTACTGGTGCCGGTGTCGAGACGTATGAGGTACATGTGGCCAGTTTATACACTGGTCGCATGTACCTTTGCCGCCTTTTTTCCGCTCTTCGAACTGCTTCTTTTATTTTCTGCAAAAATATAATAAAAATCATTAGACACAAATATGTATATTGTTGTGCCCGTGCCGTGAGGATAGGGTCTTTTGGGATATTCACCCAAAGAGTTGGAACTCAGGCAGCAAAAAAAAACTCCGTACTAGTTTAGTAAAAGAATATATTTCGGTCGTACCGTTACACTTATCTTCACTACTGTTAGTTCGCGTATTCAGTCGTCGTGTAGACGAACCGTGTCGATAGGTCGATAACTTATTTACGCGCGACTTTCTTATTAGCTACTTTCTTACGAGCGACCGCGATGGGTCTCGCGATCGGTTTATATATCGCTTTAATTTCGAGGGTGGAAGGATGAGGTTTTCCGGGTCGGAGCGCGGGACGTGCTCCGTGCTCGGGTGTCGTAATGCTTATTCAGCTTGACCGTGACTTGTTTTTTTGTTGGTCACGTCTTATTTTTTTTTCTTAATCTTTCTATTTAATTCTTAATTTTCTTATTTAATTCTTTTAATGCTTTGCTTTGCTTGCTTGATTTTAGTTTCTTATTTTTTAATTTTATGTATTTACTTTTCCTTTCCAGGTAAGTGTATCGGGTTACGACATCCTTCCCCCTTTGGGAAAAGAAAATTTACTAGCGGTAAATTTTCTTTACCTTATTTTTGCTTCTTAGTCTATGTTCTTACAGTCTGTCTTATTAATATAACATGGCTGTGTTGTTTCCGTCATCTAGTGTTGTGTCGGGTTGGTAAGGTCTGTCATAAATTTTTTCTCTTTGTACTCGTGGTATGCTTATTTGAATTGTGCTTATTTTGTCCTGTTGTTCTTTTTTCGTTTGCTTCCTTTTTACTAGGTGAGTTAATACTACAATGCTGAGTATAATTATTGTTCCTGTGATACCTGATATCGCGGGATATATTACATGTTCTCGTATCAGTAGACTATCTTTATTTATCTGTCTGTCTGTCTCTGTCAGTGTGTTACTCAGTTTCATTAATTCGGATGGGTTCTGTATTATTTTTCGTAATTTTATGCTTTCTATCTTGTCTTTTGGTTCGTTCGTCTGTATTTTCAGTATGTTTGTTAAGTTGTAGTCGAGTATCTTTGTATTTATATATGTTGTTATGGCGGGTTTGTTCGCTTTTATTATTATGTCGGGCGTTACTAATTTACATTTTTCTTTTATTGTTATTCGCCCTGACCTTTTGATTTCGGTTTTCTTTGTTATTCCGTTACTACATGTTATTTCTATTGGCTGTCTTTTTCTAGCGGAGTATATCCATGAGTTCGCGTCACTCAGCGTTATCCATATCGTTGAGTTGGCGTGTATGTGTCGTGTGTTACAGCTGTTTATATGTGTGTCTGTTCGTACATATGTCTGTACCTCGCATAAAGCTTGGCTGCTATGTGGTGTGTTGGATGACTTCTTTCGCATACATATTTGTTGTCGTTTCGCATACATTTTTCTAATTCGCTTTCCGTGGTTGTAAAATATGTTCGACTATCGATGTCTATCGCTATTATCGGTTGGCTTACTTCTATACATATAAATGTGTCGTCTTATTTATGGATGGGTAGAGGGATTGCTTTTATTATCTCGTAGGGTACATTATTAATGGAAATCTTACTATCGTAATTATTCCTATACTATCGTAGTATGCGCTTATTTTTATAAATTTTTCGATCTCCCCAATTTTCTGGTGCAATGTTGAACGGAAAGTGCGTTCCTTGCGGTATTTGTACCGCGATTTCCTTAAGATTATTTATTATGGTTTCGATCGGTAGTATTCTTATGTTTATTATTCCGCTTTTCGCGCTATTTAAATGCGTTACGATATCGATAATATCCGTTATTAATCTTCTGATGATCGCGTTTAATACGATGAAATGTTTGTCCATCTCTTCTCTGTGTCCGAATCCTGTTTTCATCTGTATCCAGCTTTGTCGCATTTTCTCTGTCACATTTAAAAACTTGTCTTCATTATCCTGTATTATTTTCTCTGATTCTTCTACGTGTGCAATGGTTGCGTTTAACACTTTAATTTGATTCTTCAACGCATGCTGTAATGTTTGTTGATTTCCTTCTAGCATTTTCAATTGTTCGTTAATTACTTTTTCGTCGTCGGCATCCATCGTGCCGAATAGCGTTTTGGCTATGGTTCCTAGTCCATCTACGAGTTCTCTCCTTGTTTTCTTTGCTAACTGATAGGTCGTTCTTAAACGTGTGGAGTCTCTATCGTCCCGTTCGCGGTCGTGGCGCTTCCTTTAAAGGTAAGATTTATTTTATTTACATTTACTTTTCTTCGCTTCTCTATCGCTTTCCTCCGCGCGCGTCGCCGTCTACTATTCTAATTTTCGATGAACGCTTTCAATCGGTTTACGTGTACGCGTATCATCCTTCTTCCCATTTTTATCGTATAGTTTACGAATTTTTCTCGGTAATTAGATAGGGTCCGAGCCATATGGAATCTAACTTCTTTGATCGCCCTCTACGCACCGTTTCGTCGTGTAGCAGGACTTTCTCTCCTACTTTGAATGTAGTTTCGCGTGTCTTCTTATCGTAATTTTCCTTCGCTTTTATTTTTTCGTTGCGTAGGTGCTCCTTTGCGACTTGCTGCGTTGCGCGTAATTTTTCTCGCAGTTCGCTTGCGTAGTTTTCGTACGTATATGTAGGTTTTGGCGGTTGCGATAGAGTTGTCGGTAGGGTTGCTCTGTGTCCGTAAATTAATTCGAATGGTGTGAATCTTGTCGCTGTGTGCGGAGTAGTATTATACGTGAACATTGCGTATGGGATCCATTCGACCCAGTCGGTTTGATCTGCGTTGATATAGTGTCGTAAATATTCGGCTAGTGTACGATGTGATCTTTCCAGCGCTCCGTTGCTCTCTGGATGATACGCTGGCGTTTGTATCTTTTCGATTTTTAATAGTTTGCAAGTATTCTTAAACATTTCGCTTAGGAAATTTGTTCCTTGGTCGGTTAGTATTTTTTCTGGAATCCCATGCTCGAATATTATTTTCGTTGCAAATTCTTTTGCGATTGTTGCGGCTTCTTGGTTCGCTATTGGTATCGCTTTACTAAATTTTGTTAAATTATCTTGGAAAGTTAAGATATACTTGTTTCCAGTATTTGTAGTTGTTAGTGGTCCGACTATATCTAATGCACATTTTCCGAATGGCTTATCGGCAGTGTCCGTGATTATTAACGGTGCCTTATTTTTTCTTGACAGTTTATTTCGTTGGCATAGTTCGCATTTCGCTATATAATTTTCGTCTTTCGTTATTCCTTTCCAATTATGCATTAGTCGAATTCGATTTATTGTTCGTTCGATTCCTTGATGTCCTCACCTAGGGGTGCGTTGTAGTATTCGTATAATATCTTTTATTTCTCATTTTCCGTGTATTCTTGCCTTGTTCTCGTGTCGCGTGCCTCTTCCTCTTTAATTGCATTGATATCCGCTACGTGTCGACTCAGCGCGTCAGCGTTTCTGTTCGCTGTTCCGGCTTTATGTATTATTACATTATCGTATTCTTCTAATTTAAGTCTCTATCGGGTCAATCGAGATCCGGGGTCACTGACATTAAATAACCACACTAACGATTTGTGATCCGTCACGACCGTGAATTTGGTTCCATATAAGTATGGTCGAAAATGTTTAACGGCCCATACTATAGCGAGTAACTCTTTCTCTGTCGTACTGTAATTCTGTTCTGCCTTTGTTAGTACTCGACTCGCGTACGCTACGGGTCGGTCTTGTCCTATCTGTCCTTGCGATAATATGGCTCCGATTGCATAGTCGGATGCATCTGTCGTCACTATAAATTCTTTTGTAAAATCTGGGTACTTCAGTACCGGTGCTGTCGTTAGTTTTTCTTTTAGTAATTCAAAGGCGTTCTGTTGCGCTTGCGTCCACTTGAACTTGTTTTCTTTCTTGGTTAATTTTGTGAGTGGTTTCGCTATTTTGGAAAAATTTTCAATAAATTTCCGATAATATCTGGTCAATCCTATAAATGCTTGTACATCCTTGACCTTTTTTGGCGTCAGAAAATTTTTTACAGCTTTTAATTTGGTTGGGTCGGGTGATATTCCGTTCTCCGTAATTATGTGTCCGAGATATGTCATTTCCTTTCTCAGAAATTCACATTTGTCGGGCTGTAATTTTAGTCGGTTTTCCCGTAATCTTTTTAGTACCTCGATTAATCTGTTATTGTGTTCCCTTAAACTAGCTCCAAAAATTACAATATCGTCTAAATAAACTAGACATTTTATTCCTTGCAATCCGCTTAACACTGCGTTCATTAATCGCTGGAATGTGGCGGGTGCGTTTTTTAATCCAAACGGCATTCTGTTAAATTTGTAGTGTCCGGACGGCGTGGAAAAGGCTGTTTTACTTTTGTCATTTTCTTCCATCTCGATTTGGTGATATCCTGATGCCAGGTCGAGGGTAGTAAAATATTTTGCGTTCCCTAATTGATCCAATATGTCCGTAATATTCGGTAGAGGGAATGAGTCGCCTATTGTTAAGTCGTTCAATTTTCGAAAGTCTACCACCATTCTAAATTTTTGTTTTCCGGATGCATCTAATTTCTTCGGAACGACTAGTAAGGGTGCGTTCCATTGGCTCACGCTTGCCCTAATTATTCCATTATTCAGCATCTCTTGCATTTGTCGATTGACTTCCGTCTTTTGTTTTTCTAGCAGTCGATATGATCGTACGTTAACCGGTGCGCTATCTGCTTGTGTTGCAATTTGATGTGTCACCGCGTTCGTACATGTGAGTGGCTCTCCGTCGGTGTGGAACACGTCACTGTATTCCTCGCAGATATCTCTTATCGCTTTTTCCTCTTCCTTATTTAGGTGTCCGGTGCGGAGCTCTTCTAATATTTTCTCGGTTTGTCGTAGACTTTTCTCCTCCGTCATCGAATGTGCGAGATTTATCTCCGTTGCGTCTTCGGCTTCAATTTTCTCAATTGTTATCTGTGGCATTGTAATTTCGACTTCGTTTTCGTTTGTATTCATTACGCTCGCAGGGCATAAGAATTTTTCGGGTTTGACTAGGCAGTTCCCTATGAATACGCCTGGTATTATTTCCTCTGTTCGGGTTACTCCCATCATGTTGATTGTCGTTGCCACTTGTACTATTGTTTCGCTCCGAGGCTGTAATGTGATCTTTTGATAAGGGTATAGTCTCAGTATATTTCGTCCGATTTTTAGCTGTTTCGTTGAGTAATTGCATATCGCTTCTTGTTTTTTGAGAAAATCTATTCCTATTATTCCTTCATACTCAATCGGAAAATCGTCTTTTATGACATAAAATCTATGTTTTATTTTTTCATCTCGCAACTTTATCGTCGCATTTATTCGTCTAATGGTATATACTTGGTGTCCCATCACGCCCGTGAGGGTTATTTTGTCTTCGGTTATCATCGTTTCTCCTTTTAGATTTCTCACTTTGATAAGAGAAATGGCTGCTCCCGTATCGCAATTATATAAATAACTAACCTTTTGGACAATTTTATTTTGCCGTGGTCCTTTTTCGGTTTGTGTAGACGCCGTCTCCTGCGCTTGTAGCGTAAACGACGCTCCTATATCTTCCTGGTTTTTTTTTATTTGATATTTGCTGAAAAGAAATTGTATATATATGTATAATATATGTATAATATATGTATAATAATATAAATAAATATAATATAATAATAAAATAAATAATATATTTGTATTTGTACTTACAACTTGACATGTTTCCCATTCTTTTATCTCTTACACGACGCACATGTAACAACGCGACCCTAGCAAAAGACGATCGACAGTGATGCTATTTCTGAGACTCTGTCCACTGCTGAAATAAAATGAAATAAAATGGCATCACTGGATCGGACGACGAACGAGCTCGCATACATACACCACGAAGAAGCCGTGTATGTGTGCTATAATAATTATATGTCAATAATGTATATATATATATATATATGTACCTCTATTTTCATATATTTATATACATTATATACATATACATATTCTTCATGTCATAATATTTATAGCTTTTTTATAACAATATTCATAACATACAAATATGTTTTGCTCTTTGAAAAGATAAGTGCAAATCAAATTTACGATTGTATAATCACATATATGAAATCAATATCAATCGATAAAAAAATTATTTATTTTGAATTATGAATTGTATAAGATGACAGTTGGATATAACTTGGCGAGAATAAGAAGGATTACAAATATACATTTGGAAAAATTGCATATAACATATAAATTTAGATTTTGTAATATATAAATGCAATAAAATCAACTGTAATAAAATAAACTAAAAAAAAGTATCTTTATATTCTTGTGGCTTGTCAATATTGCAAATGCATGTTTGCAAAAATATCTTTCTCATTCTTGTATAACTTTCAGATTTGTTATCTCGTATAATTTATAATCCAATTTCAACATACTCTCGATTGATTTTAAATGTGCGATTATACAATTATTTTGATTTATTTTTATCTTTGCAGAGAGTAAAACACATACAAAAGAAATAATTATGTGTCTATTTTAAATGTATTCATCTGTAACGCTGTATCTTTATAAGCTATGTGTTCGTGATTGTAATAATAAATTGTATGTACCCAAGCCCTCGAGTGCGAATCTCGGAATTGTCGCGTGTATAATCAAAAACTGCGCGTTCAATCTATCGGGAGCTGCGCTTTCGTGCGGGCGCCCACCGCCGGGCTGCCTACCGAGACGATACAAAAGGCTGTATCATCATAACAAATATAAGACTGGACAATATATATATATATATATATATATATATATATAAAGTATCATGTCTAAATAGACACCATGTCTGCAAAAGACACCCCGCAAAGTAATATATAAATATAGAAATGTAAAAATTATTATATGTGTAACGAGGCACCTCCCGTTACTGACAACAGCCTCGTTCCCGAACGACCATTAGTCGGAAGTCCGCAGCCCGGTGACTATCAACTGGGCAAAAGCGGAAGCGCGGTGCGCCCTTTTTTTAGACCTCTAACTCGCGGCCGTTGCGACCGAAGGATCTCGGCGAGTGAAAGACTAAGTCCCGCTCGGGTACCGTCCGACCGTTACCGTAAACACCCGAGCGGCGACACGGTCTCGATGCTCGCCGAGGCCTTGAACTCCGCCGACCGATCACGGAGAAGCCCGAGGTCGCAACGGCGTTCAAAGTTAAACCTTCCAGAAGAATTACGTTGAATAATTTATGTTACATATGTATAAAAGAATAAAATATAGTACAATAGGCCTCAGGCGAAAATCCATATTACAATAACCTAACGCCAATAGTGAAACCTCGTGGGGTTATTTTTACATGCATTTTGTAGCAGACTCAAAACCGTACAAATTTAAACTTTTTTGTAACTTCAACCAGTTATGAAATATTTGCTCCGACATCTATGGACAGACCTTATATATATAATATTTTATATATTCTGAGACAATTTTAGTTATGCATATTATATAATTATATAATAACATACTATTTCTTTATATATATCTATATAATGAATTATGAATATTGCTATAATTTAAAAATTATAAATATTATAATATAATAAAAAATTACATAAATGTATGAAGATAAAGATACATATACAGGGTGTCCCATTTTAAATAATGCACTCAAATATCTCTGAAACGGTGCGAAATAAAAAAATTTTTCAAACAAAAGTTGTATGGCTTGAAAGAGGCCATCAGATGGTGGCAATGATTTGACCTTGACATTTTTTTATTAACGTACCGTTTCGAAGATATTTGATTGCATTATTTAAAATGGGACACTCTGTATATACATTTATTGACATATAATTACTAGTTTGATTTTCAATATACAACTTCTAAATTTATTTTTTATTTTTGGAGAAGAGTGACAAAATGCTTTATTTTTGGAAATAAAAATAATTTGTTTGATTTATTTGAAGACGCGCGGTATAAACAACTGAATCTCGCGAAAATATACATGTATCTATTGCGCGGTGATAACGTACACGTAACGTGACAACCGCACGCGAGAAAATTCAATAAAGGTTATAACGTCGAATTTATTATAGTGTTATAGAATTTGATTATTTATATTAGTGTAGTTATAGTGTGTATGTGCATATACGATGGGACGCAAGTACCACGAAAAATGCTTGCCTCTCAATGCTCGCAGGTTTTCGACAGAGAGGATGGTTTAAAAGGTGAGTACAACATCAATTTTTTATTGTTATATCAAACACACATACATATACGCGCGCACGCACGCGCGCACGCACGCACGCACGCACTCACGCACTCACGCACGCACACACGCGCACACACGCGCACACACACACACACACATACACACACGCTCACATACGCTCACACGCACGCACACACACACACACACACACACACGCTCACACACGCTCACACACGCTCACACACGCTCACACGCACGCGCACACACACACACACACGCTCACACACGCTCACACACGCACACACACACACACACACACACACACACACTCATACACAGATTGTATATCTATTACGTACATACATCCATAACAAATAGATACAGACATACAAATCGGAATTATAGATGAATCTTTTATTCAGGATCATCTCAAGTCTAGTTCTAGGATTCTGTTCAGCCAATAAGAAAGCTGAATGGAATCTGGAAAATTTACTTGAGAAGATGTTGAATGTAAGACCAATCTATGAATTCCAGCTACACAGAAAGATAAAAAGAAGACAGATGTAGAGAGAGAGAGAGAGAGAGAGGGAGAGAGAGAGAGAGAGAGAGAGAGAGAGAGAGAGAGAGAGAGAGAGAGAGAGAGAGAGAGAGAGAGAGAGAGAGAGAGAGAGAGAGAGAGAGAGAGAGAATGTCTTTGCAAAAATTATAAAGCATATTATTGATCGTATTTATTACTGACAATGAGTACTGGGCATAAAATATGAATGGATATAGATTTAACAATCTCTCTCTTTTTCCCTTTCATCTTTTTTTCTATAACCGTCCCTTTTTGTTTATTACATACGTGCATCTCTATCTGTTTATTATATACGTGTTATGAATAAATGGTTATATATCTACTAATCATAAAGATATTGGAATTCTTTATTTTTTATTTACAATCTGAGCAAACATAATTGATTTATCCTATTCGAATAGAATTGAGATCATTAGAACGACGTCACATTAAAATGATCAAATTTATAATTCAATCATAATTAGGCATACATTTATTATAACTTCATTTGTAATTGTACATTTTTTGGTGTAGTTGGACATTTTCTTATTCTTTTTATTGTTTAGATTCCTAGATATAACATATCTTCATACTAGTATAATACAAGATTTTAACTATTGATATATAAATTTTAAAGAACTAGATCCTAGAATTCTATTCGAATAAGTTAACAATTATACTTACTCAGATTGGGAATAAAAAATTAAAAATCCAATATTATGATTAGTGGACATATAATCATTTATTCATATAGCACGTATGTAATAAACAGATAGGGATGGTTATAGGAAGAAAGATGAGAGAGAAAAAGAATGAGTGAGCGAGTATCTGTATATCTTATCGTTTGCACTGTTGTGAGATAAATAATGTAAATAAGAAAAAAAGAGAAATCCATCGATACTTTATTCCCAGTACTTAGTAATAAATACAACTGATAATATATTGCTTTATGATTTTTACAAAGACATTTGGTCGCTTATTTGCTCTCTCTCTCTCTCTCTCTCTCTCTCTCTCTCTCTCTCTCTCTCTCTCTCTCTCTCTCTCTCATTATTATTTTTCTCTTATTATTATCATTTATTATTTTTATACATGGTAACCAAAAAAATTCATTGACGGAAAATTATTTTCAATAAAATGTAAAATATATTAAATAACAAATAAAATATTATTATTATTATTCTAAAATTGGATTACAATTTTTAAAATATTTTCTTTTCATAAAAAATAACGAGTTTATAAAAATCTTCAAGAAATGTTTCATTACACGTGATACTTCAGTAATATTCACGTGTTCCTGGAGAATCTTCACACTTTCAGTTTTAGAAATTTTTCAGAAACACATAACTGAAGAAGTAAAAAGCATTACATCTGACATATACATATGATTATTGACCAATTTTTGAAACGTTTCAAAGTCATAGTTGAAAAATAATTAAACATTTTTATTAACTTTTATAGTCTAATTCCTAAATAATAAGTTATATTTTATTTTATTTAATAAGGTTTTTTAAATAATTTTTTTCACCAGAATATCTTTTTGGATTACCCTGTATATCTATAAAAAATGATATTTACTCAAAAATTTGTAAAGGAAGATATGCATTTGAAGCAGTTTGGAGAGCATGATAGGATCATTGAGTTCATTTTAGATGGAACAATTGTTTTCATATCGAGCAAAAAAACATGTTACTATGAGATGTATGCATGATTTCAATATATTTATCTTCCTTTTTCATGAAAATAAAACTAAGTGTGAAAAAGGAATCAAATAATTCTGGCGTGTTGCTATAACTGCTTGAAATGCATATCCTTCTTTATTGCCAATACTTTGTTACATTATTTTTATTTATCATTTTATATGTCATTACTTATATATACATACATTAGCATAAATATATATATAAATCGTTTATTATCATCTCTGAAAGATAAGATTACAGTCCTTTGTTTATATCCATATTTTTATAAGTAGTTAGTGCCAGAGGCGATATTCGTGTGCTGGTTGCTTCAAAAATAATGCCAGAGGCGATATTCGTGTGCTGGTTGCTGCAAAAATAATGCCAGAGGCGATATTCGTGTGCTGGTTGCTGCAAAAATAATGCCAGAGGCGATACTCGTGTGCTGGTTGCTTCAAAAATAATGCCAGAGGCGATACTCGTGTGCTGGTTGCTGCAAAAATAATGCCAGAGGCGATACTCGTGTGCTGGTTGCTGCAAAAATAATGCCAGAGGCGATACTCGTGTGCTGGTTGCTACAAAAATAATGCCAGAGGCGATACTCGTGTGCTAGTTGCTGCAAAAATAATGCCAGAAGCGATACTCGTGTGCTGGTTGCTGCAAAAATAATGCCAGAGGCGATACTCGTGTGCTGGTTGCTTCAAAAATAATGCCAGAGGCGATATTCGTGTGCTGGTTGCTTCAAAAATAATGCCAGAGGCGATATTTGTGTGCTGGTTGCTGCAAAAATAATGCCAGAGGCGATATTCGTGTGCTGGTTGCTGCAAAAATAATGCCAGAAGCGATATTCGTGTGCTGGTTGCTGCAAAAATAATGCCAGAGGCGATATTCGTGTGCTGCTTGCTGCAAAAATAATGCCAGAGGCGATATTCGTGTGTTGGTTGCTTCAAAAATAATGCCAGAGGCGATATTCGTGTGTTGGTTGCTTCAAAAATAATGCCAGAGGCGATATTCGTGTACTGGTTGCTGCAAAAATAATGCCAGAGGCGATATTCGTGTGCTGGTTGCTGCAAAAATAATGCCAGAGACGATATTCGTATGCTGGTTATTTAAAAAATATTTTATACCAGATGCGGTTTGCATGTGCGCTTTGATTTATTAAAAATTATGGCATTATATGTATTGTCCAAACATAATCTATTGTGCCATTTTATTTTTTAGTAATAATTATGTAACAATATAAACGAAGGACTGTACTTATTGTTCAGAGATGCAAGTTTTACTTTTTTAAAAGAAATTATGTACGATATATTTTAAAACTATGTAATAAATATATCATATTTTATTTTTAGAGCAAGATTTTGCAAAAAATAATTCATTTATTTTTCTTTGCAGGAGGCAGTTGAACAAGTTAGCACGGACACAAGAGAAAAATAACTCCATGAACACAGTGGTTACAAAGGATACTAGCAAAGAATCTATCGATTGTTATAAATTAGTGGAATTACCTTATACGATGGACTCGGAAATTAGTACCCAGGTAATAAAGTTCATGAAGCCATTAAAGAAAGGTATTTTTAATCAAAATGTTGACAATTGCAATAATAACAATACTTTTGTTATTAATAATAAAGCCCTTCCAAATGCTTCTTGTATCCAAAAAAGTTTGCCTGAAGGCCATCTTATTGTCATTGCTACTCAGAACATCAATAACAAATCCATTCGAGAATCAGTGGAATCACTCTCTGATGTGGATTCGGAAATTGATATCAGAGTAATGGAATGCCAAGTAGATAAAGAAAAAAGTAAAAGTACATATAGTAAAAATGTCGAATATTGCGAAGGTAGCAATGATTTTGTTATCGATAATGGCCCTTTGGATATGAATCGTATCCAGGAAAATATGTATGAAGGCCGTCGCATTGTCGACTTTTCTTTCATGTGGAATGAAATCCACAGAACTTTTGACAATCATGCGCGAGGAATAGAGTGCCTATTTAAAAAGATTGGAAACTCGTAAGTTCTCGTCGCCGTGGGTTAAAGACGCAGTTTTTTTTTCAAGTGCCAAATGTGCAATTATGAAGACAGCGTTTGGTCTGAACCCACAGAGTCAGAAACAATGGATATTAATACGGCTGCTGTAGCAGGAACTATTACAGTTGGAATTGGTTTTGCTCAGCTGCAAGAGCAATGTGCAGCCATGAATGTTCCTTGTATGTCCGAACTATCTTATATTAAATACAGGGAAAATTTAGTTGATGATTTTAAAAAAACAGCCTTAGATAATATGAAAATGGCTGGCGCAGTTGAAAAACAACTCGCTCTTGAGAGAAACGATACTATAAACGGTATTCCGTATATACCTATTGCAGCAGATGGTAGTTGGATGAAGAGATCATTTGGTACCGCTTATAACTCTCTTTCCGGTGTTGGAGCTATAATTGGTTACCATACGAAAAAGATTCTCTTTGTTGGTGTTCGCAATAAATTTTGCGCAATATGTGATATGGCAGAGCGAAAAAGTGTAAAACCTAGAGTTCACAAATGCTACAAAAATTTTGATCGAAACACAAGCTCCACAAAGATGGAGAACGATGCAATCGCCGAAGATTTTAAATATAGCCTCGAAATGCATGGTCTGATTTATAAAACGGTTATTGCCGATGGTGACAGTAGCGTATATCAGACCATTCTTGATAACAGACCATATCGTGAGCAAATGGTGACGGTAAAAAAAATAGAATGCACCAATCATTTGCTTCGCAATTTGTGCAAAAAGCTGAAAGCTGTGGCAGAGACGACTCAGCCAAAAACGCAAAGACAGCGTGGCTTTGTACAACTGCGAAATGTATTTTAAATAAATGTAGTATTTTAAATATCCGAAAAGAAATAGAAAAGGCAGCAGAGCTACGAAAAAAAAAGGAACGAATACCTCAACATTATAAGGCTATAGAATTGCAAAAAGATATCTTGAGCATTCCTAGCCATGTTTTTGGCGAACATAAGCGATGCGAAGCACGCGGTCGTATATGTAAAGAGAGTGAAGATGAAACGAAAATAATTATGTGCCATCTCTGAAATTATACGGTCTATATCAAAAAATAGAAAGTGCTATCACATACATAAGCGGTTATTCCGATAACTTGTTGTTGCATTTCACCAATAATCCTGCAGAATCATTCAATTCGATAATCTGCAAAGAAATTGGTGGAAAGCGTATTAATTTTGGCAAACGAGGCTCTTATGATGCTAGAGTTGCGGGAGCAGTTGTGCAATATAATACACAACAAGTCTTTACTCAATTGCATAAAAACATGTGTAAAGTTGTTCCACCTATTGTCGAGAATCTTGAAAAAAGACGACAAATAAAAGTTGCAAAAACCATGGAATCTCGAAAGGAACAAGGAAGACAAAAAAAAATTCAAAACAGAGCCAGGAGCAGATCTTCATTATGGTCCGCAATCGCAAAAACCGGATCTTCCATCTGAGGTATTCGAACAACTTCGACAAAACCATTTAGAAAAATTGTTCGAAAATGCGAAAAACTGGCAACAAATCGAATTCGGAACAAGAAATCAAAATGAATCAGAATTATGGTTATCACTAAGACGAGAAATGTTGACGGCATCCAATTTTGGAACCGTATGTCGCATGAGACCGACAACGTCTTGCGCATCAACGGTAAAATCCATTTTATATCCTTCATTCACTGATAATGCAGCTGTAAAATATGGTCGTGACAATGAAAAAATAGCGAGGAAAGAACTAGCCAAAAAATTAAACAAAGTGAAACCTTGCGGGCTATTCATCGATACTGAAAATCCATTTTTGGGTGCATCTCCTGACGGACTTATCAATGAAAATGGTTTAGTGGAAATGAAATGTCCTCTGTTGGCTGAAAATTTAACAGCAGAAAAAGCCATTGAAACATTGTCTTCTTTACAAATTATTTTTGATAAAAAAGACACAAAATGAATCACCAATATTATTATCAAATTCAGGGTCAGTTGAATATAACACGACGAGAATATTGCATTTTTGTCATTTGGACTCCAAAAAGCATGAAAATATTGCGTATTGATGTAGACAATATTTTTTGGAGATATCAAATGCTTTCTTTCTTAACACGCTTCTATAATGAATGCATGCTTCCAGAAATCTTGGACAGTCGTCATAAAAGTATATGCCTATTAGAAATCCAAGATATATTATAGAAGCTAAAGAAGTAGCAGCACAAAAAAAATTAAGTCGAACAAATAGACGAAATATATATGAAAACGAAAATGGCCCAGAAAAGAGCAAAAGATTCAAACCGAACGTTTTGCCATTGGAAGCAACAATAACTGATATTGCTGCTATTACTCTGAGTGAAGAGCAAGATGACGATTGCATCGTTGTTAGTGATTCGAAAAATGAAGAACTAACTGCAGACAATATGGCAAAACAAAAAGAATTTCTAGACAAAGCGATTGCTCCTTTTAATTTAGTGAAGGATAATGTATTACCTATACATAGCAAAATAAACGACGAATCATTGGATCGATTTTTACACGTCGTAAGAAATAAGTCTTGTTTCGAAACACAAAGTGTGTTATATTTGGAATATCCTCACTTAATTGAAGCAAATGGTAGCGACAAAAGCTTACAAATTATTGGGGGAAACTGCAGTGATCACTGGCGATGTATATTTTTTGACGGTACCAAGCTTCGAGTGTACGACAGTCTACCCGGTTGTACATACGATAAATTGGTACTTAAAGAAAAAAATTACATTCATCGTTGTTATCCACAAATAAGTGCAAGTAATATAATATTTGAAAAGGTTCAAACACAACCTGATGGCACATGTTGTGGAATTTATGCTGCAGCTTTTGCTACAACTATAGCTTTAGGAGGAAATCCTTGTAATGAGAAATATTCTAATCGGGTTGAATATATGAGGCAACATTTTCTAAACATTATAATAAAAAATGAACTGTCGGCTTTTCCAAAATGGTAAAAATTCTAATGAATATCTTTGGAAAAAGACGTCTCAATGCAAATGACTCATTTGCAATTAGTCGGAGACGAAAAAAATACATATATTGTGATTGCGTTGTCATGGGAATGTACGCGATGAAGAGGCCTTTTGTTGTCCATATTTTCAATATACAAATATTGTATAATTCCATGAATATCGCAAATATTGGGCGTTTGCAGGGTGGAGGAGCAATGGAATTACTTGCCTCCTCCCTAGGTAACAATAAAACCCAAAAAACTTTCTCGACATCTACCTTGTCGTGGTGAGAAAGCTTTATACTAAAAGGTGTAAAATTATGAAAGCAGTTTTAAATAAATGTGGAAGTGACATTTTATGTCATTTTATGTCACCCTTCTCCCTTTAAAAAAAATTCTGTTACTATCTTTAAAATATATGAACACACACACACACGCACGCACTCACGCACGCACGCACACATATAAACATACATATCACTGTATACATATACATATAAAGGATGTCTCATTTGAAATATTGACCTCAAATATTAGTAAAAAATATATTTTACAGAAAAATGTTTTAAACAAAAGTTATTCGGTTCGAAGGAGGCCACAGAATGATGCCATTAGTTTGATCTTGAATAGTCGTTTGAAGGTCACTATCAAATAAATGGAACTCTCTAATATTCTATTGCAGCTTACCTCAAAAGTTTTTCAAAACACTATGATAAAGTATTTTGTTAATAACTTGTTGAGTAATAAAGCTTGAGAGTTGTAGCAAATACAAAATATCTTTATTTTGGTGTCGTTTTAATCGTAAAAATTTCGTTAATTGATTAAAATTATTTTCAAGCTGATAAAATGCAGAATAAGAAATTTTATTTTTTATAATAAGGTAATATGTGATGCGAAAACCAATTGAAAAAGGAGTCCTCGCGAGCGGGACTTCGTTAGCTATCTCGCTTGCTCCTCGTCCGTCCTCGCTCTCTCTACGGCATCGGCGATCTTTCCTTATCTCTACAAATATGAACATTTTATTATATTATATTTATTTAGTATTATATTATATTAATTAATATTATATTAATTATATTAATTATATTGTATTTAATTTAAACATTTTATTTGGGGTCGTTTATTATTTTCAAGCCGATAAAATGCGAAATAAAAATCTAACATTTTATTCAATAAAAGGACGAGGAGCAAGCGAGATAGCTAACGAAGTCCCGCTGGCGAGGACTCCTTTATCAATTATTTTTCGCATCACATATTATCTTATTATAAAAAATAAAATTTCTTATTCCGCATTTTATCGATTTGAAAATAATTTCAATGGATTAATGAGATTTTTACGATTAAAACGACACCAAACATGACGTGAATCGGATTATTTTTAATTAATATATATAATTAATCTAATTCAAAATTATCCGATTTATGTCGTACTTATGTCTTATATATGTAGTGTCATTTTTGAATCGCAAATAAAACTTATTAAATATAAATAAGTAAATAAGAAAGAGACAATAGGAGCGAGGAGATGTGAATCAAATTATAAGTTTTTTATATAGGTGATGTGTCGCAGGTATATTGACATTAAGTACATTAGTAACATTCTATAAAAAGACGGAAATTATAATAAAAATCTGAACGTTTCGATTCATGTTTTGAATCTCTTCAGCATAATATATAAAATAAATAAGTAAATTATAAATAGATAAAAACGAAATTAATGAGAAAGCATCGCATAATAAAGGCATAAGCAATGTGTAAACTAAAAATCGTGATCGTATTCGCATGATTAAATGGATCAATGCCTTAGAACCGCTGTACATATTTGTCGCATGTTAGTTGTATAAATTACATATATATAAAACGATCCAACTTGTTCGGCTCTTTTATTGTACGGCTTGTATAATAATCCCGTGAGGCAATTCTCCGAGGTTTCCAGACCGAGGGAGGTATGCAGTTAGATTGAGGGGTTAAGTAAGATATGCATTCCGTTTGCGTGTTGTTGAATCTATGGTATATATATCACGCAACTGAAATTTAACGTGTGGTTATGCCGATGGTATAGATGGCAATGACCATGGTCATCGCTTGGTGGTTATTGGTAGTCCAATTAAAACGTTTGGTGTTTAATTATTAGATTATCACGATTCTAAATTCTTTTAAGGCTGATTCATACTTTGACAGAAAAGCAGTAAATGTGAAGATGAGCGGTCCTCCTCACCGATTTTATTAAAAATTTTTTTAGTAATAGATTTTAGCTCGAAACGAATGAATCTGGCAGAAAAAATCGTCTCTGCCACGCGAAGCGAGATATAAATTTTTTAAGATGATCACTTTTAAGGCTATGAAACCTATCATTCGGGCAACGTATAATGACATGGACGTGCGCTGCGGTCACGCGCGCATGAGTTTTAGTAACTTACACAAAATTTTAAATAAATCCTTTTTAATTTTAATAAATACTTTTTATGTTGCTATGCAAGTTGCAAACCCATGTGGAATCGTATATGCATTGCAAAGTACATGCTTAGATGGAAATGCATAGGGGGACGGGGCTTCGCCGTCCCCATAAAAAAATATAACAAAACTTGAGAGCGTAGAAACTACCAAGGTTGACAGTACTGTGTGGAAGTTTCAATGCTATTTTCCTAAGCAAATGCTATTTGACTGAAGCGCTGTTAGGCAAATAGCTCAATGAATCGTGCATCGATGCATTCAGTATTTATTATGTAAGATTATGAATAAAAAATTATAAATATAGTGTAAGAGTTCGGACATAGGTTGAATTAAAATTTTACATTGAAACTTCCACACAGTACTGTCAGCCTTGGTAGTTTCTACGCTCTCAAGTTTTCTTATATTTTTTTATGAGGACGGGGCTTCGCCCTGTCCCCCTATGTATTCCCATCTAAGCATGTACTTTGCAATGTATATATGATTCCACATGGGTTTGCAACTTGCATAGCTACATTATTAAAAAGGATTTATTTAAAATTAAAAAAGATTTATTTAAAATTTTGTATAAGTTACTAAAACGCATGCGCGCGTGACCGCAGCGCACGTCCATGTCACTATACGTCACCCGTCGTCATTTTACCGCACATGATTTTTTTCATTTTTCGGATAAACTATGGATGACCAAACGTTGTAAAGAATTTATTCGTGATGACCTAACGATTCTGCATCGAATAAGCTCTTGTTTAACTCGATTGGACGAAAAATAAAAATGTTCGGCTAACTTTAGTTCGAAATTTTAATTATTTAATTAAAAAAAAATGAACGACCAAACGTTTTAATTGGACGACCAATCATGAACAAACGATGACCAAACGATTAGTTAATTTTAATTCTAAAAAAATCAAAGTGATTCGGCTAACTTTACGGAGCTTCGAATAAGCTCTTGTTTAACTCGATTGGAAGAAAAATAAAAATGTTCAGCTAACTTTACTTCGAAATTTTAATTATTTAATTAAAAAAAAATGAACGACCAAACGTTTTAATTGGACGACCAATCATCACCAAACGATTACCAAGCAATTAGTTAATTTTAATTATAAAAGATCAAAGTGGTTCGGCTAACTGTACGGAGGTGTGCTGGTGTCTAGGTCTTTATGTCGGAATGGTTTTGCTCTGCTGTGGTGAGTAGTTGGACTAGGTCTAACATTCCTCATATATTGCCGGAATTTTTCTAGGAACATCTGTGGGTAGTCCATTGATTTTTTCAGTCATGAAGTATTCGCCTGGAATCCGTAATGTTTTACCATGTACGTAGACCATTTCGGCTGCTGATGCCTTGATGTCGTCCTTGATGCTTGTTCGTAAGCCTAGTAATACTGTTGGGAGAACCTCTGTCCAGTTTTGCGTAGTTTGGCATTTTATGGCCGTTTTTAATGATCGATGCCAGCGTTCTATGATGCCGTTGGACTGAGGGTGATATGCCGTTGTCCTTATGCGAGTGCTCCCGATTAATTTGATTAAAACTTCGAAGATGAGAGACTCGAATTGGCTGCCTCTATCAGTTGTTATGATTGCTGGTGCTCTAAATCTGGCAATCCATGTATTGTAAAAGGCAAAAGTGATGGTGTCCGCTGATATGTTGGTTATAGGCACTGCTTCTGGCTACCGTGTGCATCTGTCGATGATTGTGAGACAGTATCTGTATCCTTGGGAAGGTGGCAATGGGCCGATTATGTTCAGATGTACATGGTAAAATCGTTCATTCGGTACGTCTATGTGCTCTAATATACGACGGGTATGGCGCTGGATTTTGGAACATTGACATGGAAGGCATGTTTTTACCCAGTCGCGTACGTTTTTATTCATGCCAGGCCATATAAAACGTTGTGCTACCATCTTTTGTGTAGCTCGCGCACCAGGATGCGACAATTTGTGTACAGTGTCGATGATCTTTCTTCGTAATGATGCTGGGACGTAGATTCGGATTGTATCTGTGACATCGCAGTATATTGTTCTGTCCGACTCGTCCAATCGTAATGGTTTCAGTGAGAGTGTCGTCTGGTTTTGTAGCAATGTTTGTAATTCCTGATCGTTCTGTTGCTCTGCCGCTATTTCATCTGTGATGATACAATAACAGGCATATCTATAGCATTGACCCTTGATAATGCGTCTGCGACGATATTGTCCTTTCCAGAAATATGCTCGATCCGAGTGATAAATTGACTGATGTAGTTCAGATGACGTAGCTGTCTGGGTGATGCCTTCTCCGGTTTTTGACAAAAGGCGTAGGTAAGAGGCTTTTGGTCGGTGTAAACCGTTACTTCGCGTCCTTCAATCATATGTCTGAAAAACTTAACAGATTCGTAGATAGAAAGTAATTCGCGATTATACGTACTGTACTGTGTCTGGGTCTTTGTTAGTTTCCACGAGAAGAATTCTAGTAGTGATGGGTAACTTTCTTCTACCTGTTCCAATACTGCGTCGATAGCTATGTCTGACGCGTCCGTTTTAAGAATTAACTGTGTGCCTTCTGCAGGATGTGCTAACAGCGCTGCATTGGCTATTATTTGTTCCTTGCACAGTTTGAACGCTTTTTCAGCTTCTTCGTTCCATTGCACTGGCCTCTTGTCTTTCTTTCGACCTCCCGTGGTTAAGGCGTATAATGGTGCTTGAGTCTTGGCTGTTCGCTTGGAAGAAAGCGTCGATAGAAGTTTACCATGTCCAGGAATCTACGAAGTTCTTCCATGATGGTAGGTTTCTTGAAAAGCAGTATTGCGTCGACTTTATCCTTAAGAGGCTTAATGCCCTCTTCGTTAATTGCACAGCCTAGGTACTTGACTTCCTTTTTGCCGAAAACGCATTTATTGACGTTGATCGTTAGTTCATAATCCTTCAATCTCTGTAGGACCTGTCTGAGGTGCTGTCTATGTTCCTCCTCTGTCTTGGAGGCGATTAGTATGTCGTCGATGTAACAGTAGCAAAATTCAAGTCTTCTTAAAGCTGTGTCCATAAATCTTTGGAAAGATTGCGCTGCGTTTGTTAGTCCAAATGGCATAATGTTAAATTTGAATAAACCAAAAGGCGTAATTAAAGCAATCTTTTCCTTGTCACTTTCTACTACCGGGATTTGATGATATGCTCTTGTTAGATCCAGTATCGTAAAGATAGCACAGCCATGTAATTTGTGTGTAAAATCTTGGATATGTAGTAAAGGATATTTATCCGGTATTGTAACCTTGTTCAATCTGCGGTAGTCCCCGCATATCTTTCACCCTCCGGTAGCCTTCTTTGTTAAATGCATTGTGCTCACCCATTGTCCTTTTCCCGGTCTGCAGGTGCCATTTTTGATCCAGTCTTCTAGCTCTCTCTTAGCGAATCTCATCCTCCCAGGTGATAAACGCCTGGCTCTGTCTGAAATCGGTGGTCTCTTGGTTACGATTTGATGCTCCACATTATGCTTGGTTGTGTTGTCTTCTCCTGGTTTAGTTACCTCTATAAATTCCCTAAAAACTTGATAATAACTAGAACCTCTGCCGAGGATGGTTACCGATTGTACGTGCCCGGATGAGACCTTCGTAACGACATTTAGATTGGTTGTCCCGTCGACTAGGCGTCGGTTCCTGAGATCGACTAGCAGGTTGTGTTGATATAAAAAATCTGTCCCCAGGATAGGTTGCGATTCCTCAGCTACTATAAACGTCCATGTATAGTTCCGTCTGAGTCCTAGATCTAATTCTAACTTGGCACAGCCGAATATCTTGATGCGAGATCCGTTTGCAGCGAACAGTTGTAAGTTGTTGGTTTTGTTACGGTTTTTATTTCATTGTTTTGGAAACACAGAAATATCAGAGCCTGTGTCGACTAAATATCTCGTTGCGGATTTTTTATCCGTCACCAGGAGACGTATCTTTTTGCCCGCATCTGTCGCAGCCGTCTCACCCTGCGCGGGGCTGACTAGTTTCTTGGTTTTCTCCTCCCAGATACAAGGTTTAGTACATCTGTAAGCTTTAGCTCCAAACCTTTTATGGTAATAACAAACAGAAGGGCTCATACTTACAGGTGCGCGTTTGTCCTTGGACTTTGATCTAGATTCGTCTCGCCGGTATCTTGGCCTCGATCTAGACCGGCCGCGTCTTTGATTGATAGAAAGTCGTTCCACCATCTTCTTAATTTGTTGTACCTCTGCATGCAGATCCTGGTAAGTACTTTCAGTCTTCTTACTGGGTGTTGGTTCGTAGCTCACTAACGCCAATTGTGGTTTGATTGCCTCCATGATCCTATCTGCCTGCGTGGCGAGCGTATTTAAGTCGATGCCAGAATTGATTATGAGTATTCCGCGCGCCGCCTCCGGGAGCTGTTCTAGAAAGAGCGTCCGGATCACGGCGTCTGCGCATTGGCCTCTTGCTAAGTTGCGAAGGCGCTACAAGAAAAGTGAGAGTTTTTCGTCACTTATCTCCTGTGCTCTTAGCAGCTTTCTCATCCGCATTCAGCTGACTCTCCGAATACTTCAATGATTCTGTTCTTGATAGCCGTACTTGTTAGTGGCCGGAGGGTTCGACATCAAATCACCAACCACTGGAATGAGTCTGATCTAAAATGCTCAGAACGTCGATATTTAGCATCGTCGGAGGTAATTCTATGCAACGCGAAAGTGGAAACTCTACAACGTCAAACCAGTGCATGGGCATTTCCTTCCAAAGGGGTTGCGGTATCACTATTTGCCGAGTTGCGCTTATGTATGCTTCGTCCGCACCCATTACGTACCTGTTGAAGCTCGTCGCCATCGCTGGATTTGATGGATTGGCAGCGGAGGGTATTCCAGTTCCTTGACCCCCGCTGGCGGTTTAGAGGAGGTCTTCGCCGACGGAATCATCCATGTATAGTGGATTGCCGCCACGTGGCGGTGACCGATCTACTGGCACAGCGAACCGCCCTTTTTCTTTTGCTATGTTTTACTCTAACTGCACGATTTCTTCGGCTTTCCGGATTACGTCGGGGTCACCAGTTGTAGCTGTAAGTACAAGTAATGAATCGTGTTCAACTGTTAATTAGTTCACAACAAATATATATTCTTTTATTCTCTACAAGTAATTTCACAGAAGTCCTTTGGTCTAATCGAATGTATATATCTATTTAGATATTTGTGTTTTATCTTTTATGGTCGCTTCGCCACCTGTTCCCTCTGCCGGAAAAGTACTGCTCGCTCCTAGGGTTTTTCTGCTTGTCCAATCTCCAGGTGTCTCTGTAACTAGAGAGCTGCCACAAATACATCAATGGTGGAAAAGCTACCTTTACTCACATATGTTCAGAAAGTCCTTGAGGAATTATCCAGAGTGCTCCTTATGTACCTTGCTCGCAACTGAGGCCACAGACTTCTATATACAACTAGACTGTTAACTCCGGCAAAGTACATAACACCGAAAAGTATGTACAAAACTTATGCGCATGCGTCATCATTAGTAGGATGACAGTTACGCTGATTGGTTGAATTTAAAACAATGTCACTCACACACGAGTTTTCTGTAGTAGCCATATTATATATCTATCCCCTTCTTTTCTCTATCCTACTAATGTTGTGTACAAAACTTATGCGCATGCGTCATTATTAGTAGGATGGCAGTCACGCTGATTGGTTGAATTTAAAGCAATGTCACTCACACACGAGTTTTCTGTAATAGCCATATTATATATCTATTCCCTCCTTTTCTCTATCCTACTAATGTTGTACATATTTTTCGGGGTCACTTTTTAGGTCTAATATATAAGGAAGTTAGCGATCTAGTTATAGTATAGAAGTCTGTGAATGTCATCCTACTAATAATGACGCATATACATAAGTTTTGTACATACTTTTCAGGGTTATGTATTTTGCCGGAGTTAGCCGTCTAGTTATATATAGAAGTCTGTGAACTGAGGTAGAGTTTACCCGTCATGCACAGAAGCGCACTTTTCACATTTTACACAATAATTCCGTACGTAGATGTAGTACGTAGTAGTGTATATTTTGCAATTATAAAATTGTGTGAAATAATAATATTGTACCAAATATGTGTAAAATATCACAATCCCACGCTTTCTATAAAGTTATAAGAGGTGCTGATGGAAATCCAATTTTCAATGCAGAAATGTCGCAAGTTTTATTACATGGCAAAAAAGTAAGTTACAAAATATATGTTTAGAGATTTGGTACATTTATATCGCCTTTTGTTGTGTCTCAATAGACACGACAAAGGGCGATAAAGGGCTAAATAAATGCTTAATATCTAGTTCCTTTGTAAAAATTGTTTTGTAGAAATTTTAAGGTAATTGTTAAAACGTTTATAAATAACATAACCTCTTGTAATAATATTTTACAGCAGGCAACATTGATTATATCCCTTTAACGGAATATATTATTGAAACTTTGCTCAAACCGTATGGAATAGAAATTATGTTACCCGAAAAAGATGTTGATACAGATAATTCATCTCGCTGTTCGACTTCTAACTTAAAAGAAACTGAGAATATAACGATACCCTTAGAAGAAAGTAATGAAAGAGTTCTGGATAAAGGAATGAAAAACTTATGGACGGATAAAAGTAGAGCAATGCTTCTACATTTGTACAAAAAGTACCAAAATGATTTTAATTCCAATTGCATTAAAAAGGATAATATCTGGATTAAAATTGCCTGTGATATGAAATACGAAGGCTACAATTTTGTTGCGACACAATGTAAAGAAAAAATGAAATACATGAAGAAAAAGTATTTTAAAAAAATAGATAATATGGGTCCTAAAAGTACTGGTGCAGTACCAGTAAAATGTGGTAACTTTGAGGAACTTGATGAATTGTTTGGAAATAAACCCAATGTTATTCTTGTCGCAATAACAAGTTCATTGAATGACAATAAAAAAATTTGTTTATCCACAGATTCAATAAAATAATGCAAATATGGATATAATCCATTTATTTTCATGTTCTGAATCTCTTGTCGAGATTACATCAGAAGTCAAACTGACAAAAAAGACATAATTTAAATTATACTTTTAATACCTGTTCTTTTAGGTTTTATATACATGTTATGAAAACTTGAATACGAGTTAAGTCTGAACACGCCACGTAGCGGCAAACAAAAGAACACTATATTATAAAATGTTATAAAATATTATAAAATATTATAAAATTATATTATATTAGTATATTATAAAATAGATCTTTTTTGTCTTGTCGAAAAGATGATCAAAAAGACATCTTTTCGTCGACTAAAATTAATTATGACTTTTAGAAGACTAATATTTTAAAAAATTATTTTTTTTGTAGGTAGAAAAATATTCTTTTAGACATCTTCTAGCTTTGTCAGAAAGATAACTTAAAAAAGACATCTTTTCATCATCTTTTAGTTTTCTGTGCTATCTGGAGATCGTCTTAATAAGTACAGTCTTAATAATGTGTATATATATAATTTTGAATTAAAACATTAATTTTTGTTCTATTTATAGAAACGTAAAATATACGTTTTTTAAACCATGATTTTAAAAATGTTTCTGTTGAAACATTTCTTATTGGTGCTTGACGGTTAAAAAATATTGGATACGTTTAGAAAACGTTTATAAAACGAACATGTGCTACATGGGGTAACCTCAAATATGTTGTTTAGAGTTAGACAAAATTTTGTAATAAGAATTAATAAATGCATAGATGAGAATGGACAACAGTTCGAACATTTAATAAATTTTTAAAAATTGAAAAACTACGAAGTCTTTCATTTAATTTATGATTTTAGTCATTAATTTGAGTACCTTCTATTTTAAAGTTTAAACGTTCATAACGTTTGATGGAAGCATTTTTCAGAAAAATGTTTCAGATAAATGTTGCTTGTTTTTCCTGTAGAATCCAAATATGTAACCATTTATAGGGGGTACCATTTGAAATTATGAAGTTACCTCCCGCCCTCTTAAAAGGGGGGTGGGAGCAACTTGGTATTTATATAGTTAGAAAGATCCCTTGAATACATGAAACTTTGTCACGAACAATTTTTCGATCCGACAAATATTTTCTGAGATATTGCCATGTAACACTACATGGGCCACCCTGTATATGTATATAGCATTCATTTCATATATCTTTATAAATAATACAATTCGTTTTTGGTAATTATTTAGAATAAGGGACCACTTTCCGATGTCAATGACCTTGACATATATTATCAAGCTCATGACTCTGAGTAATTTCCAGTAAGAAATCAATTATTAAAAAGATATCGATTTGATGTCAAATTGACCAAATTAATCTGCAATCGATTTTTACATTAATTCGATCAACTGGTGGGCATAATTTCGATCTTTTATTGATATCCATATTTCGTTAATAATGATGTATTTTTTATTATTTTACTAGATTTTTAATATAAATTTTATTATATAGGATGATCCAGAACTCGCACATTAGCCGTTTTTGAGATCATTTTAAGAAAAAATTTGAATGCCAAAATATGTAAAAAAAATATATATATTATAATAATTTTTAAATAAGAAACATTTAAAGCTGGCCTGAGCGCGTGAATTTAACTTTTATTTAGGCAATCTCGTTAACCAACTGTAAATGCTTTTTGTATAAACATTATTATATACCCTTATAACAATTTGGCATTAGAATTTTCGTCTTAAAATGATCTTCAAAAAAATGTATGATGTGCAAGTTTTACGTGCAAATACTCTGTACATTTTTATAAATTAAAATCTAAGCAAGAAAAAATTAAAATAAATGTTTACAAATGTTTCCAACAAAAAATTAAAGATTAATAAAAATTATATAAAAGAATTTTAACAATTTTTAAAATTACTTATTAAGAAATTCACTGTAGAAAATTTTATTAGAAACAGCGAAAACATTTTATGATTACAAAGAAATCCAATCTAGTTAGAAATGAAACTAGCTAAAATCTAAAATTAGATGTTGTACATAAGATGTTTGCCTCAAAAATAATCTTGATAAATATTTCGTAAACTTATAATTACATATACTTACAATATGTACTTATATGTATACTTATATAAAAGAATTTTAACAAATTTTAAAGTAACTTATTAATTAAAATGTCATTGTAGAAAATTTAATTTAGACATTATAATTATAAAGAAATCTAATCCAGTTAGAAATAAATCTAAAATCAGGTGTAAAATGTTTGCCTCAAAAATAATCTTCAAATATTTCATTAACTTACACTTATATAATTACTTACAATATGTACCTATATTGTAGAAAATTCTACTCGATGTAAAAAGTTTATAAATGAATAAAGAAAAGATAAATAAATGTATGTCAGGAAATAAATGTTTATAAAAATTAAGATTATTCACCACCGCACAAGCGTGTAATAAAACAATGATGTCCTTGGAGTTGATGCTCCAAAATGATGCCACACTGAAATGTCGGATTGGTCGTCTTATAAATAATTAGCACAGTTAATTATACCAGACAGATCTTTTATTTGATAACTATTCAACACAACGCGGATTAAATGATACAAACGTTATCTCTCTTTTAATTCGGTTCGATCACCGTTACAATTGAGAGCCTCGCGATCTTCGTTTGTTAACAAAAGAACACGTCCTAACAGTATCGCGGCTCGAGAGAGAGTGCTCTCACACTCACTTCGATATCTCGCATTAGGTTTCCTTCGGCGCGAAGACAAATTGATGACGATTTATACGTCATCGCGGCGCAGATGCTCGATAACCCAGTCTTGTCGGTATACACCGGGTGTCGCAAATCTTACAGTGCGGCCATGCTGTCCAGTCATTCGTCCCTTGAATGACTCGGTTAATGAAGTACATAATATGAAATACAATTAAAGTTTACGCTATTAATATATAAAATTATTTACAATATTTACATTACCGTAGTTTTTTTTTATTTACAATTATCTGGTTTAACTTTCCAAGTCATTCTCGTCGGCCGCAGAAAATTATCAAATCACATACATGTAAAATTTTTTTTTTTTAATAAATAAATATCAATTTATTACGCAAGTACATACTTGTCTTAGTCATCGTTAGGTATCTTTAATTGGTTTAATCCACGGCTTCAATCTATCAGAAGACAATATGGTGTTGTAGGGTCTCGCCGTTATATTATGGCCAGGGATGTCCTGTACAACATATCGATTTTTATTAAGAACTTTAACAATTCGATACGGACCTTTATATACCGGCTTAAATTTTTTATTTTCACCTATTTTATTTTGGTTATCGCGAAACCATGACGAAGTCATTTTCTTTATACGCTGTCGGAGTTTTATGTTTATTATCATAGATTTTTTTATTATAATTTTGCATTTGTAATGTCGCTTTTTTCGCCAGATCTCGCGAATTCTCACGCTTGTTTTCGAGATTAACCTCAATATTCGCAAGGATTTTAGTTGCCTCTACCACAGAGAAATCTTTATGATTTCTCTGGTGATACCCTAATAAAATTTTAGAAGGCGTATTTTTAATTGAAGCGTGATAGGTATTATTTATCACGTACAGAGCCTTGCCCAGAAAACATTTCCAGTCTCGTGATTCAATTACGAGTTTGCTCAAAGTTGATCTCAAAAATCTATTTACGCGTTCTACAAGTCCGTTGGCCCAAGGGACCGCGACTGCTACCTTATGATGAAGAATGTTGTTTTTGTCGATGAAGTTCTGGAATTCTTTAGAGGTAAAAGTAGTACCTCTGTCCGACACGATGCTATCGGGTGTACCAAATAAATTAAATAATAACTCAAGATTTTCACTAACCTCTTTCGTCGCGGTGGTTCTATTAAGAAATAACCATGTAAAACCAGAAAATGCGTCCACAATTACGTCAAAAATATATTTATATCCATCATCCGTTTCTTTTAAAGGACCGAAATGATCCACATACCATTTTTTGCACGGTGCCGTCGGCATAGTTATAATTTGACACTCGCCTTCTCTCGCATTACTCCCGGTATTATGGGTCAAACAAACGAGACAATTATCAATATGGTCCCTTATTTTTTTACGCATGGATGGGAACCAATAATTTTCCCTGATACCTTGATACGTCTTTTTAATCCCGCAATGGGCCATGTCATCATGGTGCGCTTTTATAATGTTAATGTGCATCGAATCCGGCACAACAAATCGCGATCTATCTGTATCTTTTTTGTATACTAATCCGTCTATAAGCTCGAATTTATCGTTATCTTCATACTCGAGATTATGTGCAATTTCTTTTACCCTTTCATCCTGAAGTTGTTTAAACTCGAGTTCCCGCTCGATCGGAATCGAATCGATATATGCGACCTGCCTACTTAAAGCGTCTACGTGTGGCATTTGACGACCAGAACGATGAATTAATTTGAAACGGTAATTTTGCAAACAAAGAGTCCAACGAGCTATTCTTGGATTTAAATTAACTTTGTTAACCGCATAGACTAAAGCGTTGCAATCTGTCACTATTGTAAAATCAATGCCATAAAGGTAAACATGAAAACGTTCTATCGCACGTACAATCGCGAGCATTTCTAATTCGCAACTGTGATATTTGGATTTCGCTTGATTTGTCGTCTGGCTAAAATATGCAACCGGTAACCATTTATTATCAGTGGTTTTTTGCAATAGAATTGCACCTAGCCCTTGCGCACTCGCGTCCGTGTGCAACTGAGTTTCCGCCCCTGGATTATAAATATTTAAAATCGGGCGCGAACACAATTCATCTTTCAACATTTCAAACGCCTCGATGCACTTATCGTCAAAATTGAATACGACTGTTTTCTTTAAAAGATTATACAAAGATTTAGCCTTAATTGAGTAATCTTTAATAAACTTTCGGAAATATCCAGTCAGTCCCAAAAAGCGTTGTACTTCCAGAATATTTTTCGGCTGATGAAATTCTCTAATTGCTTTTGTATGTCTTGTACTAATCGTAATGGCATTCGGAGAGAGAATATAACCCAAATATTCTAATGAGGTTCTAAGAAACTTACATTTTTTATAATTAAGTTCAAAATTATATCTTTTCAGTGTAATTAACACTTCTTTCAAAACCCCCAAATTTGCTTCTACAATCCGACGGAATTAGAATATCGTCAATATAAACGATTAGTTTTTCCTGTCTTATTAACGGATGTAAAATACTGACTAGTCTTTTTTGGAATTCCGTGGGTGACTCACTAAAACCAAAGGGAAGACGCGTGTATTTAAACTGACCTTCCGTAGTCGCAGACGATAAGTACTTTGTTGAATCTGGATGAACTTTAATATGATGAAACCCATCTTTCAAATCAAGCAATGTAAACACGGATTTACCGCTCAATTTCGCGATGCAATCCTCGATAATTGGAAATGGATATTTTTGTTTCTGGACCCAACTATTAAATGGTCATAAATCCACACACATACGCATTGATCCGTCTTTTTTCTTAACCGAAACTATCCGCGCGCAATACGGAGACGTACTCGGCTTAATAATTTTTCTATGCAACAAATCATCGGTAATTTTATTAATTTGGACTCGCTCTGCCTACGCAAGTCTTCTTGGCGCATACGCATATGGTGAACTGTGTTTGAGATATATCTTAACGGAATAATCGTCATCCATCGGCTGAATTGTCATGTTTTCGATTTGAATAAACAACTTGGTCAAACGTTTTTTAACGGCATTGTCGAAGTCAACAGTAAAATCAAAATCTTGTTTGTCGAGACATCGACTTCGCTACACGCTATCATATTCAACAAAAACTGTGGAAACAGTTCGACTTTATTATTGCAAACATTTTTCTTCGGACGATAAACAGCTGTTATTTCGTGTTTTTCCAAGAAGTCACGACTCAAAATCAAGTCCGTCGACAAATTCTTATCAACCAAAACATGCAAAGAAATCTCAAAAACAATTCCCGGTATTTGTTCAAAACATATTATTGTTTGTGCTAAACCACATATATTTATGGAAAGGTTGTTGATTGCCTTATACGCAACCTTGACTAAAGTCAAATTTGAATTCGTATTAAAAAAAAACGTCAAAAACGTCCGCCCATATAAAAGAAATCGGACTACCCGTATCACAAAGAGCGCTCAAACAATAATTTGTATTATTTAAATTAACGATTTTTACAGAAACATTGTTAATTATGATTTTCCTACCGGAATCCTGCTGCACCACTGCAACCGTCTCTGTTGGACCCTGAGAGGGATGAACTGCAGACACCGCAGCCGCCACCGCCGGAACGACCGTTGAATGCTGCTGCTTCCTCTCCATTAGTTTCGGGCAACTAAAGCGATAGTGGCCCAACTCTTTGCAGTACGCACATGGAAACTTAGGCCTACGATAATTTTTTTTTGCGTGCCCGGGCTTACCACAGCTATCACACCGCTGCTGATGATGTTGATGATGACCAGAACCCGATGATTTTACCGCGATAGCACGTCGTCCCTCCGGCTTTGCCGTGACCGCCGTTATCCGATGCATCTCGTCCAAGAACTGGTCGACTGTTTCGACCCGTAGGGATGCTGCCAAAGCTCTCAATGCCTGGCTATTGATGCCGGACATCAGCATCTGCACTGAGTCTCGTTGAGATAGATTGAGACTGTGCGTCAATGCGAGCTGGTCCATGGTATATTTCTGGAAAGATTCCTTTCCAGCACTCCACTTTCTTGCCTCGATTTTCTGCAAGACCACGTTAAACTGGACGGTGCGATCAAACTTCTTCATGATCGCTTGGCTGAAGCCGGTCCACAACTCCAACATTTCTCCGAGATCGAACCATCGTCTGGCCAGCCCTGCTAATCTGCTTGTAGCTGCGAGGAGAGTCACGTCGTCTGATACCTGGTGTATTCGGGCACTACGATCCACCCATTGCACCCAGAGACGCACATTTTCCTCGTCTGTCCCTTTGAATTCGAGAATTTGTGGGGACAAAAGATTCACCGCATGAGCGGGTGAAGCGACTGCAATAGAACTCTGTGATGGTGAGTTTCTCGGCCCGTCGGCTCGCGCCTCTCGGCCGGAGTCGACGCTCCACGACGATCCCTGATTTCCGTTCATCGCTGTTAGAACTTGAAGCATCTGCTGAAGAAGATGCTGTTGACTGTTCATCTGTGTCTGCATGGTATTTGTGAACTTGGCCATCTGGGCAGCCAGATCACTTGATGCTGCATTAAAATCAGCCGTCGATGGTTGATTCAATGCTTCCGCCGCTTCGGCATTCATTTCGTCCTATTCGAAACTTAGCGAAGGTGCATTCAACTCGAAATAACCCATGATAATATCAATTAATTTTGATTTGTCATTTACTATCTTCAAATGATATTGAGCAGCCTCTTCTTTGAGTTGCTTCAACGTCAATCCGTCCAAGCGAGCTCGATGCATCTTGAGGTGCACACACTATTTCCGATAGCAAGAAGCACGGAAAAACCGTAGCAATTTGTTATAAATCAATGTCTCTAATGCACAAACTATCGCACGAGCGAGACACACAAATCAGATCCCATTTCTGATAAATCTGTAGGAAATTCTACTCGATGTAAAAAGTTTATAAATAAATAAAAAACAATAAATAACAAACGGCCTTAGAGAGCAAACCTGTGTACTGATAAACGAGTTAGGTGATAATTAACAAACCATATAATTAATCGACAAAGTAAAATATTATAATTAATATCAAAAACTTCAACTTTATCATACATATGTCGTGAAATCACCAATAATAAATCTATAATATCACAATTATATATCGCATCAATACCTAACCTTATATTAAACGATAAATGTTTAGAGAGATTAAATTAACAATTAAATATAATTCGAGTGCGTACGTTTCAAGCTCATTTTTAAGTCTTCTTCAGCGCAATAGTAAAAATACAATTTTAATAGAACGAGAATTTATAAAGTATTAGTAATATATAAAAAGTAATTTATAAAAATTAATTAGTAATTTATAAAAAATTTATAAATGTAAGTGTAATGAAGTTGTTAACTTCGTTGTTAAGACCGTCTCCGATGTGTTTTTTAAAAAATTTTTTGGCAGACAACAGAGTCAACATTACAAAAACCACTGACCTTATAATATTGTATGTGAATAGCAATGATCGTTGAAATCTGTAAATAAATGATGTTTTTACTAAAGTAACTTTTGCCATAATAATTACTAATCAGTAACTGATAGGTGCTCACTCACTCTTAACAATATATAGTGACGGTTGGTATTAAATTGTTGACTCGTGTACTGTGGAGTTCACTCGGATAATGTCAGAACACAATAACAAGTTACGTATATATATATTGTGTTCCCACCACTAGATTTTTGGAAGAGCATTAACAATATCATGATAGACACTCGGTAAATTTTCCGTGTCAATTTGTAAATTTAGACAGTTCCTTTGTCTTTTGATGAACAGCATCTCAGAGATAAGCCTCTTGTTATAAAATGGAGCCTTGTCAAGGATTCTAACGTTATCCCAGTCAAAATCATGGTCAAATTCTCTTCTGTGGTTAGTGATTACCGAGGTTGTGTTAGTATTATGATGTATATGTTTTTTATGTTCATTGATTCTAGTTTTTAACTTGCGGGAAGTTTGACCAACGTATGAGGCGTCACAATGTAGACAGTTTATTTTATAAACGACGTTAGTTTTTGATTCAGTAGGAATGATGTCTTTATGAACTCTAATTAATCTATTTATTTTGTTAAGACTAAACTGTGCGATTTTCACTCTCGAATTTTTTGTTATCCTATTAAAAATTCGAGAGTGAAAATCGCAGTTTAATCTTAACAAAATAAATAGATTAATTAGAGCTCATAAAGACATCATTCCTACTGAATCAAAAACTAACGTCGTTTATAAAATAAACTGTCTACATTGTGACGCCTCATACGTTGGTCAAACTTCCCGCAAGTTAAAAACTAGAATCAACGAACATAAAAGACATATACATCATAATACTAATACAAACTCGGTAATTACTAATCATAGGCGGGAGTTTAATCATGAATTTGACTGGGATGATGTTAAAATACTCGATGAGACTCAATTTTATAACAAGAGGCTTATCTCTGAGATGCTGTTCATCAAAAGACAAAGGAACTGTCTAAATTTACAAATTGACACGGAAAATTTACCGAGTGTCTATCATGATATTGTTAATGCTCTTCCAAAAATCTAGTGGTGGGAACACAATATATATATACGTAACTTGTTATTGTGTTCTGACATTATCCGAGTGAACTCCACAGTACACGAGTCAACAATTTACCAACCGTCACTATATATTGTTAAGAGTGAGTGAGCACCTATCAGTTACTGATTAGTGATTATTATGGCAAAAGTTACTTTAGTAAAAACATCACTTATTTATAGATTTCAACGATCATTGCTATTCACATACAATATTATAAGGTCAGTGGTTTTTGTAATGTTGACTCTGTTGTCTGCCAAAAAATTTTTTAAAAAACACACATCGGAGACGGTCTTAACAGCGAAGTTAACAACTTCATTACACTTACATTTATAAATTTTTTATAAATTACTAATTAATTTTTATAAATTACTTTTTATATATTACTAATAATTTATAAATTCTCGTTCTATTAAAATTGTAAATTTGTATTTTTACTATTGTGCTGAAGAAGACTTAAAAATGAGCTTGAAACGTACGCACTCGAATTATATTTAATTGTTAATTTAATCTCTCTAAACATTTATCGTTTAATATAAGGTTAGGTAATGATGCGATAGTGCGATATATAATTGTGATATTATAGATTTATTATTGGTAATTTCACGACATATGTATGATAAAGTTGAAGTTTTTGATATTAATTATAATATATTTTACTTTGTCGATTAATTATATGGTTTGTTAATTATCACCTAACTCGTTTATCAGTACACAGATTTGCTCTCTAAGGGCGTTTGTTATTTATCGTTCTTAATTTATATTTAAGAGAGCACTGATTTCATTTATTTATGTAATTTATAAATAAATAAAGAAAAGATAAATAAATGTTTGTCAGGAAATAAATGTTTATAAAAATTAAGATTGTTCACCACCGCACAAGCGTGTAATAAAACGATGGTGGCCTCGGAGTTGATACTCCAGAATGATGCCACACTGAAATGTCAGGTTGGTCGTCTTATAAATAATTAGCACAGTTAATTATACCAGACAGATCTTTTATTTGATAACTATTCAACACAACGCGGATTAAATAATACAAACGTTATCTCTCTTTTAATTCGGTTCGATCACCGTTACAATTGAGAGCCTCGCGATCTTCGTTTGTTAACAAAAGAACACGTCCTAACAGTATCGCGGCTCGAGAGAGAGTGCTCTCACACTCACGTTGATATCTCGCATTAGGTTCCTTCGGCGCGAAGACAAATTGATGACGATTTATACGTCATCGCGGCGCAGGCGCTCGATAACCCAGTCTTCTCGGTGTACACCGGGTGTCGCAAATCTTACAATATGTAATATTGGTACATATATGTTACTTATGTGTAACACATATAAGAAAATTTCTCTCGTTAATGTATAATAAGTGCATAAATACTAATAATCATAAATTATGCACTCATATTTAAAACAACTATATTTAAAATATTTTTCTTAAATAAAATTGCATTTAAATCACAGCAGCATTATATGACTTAGAACAGGCCTGTGGCCTAGTTTCGTAGAAAGAAATAAAAAGAATTAAACAATAAGCAAAAATCGGCCAAAAAATGCAAAGCAGTTACAAGTTAACTTGAAAAAAAAAATCCGTTTTTATGGTTAAACTGGCTGTATATCTTTTTCTTTCCAATGTAAACTCTAATGATTACTACTAATATAATTACTCAAAATGTTACTATTAATTCAAAATATTACTAATTATTTAGAATAAAGTATTAGTATTATAACAGAAAAGACATTTTTGTACTATAGTAACAAAATAAACAAAAACTTTAAATTTTTTGTCGCCAGTAACGATCAGCAATTTATATAAAGCTGTATTTCAAAATTACTACCAGCCAGAGCAGTGTCAGTTATAATTCACGTTACTTTACGTATACTCAAGTCCCTGGCACTATAGCTATTCTTCCAATACAAAAATATTATCCTCTGAATGTCATCAGTAATATACGTCACTATGCGATGCTGATAGTCAAGTTGATCTATATATGACGGTGTGGCCAGTATCGCTAATTTGAAATTATTTGATTATTGCTTTTATTTATAAAGAAATTCTTTGCAAATTTAATAAATTTATTGTTTACAATCGTTTATATTCTTTTTTAGTTTCACGATGCTTACGTGCGTTGTGCCTATAAGTTGTCCACAAAATAAACCGAGCACTTGACTAGCGGCGGACATTTAGAAGGATAATTTTACGGCTGTGCCAAGGACCTAATACGTATATAATACATTTGCAGCGTTGATAACAATTTTGCGTTGAGCACAGTCTAAGGAAATTCTTTATAGACCCAAAACCGGACTTTTGATTGCCTTTTCTTCGTTAGGCATTGATTGTAGTTATCAGTTTTTTTCTACACACTGCCATTATGTTGTTTACGCCATGGTGCATTTGCAAGTAAAGTATTAGCAACTTTGTCACATATTGTCAAATCTTTTGCTTCAAAGCGTGTCATTAGAGCACCTAAACATTGAAACAAAAAGTATATAAAATAAAAATATAAATAAGTACGACAAAATAAATTACGTGTGCAGTATAATTCTTCATACAAAATAAATCAAAAATAAAAATGACGTGTATTACCTAAGAAACAAAATGGAATATTAACAACAATAAATTCTTACCTTGTACTAGTTCCCATATCTTAAGATTTTTAAATCTTTGTTTTCCTCGTGTACCGTGGAAATTATAATTGCTAGCTAAAGAGTTACTTAAAATTTTTGATAGCAATTTTTTGACAGAATTTTCTATGCTTTTTGGATCAATAAATTTTGCAAAATAAAAGGTCTGGAAATAGAAAATTATTTGTCAAATAAAATAATCATAACTTAAACGTGCACAATAATGTAAACCAGGCCTGTACAACTGAAAAAAACATCAATAATGCTGTTTGCATAGGCAACACGCGATACTAAGAGCATTGGCGGGCACAATTTTCTTTTTTAATAATTTTCTTTTTAAATAAATTGTGTGGTATAAATTGATATAAATTCTGTCTGTAACTTATCTTCTCTTTTGTCATGTTACACTCTTCTCTTCTATATATTATTTTTATCTAAAAATTATCTTTTTTATCTTAAAATTTGATAACCACGGCCACAAGTATTATTTTTAACTGCCCGCAATTACCCGAGCAACTAGTTGTGCAGTTGGCTTTAAAAAAATATTAATTATATATTATTGATCTAAACTTACCGCTGTTATAAATTGTTATTATCTTTAAGAAATTCTTCCATTTGATTCAATTCAAGCTCAGTTTCAACTGGAAAAGATGGGAGACCACTAGGGCGTTTAACAACTTTTTCTTCAGGGAGTAAATAGCGGTGCAGTTTTTCTTGATTCATCATAAAAATATCCACTTTGTTGTTAATTTGTTTTGTAATTTCCATATTTTCATCTAATTTGTAAATACAATTAGCAAGCATAGTTTGTAGTGATGAATCCTCTGAAATTAATCCTAGAAAAAAATGTTATTTTAGAGATATATTATTTATTATTTAAAAAATATACAGGATGATTCAAAAAAACCTGATGTCCTTAAAATAACATTATATTTTTGAGCAAATTCTAAGACGATTTTTCCTTATACAAAATTTTGTCCGAAGCTTAGTTTTTGAGATATAATTAAAAATAGCTAATTACGAGCCGGGTACAACGGGCAGGCAGGGACGGCGCAACGCGGCATGGTCTAATGGCTTCCATAGACGATTAATACTATTGCATAAAATTTTATATTGCACAATATTATTGATTGAAGTTTATTGAGCAATTATTGCATTATCCAATACAATTATTAGACAATATTATTGACCGCCTAGGAGGCTGTAATGTGACGGTTGAAATCGTTAATAACGCGAGTAATCGTTTTACATAATTGACAATAAATTTGCAAGCGGACAAGCAAAAAATGAAGTAATAATTACGGTTTAATTAAATATTTTTACCTTTAAGAAAATCCACGAGTTTATGATCCTTTTGGTGATTTATTCGGCTTGTGAATGACAGCTTCTGAATTTCACTTCACAGTTCACAATTTCATAATAAATATCACTAGAAACATTGTGAAACTGTATTTACTGCAGTACTTCACTATCACTCGCCTAAATATTAAATTCCGCACAGATTGAGAGATCCACGATAAAATACGACCGATTTATTATTATTTACGAAGGTTACGATTATTTGTTTACTCTCTGACTGATCATAGTTCATCTACACTCACAAGATAGCACTAATGTGATCGTCGATAACAAAGGAATTGCACGAAAAAAATCTCGACGCGCATACCGTGACATACCTCGTGGAACAAAAAAAATCGCGTTTAATTTTTTTATTAAAAAATCTATAATAATAATATTGAAATATCTACAATTTAATCTTTTATTAAAATATGTAATAAATCAATAATATAAAAACAGTTTTGTTAATGTATTGTATCTAATATTTATTAAAAAGAAAAATTTACAAAAGGTGTTCGAAATGACCACCGTCCATCGTGACGCAAGCTCTTAATCGTTTTAATATATTAATTTGTACATTTTCCAACATATTTTCATTAATGTTCCAAATTGCTTCATGGAGTTTGGCGTCCAATTCTTCCATGAAGTTTCAGGAAGTTTTCTGTAAACGATTTCTTTACAGTAACCCCATAAAAAATCTAAAGGGTTGAAATCCGGAGATCTTGCCGGCCAACGTATTGGATCATAATGGCCCATCCAACGCTCAGGAAACTGCCGATTCAAATATTGAGTCACAACTCTGGCGTTGTGTGGCCCGGCACCATCTTGTTGAAAAACAAGATTATTCCTTTCGACTAGAAGAACGTCTTCTACAAATTCCGGCATTGTATTTTCCAGGAAGTCGAGATAATTTACGCCATTTAAAACGTCCGGAAGATAAATCGGACCCAATATTTGATGTCCCATAATTCCTGCCCAGACATTCCTCTTCCAACGAGTCTGAAAACTCCTAGGTCGAGTAAGGTGAGGATTTTCATCACTCCAATAGTGACTGTTATGCATATTGAAGATACCTTCTCGTGTGAATAGCGATTCATCACACGAGAAAGAAATCTCGGATCTTTTCATCCACCTTCCTCAAGATATCTTCGCAAAAGATCCTTCTCCGAAGATAGTCTCCTGGTTGTAATTCCTGTACGCGGGTATAATAATATGCGTGTAATTTTTCGTCGTTTAAAATTCTTTGTACAGTAGAATATGATAAATTGTGCTCTCGAGCAATGATTCTAATGCTAGTTTCCGGTTCTTGTTCGACAGCATGAATAACTGTTTCCGTATTTCTTAAATTTCTTGCCTCACGCATTTTTCCAGCATCATGTTTATTTATTAATACGCTACCCGTTTCAAACAATCTTTGAGCTGCTGCTAGTATCACGTTCGGCGACGGATGTCGTGCTCGGTTCGGCGTACCTTCTTGCAGCTGGATGATGCTGCCCTTGACATTCACCGAGTGCCATCAGCATATCATAGTATTCTTGCGTAGTATACAATGCCATTTCTTTCTTGCGTATTTTAATGAAAGGTGAAGATTAACGCAGATATCGATTAATATTGTATTATTTACACAATATGATCGTTGCCTTGCAACCGCAAAATAACGCTCTGTTTTTTTTTGTGGCAAAATTTTTAATGCTCAAACATTGTATGTAATCGGCAAAATTTTAGCAAATAAAAAGGATAAAAAAAATTTGCAAATTTTTTGTCACAATTTTTTTTTTGTATTTTTACATAATCATACCAATTTCATACAATTTCTAAACATTTATTTATTAATATTTTAATAACACATAATCAATAATTAACACATTAGCAATAATTTTAATGCTAGAGTAGTAATGGGGCAGGTATGGCCCGTCAAAACAAACCCCCACCACCGCGCCCTCGGGCACCGCGGGGGGTGTCTGGTGTTTTCCCCCACTACCACCAGGACTGACAGAAAAAAAATTGGCGGTTGGAGAAGGAAGGGTTAGCGCTCAGGTAAGAAAAATTTATTTTTTGAAAAAATTTTCTGGTTTTCTCGGGATTTGAACCTGGATCCTTCGTATTGCTGATCCTGGTCCTGGTATGCTGAGCTAAATAAGAACTTACTAGAGTAAAGGTTAGATAAGGCATTTATGTTATGTAGTGGGGCAGGTATGGCCCGTCAAAACAAATGACGTCACATGGTAGGCGACCGTGTATAACGTCATGCCTGTGAAGATGAAAAAAGGATAATAACACAGGAATATGCAGGTTCTATCAAACGCGACGGTATGACGCAACGAAAGAAATAGTATTATCGGTGGCTTATATTATACTGCGCGCCTATTGTTGAAAGAGGTTGCGGAATATCCTCTTTCAACAATAAAAGTAACGGAACTACTTACATGTAAAATGGGAAAGAGGAGTGGGTGAAAGAAATAGATGATTAAAAATAAAATTGCTCACATTTATTGATGCAGATTTTTACTACAAAAATCAATATTCTTATTACATATAATTAAGGTAATAATTAATTTTTATTAAGTAATAGTACAATGTATTTTTTTATATTTTATTACACAGAGGTTTACATGTTTAAACATTACATGTCGGTATGTTTAATACGGTTTTCGTGAAAGAAAATTTTATTAAATCATCGTACAATCAAGCGATCGTTACGTTCGCAATCTTCGGTAAAAAGAGTAAGAAACTGATTAAGATCGTAACCACTACACATATAATATAAAAATACGCAGCAGTATTGCCCACAAGTTTGAGAAAAAATTCCTTGTAATTGCTGGGTATTCCAATGGTGGATGGTGGAATTTCGCCGCAGTCGGAGTAAAAATCCGGAATACAAAGAGGATAATCCGTAGCTATCGAAGTAAGTACCTGTACCGTATTTATCGAGGAAGAAACCGACCCAATGTTCTCCAGGTCGAGTATGGTTGTCGGTGTTAGCAACGATGGCCGTCGACCTCGTCCACACCCTCAGAACTCTGTCGGCAGAATACACTCCCACATGTCTGGCATCGAGATGATGGAGTGCTTGCAAAATTTCGCGAGAGTTTATTTTTTTCCAACAAAGGCGAACGAACGTACGGTATTATTTGAATAACGTCGGTTTTTACCTTTTTTGATAATGCGATTTTATCAATATCTTTCAGGTTTTCAATGTCGGTTTGCGTAGAAATGTTAGTAATTTTGAACTTGTTTCCATCCAGTAACGTCTTTGATTTCGTCAATTTCGAATCCCTCTTCTTCTTTTTCAATTAGATGTTCGATTTTTTGCAGGTTTTGTTTCTCTATTTCATTACTCGATTTAATATTTTCATTCATGTCACAAAAAACATAATCTTTGCTTTCGATTTCCTCGGCGATTTCGTCGTCTGTGTTCTCGGAGTATATTTCACAATCTTTCTCAGTACTACAACTAACTTGTTCTCAGTACTACAACTATCGAACTCTGCGTAAACAATACAGTTAACGGTCTCGGCGAGAGCTCTCTCGAATTGCACTTCTAATCGCAAACTTCCATGTTTCACAAGATTCCAATAGCCGGCAGAATTAGCGGACAAATCGAGTGTAAGGTCAAAAGCAAATAACGTATATCCCTTGAAATAATCCTCTCTGTTTATAGAATTTCCTTCATTCAAAAAATGGATACCTGTTCCCGAAAAAAGCGATTGATAAGCTTCAACATAAAGCGGTTCTTCAACCGAGAAAACCGACTGTAACGGCCTACTTTGAATTTGCATATCATCGACATACATCGAGAAAAAATTTATACCCCAATTTTTAAAATTAAACGGATTTAATTTTCTATTACCATTAAATGCTTTATTATTGACGAAGCCGACTATTATTCGTTTCGGTAGTTGACCTAATATTGCATTATCTATTGATTCCGCCATTACCCCACTATGAATCGTAAAAGTTTTAACCTCGACTCTCGTAAGTGGATACTTGGCAGTAACTTTACTCAACATTCTAGCGTGTGCGAGTAACACCCCGGCACTTATTTTCGCTCTTCTCACAAGTAAGCTGGCATCCAATATATGAATTTTCGATAAACTGTTACTTTCCATGAGACAAAATGAATCTTTCGAGCGTACGAGTCGTAAGCGTACTTCTACGCCGTTAATTAAAAATTTGTCTTGATTGAAAACGTCGCAATGAAGATGTCCTATAAGATCTAGCGCTCGTTCTCCGTGAATGTATCGAGCTCGTCTCACGAGCGCGGCGTTGCCTTTTGATTCCAATAGATCGTCCATGTCTCCAGGTGTATCCGCGTCCCACAGACTCGAGGTTAGATGGGTACCCAGGTAGCACATATTCGTTTTTATAAACGTTTTCTAAACGTATCCAATATTTTTTAACCGTCAAGCACCAATAAGAAACGCTTCAACAAAAACATTTTTAAAATCATGGTTTAAGAAACGCATTTTTTACGTTTCTATAAATAGAATAAAAATTAATTTTTTCATTCAAAATTATATATACATATATATACACATTATTAAGACTGTACTTATTAAGACGATCTCCAGATAGCACAGAAAATTAAAAGATGATGAAAAGATGTCTTTTTTAAGTTATCTTTCTGACAAAGCTAGAAGATGTCTAAAAGAATATTTTTCTACCTACAAAAAAAATAATTTTTTAAAATATTAGTCTTCTAAAAGTCATAATTAATTTTAGTCGACGAAAAGATGTCTTTTTGATCATCTTTTCGACAAGACAAAAAAGATCTATTTTATAATATACGTGTTCCTTTGTTTGCCGCTACGTGGCGTGTTCAGACTTAACTATAATTCGTATTCAAATTTTCATAACATGTATATATAGCCTAAAAGAACAGGTACTAAAAGTATAATTTAAATTATGTCTTTTTTGTCGGTTTGACTTTTGATGTAATCTCGACAAGAGATTCAGAACATGATAAAAATAGATGGATTATATCCAGATATGCATTATTTTATTGAATTTGTGAATAAACAAATTTTTCACAAATAAAGGAAAGAGACTGTATTTTGACAGTTTCTTAAACGTTTGTTTTTGTTAGAAAATGACGTTTCCCTTAACGTTTTTTAAGTGGACATTTTAACCAATCAGAAACGTTTTTAAAAGCCGGTTGTAAAACGTTTCGCAGAAACATTTGTGAAACGTTTTTGACGAATATGTGCTACTTGGGTAGTTTTTGCGGGTGAAGAGTAATATAACAACGCCTCGATGTACGCGCGGTACGCGTAAGCGTTGTTCGGAGGCGACACGAACTTTTGATTGAAATACACGTCGATCTGATTGAAGATGGAGTGGAGTAAATTATTTACGGGCCCTACTTTGACCTCTGCGGCGGCGGCGGTACCTCCCGTTTGCGGCGCGAGGTCGCCGTTGGTTTCCACGCGCACTCGAAGACTCAGCATGGTATGCGTGAGATCTAAATATTCTTCTCCATGGCCTGGGATGACGAATTCTATCGGCGAGTCGTCCGAGAGAGAACTGACGGGTTTGTAATAGATCCATTGTGAACTTTCGATGCTAGTCTGCGTGGGCGGTAAAGAAAAAAGATCGAGTTCACTTTTTAAACACTCGAATGCGTATGAAGAAAGACATGATTATTTACCGTAAATTTTTTATCAATATCTTTTACCGATATTTTCGTTGTCTACTGTGTTTAGCGTGGTATCGTTTAAAAAAATATGTCGGATACGGTGCGCTTTCTAGAAGTTTTACGACGCTCCGTGGACGAATTAAGTCTTTTCTTTGACTTGCGATTTTTCTTTCTCCCCTTACTTTTTAATGTTTTATTCCTCGTTTTGGTTTTTTTCGGTAATCTTTTCTTATTTGATCGCTGACGTTTACGTGATGACGTTACCGCGGATTTAACAATACGCGCGTTAAGCCCGGCGAAAGGAAACTGTGCTGCGTGCATTTTCGCATCTATCTTATATCCCGAGCCTTTTATCAGACTACTTATTTTTTCTTTAGCTTTTCTCTTAAGATTGTCGCGCGATTCTTTAAAACGGTTTTCGGCCGACAGCTTTAGCGGTATATTATTTTCAATATCACCGATTATATTAACGTCAGCTTGTAAAGCTTCTTTCCCTACTGCACGCGCTCCTCTACTTAGATAAGGTGGTATACGTCTAAATAATCCTCCTAGAAAACTTCCGATTCCATGACCGCGTTGATAAGGTGCGCCGACGAAAACTCTCGGAATTCCACCACCTCTGCTGCTTTGTAAATTGTAATATTCGTAGTAGTCTGTCATGTCGCATTTGAGAACTTAATTTTTATCTTTTTCTCTATGACACCGACGTTCACAATACTAACGGGTTCGCCTAAAGTGTAACGTCACAGTCGATGTTCCGGATTGGAATGCTATTTTTTTCCGAACTGATCTCTTATATCGATTTCAACCCTACTGAAATTTGTTCGTCGTAACAGGATATAATGCAGAGAAGAGAAATATTTCACTTGATTCGTTTCGTACTCGTAATCGTGACCATGCCCCTCGACCGACACTATTCAGAGGAGAGGAGACTGCACATCGCCTGTTATGTAAGATTCGCAAATATCACAATAAACGAATAGTTTATCGGGAATACCGCAAGCCAAACTACGAGGTTCGTAACTAAAGAATCCAAAGTGTCCCTTTTCAAAAGCATAGTATAGTATCGACCTTCCCGCTTAGAAGCATTATAAAGTGCATCCCCTAAACCGAGTATTCGTAGAAGTTTATCGGAAAAGTTTACATAATGATTTAGTTTGCATTTATTTTCATCACACTCGAGGTAAAACTCTATACTACCGGCGGATAACTCCCGTCGATCCAAACGAAAATGCGAATCGGCTCCTTTACATGTCGTATTAATCGCGGCGATAAGTTCGTCCATATTTTTATAAATGCCAGCCCGTATTTCGTCTTCCCTCGAAGTTATCACAGAATCTTTTTCCTCGTTACCTTGAATGTCAACATCGGCGAATGTGAGTATATTCTCACCGCGTTGTATATGAAAAAAAGTATTGGGGAATTGAATTTTGCTGAGCGCGACTTTTCATTCGCTGTGTAACTGTATCGATTGAGGCAATTCCGTAATAAATGACGAGTATTGTCCGGAAAATAACGCATACTGCTATTGCTCGGAAGAACCAGTAGAAATTGGTCCTCCCTCATCTCAAAGATTTGTTAAACTTGAAGCGGGAATCCAACTATCGAACTTGCTAGGATAACGTCAGCTAACTAACAGCTGTTTATTATCACCACGTCCTCTGCTCTTTATTACGCGATCGACGATAAATTCTTCCTCCTGTAAATTTTTTTCAACTCGGGCTAATTCTTGCTCGTAAAAAATATATAAATTTAGCCGTCTATGACCTCGCCGGCTAAATCACTTAGTTCGTACACTCGCGGTTTTCGCCAATCAAGAACCCGATGAATTCGAAATATCTCCTCACTCCACTTCGTCTCGTATCCTTTCTCGAAGGTGATTTTTGCTCTACTGATCCGTACGAGTTCGCCAACGCGATATTTAGCCTTTTGTTTTTTTCGCATTTCTCATTTTTCCAACGAAAAGTTATATTTTCGCGCACAATGCGGGCATTTTCCCGCGTAACGACCGCAGGTTGCATTTTGATATTGGAATGACGCGCGTGATTATAAGCGTGAACGATATCCTGCAAAACATTTATGTAACGTCGTGTATTTTTATGCGTAAAATAACGTCACATATGTTCCTTGAGTGTTCTATTAAAACGCTCCACTATAGCTGCTTTAATATCGGGATTGCGAAAGCAAATGTCTTTTTTTTTTAAGAATTTTTGTACAGGATGCGCAATAAATTCTTTACCTTTGTCGGTCTGTAGGTAAACCGGTAGACGACCATTGCTTCTCGAGAATATACGCTCAAAAGCTCGTATTACACAGATACCTGTTTTGTCACGTAAAGGTTCAACCCATACAAATTTACTAAACACATCGATTACTACAAGTAAATAGGAATAACCGTCATTATAGCTCTTGAGATTACGGAGATCAATCAAATCAGCTTCTCATAAATCATCGATATTTGTCACATATAATGTAAACGAGGAAATTTTCGTCGTACCAGTCGATGCAGCGTGTTCGTGTCTTGCGATTTAAGCCAGTCGAGAACATTGTTGCGACTAAAATTCGGTTTAACGGCTCGCGTTAAATTGTCCACCGCGGAATATCCTGTGTAGGGGTCGTAATACAGTTTTTCGAATCCCGACATTAGAGTCTCATCCAATCGAGTAAACGTTTTTTCCCTTTCGACGGAGAATCTTCGTTATCGTGTGTTAATGTTTCATCGGCGCTGTCTTCGCCGGCGGATACAAATATCGTGTCTGCGTCAGACTCGTTTAATTTACAAGTGTATGATTTTGAGCGCAAAATTTTCTTCGGAGTAAAGCTCCCGCAAGGTAATGGATTTTTAATACGATAAACTCGTAACAAATCGCGATTACCTATGAGATTGGAAGGCGTGTTTATATCATGCAGTAATCGAGCAAACTGAATTCTTCCGGTTGCTTTTACGGTTTTTCTTTCCCGTATCGCGTCGTTTATGAGATCCGAGATATTCGATCCCGTTACGACTACACCGTCTATAGTTACAACTCCGCGTCTATCCCAGCTAATCTTAGATTTCGGGGTGTCTACCAAATATTTCAATAGAGCGCGTACTTTGTCACGATAAGATTTTGGCGCGGAGACAACTATTTGTTTTATCATTTTCACCGATTGAGTGCGTTTTTTTCCGAAACTGCTACTAGCATTACTATTACTAATGTTACCGTCGCTGCTAATTAAAGTTTGCGTTTCCAAAAGTTCATCGTTATCGTCATCATACAAATTTTTCATGTCTTCGTTCTGCTCTTCATCTACCTCGCCATTATTTTTGCGTAAACGTTTTCTCGCAACTCGATCAAAATGAAGATAACGTTGAAGTACTTCCTTATACATTTTCCATCTTTCCCCCTCGTCGCGGAGAGTTGCGAGATTAAGAATACGACACATCTCAGTATCGAGTCGCGATAAAATAGTTCCAGACGTCTGCACCGAATTATTATTTTCGTTAACATTTTCCAGATTTTTTTTTATCGAATTATCTGACGATGATGCGCTGAGTGCTATTTCCGGATGATGTTGATGTTGCATGCGCTGCATTCTCTCGAGATTTTCCGTAGAAATTAAAACCATTTTTTAGCTCTTTCCATTATTCAAATATCATAATCGTTAATACTTTACTTTATATTCTGAAAAAAAAACAGATATAAAAAGTTGTATAATTTTTTCATTTCCCGATAATCCGTGATAATATAACTTCGAGTAAAGGAGCAATAAGATAGGATAAGAATCCTCCCCGTTGTACCAGTAGCTTTCTTCTGCCTCTCCAATTACCTCGTTTTGTCGCGACGCGTCGTAGAATGGTTTTATGCTTGGCTAATCGTCTTTTTTCGTTACTTCCAAGCGGTACGTTTCCTTTGAGCGTATTATAAGCGCATTCTTGTATGCACTTTATTAGTTTATTATCTGTACTGCGTAAGAAAGACACTCTTTGATTTTTTTTCAGATAGCACAAAGTTTTCAAAAGACATGCGTTTCGCTCGCCGATTGATCGTCTAGCAATTTTTATTGCTCCGTCCGACGAATTCCGCGACGTCAGTGACGAAGGATATTTATTCTTTTTTACCATTACGATGTAATAGCGCGACTGGCAAGATGCGTATGTAATCACCTTCCTTTTATATACCCCCTCCTCTATTGCTCGATCTACAAGGTACGTAGACGTAATGCAGTGAATTGTCGGGAAAGATACACGTCCGAAATCGATATTCGTCTGGAGTCGATTGTTTCAAATCAAGCAATAAAAACCCGTGCGGTCTCGAAGTTGCGTCGTAGTATGTTTCTTCCATAAACTTTGGGTCGTCGGGATATACTTGACGTGCTAAATGACAAATTTGGGCACGATCACGCGGATTTTTGAAAACAACTATATAATTCGCGTTGAGAGATATGTCACGCTGTCCACGTCCCTGATGGAACAGATTTTGCGAGATAAGAATAACACTGAGATTCTTATGATGACTTCCTTTTGTAAATAGATCCACGATAGCGTCGCACGATGATGATTCTCTCATAAGATCGTCGATTATTACCAGTTTCGGAGAAAGCGGATCGTTGGAATAATCTTCCGGGTGTGGCAATCCCTTTTGAAATTCGATTATATTTTTTTTCGCGTTTTTCAAAGTATTATTACCGCTAAAGTATCCGCTTCTTCGTGCGCTTTTCTCTTCTACTTCTCTTTCACTCACAGCGTGTTGTAAGCGCTGATACGCATCTTGCCACTCGGCGTAATAAAATAAAATTCTCTCGAATCGTACATCGGACATAATTGATAAACATCGAAGGAAAGTTTCCACGAAAATCGTTTTTCCGCATCCCGTAGGACCGCAGACGATCGACGTCTAAGGATGTTTCCAGCGTACATCCATTTTACAAAATGAGCGATTGCGCATTTACACACAAATTCATAAATGAAATAAGTTCAGCGTCACTCTTACAAATAATAATAAGCTTGTTAAAAATGTGCATGCGCGATAGATTTTTAATGTTAAACGTTGAAATGCAGAGGAATAAGCTTATCCACGCTTCGGAGCCCTCCACCCGCGGCGGTCGCGTGCTCGCGCTAGCGAATATCTTGGTGAGCGTAATGACGCGGTGATAAGCTGTATCTTTAGTAAAAATGCTCTCACTAGCATATATATGCTCGCAATAACAAGTGATTATAAATTTTACTACCGCATATGGTGCTAGAGCTGTGCTAGTAGCGTATCGCGAAAACGTACAAGAAGATCTTCCTTCCGAAAACATCGAGGATACGAACGCAAACGGACCTACACCGAAGAAACGGAAAACTTACAACGTTGCGATAGTAATGCAGAGAGCAACCTTTCTGGGACTGGAAAATATAGTTGGATGTGTAAACGTTCGTTTGAATCAACTAAATTTAATTTCCAACAGTGTCAACGAATGTGCGCGATATCTAATGAACGAAATAGAGATAAATCTTCCTATCAATAGTAACATTAATAGCAGTATTATAAAACTTCTGATCAAGAGTAATAGCAAAGAAATAGAACGTAACGTTCGCATTCAGCTAAAAGATTTATCATTTCTCGATATATACTTTGAAATAACATTTTTAGAAATAACCTTGCTTTACCTCAATCAAATTGTACATATGATAGTAACAAAACGAACATTATAATCATTATCCCAGGAATATTTTCTTCAATTATTCATTTTGTAAAAACTTCTTGAATAATTTTGATTTTATAAAAAAATTTTAAATATAAACGTTACATATTTGTTTATTTTTAAATCTATTGTCGATTTCTTTCACCCACTCCTCTTTCCCATATAAGTAGTTCCGTTACTTTTATTGTTGAAAGAGGATGTTCCGCAACCTCTTTCAACAATAGGCGCGCAGTATAATATAAGCCACCGATAATACTATTTCTTTCGTTGCGTCATACCGTCGCGTTTGATAGAACCTGCATATTCCTGTGTTATTATCCTTTTTTCATCTTCACAGGCATGACGTTATACACGGTCGCCTACCATGTGACGTCATTTGTTTTGACGGGCCATACCTGCCCCACTACATAACATAAATGCCTTATCTAACCTTTACTCTAGTAAGTTCTTATTTAGCTCAGCATACCAGGACCAGGATCAGCAATACGAAGGATCCAGGTTCAAATCCCGAGAAAACCAGAAAATTTTTTCAAAAAATAAATTTTTCTTACCTGAGCGCTAACCCTTCCTTCTCCAACCGCCAATTTTTTTTCTGTCAGTCCTGGTGGTAGTGGGGGAAAACACCAGACACCCCCCGCGGTGCCCGAGGGCGCGGTGGTGGGGGTTTGTTTTGACGGGCCATACCTGCCCCATTACTACTCTAGCATTAAAATTATTGCTAATGTGTTAATTATTGATTATGTGTTATTAAAATATTAATAAATAAATGTTTAGAAATTGTATGAAATTGGTATGATTATGTAAAAATACAAAAAAAAAATTGTGACAAAAAATTTGCAAATTTTTTTTATCCTTTTTATTTGCTAAAATTTTGCCGATTACATACAATGTTTGAGCATTAAAAATTTTGCCACAAAAAAAAACAGAGCGTTATTTTGCGGTTGCAAGGCAACGATCATATTGTGTAAATAATACAATATTAATCGATATCTGCGTTAATCTTCACCTTTCATTAAAATACGCAAGAAAGAAATGGCATTGTATACTACGCAAGAATACTATGATATGCTGATGGCACTCGGTGAATGTCAAGGGCAGCATCATCCAGCTGCAAGAAGGTACGCCGAACCGAGCACGACATCCGTCGCCGAACGTGATACTAGCAGCAGCTCAAAGATTGTTTGAAACGGGTAGCGTATTAATAAATAAACATGATGCTGGAAAAATGCGTGAGGCAAGAAATTTAAGAAATACGGAAACAGTTATTCATGCTGTCGAACAAGAACCGGAAACTAGCATTAGAATCATTGCTCGAGAGCACAATTTATGATATTCTACTGTACAAAGAATTTTAAACGACGAAAAATTACACGCATATTATTATACCCGCGTACAGGAATTACAACCAGGAGACTATCTTCGGAGAAGGATCTTTTGCGAAGATATCTTGAGGAAGGTGGATGAAAAGATCCGAGATTTCTTTCTCGTGTGATGAATCGCTATTCACACGAGAAGGTATCTTCAATATGCATAACAGTCACTATTGGAGTGATGAAAATCCTCACCTTACTCGACCTAGGAGTTTTCAGACTCGTTGGAAGAGGAATGTCTGGGCAGGAATTATGGGACATCAAATATTGGGTCCGATTTATCTTCCGGACGTTTTAAATGGCGTAAATTATCTCGACTTCCTGGAAAATACAATGCCGGAATTTGTAGAAGACGTTCTTCTAGTCGAAAGGAATAATCTTGTTTTTCAACAAGATGGTGCCGGGCCACACAACGCCAGAGTTGTGACTCAATATTTGAATCGGCAGTTTCCTGAGCGTTGGATGGGCCATTATGATCCAATACGTTGGCCGGCAAGATCTCCGGATTTCAACCCTTTAGATTTTTTATGGGGTTACTGTAAAGAAATCGTTTACAGAAAACTTCCTGAAACTTCATGGAAGAATTGGACGCCAAACTCCATGAAGCAATTTGGAACATTAATGAAAATATGTTGGAAAATGTACAAATTAATATATTAAAACGATTTAAGAGCTTGCGTCACGATGGACGGTGGTCATTTCGAACACCTTTTGTAAATTTTTCTTTTTAATAAATATTAGATACAATACATTAACAAAACTGTTTTTATATTATTGATTTATTACATATTTTAATAAAAGATTAAATTGTAGATATTTCAATATTATTATTATAGATTTTTTAATAAAAAAATTAAACGCGATTTTTTTTGTTCCACGAGGTATGTCACGGTATGCGCGTCGAGATTTTTTTCGTGCAATTCCTTTGTTATCGACGATCACATTAGTGCTATCTTGTGAGTGTAGATGAACTATGATCAGTCAGAGAGTAAACAAATAATCGTAACCTTCGTAAATAATAATAAATCGGTCGTATTTTATCGTGGATCTCTCAATCTGTGCGGAATTTAATATTTAGGCGAGTGATAGTGAAGTACTGCAGTAAATACAGTTTCACAATGTTTCTAGTGATATTTATTATGAAATTGTGAACTGTGAAGTGAAATTCAGAAGCTGTCATTCACAAGCCGAATAAATCACCAAAAGGATCATAAACTCGTGGATTTTCTTAAAGGTAAAAATATTTAATTAAACCGTAATTATTACTTCATTTTTTGCTTGTCCGCTTGCAAATTTATTGTCAATTATGTAAAACGATTACTCGCGTTATTAACGATTTCAACCGTCACATTACAGCCTCCTAGGCGGTCAATAATATTGTCTAATAATTGTATTGGATAATGCAATAATTGCTCAATAAACTTCAATCAATAATATTGTGCAATATAAAATTTTATGCAATAGTATTAATCGTCTATGGAAGCCATTAGACCATGCCGCGTTGCGCCGTCCCTGCCTGCCCGTTGTACCCGGCTCGTAATTAGCTATTTTTAATTATATCTCAAAAACTAAGCTTCGGACAAAATTTTGTATAAGGAAAAATCGTCTTAGAATTTGCTCAAGAATATGTTATTTTAAGGACATCAGGTTGTTTTTAATCATCCTGTATATCCAATAATTATTTTAGTAATATATATTTTTCCATATTAAACATTTTGCTTACTTTCATTTCCTTTACGTGTTACTGGCTGTAATAAACTAGGACTTAAGTGAAGCGGTATAACTTTCGCTCCCTGAACTTTTTAATGGAGGAATTATTATTCTTCTCTGGAGTTTTAAATAAATGACAATAAGGTCTGTTGCTATTGTTACAACAATTTGGACTAAGCATTTGTAACGGAGAACGTAAGCTTCTATCTGAAATAATACTCTTATTAACAGATAATTGTTTACACAGTTGGATATTATAAATTTATCTACAGTACCATTCTTCTGTGCAGTTTCCTTTCCTTTTAAAGGAGATAGTATAATTGCTTCTTGTATCTCATATATATTTTGTTCTTGTAGAGTTGCATAGAAGATAAAGCAGCTTTTCCTTCATGTTTATGTAATTTTTCATGTCCATGTTTTTTTAATCTTTCATATAATTGCGTTCTCTTATCTGACTCTTTATTCTTTTCCCTTATATTTCTGAGAATATTTATAGTGTCTGTATGGCTTTGCTTTGAAGATTCTGAGATTTTAATATTTAACGGTAACTTGTTTTATGTGCTGTCTTGTTTTTGACTGCCTTTCTGGTGATAACATGCATGTACTTTTACAAAAAGATGCAGAAATAGAAGGAGGTGACGCTATCTTTTTTGTATTTTTTGAGACATTAGTATATTTTTTGAATTGTTTTTTATTATTTTTTTCAATTGTATTAGATTTTACAGGAGATTTGTTATTGTCTGATTCCTTTTCTGATTCTGATGAATCAAGAAAATAATTTTTCTTTTTCTTTCTCATACCCTTACCAAATTCCTTGTCTGTTTCGTAATTTGAATCATCTATGATTCCCTTACACGAAATTATGGCATTAATGCGTGTATCTATAAAATTAGAAATACAATGTATGGAAAAGCGGAATAAAAAAGAATATAAGACATTATAAATATTTAAGAAAAAATACATAAATATGCTATGATTCCTTTATAAAGAAGCAATAATCACATAAGCAAAGTTTTTGTGTTTTCTGTACTTACCATAAAATTTTCTAATAATTATACGTTCTTCTATCCAATCTAAAGATGCAGGTAATTCTTTTTGGACAAATTTCCCTGCATTACAAGGAGGCCATTTGATTTTTGCTTTCATATTTTCATCTATATCCGTAATCCATTCCGTACGGCCAACATCATAAAATTCATCATTTTCTTGTGTCAGCTCGCGGCCTTTATGAGTTAAAAATTTGAACACAACAAACTGAAAAAAATGTTAAACATACATTAAAATAAAGCCATATACCGTAAAAGAACAAACATATAAAAATGTATATAATTATAAAAATAGCGAACCTAAAAGTATAACATACAGCTGCAATGATGAGAGAAATAATCTTTTTAAAATCTTTTGAACTACTTCAGTAAAGGAATGGTATGCAAAAGAGGAACACATTTTGCATAGAAAGAAAAACTTGATTTTCTTCATTTTCAAGAATTTTGTGGTCCTTTTTCTAAGTCACGATAAGCAGCCTGCTGCAATGGTTTATAACCAGAATGGAATAATCTTTTTATACCTTACAATTTATTTTCAAAAATAAATGCGCTAAAGTTTTCCAGATGGCCATATTGCTGACACTCTTCCTCTAAATGGCACATAGAATGGACATTATAAACTATAAATCTTGCATCATAAATAGCAACAGAATGTTTAATGAAAGTCCTTAACAATTGACCTGCATATTTGCAATGAGATTTTACTAAAACAGGGCTGCTTATAGATAAAGATATAATATATTCCACAATGTAAAAGAAAAAAATTCTTGTAAATGTTTTCATCCAAATAATCTCTTAGTACTAATATTCCATCATACAACAAGAATCTTCTGAACTCTGTAGCTTTATAAAAAGATATTTCTGCAAGAGATCTTGGAGGTCTATTAAAATCTTGAAGACATGAAGGTTTCAATAATATTAATTCCGAAGAAATAGCTGCAATAATATTCCGATGCAATTTCCACGGCCCATTGCACATCTTCCAAGTCAAAAGTAATCTCTTCATAACACCTAGGAAAATCAAATGCATTCCATCAAGACGAAACTGTGATACTAGGCCAGTTCCAATTTTTTTCAATGGTGAGTGACCAGTATGGTGGTGTGGTTGCTCTTGGTTATTGTATGATTCATCTGTCTTCAAAGGCTCGTTAAGCTCAACAAAGGTCATCCTATTATCAATATATTCGCCAATGATTTCACATTTTTTACATGTGCAATATCCTGCGTGATCTCTACAGCATTTAATTTTTGCGCGAGCTGGGGCATCTAAAATATAATGCCTTATAGAAAATGTATATCGAATGCCATTACGTATATATCCATTTTCTTGTAAATATTCAATCTCTCTGATAAATGAATGTAAAAAGTCCTGTATATTAGGATCTTTATTTCTTTTAAATATCAAGATAATAAAGGGTTCATTTTTAGATCATACAAATCTTCCCAGGGCCAAAATCTACTCGAGGAACTTTTGGATATAGGCAGACCATCAATATTAATATCAATCAATTTTATTGAATCGCTCCAGATAATCATTTAAATTCAATGATTGCAATTTACGCATTGATAACATACCTTCATCGCATGCCCATTCTTTTATTTTTATAGCAACACATTGGCCTAGCTCATTTATATGTAGACAATGTATTTGCTCTTTTTCTATATCTGTTCTCATCACTTGAAACCAATTCTTGAACACCTATTCCTTCTGCGCCACTTTCAGTGCAAGTATGAGTAGACTCTGTATCATGAACGCTGGAATTCTCATTGTCAGAGAAATTTTCGATACTCAGTTCACTATTACTAGCATCATGTCTTGATAGTTCATTATTTTCAAGATTATCACTTTTATTATGATTATCTTCATCACTGTTACAATTAAAAACATTCATGTTATTATCTCCGGTAACATCATTATTTTTATTATGATTAGCATTGATAATATAGTATTGATTGACAATATTTTCACTCTCATTCTCACTCTCGTTATTGCTCTCACTTTCACCATATCGTTTATAAAGAACGGACGCTATTCTTTCCAATTTTGTCCTTTTCGCAATTTCTCTCTCTACCCTGCGATTTAATGCTCTCTTAAAAACTCGAAAGTTTCTCTTTAAAAAAAAATAATAATTACAATAATATAAAAGATTTAAAATGATTAAAAAATAATAGTAAAATAATAATTTAAATAGACTGTTAAAGTGTAAAAATAAAATTACATTCTAACAATGTAGAAAGTTAATCACTGTAGTAATCACTACATTTTTTTATAAATATATATTATTACAGTATGGTAAAAGTTGCAATAAAATAGACAATACGAGCAACACAAGTAATACAATTATCAATACATTAGCAATACTTTGCAATAAATAAGCAACACATTTTAGATTCTTTTTTACATAAACAATTAAAATATAAATTAATTAATAATATAAAAGGCTCTATGTATTATAATAAATAACGAATGTTAGGAAAAAGGGCTAAAAGTCATAGCAGGATGTTCGTGCAATGTAAATTTTAAATATTAATAAGAATTAATAAGAATTAATTTTTTTAATACAATTTCATTTTGAGATATATTTGTACCAGAAAATTTTACGTACATTGTTCTCACTTTGGAGAATCAGAATATTCAAATTAAATATAAGGAAATAGGAAGGAGATAAAGAAGGAAAAATAAAAAAAATATATCGAGACGAGTGGCTAAGCCGAGATTTTCTTATTTTTCCTTCTTTATTTCCTTCCTATTTCCATATTTAATTTGTAATATTCTGATTCTCCAAAGTGAGAACAATCTACGAATAATTTTCTGGTACAAATATATTTCAAAATGAGATTGTACTTTAAGACAATTAATTCTTATTAATGTTTAAAAATTACATTGCACGAACATCCTGCTATGGCTGTTAGGCCTTTCTCCTAACACTCATTAATTAAAATATTTTTAAATATTGTATATTCGAGATACTTCAGAAGTATACAAAAATTATGTACATCGTTTTCATATCAAGAAATAGAACGTACAAATTATGAAAAGTTTAATGAGAAGGAAGGAAATGTTATATAACTGTTATATAACATTTGTTATGTTTATGTTACATTGATATTATGTACTTTGAATTGTGCGGGACTCTAAAGCCAGAAACATGTAAATTCCGTAATTTTAACTATAATCGTAAAAATCAACCAATAACGAGCGTCCATTGATGGCGCCCTAGCGGCGTCGCCGTTGAGTCGCCGTCAATGGACGCTCGTTATTGGTTGATTTTTACGATTACAGCTAAAATTACGATTACGGAATTTACGTGTTTCTGGCTTAACCTTTTGCATTGCGATATAATATTATATACGTGTTCCTTTGCTTGCCGCTACGCGGCGCGCTCAGACTAACTCCATATTCAAGTTTTCATAAAATGTAGTTACTCTATCAGCACCCATGTTCAAAAGAATAATAATAATTTGGGAACGGTGTTATGTGTGTTACGGCGCGATGTCGATGTCTTCGAAGACGCTATCTAAAATGCTGAGGAGAGCGGAATCGGATATGGATGCAAGTTTTGATTCTAAAAAGGGGAGCGCAGAGGTGTCGGAGTCTGCTGGAGAGTATTCCAAAGAGGAGTCGGGTAATTCTATCGTGTGGTTCGATGAATTATCCGAGAGGATTACGGACGAGGAATCGGAAAATGTTAGAGGAGACGACGGCGGTGAGTCATCAGATATATCGATGACTGAAGGTGAAAGGGGTACGGGGGAATACGATGGGGAAGGAAAATCTACTTCAGGGTAACTATGAGTAGATGGGAAAAGGGTTTTTAACGGGGTGGAGCAGCGCGAATACTGCGGTGAAGAAAAGGGGGAATCTAAACTGTTGATTTCGTTCTCGGTTATGTCGTCCGATCTATTGTCTCGATTTGCTCGCGAGAATCGGCGGGTCGGCGCGATTTTAGGCACTTTAAATAAAGAATAAGGTTGAATAAAGGGGAAAGGAGACGATGAGAGAAAAAAAGAAAACAAACAAAGAGAAAGAAATTAAACTTACTACTTAGGCAGATTGGCTGCGTTTTAGCTGCTGGTGTAGTTGTGGTCTTACTCGGCGGGTCGTCTTGTTGAGCACTGACTCTAATAGTTTTTGAGACGTAAACGGAACTCCCGTAGTGTAGATGAATTGCTTGAGTCAGCGAGCGACCGAAATGAATCTGATGTACTGTCAACTGATTTTAAATTTTGGAATGATCGTAATGCGCGAGTCTTCCCTTTTTATATTAAATCTTGAGGGCGTGTTAACAATTTGGGCGGGAGTATTTTTGGGATTTTGATGTGTAAAAGCTGTCGTTCGGTGAGATCCTTCTCCTCCTTATTTTTTATTGTTGCTGATTGGTAGGCTCTGTACGGCCTCTTAGGAAATTTGGAGATTCTTCATTTGGTTATTTCCTGGGATTATGCGGCTGTTTTTATCCATTATTTATTTAAGGGATCTTGCTTTCGGTATTTTTCGGTCATTTCTTTGAACATCGATTTCAATGTTTAAGACATTTTTCATTCCGCAGCCCTCTTATGACTGGTCGGGCAATTATTGCTTTATCTTTATAGAAGGTAAAGACGTGGAGCCGACAGTGCGTAGCGGCATTATTTGTTTCTTTCTTAGGATTATGTAGCTGTGTTTGTTGATTTATTCATTTAGAGGATCTCACTATCGATCCTTTCCGGTCGTTTCCTTTGAACATCGATTTCAATGTTTAAAAATATTTTTCGTCGTGCGATCCCTTTTATGATTAGTCGGGCGATTATTGCTTCATTTTCGTGGGAGGAAAAACGTGGAGCCGACAGTGCGTAGCGGCATTATTTGTTTCTTTCTTAAGATTATGCAGCTGTGTTTGTCTGTTTCGTTGTTTAGAGGATTTCGTTATTGATCCCTTCCGGTATTTGTTTAGATATCGTTTTAGTAGGTCTAAAAATTATTTGATAATAACGGTTCTTTTCTATTGCGCGACCCGTTTTTTTTGTGACCGATCGGACGATTATTGTTCATATCGTGGGAGGAAAAACGTGGAGCCGACAGGACGTAACAACAGCAAAAATTTCGATTTAATCGTCAGAATCCTGTTAAACAACAATTATCCATTAAAACTAATTTTAATGTCATCCAGTCACGTTTAAATTCTATTATTAACAATAAGATTCTTATTAGTGACACACCAAATGCTGTGAAACCGGTTTATTTCACGATTCCATATTTACAGGGAATAACAGATAAATTCAGGGGTATAACTAAAAATTCGAGAGTGAAACTCGCATATTATAGCATAAACAAATTAAATAAAATAATTAGAACTCACAAAGACACCATTCCATCTGAATTAAAAACGAACGTCGTATACGTCGTAAAATTAATTGCAACCAATGTGAGGCCTCATATGTTGGTCAAACATCCCGAAAGTTAAAAACTAGAATCACAGAGCATAAAAGACATATACACCACAATACTAACACAAATTCTATAATTACTAATCATAGAAGGGAGCTTAACCATGATTTTGACTGGGATAACGCCAAAATACTTGATGAGATTCCATATTATACTAAAAGGCTAATCTCTGAGATGCTATTTATCAAAAGACAAAAGAAAGGTCTAAATTTACAAATTGATACGGATAATTTACCAGCTGTCTATCACGATATTGTTGGTGCTCTTCCTAAAATTTAGTGATGGGAAAACATTACATATAAACATATAATTTGTAGTATACCTTGACATTTACGATCGAACTCCACAGTACACGAGTCAACAATTTGGTCACCAACCGTCACTAATATTGTTAAAGAGTGAGTGAACTTCATAACAGTTTTTGAACAGTGATCATCAATACATAATTTAATTAATTATATTAAAAACATCACCCATTCTTACAGATATCAACGAACATTGATATTCACACACAATATTATCAGGTCAGTGGTTTCTTTTATTGTTGACTATGTTCGTCTGTAATAAACATCTATCGGAGTAGGTTCACACAACTAAGACAATAGCGTTTTACATTTATACTCATAACACATTAGTAAATATTCTCGTTTTAATTTAAAAATTTTTATATTTGTGATTTAATTTTTGCACTGATGAAGACTCAAAGATTGAGCTCGAAACGTACGCATCCAAATAATTATATTATTGAATTGTAAATTCTTGTTAACATTTGTCGGTTTAATATCTTCGTATGAGTAGAGTTACGTAAATGCGATATAAAGATTCTCTTAACATTTGTAATTTTTGATATGAGGATTGATTTGCGTTATGATAATGCGATATAGAACACCGCTAATAGTAATTTTATTATTGAAGATTATGCGACATATGTAATAATTATTATCATTTTTGATATTATCTATAATATAACTTATTATTGTGTTTTAATTACTATATGAATGTTTAATTAAGACCTAACTCGTTTAACACGACTTAATTTTTGCTCTCTATTGCCGTTTTTAACTTATTTAATAATTTATATTTAAGAGAGCACTGACTTTATTATTTATTGTTTTATTTAACTTTTTAACTTAACTTTTAACTATTTAACTAGTTGCTACCCAACCCTAAATATACACCACAACAGAATGGCGTCGCGGAACGTGCAAATAGGACGTTAGTCGAAATGGCGAGATGCATGTTACAATCCGGATTACCACAATCTCTGTGGGCCGAGGCGGTGAACACTGCGACGTTCATAAGGAATAGATGCCCCACAAAATGTTTAAATGATAAAACACCGTTTGAGGTATGGAAGGATGACAAACCATACGTGGGCTTCTTTCGTATCTTTGGAAGCAAGGTAATTGCACTAAATAAAGGCCCTAAACGCGGAAAATTCATCCAAAAGGGAGATGAATGTGTTTTAATTGGATACTCATGAAGCCAAAGCATACAGATTATGGAAACCAGAAACGAAGACAATAATAAAATCACGCGACGTTAAATTCTACGAAAAGCTTTATTCAGGCAACAATGATTGGAATGGCTCAATTACAACTTCGAATAATCCAAGCAATTTAAGTAAAAAGGAAATAACCAAAACTAAATTGCCTTTACTAAAGCCTCCTCTACAATGGAGTTTTAAAGTCTTAAATATGATCGTACAATCGTTATAAATTATCGCTTGAAAGATTATTTTTGGTTGTAGAATACTAATAGTCGCAGTCGCTCGAGTTGGTTCAATTCCTATCTAGTGACCATGATATTGCGAAAAACCAATCAGAAAAAGGAGTGTCGTGTATAAGAGAATGCTCATGTATAAGGATAGACAGAGAAATACAGAAAGCATCTCTCTGTCTATACCTTATACATGCGTGACACGAAGTAGCAAGAACGAAAATCAGTTCTTTCAATATTCATAGAAAGGCTTTGAAGTTATAAAAAATCGATTTAGATGAATACGATATGCAAAATGAAGATATGCTTATGCCTGAAGATGAAGATGAAAATTTCTTAGACAAAATTCCAGTAGCAGAGCTGGAATATAGTGTACGAGATAAAATTCAAGAAGACTTGGATTTGATTGCACTTGTAGAAGGTAATCCTAAACTTTACATGAAAGGAAAAGCGGGTTACCGCAATACCGCAATACACAAGAAAAAGACATGGCATGGATTTTAATCGGAAAAGCCATGAAATCTCCAATAAGTGGTGAGTTATAATTTTTTGGTGTAGATTATGTGTACAACATTATTTGTCATTTGTAGTCATATTCTATTTTACATTCTCTATAGGACCACAAGCGAAGCACAGATGGGAAACATTGCAAAATATGTATGGTCGTTCAAGGCGAGAAATAATGGCACTTAAAAACCAGCAAGAACTATCAAGTTCAGGAAAAGATGATGTGTCCTATGAGGATTTATTGACACCACAAAGTAGAGCTATTCATCGTTTTATGTCTCGTCTGTATGTTCCACAAAAGTGAGTATTTTGATATTTATATTTAATTCTTTGTTTCCAATTGTGCAACTATTGTTTCGTTAATTCAGGGAAATAATATTATAGGACTGTTACGTTCTATAGACTTCACGATTCTTTCTTTTCGAAAGGAATGCATAAACATTTAGAGATAATGATTCTAAGAATACTTAACGGCGAAATATCAAACCGTGAGAGCTGTCACTTTAGTCACTTTAGTCACACTCCACGAATATTACGTTACGTGGATAATAAAATTTTTAACAAACCTCCGTAAGGCGAGACCAACTCTAAATAAGACAACCAAAGAAGTCTTAGAACTTGAATAAAGTATAAACACTTGAACGGCTCTCTAAACTCCAAAAGAATTTTAAATAAAACAGAGTCACCGTAACTCGAAGCAGTTGTTTAGAACTGCAATCATAAATTTGAAACGGCGACGAAAACTTAAGAAGTATTCGATAAGAGAGCTCGCCTGACGGACCACCTAAAGTGACAGCTGTTTATAATAAATTTTTAAATAGCGATAAGCGACTCTGACGGTACCAAACTCCTCATTGGCTAAACGAAAAAATCTCTTGAACCAATAGAGAAGAAATTTCTGAGACTCGAAGTCGAAAGAAACACCCCCTAAGCATATGAGGGCGTTAATTAAAATTCTAATTCGTCCAATGGAGAGGAGGTACGAATTTTAGTATTTAATGCGAAGAAATATGCCGCGATCACGACTACTGTTCTATATCTCGTCCGGTACGAACTATTTTCTTCGACCTCGCTTCGAAATGCGGAATTGATACTCCATCTCAGTATTTAATCCTTCGGGTGTTAACACTTTCGAGTATTAATACTTTCGAATCCGCGATGTGCGTTTCGGCTCATAATAAACCCAGACTCTTTGTGAAGTGGTTGCGTGCAAATTAAAAGTTCAAAACGATAACCAGTGTCAATCATTGTAAGTGGTTGTGCTATCCAACAGGAAGGATTCGACCGCTAACCAGGGTTCTTGCCAAATTCAGACCGACGCCGCTAAATCCGCTGCCGAGGTCCTCAACAGCTTTTAAAACCGACCAACGCCCTCAACAAGTAGTGAGCCTCTAACAAATAATTTTATATGATTGCTACCCCTCTCAGACTTAAAATCATTGAAACAGTTCTTGGTCTATCAGTAAATAATTTAAGTATTAATATTTTAATTTTTGTTTACCTATGTCCCCTCTTCCTCGCCTCTGCTTTACTCTCATTTTTATTTCTCTCTTTACTACTGTATTTACGTGTACCGATATTCATACGTCCGGTTACTGAATACAGTTAAAGGTAAATTTCTTATTTCTCTCTTTACCACTGTTTTTTCGTGTACCGATATTCGCACATCCGGTTACTGAGTACAGTTAAAGGTAAACTTTTTATTTCTCTCTTTATCACTGTATTTATGTGTATCGATATTCACACGTCTGGTTACTGAGTACAATTAAAAGTAACCTCTTATTTCTCTCTTTATCCGTGGTTTTATGTGTACCGGCATCCACACGCCAAGTTACTAAATTCATTTAAAAGTAATTCTTCTTTTTCTCTTCATAACTGTATTTATGTGTACCGAAGTTATCGCTCAGGTTACTAAAAATAGTTAAAGGAACTTCTATCCCTTCCTCGTTTCCCCTAATACCTACGATAAACCCTTGTTAATTTCTACAGTCGTACTGTTACTACAACCAATCGAACACCTATTACTTTAATACTATTGCATTTATTATCGATAACATTCCATATCATTTTATTCTCGTTTTTCTCATTCTTATTAGTTTTGTAATTTAACATATAAATTAACCAAGAACCGTTTCCCCAAATAAAAATAAAGTATTAACGTTTCCTCGTGGGGGTTTCTTAGTGGATCCTGCCACTCTCAAGAAAATTAAGTCGAGCGCCAGAGTAAAGAAACGGCGTCGTAACCATCGAACAGTCAGAGTCGCGGCTAGGGCTTTAGTAGATAAAAATTTTGTAGTAGATTTTTCAAAAGTAAATGTAGAGTTATTTAATTCACTTATAGCTAAGCAAACAAACTCACAAAATAGCACTGAAACCTCCTATTTTAATAGACATTCCTCCTCCTCCTCCTCCCCCTTCAAGAGACCCGGAACCATCCCGCTCACCTGCCCCTTTTCTTCGCACCTCAGTCGATTCCCCTCCCCCTTCACATCCCGTAGTATCATCCTCTCACGTATACCCCTCCCCACCTCCTCTCGATTTACCGGACCCTTCCAACGAAACTCCCTCTACCTTTGAACCCCCTCCACGTCCACCCTCAGCAGCTTTTACCATCGTCTTGGGTGATTCACCCCCATCTTCCTTCCACAATTTACCTAATTCTCAAGAAGAATCGGATGAAATTTGGGAGACCCTTCGAGGTCGTCGTCAACCTCGAGAAAGAAAACGCAAGTTCCAAAAGGGAACAACCCAATAATTCCCCAAATACCAAGAACCTCCTCGTCTCCCGCCTCTGGATCCTCTCCAATATTTAATCAATAACCTCCCAAGGATCCCGACATCCCCTCCCAGACGGCTGTTGATTAGAAACATTGTACTCCGTCCTTACATACAATCCTGCGGGATCCGTTATCCCTGGTGGTCATAGATATCCCCTCGCCGTTGCAATAGATGCTCTCTGGAAGAAATTTCCCCCTTCCATGATTACTTTTGAGGAATTATAATTCCTTTTCTGCCCATTCCTTTAAAATTTTAAGTATTATTGTATAAATACCAGTCAGGTAATAAGTCCTTTTTTTTAATCTCCACTTCCAATTTATCTGACTGACGTCCCTCCGAATTAATGTAACACCTGCGAATTCCCACACACACACACTCACACACTCAACTCATTAATAAGTTAAATTAATCCAATTATAATGTTAACAAATTTATAAATCTCATATATATATTTTCAATTTATTTTAATAAATGCATAAAATTAAAATCTTAATCGATTATTATAATTTATTAACCCTTTCAAAAATACATTCCCTGACTCCCAGATCGCACAAGGTCCCGTCCCGCGTAACAGGGATTAAATTCCCTTACCGAAAAGGGATCACCGAACGAACGGCCTACTGACCTAGTAAAAGAGACCCTCGAGGTTTTTGACCAGGTCCGGCCTTGCACGGTTCCTTCGAGTCGCAAGCGTTAAGATTTAACGTTTCGACAAGGGTAAGTTCCGTCCTTCCGTTATCTCATTCCTTTTTCCGAGTCTGGACATAACATATCCATAAATTTTGGGGGCTCGTCCGGGATGATTTGTGCGATCTATTAGAACAGGAATGAGTTAAGATATTAGAAGTAAAACTGATAAAGATAAAATAGATACTCTGTATAAGTCTGTTATAGAAAAACAGAATAAACCTAAATCTAAAGCTACGTTACCTTTAACCGAACCTTATACACCTACACCAATTACATATTCAAAAACAACACCTAGACAAATCGATTTTGATTTAGACGAAACTTTATCAGATAGTACTTTAATTGCCGATACTGTTGATACGCTTGAGCCAAACTCTGACGATTCTTCGATTGTTACGGTGACCAAACCAATTAAGGGGATCCAACAGTGAATGTCGAATTTCGACGGGATAGCGTCCTCATTTAAGCGGAACTAAAATTATCGGTAATACCGACTGAATCGATAATACCGATAATTTCAATTCCATCGTTATCGACTAAATCTTTATACATATAATAGCGATTTCTGCTATTGTTTTCAATAATCAGATAACATTTAACATTTTTACTCGTCTTGTACATGTTTATTTAAACATATCTCAGCGAATAGATAATAGAAAAATAGATGTGTATCTGCCTTTATAGCATTTTTCTATCTTTATATATTTCAACACAATTTCGCAATATTACTTATATTAGTTATATGCTTTTCTAAGAAAAATGAAGTTTAACTATATGTGTATATGTGTATATATATATATATATATATATATATATATATACATATACACACACACATATACACCCAGTAAACACAAAGCAATAGTAATGTAACATCAATGTTATAATTTTCCACTCAACAATGTAATTGCAATATAACATGCTTTGTATATAACATTTATATTGTTGCGTGAAAAAATATAACAATGTAATATTACTGTTGTTTTGTGTTTACTAGGCATATAGTCACACTTCATTCTTTTAAAGCAAATAATTAATATAAGAAATATTGTGTTCAAATATATAAAAGCGGATAAAGCAGATACATCTATTTTACTGTTATGTATACGTTTAAATATATTTAAATAAACGTATAAAAAACGATAAATCATCAAAAATGTGATATGTTTTGAATATTAAAAATATGGAATGGGCCCCTCCATCGCCCATTCCCGTGAGAACGCAACCAAAATATTTTATTTATCTTTACGTCTTTCCGATTTCAATTCACGAACAAGATTGAGGCATCTTTTTCTGCAGAGTTTCTGCAAGATAATGATAAATCATTTAGGAAAAGGCAGCAGTTTATTGCTTTCTATGTTAAAAAGATGCTCTCTCATACATTTAACATTGTTCGAGTAACTTTCTTCACAAGGATTGCCTCCTAAGGCTATAGTTGCGGTGAAAGCTGCAGCATAAATTCCACAACTTATGCCATCAGGTTGTGTTTTAATTTTTTCAAAAATAATATCACTTTTATTTATTGTAGGATAACGTAGATGTATATAGTTTTTCTCTTTAGCTACCAACTTGTATGTACAGCCACCTGGCTGTAGACTGTCATATACGTGAAGTTTGATGCCATCAAAGAAAATACATCTCCAGTGATCACTACAATTGCCTCCAATGATTTGTAAGCTTTTCTTACTTTGACTGGCTGCAATCATATGAGGGAACTCCAGATATTGCACACTTTGTGTTTCATAATCTGAAGTTTCTCTAACAATACGCAAAAAACGATCTAATGATTCATCGTTTATTTTGCTATCGATAGGCAAGATATTATTCATTATAACAAAGAGAGGAGCAATCGCATTTAAAATTTTTTCATGTCTTGCTAAATCATCTTTAGTTATATCACGTTTGTGATTTGAATAATTAACTATGATACAATCATCATCTTGATCTGTATCCAAAGCAGTAGCATCAGTAGCAGCAGCAGCAGCAGTAGTAGTAGCAGTAATTGCTGCTTCTGTGGGCAAAATATTAGTTTTATATCTTTTTTTTTCTTGGAGATTTTCGTTTTCTATAATATTTTGCCGAACAGATTTTCGATTAATTAATTGTTTAGCTGCTTCTACTTTAGCTTCTGTGATATAATTTGGATCTCTGATTGGCATATGCCTATTATGGCGACTATCCAATATTTCTGGAAGCATGCATTCGTGATAAAAGCGTGTTAAAAAAGGCAGCATTTGATTTTTCCAGAACGTATTGTCTGTACTAATCTGCACTATTTTAATACTTTTCGGCGTCCAAACAGCAAAAATGCAATATTCTCGCTGTGTTATATTTAATTGACCTTGAACTTGATAAAAATCGGTGATTCCGATTCATTTTATTAGGATCTTTTTTATCAAAAATAGCTTTTAAAGAAGGAAATGTCTCTATGGCTTTTTCTGCTGTTAAATGTTCAGCCGACAAAGGACATTTAATTTCCACAAGACCATTTTCTTCAATAAGTCCGTCAGGAGACGCACCCAAGAATGGATTATTAGTATCGATAAATAATCCGCAACGTTTTATCTCTTTATTTAATTTCATCGCCAGTTATTTCCTTGCTATTTCCTCTTTATCGCGACCATATTTCATAGTCGCATTATCAATAGATGGAGGATATAAAATATTTTTGACAGTCGCAGCAAAAGACGTTGTCGGTCTCATGCGACATACGGTTCCAAAATTAGATGCCGTTAACATTTCACGTCTTAATGACAACCATAATTCGGATTTATTTTGGTCTCTGGTTTCAAGTTCAATTTTTTGCCAATTTTTTCCATTTTCGGACAACTTTTCTAAATTATTTTGTCGAAGTTGTTCGAACATATCGAATGGAAGATCCGGTTTTTGCGATTGCGGACCGTAATAACGATCTGACTCTTGTTTTAATTTTGTCTGCCTTCCCTGTGTTTGTCGAGATTCTCTGGTTTTTGCTTTTATTTGTCGTTTTTCCAAATTCTCGATAATAGGCGGAACAGTTTTACACATGCTTTGATGCAATTGTGTAAGGACTTGTTGCGTATTGTATTGAACTACTGCTCCCGCAACTCTTGCATTGTAAGAGCCTCGTTTACCAAACATAATACGCTTTCCACCTATTTCTTTGTAGATTATCGAATTGAACGATTCTGCAGGATTATTGGTAAAATTTAGCAACAAGCTGTCGGAATAACCACTGAGATATTTGATGGCACCTTCTATTTTTTGATGCAGACCGTATTTTTCTAGAAATGGTACATAATTTATTGTTTCATTACCATTCTCTTTGCGTATATGACCGCGTGCTTCGCATCGCTTAAGTTCACCAAAAACATGGCTAGGAATGTTCAATATATCTGTTTGCAATTCCATAGCCTTATGATGTTGAGATGTTTGTTCCTCTTTTCCCGTAGCTCGGCGGCCTTTTCTATTTCTTTACGCATATTTAAAATATTGTGCTTTACCACATTTCGCAATTTTACAAAACTATGCCGTCTCTGCATGGTTTTTGGCTGAGTCGTCTCTGCCACAGTTTTCAGCTTTTTACATAAATTGCAAAGCAAGTGATTAGTACTTTCTATTTTTTTTACTATCACATTATGTTGAGTGTATGGTCTGTTATCAACAATGGCCTGATATACACTATTGTCACCATCGGCAACAACAGTTTTGTAAATCAGTCCATGCATTTCGAGGCTACATTTGAAACCTTCCACGATCGCATCGCTTTCCATACTTGTGGAGCTTGCGTTGCGATCAAAGTTTTTGTAGCATTTGTGAGCTCTTGGTCAATACCTTTACGCTGTGCTACATCACATAATGTGCAGTACTTATTGCGGATACCGACGAAGAGAATCTTTCCCGCGCGGTAACCAATTATGGCTCCAATACCGGAAAGAGAGTCGTAGGCGGTGCCGTACGATCTCTTCATCCAACTACCATCTGTCACGACTGTTATATACGGAATACCGTTTATACGGTATATATTAACTTCGTTTTTTTCCAGCGCGAGCTGCTTTTCAACTTCGGCAGCCATTTTCATATTTTCAATGGCTGTCTTTTGAAAATCGTCAACCACATTCTCTCTGTATTTGACGTAAGTCGTTTCAGATATGCAAGGAACATTTATGGCTGCACACAGCTCTTCAAGCTGGGCATAACCAATTCCCATTGTACAACAGTGCCTGCTACAACAGCTGTATTAATGTCCAATGTTTCTGATTTTCTGGGTTCTGACCAAATGTTGGCTTTATAATTGCACATTTGGCACTTGAAAAATAATTGCGTCATGAATCCAATGCGACGAGAATTTATGAGTTTCCAATCTTTAAATTGGCACTCTATACCTCGCGCATGATTATTGAATGTTCTGTGGATTTCATTCCACATGAAAGAAATATCGACAATGCGACGGCCTTCAGGCATGCTTTCCTGGATATGATTTATATCCAGAGGGTCATTATCGATAACAAAATAGTTATCTTCGCAATGATCGACATTTTCATTACACATACCTGTATGTGAGGTTGACTCCAGGCACTGTATTGTCTGGGTACTAACGTTCGAATCCGTCACATCAGGAAGTGATTCTGTCGATTTACGAAAATCGATGGATCCGTCGATAGTACCCGTACTAATGTTAGTGCTCTTGGAGTCATCTTCGGTCTTCATTAGCTTCAATAATTGTCGCCTGCAAAAAATAAATTAATATTATGTGAAGTTGATGTAAAAAGATTTATTTTATCACTATTCTTCGAAAAATAAATGTACAGTCTTTTGTTTACAAATATTTATCTAATTGGTACTAAAAATTAATAATTATATATTTTTATAACAAATGCGTTTTCAACATCTTGAAAAAACTGTAATCCTCATGCAAACCGCATTTGATATACAATATTTTTCAACCAGCACACGAATAGATCGTCTCTGGGATAAATAATTTTTAAATATTCAGCACACGGAAATCGCCTCTGGGATAAATAGTTTCAGAGTGTTCATGCAAACCACATCTGATATAAAATATTTTTTCATCCAGCACACGAATAGATCGCCTCTAGGATAAATAACTTTTAAATATCCAGCACACGGAAATCGCCTCTGGGATAAATAATTTTTTAATACCCAGCACACGAAAATCGCCTCTGGGATAAATAGTTTCAGAGTGTTCATGCAAACCACATCTGATATAAAATATTTTTTCATCCAGCACACGAAAGATCGCCTCTGGGATAAATAATTTTTAAATACCCAGCATACGGAAATTGCCTCTGGGATAAATAGTTTCAGAGTGTTCATGCAAACCACATCTGATATAAAATATTTTTTCATCCAGCACACGAAAGATCGCCTCTGGGATAAATAATTTTTAAATACCCAGCATACGGAAATTGCCTCTGGGATAAATAGTTTCAGAGTGTTCATGCAAACCACATCTGATATAAAATATTTTTTCATCCAGCACACGAAAGATCGCCTCTGGGATAAATAATTTTTAAATACCCAGCATACGGAAATTGCCTCTGGGATAAATAGTTTAGAGTGTTCATGCAAACCACATCTGATATAAAATATTTTTTCATCCAGCACACGAATAGATCGCCTCTGGCACTAACTACTATAATATATATATATATTAAATAAATTTTTATTTTAATATTAGATAAACAAAAGACTGTACTTTTATTTTTCAAATATAGTAACTGTTTCACGATTATTTATGCACGCGCGCGTGAGTGTGCACATAAATAATAATAAGAAATAGTGTAATAACGCAAAAGGTATTTTTGCAAAAAATTTCAATTATTCAAAAAAAGAGGCAAAATAAATCAAATTCAGTTAATTTTTTTTTTTTCAAGAATTGGGTATTCAAGACAAAAAATGTACTGCTACAATTATGATTCAAAGAATCGCCAATAATTACATACAGATTTTAGTTCTCTAACTATATTTTTATTAGTTCTTCCTCTAATGTCCCGGAAAAAAAAGTTGGCCATATATGAATTTTGTCAATAACTATCATGTCTTACCAAGTATAGTCATATATGATATTATATGATAATTAAATAAAATCATATGATATCATATATGATTTTATTTAATTATTATATTATCATATATAACTATATTTGGCAAGATATGCTCCGATATTGACAAAATCCATATATGGCCAATTTTATATGGACCTTTTTTTCCCGGGGTGCTATTGAAGAATTTCAAACTATTTAAAAATTTATGTGGACATTTTCCAAAAGTGCATAACTAAAAAAAGGACAATTTTAATTGACATCTGATATAAAAATTATTAATTATTTTTTGAAATTATTAATTTCTGTAATTTGATTTTTAAATAATATTTTTTTTTAAAGTAAAACAATAATTTTTCGTCAAAATATCTTTTCCGAACATTTTATATAAAAATAATGTATAATAGTAGATATATATATATATATAGTGTTAAAAAATTAGACAGAGAAACTTTGAAAAGAAATAAAAGACTATGAAATTTTCTTTTAGTCTAGTATTATTATTGAAGTCACGAAACTTTAATTTTATACTATATAATATTACAACAAAACGTCGTACAGAGAAAACTAGTATATCAAAAAATGTTTATTTTGAAGTCATGTTTTTTCTTTCAAAGTTCATCTAATCTTTCAATAGCTTGTATGTAAAAGAAAGAAAAATAAAAAGAGAGAGAAAAAGAGTATGTATATATTTTTTCATTTGCAAGTATCACTGAACACTGACAATGAAGAGAGAGAGAGAGAGAAGAGAGGAGAAAGGTATATTTTTCTATTGATACTTTTCGAATATTCACTAATGCCAAATATGAATAATATATTGTTTATAATGTGAAAACACTGTATCTCACTCATTCTCTCTTTCTTTTTTTATCTCTGCTTCTCTTAATCGTCTTTTTCTATCTGTTCATTAATTCCTTACGTTATGTCGTATGTGCATAATAAATAAACATCTCTCTCTCTCTCTCTCTCTCTTTTTATGAATATAATAAATAAATAATATATTATTTGTTAGCACGTAGCGAGGGGTATTCAAAAGCGGCTGCCCCGGTGACTACGGCGACGATGACGTCGGTGACGATGGCGAGGACGGCGACGACGGCGAGGAAAAATAAAAATGTGGGTACATCGCCCCAACCAACGTCAAATATACGAAAGGTAATTTAAAAAAATATTTATGCATTATTACATACCAGGGTTGGGAAAATATCAATTAAATTTTTCAAATTCCTTTGAAATCATATAGCTTTTGTTCTGAAATACTTCTTTTTAACTTTGCTTTCTTATATATTGTATATATACAGGGTGTTCCAGAACAACCTTCCGTCCGTAAAATGACGTATTCCTGACGCAATTTTAAGACAATTTTTCCTTTACCAAAATTTGATTTGAAGCGTAATTTTTAAGTTATAAGCAAAAATAGTTAGCAAATCACACGTCGAGTATAGAAGGCAGGCAAGAGCGGCGCGGCGCACTGCGAGCGCGGGCGCAGCTGACCGTCCGACGAGTGATTACCGCCGCATGGTCGCTAACTATTTTATCTTATAACATAAAATTATGCTTTAAATAAAATTTTGGTAAAGAAGAAAATGTCTTATAATTACGTCAGGAATAAGTGTTCCTTAAAATAACGTCGGACGCTGCGATCAGCTGATTGCTACACGCGATGTGTCTCTCAGCTGAGCCGGAAAATTAATATATCGATCGGTCTGACGTCGTCGACGACAATGTCGATGACAATCGAAGGAGCGTCGCCGTCGCGAAGATGGTTATTTCTCTCTTTCTCTCACTCACTCTGTCCCTTTCTTTTACGCACACACTCAGCATACACACATCGCTTGTAGCAATCAGCTGATTGCATCATCCGACGGTCGGCGATCCGGAACAACTTTTGGTCATTAAACGTTATTTTAAGGAACACTTATTCCTGACGTAATTATAAGACATTTTCTTCTTTACCAAAATTTTATTTAAAGCATAATTTTATGTTATAAGATAAAATAGTTAGCGACTCATGCGGCGGTAATCACTCGTCGGACGGTTAGCTGCGCCCGCGCTCGCGGTGCGCCGCGCCGTTCCTGCCTGCCTTCTATACTCGACGTGTGATTTGCTAACTATTTTTGCTTATAACTCAAAAACTACGCTTCAAATCAAATTTTGGTAAAGGAAAAATTGTCTTAGAATTGTGTCAGAAATACGACATTTTACGGACGGAAGGTTGTTCTGGGACACCCTGTATACAGGGTGTCTCATAATTAACGAGCCAACGCTCGTGAGCGAGTAGAACGGGTTAAATGGAATAGAAAAGTCCTGTACCATTTTGCGATTTTCAGAATAATTATTGAGAAATTAATTTACAAAGATCGGCAAATCCAACGTGAGTATCAGCCCGCCGCAAAAAAGATGGCGAGAAAGACGACCCACCGCTAGGTCGGTCGCTAAATAATAATCGCTAATCTATTGTTCTTATCAACGCTTCTCGTCTATGCCCCTGGTAACCGCGAGGCAATGGCGCCTATTTATGCCGCGCGCACTTAGCGACCGTCCTTAGGGCCGTCCTTCTCGCCATCTTTTTTTACGGCAGGCTGATACTCGCGTTGAATTTACCGATCTTTGTAAATTAATTTCTCAATAATTATTCTGAAATTTGCAAAATGGTACAGGACTTTTCTATTCCATTTAACCCGCTCTACCTGCACTCGAGAGGTGATACGGTCATTCTGAGACACCTTGTATATATATATATATACAGGGTGTCTCATAACTAACGAGCCAACGCTCGTGAGCGGATAGAGCGGGTTAAATGGAATAGAAAAGTCCTGTACCATTTTGCGATTTTCGGAATAATTATTGAGAAATTAATTTACAAAGATCGGCAAATCCGGCGCGAGTATCAGGCCGCTGCAAAAAAGATGGCGAGAAGGACGGCCCTAAGGACGGTCGCTAAGCGTGCACGGCGTAAATAGGCGCCATTGCCTTGCGGTTACCAAGGGTATAGACGAGAAGCGTTGATAAAAACAATAGATTAGCGATTATTATTTAGTGATCGGCCTAGCGGTGGGCCGTCTTTCTCGCCATCTTTCTTGTAGCGGGCTGATACTCGTGCCAGATTTGCCGATCTTTGTAAATTAATTTCTCAATAATTATTCTGAAAATCGCAAAATGGTACAGGACTTTTCTATTCCATTTAACCCGCTCTACCTGCACTCGAGAGGTGATACGGTCATTCTGAGACATCCTGTATATACACGTACACATATAAAAATATTAAATATTTTTTTCTTTTCAGCGTATGAACGATGCGGTGCGGCAGGCCGTCAACAAAGAAAGAAGGAGGCACAGAAAATACGTCTCCGGTATGCAAGCACGTACGTACATGCCGGCGACGTATTTACAATCTGGAAACGTCCTCGCGCCGCCCGCACCAGTCGTTCATGTCCTCGCACCGTCCGCACCACCCGGATACGTGTCTGCGCCATCCACACCAGCCGAATATGTGCCTGCGCCATCCGCACCAGCCGGATATGTGCCTGCGCCACCCGCACCAGCCGGATATGTGCCTGCGCCACCCGCACCAGCCGGATATGTGCCTGCGCCATCCGCACCAGCCGGATATGTTCTCGCGCAGCCCGCACCAGCCGGATACGTTCCAGCGCAGCTCGCACCAGCTGGACACGTTCCCGCTCAAGCCGCACCAGCCGGATACGTTCCCGCGCAGTCCGCACCAGCCAGATACGTTCTCGCACACCAGCCTGCACCAGCTGGATACATTCCCGCACCTCCCGCCCCAGGATACCCTTATTATTAATTTTATAAATTTTATTTTCTCTATTTTTCACACACACACATACACATACGCACACACACATTTATATAAAAAATGACCTATAAATAAAAAAATTTAATTCATAAATTTATTTATTTATTCTTCCTTTCCTCTTTCTTTTTCAATTTATATTCCTACATTTATATTCTTTTTTTTCTCTCTGCTAATTCATTATTATATTCTTTTCACGTTATCTTTCATTCGTATGGCTTTTCTTTTTCCTTACATACAAATAATTTATGTATTTCCATTTTATAATTTTCGTGAAATACGCAATGAGTTATTTTCTCTTTCTATTTTGCTATTCTAAATATCTCTACATATAATTGTTTACTTTGATATAAAAATAATTCTTATGACAATTGATTTTATTTATTTATATTATGAAACATGTATATAAAGTGGTATATGAATACTTCACTTTTATGCTATTTTGTATATATGTTTCACAACATATATTTATATATATATATAGTTATGAAATATATATACAAAATAGCATAAAAGTGAAGTATTCATATACCACTTTATATACATGTTTCATAATATAAATAAATAAAATCAATTATACATAATTGATTTTATACATATGACAATATATATATACATTAAGTTATTTTATTGAGGGATGTGAGGAGGCAAAATCTATGTTGCCTAGAGAAGTCGAACCTCAATTTACAAAGATATTGCGAACTAGAATTGTCGGGAAAGCTCGACGTACAATACAAGATCAAGATTTTAATACCGTATCGCAGGTAACCTCATACTTAAAACAGATTTATGGGCCATCGAAAAATGTTTATCAGTTACAAAAGGAATTAGGTTGCATTTATCAAAAAATTGACGAGGATGTAATTACATATGCAAATCGAGTTAAACTTCTCGGTAAACAAATTTTAGAGGGACATAAAGGCCCCGGAAATACTCTACTGGATCAAAATATCAAAAGTTCATTAGAAAGAGACATAAATAAATGCTTTATAAGGGGATTAAAACCTGAAATAGAGCGAAGAATAACGAGAAATCTAGACATATAAAGTACCGTAGCCGACGCTCTAAGGATAGAAAGAGAGCTTCGAGAGATGACCGACTTGCGAAAAGAAACAGGAGATCTCGCTAGCAAAAATAAGACCGTTAGTCTAGCACGAGAGTCGTGTCAAATCTGTTTAAAGGACGGGCATGTGGCTACTAATTGCTGGAAACTTACTCAGTCCCTCCCGCAAAATTATAATAAATCCGGGCTAGGAACTGAGATTTTAATATGTCAAATTTGTAAGAAACGGGAACACAGTGCCGACAAATGCCGTTTAAGAGATCCTCAATCTCGCCAACCTGTAAATGCAATTCAAGAACAGTCAATCATTTGCCAATTATGCTCAAAATCTAATCACGAAGCAAAATCGTGTCAACAAAGTAAAATCGAAAACCAAGGCAATAAAACCACTATAACCCGTCAGTGGTGCGACAAGCCAGGTCATACGGCTAATAATTGTTGGAAAAAACAAAACGCAGAACGTAGAGCGGAAAATAAAAACAAAACTGTCTACCAAATTTGCAATAATTTTGGACACATCGCCAAAGATTGCCGATCTAAAATGAATCAACAAGCGGGATCAAAAGATTCTTCTTTCTGCCGTTATTGTAAGGAACAAAGGCATCTCCGAAGATTGTTAAAAACACCTTACTCATAATCGAAAAAATAATTCGGGAAACTACAACGGTCCCTCGACGTCAGGTGCACCACAAGGGACCGAAAAGGGAACGCACCCGTCCAAACCATAAGCGCTAAATTAGACAGCCCTGAAAGAAAAGTGCGACCTGTCACGATAAATTTAGACAAACACAGTCGCGTGCCTACTATTCAAATCAACATCGAAAATATAATTAATCGTATAACCTTTATGTTAGATACAGAATCCGGACCAAATATAATCAAAGAAAATTTAGTACCTGAAAGAACAGATATTAATTATTTTAACATTTTAAAATTAAATGGTATTAACAAATACCCCGTTTATACACTAGGGGAAATTATATTAATTCTCTTCGGAATACCAGTCGCTTTTCACATCGTATCGAATGACTTTCCGATCTCACAATTCGAAATTTTGGGAAATGATTTTTTCAAACAAACCTCATCTAAAATAGATTACGCACGAGGACATCTGGATGTATCCGGAATCAAAATACCGTTCTTATCGCCAGAAGCGATTATAGTACCTCCGCGCTCCGAATCGTTATTTTATGTAAGAATAGAAAATCCAGAAGTTAACGTAGGATACATACTACGTATAAAAATAATACATGGAATTTATCTAGAAGGTACTATTGTAGAAAACATCTGGAAAAGCGTATTTGAATGTAATAAGTACATTAGATGAAGAAACAGAAGTCCATGTTCCAACTTTACATTTAAATCCATTAAATAATCTATTTAGTGATTACGAACCAAAATACGAGACCTTAAACCAGGAAAAACTAATAAATGGGAGAAAAATATTCGACGACTAAAAAAGCAAAATTAACACGGAAAATAAAACTAATGATGAAGAGCAGATTAATATCATTATCGAAGAAATTGATAGTGAAGACGAAGAGGAAATATTGACCCTAGGGAATGGGAAAGAAAATGAAAATAAAATAAAAACGAACCAAGACAAAAAAGGAGACCCAAGATAATTTAAATGACAGATTTGTGGATAATCCAATCATTCTTGGAGAGGTAAATTTTCCATCCTCTCCTGAAAATTTAAACAATCAAATTGTCCTTGAAGAAGTAAATTTTTCATCCTCTCCTGAAAATTTAAATCCAATCATTCTTGGAGAGGTAAATTTTCCATCCTCTCCTGAAAATTTAAATAATCCAATCATTCTTGGAAATTACCAAACCTCTCCTGAAGATTTAAAAATCCTTGAAGGGAAAAACTGTCAAAGCCCCCAAGAAAAGGAAAATTCTGGGATTTCTGAGGGAAGTTTCCAAACCTCAATAGAAAATCCTAATTCCGTCAATTACAAGGAAAGAAATTGCCAAACCTCACTACCTCTTATTTCCAAAAAAGGGAAAAGTCTTTTACCCTTCCTAAATATTAAATTTCCAAAGATTGGATTACCTGAGAGAAAAAATGATAACGAATCAGAAATCTCTCATATTTCATTAAAAACCCTCTTGACAGAGGCACAAAAATACAACATAAATATTGAAAATTTGATTGGAAAATTTCAAAGCTCTAAACATAAAAGTAAACCTTCATTGAAAATTTTTAAATTATCATTAAAAAGATCTCAAGAAATTCTTGATGGATTTACGCGAAAGGGCAAATCAAAAAATAAAGAAAAACAACAACTTGAAAAAGTAAATTCAAAATATCGCCAATGTTTCATAATGTCTGCGGAGAAAGAGACGGATCGCCCTACAGCGATTTTTGAATTTTTACGCTTAGACCACTTAAATGAAATCGAACGAACAAGCGTAGTAAAATTAATAATGAATAGTTTGGACCGATTTCATATTCCTGGAGAAAAATTAACTGCCACACACGTTTTACAACATCGAATATCTACGATAGACGACCAACCTATAAACACTCGTTAGTATCGATTTCCTCAAATACACAAAGAGAAAATAAATAAGCAGGTAGAAGAACTTCTGTAAGGAAAAATAGTAAAACAATCACAATCACCATATAATACTCCCATATGGATCGTGCCCAAAAAAAAAAAAAAAATTCCAAAGGAAACAAACGATGGAAGATGGTTTCCTATTTTCGAGCGCTAAACGATAAAACTATCGGAGACGCCTTTGCTAATATCATCGATATTTTAGATCAACTGGGAGGAGCTCGATATTTTTCGGTGTGTGATTTAGCATCTGGATTCTATCAAATTAAAATGGATCCCATGGACAGTCATAACAGCTTTCACCTCTCCATTTGGACATTATAAATTTGACAGACGGTTTATACCAAATTTCTCTAAATTAGCTAAACAACTGACAACCTTGTTAAAAAACGACACTCGTTTCGAATGGACTTTAGAACAAGAAGAATCTTTCCATGCCTTAAAACGAAAATTGTGTGAAGAACCTGTTTTACAATATCCGGATTTCTCCAAACCATTCATTTTAACTACAGATGCTTCTGGAATAGCAGTAGGAGGCATATTGTCGCAAGGGGAAATAAATAAAGATCGACCTATAGCATATGCCTCAAGGACACTGACAGATAACGAATTAAAGTATGACACATATGAAAAAGAAGCACTAGCTATTATCTCTTATGTCAAACATTTTCGGATTTATATGGAAGAAAATTTACTATGGTTACTGATCACAAATCTTTAATGTGGTTTAAAAATGCACAAAATGCAAATATGAGAATTCTTCGTTAGAGATTAAAATTAGCAGAATATGACTATGAAGTTGTATATAAAGCAGGAAAAACTAATGTAAACGCGGATGCGCTATCAAGGAATCTTATAGATATCGATGAAGCAGACTGTAAAATTATATGCAATAAAAAATTTTTAAACCCGAATAATTCTGAAGACGCACAAATAATCTCTCAAATGTTGGAGGAAAGCGACGACGAAGAAGAAGACGATGACTTCAAATTATATCTGTCTGATTCTGAAGATGAAGAAAAATTACAGGATGATAATTCAATCAATAATGACATCGATATTTTCCCATCGGAAGAATTAAATTCAGAAATTATATTATATGATCTTCCTCAACAAAATAAAATTCAAACCAGGAGCCAAACTACTAAACAGAATATTGATAAGACTAAAGCAATACATGAAATTCATAACAATCAGGAAGAAATCGAAAAGGTTGGAGAAAAGATCGATCTATTAAATAAAGACCTTGAAACCGAAACGGAAGATGAAGAAGAGTAAGAAAATGTCATTAATAGAAATCTTAAAGAAAGAAAATTTAAATCAAAAATTATAGAAAACAAAATTGTTATAGCCCAATAAGCTATAACCAATATGTGAAATAAGGCGAGAAGCTCCACATACCGTGAATGCGGAGCATTGACCGCGCGAACTAATGACACAACGATCCTCGCGCGGAACGATTGTGAAAACCGGAATACCGTGACGACAATTGCGACAGGGTGCAAGCAAAGAATTCCGACCTTTGGACCTGCTTGCACCCGATGTAGGTTAAACGACCTGTACGAATTTTGCGCAAGTACACAGCACGATAAAAACCCGCCCGCACTTAGACGCGCGGGCAGTCGCGAAATTAAGTTAGTATTATCAAGTGCCGTACCGGACAACCGAAAACTGATCAGCCTAAGTGAATCAACAGTTAGAAAGCGAGTATCCGACAACCAAGCAGGGAAGCGAAGAGAATCGTGTAATCACACCTTGTAAAATTAAAAGACGCTTATTTGCTAAATCCGACTAAGTCATTCTACTTCACATCTTGGAACTCCTCTGGTCCGTTCCTTCCGGCAAATCTCGAACTCGTGTCGCTCAACTAGCAACTGGTGGCAGCGATGGAATGCTGGAACTAGTGGACTACTGCACCTAGGGAGAAAATCACCATAGTGTGACAAGGACAGGCGAGATCCTAGAAGACTACAGCCAGGAAGCTAAAGAAGGACACGAGCCAGTCAACGCCACGACCTACGACAACTCCACAATCAACAACGCAGCGTCGCACGCCGTAGCAGCCGTTGAACCTGCAGCGTCAGCAGCACGACCACGAGCGAGCGCAAAATGCGAGCCGTAATGTTACTGTAAGTCCAAAATTCAATACTATTGTAACACATCGAGCGAATGCGAACCGATTCCCAGAAACTAATTATAAAAATATAGCGTGAATGTCGGCACCAGCGAAACGCGTGACCTTCCACCGACCACGGTTTTTTAGTATATCAACGCGAATATCGAACAGATTCGGTCACGTAACACCCGAACAGATAATCGAAGGAGCGACCCGCGATATTCACGAAAATATGCGAAGAAATTTAGGAGGTCAATCGGACGAGGAACTCGACCACACTATTGATAATCACCCCGACGCGAACGGACCAATTACTGGCCGTAATACCGTCGACCGCGTTTCCGTAAGAAGGACGTATTCACCTTTGTCGTTTGACGAAAGTATATTCGAGCCCGCTGTAGAATCAAACATGGCCCGACAACCGAATGTACCGTCAGCAGAAATAGATAGAGAAATTGAGCGTATGCGAACACAAGCAGGAGGAAATTCCATTGCACGACAAGCAAACGCGGAACCGGCAATAGGTAATAATACGAATAATGAGGTATTCATAGAACTTTTACACAGTTTCCGGGAAATGCAAACGGAAATAAAAGAATTACGGGAACAAGTGCAAGATATGCACATCAATCGCGACGAATTAAACCAAACGCGAAACATACCCCGCGATAATAATCTAGATCTTACGTACGGACGGACAGAGTACGATGTCAGGCATCGACAGAGTATAGCCCCACAGTTCGTGTCACTAAAAGAAGCGCGAACTCTAATTCCGGAATTTGATGGAACTTCGAGAAGTAATTTGAAAGATTTTATAAATTCATACACTTACGCAATGAACACTTAACCTACTGGACGAAGACGCATTACTGCAAGCGATCCTGTACACAAAGTTAAGAGGAAAGGCCAGGCAAGACTTTGAAACACAAGACATACAGTCGTATGATGAGTTAAAACAACAATTTGAGGACTGTTATCAACCAAAACAGAGTACTACCCATTTACAAATAGAATTTAACTCACTGAAACAGAAAACGAACGAGACCGCTCACGCTTTTGGGCAACGCGTAGACCTTGCTATGAAACTATATGAATCAATGATAGAAGGGGAAGAACATTCGCCCATGTTCAAACGCGCAATCCAACGGACGATAAAGAAACAGGCTCTAATTAATTTTGAAACGGGACTACATGATGATATCAAACTATTAGTCCGAGCTCAACGATATACCACACTACAGGAGGCCATAAACGGAGCGAGTTCGGAAGAAAAACTCATCGGCCATACGGGAAAAATTCTCAACTCATTTAATAAAAATAAAGTTGAAGCAAAGTTTTCGCGACAAACTTAGAATTCGAGTTCGCAATGCTTCAAATGCGGTAAAGCTGGACACTTCGGGCCCGATTGTCGAAGTAGCAAATATGTACTTCCCAAGCCAGATAAAACTACGCGAGTAACTGCGATAAGTAAATACTGCAATTGCTGCAAAAAATCCGGACACAACCGAGATGAATGCTGGAGCCTAAAGGGACGACCAGGAACGACGACTAGTAAAATAAAAGAAAATAATAACAAAACACGCGATGAAAGTACGCGCGAAAATAAGAATCCGCATCGTCAGCGAAAGAAAAGCACTGCCTCAACAAATAGCGATAGTGATGACGGACAAGAAGAAACCAGAAGCAAACAGCCGCGACCTGTATCAACATACCGGGTAGCACATTTAAAAAATACCCCGCGCTCACAAAACCCAACCGAACTACTAATAGCAAACTTGCCAATGCGCGAAGCAAAACGCGATAGAGTAAAAATGCTTTATGATTCTGGATCAACGATTTCCTTGATAAAACTTAAACATTTGAAAAATGAAACTCTCATATATGAAAAGCGAATTACGCTTACAGGGATAACAGGACACCAAATACATACATTAGAAAAAATGTACGCTACAATTATATTAGATAAAATCAAAATATAGCATGCCTTCTATGTCGTGAAAGACGTTCCGATTGAATACGACGGAATTTTGGGGATTGACTTCCTACGAAAACACTCCGTGTCTTGTGACTACTAACGCGCGGTACTAAAAATAGGAGATTCCACCGTAAAACTCTACCCATTCAATAAAATCATTTTAAAACCACGTAGCGAAACTATAATAACTGCTACGGAAGGGAGTAGAGTCGGCCTCGTGCAGGCCAAAGAAACCGTACCGGGCGTATACATAGGAAACTGTATGGTAAAAGCTGAAAAACATATATGCCCGATTAGCATTATTAACACCACGGAAAAAGAAGTCGACATATGCACACCCATTGTCACCCTCGAGGAAATCGCACATGATAACGCAGCGGAAGTCAATACGATACAAACACGAAAAAACCAGAATCTTAGTTTACCGCGGCCCGCACACATTTTACAGTTATTGCGAACAGACCATTTAAATACAGAAGAAAAACAGGCTCTTGAAAATATATGCGAACAATACGCGGACGTATTCCATGTGGAGGGAGAACCCCTGACAAGTACAACAGTAAAACACGAAATCAAGACGCGAACTAACTCTTCGCCGGTTAACGTAAAACTATATCGCCTTCCGGAAAAACATAAAGCAGAGGTAGATAAACAAGTGAGAAAAATGTTAGAAGACGATATAATTCAAACAAGCGCTAGTCAATGGAACGCACCTTTATTAGTGGTCCCAAAAAAGGCAGACGCATCCGGGAAACCAAAGCTCCAAATAGTAGTAGATTTTCTCAATGACTTAACAATAGGAGATTCGTTTCCACTACCTAATATAACTGACATATTAGATCAGTTAGGAAACGCAAAATACTTTATCACACTGGACTTGGCATCAGGGTATCACCAGATACCGATGGCTGAGCAAGATAAACAAAAGACAGCATTTTCAACACCCTACGGACATTATGAGTTTAACCGAATGCCGTTCGGGTTAAAAAATGCGCCAGCAACTTTTCAACGACTAATAAATTCCATCCTGACAGGATTGCAAGGGCTCAAATGCCTAGTTTACCTAGATGACATTGTTATATACGGAACAAGCCTGGAGAACCACAACAAGCGACTCAAAGAAGTACTGAAGAGACTAACCGAGAGAATAACCTAAAACTACAACCAGATAAATGCGAATTTCTACGAAAAGAAGTAATTTATCTAGGGCATATAATTTCAGAAAAGGGGATCTCACCAGATCCATCTACTAACTAACGGCCATAAAGAATTTTCCAACGCCGAAAAGAGTGAAAGACATACAATCCTTCATAGGGCTGGCAGGATACTACCGACGATTTATTTAAGATTTTTCGAAAATAGCCAGACCGCTAACTAAGCTAACGAAGAAAACAGAAAAATTCGCGTGGACCACAGAGCAACAGCACGTATTCGATGCTCTCAAGGAAAAATTAATGACGGCACCATTAAAATACCCTGATTTCACAGAGGAATTCAATGTGACCACCGATGCATCTGACCATGCAATCGGAGCGATACTGTTACAGAGAAAGATAGGCAGCGACAAGCCAATCGCTTACGCAAGCAGGGTGCTGAACAACGCTGAATGAAATTATAGTACCACCGAAAAGGAGCTACTAGCCATTGTATGGGCTGTTAAACATTTCTGACCGTACGTACTGACATCTTATAAGTTAGCGGAACAAAATGAGCAGAACAAATTTTAATTAATATTTTTATTTGTTGCTAAAAAGTTGCCAAAGAAAAAAATTTGTTGCTCTTGTAATTTTTTTTAAAAAACGATGTTCCGCTAAAAGAAGATCAAGTTAGCGGAAAAATATACAGGGTGTCCCCGAATGGGCGGATCAACTCTCGTGGGTAGATAGAAAGTGTTAAACTGAAGAGAAAAATCTTATATCATTTTGCTAAATTTGCAATAATTAATATAATATAAATTAATAAAGATTGGCCAATACGTGCCAGGATAAGCGCGCGGCACGAAGAAGCCTCCTACTTGTTATTTGATACTAGGCGCGCGGCGAGACAGTAGGCAGAGCGGTCTACAAAGAACATACAAAGGACGTACAAACGGCGTACTTAAAGAGACACGTACAGTGCGTTCTGCGTTTACGTCTTGCCGCGCGCCTAGTATCAAGTAACAACTGGAAGGTTTCTTCGCGCCGCACGCTTATACTGGCACGGATTGGCCGATCTTTATTAATTTATATTTTATTAATTATTGCGAATTTAGCAAAATGATATAAGATTTTTTTCTTCAGTTTAATACGCTCTATCTACCGACGAGAGTTGATCCGCCAATTCGGGGACACCCTGTATATTAACTAAAAAACTGTATTTAAAAATAATGTGAAAATTTGTTGCTTATTTGTTGCTTGCAAAATAAAGTTAAAAACAACGGAAAACCTATTAGCAGAATAAAATTATAAGAATGAACTATAAGAAAACAATTTTTTGCTAACTTAAATTTGGTGCCAGCATATTATCTGAATTTGTTGCTCTCAAAATATTCAACTTTGGAATTTTTTATTTGCAAAATAAGTGTAAACAATGATTGAAAACCGCTTAGCGTGCAAAGTTATAAGAGTAAACTGCAAGAACAAAATTTGTTACTAACTTAAATTTGGTGCCAACATATTGTTACGTCCTGTCAGCTCCACGTTTTTCTCCCACGAAATAAACAATAATCGTCCGACTAATCATAAAAAGGATCGCGCGACGAAAAATATTTTAAAACATTGAAAACGATGTCAAAAGAAACGACCGGAAAGGACCGATAGTGAGATCCTCTAAATGAATAAATCGACAAACACAGCTGCATAATCCTAAGAAAGAAACAAATAATGCCGCTACGCATTGTCGGCTCCACGTCTTTACCTTCTATAAAGATAAAGCAATAATTGCCCGACCAGTCATAAGAGGGCCGCGGAACGAAAAAATGTTTTAAACATTGAAATCGATGTTCAAAGAAATGACCGAAAAGGATCGATAGCGAGATCCCCTAAATAAATAAATGGATAAAAACAGCTGCATAATCACAGGAGATAATCAAATGAAGAATCTCCAAATTTCCTAAGAGGCCGTACAGAGCTCACCAATCAGCAACAATAAAAAATAAGGAGGAGAAGGATCTCACCGAACGACAGCTTTTTACACGTCAAAATCTCAAAAATACCCCCGTCCAAATTGTTAACACGCCCTCAAGATTTAATATAAAAAGGGAAGACTCGCGCATTACGAACACCAAAAACCCAAAAAATTCAAATCAGTCGATAGTACAACGTTAGATTCATTCGGCACAGTTACTCCCGCTCATTCCTATTTTCGATCGTTCGCTGACAAGGAATTCGTTTCACATATCGGGAGTCTTGATTAAGTTTTGAAAACTATTAGAGTCAGTGCCCAACAACGACCACCTGCCAAGCAAGAGCCACAACTGGGCCACGACCTGACCAGCAGCTAAAAATGCAACAAATCTGCCTAAGTAGTAAGTCCATTTCCCTTCCCTTTCACCGCCGTTCTTTCCCCTTTATTCAACCCTGTTCTTTTATTAAGTGCCTAAAATCGCGCCGACCCGCCGATTCTCGCGAGCCAACCGAGACCATAGATCGGACGACACGACCGTGTGCGAAATCGCGCCGTAACACATATTACATTTTCGTAAATCTTTATTATTTTTTTTTCTTATTATAAACCATTGTAACAAATACCAACCAGAATAAAATCTTTACAATCGCACTCGTTCTCCTTCTTTTCTGGTTGATGACCTCCGTACTTATGTAACACCCGCGACCCACACACACAAACACACACACACTCATACAAATAATTTTAAGGCCGATATCAATATATACATATAATAAGATTATATGTATAACGTTAGGAATTAATTGAATAAATGTTAAATTACATATTAAATGATCAGTAAATTTATTTAACTCCCTCACTCTCTCCACGCGAAAGATCACACTTGACTCCCGTCCCGCGTAAAAGAGATTCTCTTACCAAAAAGGGACCACCGAGAGAGCGTTCGCATAACAGAGTAATAACGACACCCGTCGTTTACCTGTTTGCTAACCTGCAGCTCGCTCGACCGAGTCACTCGTCAATAAGACTTTTGACATCGGAACAGTTCCTGTTACGCCCTTCCTCTGACCCATCCTCTCTACGGGCCTGGACGTAACAATATTATCTGAATTTGTTGCTCTCAAAATATTCAACTTTGGAATTTTTTATTTGCAAAATAAGTGTAAACAATGATTGAAAACTGCTCAGCGTGCAAAGTTATAAGAGTAAACTGCAAGAACAAAATTTGTTGCTAACTTAAGTTTGGTGCAATAAATAAATAAATAAACAGCTTTGTTTAAATATTGCAAACGTCTATTTTATTAAATCTAAAAAAATCGTTTTTTTGGTATAGAATAAAACAAAAAAAATGTGTGTAATATAAAAAATTATTAAAAAAAATAATTAGAATTTATATTTTAATTTATTTTATAATTTATTCAGAACATATATTAATATTTGAGGATTTGTTTTATAACTATCAGGTTTTTTCTTCTTTTTCTGTTAAATCATATAACATCCATGTCTTATTTTGGCGAAGACATAGTGTAATGAAATGGCCCAGTTCACTCGATTTTCGGGTATGACGTGATCTTTTATAATTGATGACCGCTGTAAGTGTGAATGTTTCTTCTCGATTTTCAATTATTGTTTGAAATTTTATGGGTAAATCTTTTAACATAAAATATTTTTCTTGTTCATCTTTATTATAAATTTCTATGAAGATCATTCGAGCTATAAAAATATAAATATTTAACATTTAGTGTTTTAAATTAAATATTTAGTGTTCGATTTATTTTTTAGATATACAAAATTAATTTAATAATTTGAAAATAAATAAGGCTCCAATATTTACAAACATGATGAGATATACTACGCAATGAGAGCCATGCGCGGATGTTGATGCGTAAAGAAACTGCGTAAAGAAACTGCGTAAAGAAATTAATTCTTTTCACGAAAGAATTTATAATTAGTGCACAGAGCACATATTTAGATTCTCATTTTTGAGAACTCTAAAAAATCCCTCTATACCCCCCTAAAGAGATGTAGACGAGAAAAAATATCGGGGCGAAGTCGCTGAATCGGGAATTGACCCGAGTCTTTCGCTTGCCGGACGACTGCTCTTACCACTGAGCTATTCAGCCCCACACTGATACTTCTCTCGTCTATTTGTTTATAAACCTATTGATAGATAAACCGAAGAACGAAAATTAATTTAATTTAAATAGTATTTACCAGCAGCTATAACTTTAGCTATAGTGTTTGAGGAACATATTTGACACGGTTTTAAAGCTCTCGGCGTTAATTCTAAGTAATTTTTAATCACATTATCAAATGGTTTTTGCATTAATTTTATATCTTCTAAAAGTAAAATGTTTATTCTTTTGCGTTGACTAATTGAACAACCATTTAAGCAGAATATTTCTTGTTCAATGTTTGGACAATTAATCAGTGTTTTATTTGTGATATATCCGACGCTACAGTAACAATTTGTAAGATTGATGTTGCCTTGAATACTTGTGTCAAATATATTGGATAAAATTTCAGCACGCAGTCGATATATTTTCGATGTAATACCTGTGTACAAAAGAGATTATTCAATAAAAAAAATTGTTTTCTTTAAAGAATCGATTATCCACTATATTCGCATCTATCATCGTCAAAAAGTCCTATTGTAAAATTGAATATTATTTATGAATAACTTAATTGCTTTAATTTCAATTTTTATCTGTTTAATTGTTTAACTGTTGTAACGAAAAAATTTCATTTAACTTATTAACTTGTAACGGCACGCCGTCACTAACGGTCTCGGGGGCCGAACACTCGCCCCCAAATTCTTGAGACTCGGCGCCTATGAGCGTCCCACCGCGCAAAACCATCATCGCGCACGCCACTGGGATTCCCCTCTCTCTCGAATGAAGTGAAAGAGAGGTAAGGCTCCCGGGTATATAAGCCCGACCGACCGGCGACCAGACACCTGTCCTGATCCTGAATCCGGCCGGGCAAGAGTCTCAGAGTTAAGCTCCGAAGCGAAGCCAGCAGCTAGATTCAAACCTCTCTCCAAGTTCCTGACCGTCGATCCGGAAGAAGGGTGTTCTCTTCCTCTGTCGGGTGTTTTTGGCGACCGACTCCTTGCTCGACCACGCGACCCGGAAGGAAGGTGTTCTCTCCTTCTGCCGGGTGTTCCCGGCGGCCGCAACCTCGACCAACCGTCGATCCGGGAGAAGGGTGCCCTCTTCTCCTACCGGGTGTTCCCGGTGACCGACGATGGCGCGCGCCCGATCGCCGGCCAGCTAGTAAATACCCGCGCTGCAAATCGCCTTGTACGGCGACCCGCTCGCAACCCGCGTCGCCTAGCTTGTAGATACTCGCTCCGTATTGCGAACCCTTCGCGACCTGCGCCGCCTAGCTTGTAGATATTCGCACCGTATTGCGACTCGCTCGCAACCCGCGCCGCCTAGCTTGTAAATAACCAGATGTACCGCTCGCAACTCGCCTAGCTTGTAACAATCCGCGCAACCCACATGTAATACGCACCGCTATAACCCGCGCCGCTAACCGCTTGCATACCACACCCGCTTGCGCTCACACTCACACCCCCACATACTCACATACACAATTACACATGTAAATAGCACACGATCACAACCACATGTAAATACTCCCGCTGAATAAACATTTGTCATTAGAAAACCCGTTCTCGTCAATTGGAGTCTTCCCCCTTCTCCCGAATCCTGGCACCGACGAGCTTGCGCGAGACGTCGGGAAAGGTGCACCATTACAAACTTATTAACGTTGAGTTGGCTCTCTTAATCGTGATTATTTTACAAACATATGGAACAACGAAATTAGCATATAACATTCAATTTTATAACAAAAACTTTGTCAATGATAGGACAAATTTAATATGATAAAGTTAATATGATAAAATGGTATTTTGATTACTATTAATAAAAAAAAATTTAATATATTAAAATCAAACCTGTCTTTAAAATATTGATTATAATTTAAATAATGGAACAGATAATGCTTTCTCTTGTATAAATGTTCGAATATCTGTAATATCGTAACATGCAATCAAAAGACTTTGACATAAACTACCGAATGCACATGTATTCGTTACTACTATTGACTTGCCCTCCAATGTTATTTTTTGTAGATTGAGGCAATTACCATTTCTTAAAAGGGGTATTTTTTTGTTTGATTTCGATTTTAAAATATCCGTTATTTCATCCATCCGTTGACTTAAATATTTACTTACTTTCCGTTTCTTGGATTGATCAGTGACTTTTCCTCTCCAATTTTCTATCTTTCGTAAAGCAGTAATTTCCGGATCTGTTAAACTATTTTCTAAGTCAGAAACGGAATGCTTTTTAATCTTTTTTTTCTTTGGTTGATTATTTCCTATTTCTGTCTCATCAATATTTTCTTTGTCACATATATAAATTTACACATTCGTCGATTTTACTGATTTGCATTGATTGCTTTTTAAATCGTGGTCACTTGTCGGCAATTCTGTATTATTAGAATCGAAAGTTGCTTCATTCAAAGTTTCGGTCAAAATTTGAGGCATATATGGTTTACAATCGACTAGATCCGAATTTGTTGATATATCAATTTGCGTATCAGGAAGTATATTAGTATCTGCTATAATGACGCGTCCAATCAAATATTTAATACGTTCTTCCACAAATTTGTTTACTGTTAAAGTAGATTATTAATAACTAAATTTTTTAATTTGTTGAATTCACTTTCAACTGCAGCATTCGATGCTGGTATACGTCCATAACCAAATTTGTCCGTGTATATATTATTCCATAAAGGAATTGTACCAATATCACGCAATAATTTCACAGCAATATGAGGTGCATAATGTGCATTAGCCCGTGTGCCATTCTGAGAAATACTGTCTTGAATTTCACAATTTATTTCTTCTCCCCATTTTGACCACCAATTTGAAGTTATTTCTGTTTGTTGTTCGTCTTTTTCAAATACTGTGTGTGGGTTGGATTTTTCATTAAACTCTTCCTGATCAATTATCAATTCTTTTCCGGTAATGAGATGTTCCAAAAATTGTTTTTGAATCTCACAATCGGATTTTTCACATGTTCCTTGCAAATTGCCTTCTAATTCACATTGTGATACAATCAAAACCGCTTTCAAAATTTTTCTTGCTTCTTCGCTATTCGACGACACAATACAATCTGTCCAATAACCGCAAGAAAAAAAGTACGAACTGGCCTTAATGCAGATCTTAGGGCATTGGAATATGTTTTCATAAAATGAGCAACATCCATACGAATATAAGACTCTTGTATTGTATTTCGACAAGCATCCGCATATCGTTTAATGGTTGGATAACTGGTCAATTCTTTTATCACAGCAGTTAATAAAGCTCGTGAAGCGTCTGTTACGACTTCTTTGGGATGCGGAGCACCTATTCTGCACTATTCGATTAACCAAAATCTAATAAAAGTCGATGTATGTATTTCAGTCAAAAATTGTGAAACTGAAAATTGACCAGCAACAGAATAACTGCATGATACAAAAAAATGTAATGAATGACGTTCCATTTGGTCTATTGAATCTTGGAACTCTAACACCACTTGCATCAATATATAATGTTATATGTTCGACTTTTAATAGCTTTTTGTAAATCTGGATCTGATGTGAAGTAAAATAGATGACATAAAATGGATCTAGGCCTATATTATGTACAACATTCTTTCTAACAGCTGTAGTTTTTAAAATTTCAAAAGCTTTTATTGGGTCTGCATCGAGATAATCAGAAGCAATTTTTTTATGCTTTGCTTTATGTAATACATTTGCTGTATAAAACAGGGGCGCTTCAGACCCTCCTGGAGACATTAATCGTTTCGCTTCTTCAGCTCTGAAAAGTTCTACACTTTTCTGGCATAATATTTCTCCAACTTTTTTTCGATGAGTACCCCTCAAATTTCGTTTTCCATATTGTCCAGTGCCAGGTGTTAATGTGCATTCTATTTTTACACAGTTGTCATAATTTTTTAATATTCCCCGGAAAATTGCTCCACAGTGACATTTTCCTAAAAAAAATCTTTTCTATTATTTACTTGACCGGTTTTACATCTTTGTCAATTAAAAATAAGCATTTTACTCATTACTTTATGATTATGTTTTTATGTATCTAATAAGATACCTGTGCGCGCGTATACGTGTATAAATATGCGTGTGTTATGTATGCGCAAGATAATTTGAAAATTTAAAACATAATACGCATATGCAGAAAGAAAGAATCAAACTAAATAAGACAATTATGTATTATTTTGCAAACAGTCGCTTGAAATTTAAGACATTAATCAAAGAAAATTGATACGCACGTTATTTTGAAAACAAAAAATAAACAAAAAAAAGATACTTTATATACTTACCATCAATATGACCGTAATCAGCATTCTGTGTTAAATAGTGTCCTTTAAAATTGATTCCACATTGAATTCGTGTTTCGTTCCAAATTTTATGCGCTATTACATCTTCCCATTCTCCACTTTTAAATCGTACACAATTCGTTTCCCTTACACTTTTGTATCCAGTAAAGATTGATATTCTTTTTGCGTTAATGTAATGTAAATGTAAATTTAGTAAATATTTCTTCATTACTTATATTAACAGCGTCGTTTAATAAAGTATTTATGGACTGAATACTTTCATTTTGATTTTTATTGCATAAATCTATTTTAGAAAATTTGATACCTAATAATTCACGCAAATTGTATCTATCACAAGTTACAAATGTATATAACGATATTGTTTTAATTTATCCAGTATTTGACAACTCTTCTGAAATTTTTTGCCAAATTGAAGCACTTTTTGACACTACTTTATTATTTATTATTATATCCTTTTTATATTTCAAAATTGTATTTACTATGAGGTCTTTAGAAACACTTCCTTTTCTTCCTCTATGCATTTTAAATTCTTATTATATAACTACTTTATATATCACAAAATATCACTCGATAGTATCACTACTAATACTAATGCCACTATCAATATCACAAGTAAATTATCTTTTGATTGTCTCACTGAGATTGATGAAATACCGTAGAAATACGTTCAGAACATGCGCGAAATATCAAATCTGTACAAATGTCCTGTTAGGTCGCTTAACTCGTACTGAGATATTCGTTCTCTAATCACTTCTCTTATATAACCTCGATATTTTCTTTTTCTCAGTCGCTGTATTTTCTTTTAAGAAAAGTAATTGTAAGCCGCACTGTTTCATGCGCGGCACTGTTTCATGCGCCGCACTCTTTTTGAACGGACGCCGTGATTTCTATCAGTCGCCACTATTTCCATCAAACGTCGTTATTTTTATCGGACGCCGCGATTTCTTTTGAACGCCGCTACCATATAACCGAATTTTCTGTTAAATGCCGCCTTTTTTCTTACACACACACTCTCTCTCTCTCTCTCTCTCCCTCTCCCTCTCTCTCTCTCTCTCTCTCTCTCTCTCTCTCTCTCTCTCTCTCTCTCTCTCTCTCTCTCTCTCTCTCTCTCTCTCTCTCTCTCTCTCTCTCTCTCTCTCTCTCTCTCTCTCTCTCTCTCTCTCTCTCTCTCTCTCTCTCTCTCTCTCTCTCTCTCTCTCTCTCTCTCTCTCTCTCTCTCTCTCTCTCTCTCGTTTAGCTATTCTACATACACCATTACATTATTATGTATTTGTTGTGATAGATATAATTTACATGAATTATACGTTATTAAATATTCTCTGAAATAAATTTGTGTAATAGAGATAAAAATTAATCCAGAAGTATTCAGTTTATCGATACTTCATTAAACGACGCTGTTAATATAAGCATAAAAAACGTATTATTTAACGTGAAAAAAATATCAATTTTATGAGTTACAAAAGTATATGAAAAACGAATCTGTATACGATTTACAAACGGAGAATGTAAAAATATAATATAGCGTAGAAAATATAAAACATGAATTCAATGTAAAGTCAATTTTAAAGGATATTATTTGATACAGAATGCTAATTAAGGTTGTACTAATAGTAAGTACCTTATTATATAAAATATCTTTTCTTTAAAATAACGCACGTGTTATTTTGAAGAAAAGATACTCTATATAATAATTTTGCCAATTTGTCATTTTCTCTTATATTCTTGAATTTTAAAGGGTATTTGTAAAATGGTACATAATTTCCATATTTAGTTTGATTCTTTCTCTCTGCACATGCGTATTATATTATATCTTGAATTTTTAAATTATCTAGTATACAGGGTGTCCCCGAATTGGCGGATCAACTCTCGTCGGTAGATAGAGCATGTTAAACTGAAGAAAAAAATCTTATATCATTTTGCTAAATTCGCAATAATTAATAAGATATAAATTAATAAAGATCGGCCAATCCGTGCCAGTATAAGCGTGCGGCGCGAAGAAACCTCCCAGTTGTTACTTGATACTAGGCGCGCGGCAAGACGTAAACGCAGAACGCACTGTACGTGTCTCTTTAAGTACGCCCTTTGTACGTCCTTTGTATGTCCTTTGTAGACCGCTCCGCCTACTGTCTCGCCGCGCGCCTAGTATCAAGTAACAAGTAGGAGGCTTCTTCGTGCCGCGCGCTTATCCTGGTACGTATTGGCCGATCTTTATTAATTTATATCTCATTAATTATTGCGAATTTAGTAAAATGATATAAGATTTTTCTCTTCAGTTTAACACGTTCTATCTACCCACGAGAGTTGATCCGCTAATTCGGGGACACCCTGTATAAATTTTTTGATAAGAGAATCGAATCTCTTTTACGTGGGACGGGACCAAGTGTGATCTTTCGCGTGGAGGGAGTTAAATAAGTTTACCGATCATTTAATTTTTAGATTAACATTTATTCAATTAATTCTTAACGTTATACATATGATCTTATTAATATCGGCCTTAAAATTATTTGTATGAGTGTGTGTGTGTGTGTGTGTGTGTGTGTGGATCGCGGGTGTTACATAAGTACGGAGGTCATCAACCAGAAAAGAAGGGGAACAAGTGCGATTTTAAAGATTTTATTCTGGTTGGTATTTGTTACAATAGTTTATATAAAAAAAAAAAAATAATTATTAATTTACGAAAGTGCAGTATGTGTTACGGCGTGATTTCGACGTCCTCGAAGACGTTATCTATCAGGTTGAGGAGAGCGGAATCAGACATAGATGCAAGCTTCGATTCTAAAGAGGGGAGCGCAAAGGTGTCAGGATCTGCTGGAGAGTACTCCAAAGAGGAGTCGGCTAATTCTATCGTTTGGTTCGACGAATTATCTGAGAGGATCATGGACGAAGAATCAGAAAAGGTTGGGGGAGACGACGGCGGTGAGTCATCGGATATATCGATGACCGAAGGTAAAAGGGGTACGAGGGAATATAATGGAGAAGGAAAATCTATTTCAGGGTAAGAATGAGTAGATGGGAAAAGGATTTTTAACGGGCTGGAGCAGCGCGAATACTGCGGTGAAGAAAAGGGGGAATCTAAACTGTTGATTTCGTTCTCGGTTATGTCGTCCGATCTATTGACTCGATTTGCTCACGAGAATCGGCGGGTCGGCACGATTTTAGGCACTTTAAATAAAGAACAGGGTTGAATAAAGGGAAAAGAAACGACGGTAAAAGAGAGAAGGAAAATAGACTTACTACTTAGGCAGGCTTCACTGTTTTTCAGCTGCTGGTTGTGGCCCAATTGTGGTTTTTACTCGGCGGGTGGTCGTTGTTGGGCACTGACTCTAATAGTTTTCAAAACTTAATCAAGACTCCCGATATGTGAAACGAATTCCTTGGGTCAGCGAACGACCGAAATAAGTATGAGTGAGAGTAACTGTACCGAATGAATCTAACGCTGTACTATCGACTGATTTGAATCTTGTGTGTCTGTAATGCGCGAGTCTTCCCTTTTTATATTAAATCTTGAGGGCGTGTTACCAATTTTGGGCGGGGGTATTTTTGAGATTTTGACGTGTAAAAAGCTGTCGTTCGGTGAGATCCTTCTCCTCCTTATTTTTGATTGTTGCTGATTGGTGAGCTCTGTACGGCCTCTTAGGAAATTTGGAGATTCTTCATTTGGTTATCTCCTGGGATTATGCAGCTGTTTTTATCCATTTATTTATTTAGGGGATCTCGCTATCGATCCTTTTCGGTCATTTTTTTGAACATCGATTTCAATGTTTAAAACATTTTTTCGTTCCGCAGCCCTTTTATGACTGGTCGGGCAATTATTGCTTCATCTTTATAGGAAGTAAAGACGTGGAGTCGACAGTACTTAGCGGCATTATTTGTTTCTTTCTTAAGATTATGCAGCTGTGTTTATCTATTTATTCATTTAGAGGATCTCACTATCGGTCCTTTCCGGTCGTTTCTTTGGACATAGTTTTCACTGTTTAAAATATTTTTCGTCGCGCGATCCTTTTCATGATTAGTCGGGCGATTATTGCTTCATCTTTATAGGAGGTAAAGACGTGGAGCCGACAGTACGTAGCGGCATTATTTGTTTCTTTCTTAAGATTATGCAGTTGTGTTTGTTCTGTTTCGTTGTTTTAGAGGATTTCGTTATTGATCCCTTCCGGTATTTGTTTAGATATCGTTTTTAGTAGGTCTAAACATTATTTGATAATAACGGTTCTTTTCTATTGCGCGACCCGTTTTTTGTGACCGATCGGACGATTATTGTTTCATTTTCGTGGGAGGAAAAACGTGGAGCCGACAGAACGTAACAATTTTGAGAGCAACAAATTCAGATAATATGCTGGCACCAAATTTAAGTTATCAACAAATTTTGTTCTTGCATTTCACTCTTATAACTTTGCACGCTGAGCGGTTTTCAATCATTGTTTACACTTATTTTGCAAATAAAAAATTCCAAAGTTGAATATTTCAAGAGCAACAAATTCAAATAATATTCAGGCACCAAATTTAACTTAGCAACAAATTGTTTTCTTATAGTTCATTCTTACAATTTTATTCTGCTAATAGGTTTTCCGTTGTTTTTAACTTTATTTTGCAAGCAACAAATTAGCAACAAATTTTCACATTATTTCTAAATACAGTTTTTTAGTTAATATATATTGTTCCGCTTAATCTTCTTTTAGCGGAACATCGTTTTTTAAACAAAATTACAGAGCAACAAATTTTTTTCTTTAGCAACTTTTTAGCAACAAATAAGCAACAAATAAAAATATTAATTAAAATTTGTTCTGCTCATTTTGTTCCGCTAACTTATAAGATGTCGTGTACGGAACGAAATTTAAAATTATTACGGACCACAAACCATTGATATGGTTACTCCGTGTAAATGATCTCGGATCAAGATTAATCCGATGGCGACTAAAATTAGAAGAGTATGATTACGAAATCATACACAAGGCTGGACGAGCGAACGCGAACGCCGACGCGCTGAGCCGAAACGTGAAACCAGAAGTCTATAAGACAGACAGAAAAGAAGAGATACTCGTAATGAATAGCGAGGAAAGAGATAAAGAAAAAGACGAAGAAGATAGCAACGATACTACACGTATTTATAACGAAGAAGAAAAGAAACAGATATTATATGAATATCACGACGCTCCCACAGGTGGACACCAAGGGATAGAAAGAACAATAAAGAGAATACGCCTAAAACACAATTGGACCGGTTTAACAAAGGTTGAAAAATACAATAAGAAATGCGAATTATGTCAGAATAACAAACTTTCACGAAGAAATAAAGCACCTCTCGTCATAACAGATACGGCTAACAAATGCGCTTTAGATATTGTAGGACCGCTAACGCTAACCACTAACGAAAACAAATATGTGCTAACATTCCAAGATAACCTCACGAAATTCAGTAAGGCGATACCAATCCCGAACCAGGAGGCTAATACCGTGAGTAAAGAATTCGTAACGAAAATCATACTCGAACACAGAATACCAGAAACGGTATTAACAGATCAAGGCACAAACTTCTTGAGCAAAATATTTAAAAACACATGCAAATTACTCAAGATAAACAAAATCCAAACAACCGCCTACCATCCGGAAAGTAATGGCGCACTAGAAAGGTCGCACCGAACTTTAGCGGAATATTTGCGACACTACATTAACGCGGACCAAACAGACTGGGATGAGTGAATACCGTACGCGATGTTTACGTACAACATCACCCCGCACACAGCAACGGGATATACGCCGTTCGAATTAATTTACGGATATCAAGCGGAAATACCGACAGCTCTAACGAAATCGCCCAAACCAACGTATAATTACGACGACTACGCGCAAGAACTAAGGGAGCGTTTAAGAGCAACGAACCAGATCGCAAAAGAAAACGTCAAGGAAGAGAAACAAAAAGCTAAGAAAAATTATGATAAAAATACGAGAGAAACAAATTTTAAAATAGGCGACAAAGTATTAATTTTTGACGAAACCCTACGACGAGGACGTTCTAAAAAATTAGAATCCTTATGGACAGGACCGTATATACAATAATCGAAAAGAACTCCGATGTAAACTATACAATTAAAAGGGGACGAAAAATAGTACGGCTACATATAAACAAACTAAAACTATTTATAGAACAATAAAGAAAAGACAACGACATAATATGAAGCCCTTCACATTACAGGAGTATTATCGCTTGGTGTGGCGAAGGACTAGGAAAACTGGAATCTTACGAGATCGAGCAATTTCAGCACAGCCCAGGCATCTATTTTGAAAAAGTCGGAAGCCTGAACTACGTAAAAGAAACGTGGAAATTAATGATAAAACTAGATATAACGACTCTTAGTCAAAGATACGAGCAAATCATGCAATATCTAAAACATACGGAAACGATGTGCGAAACCGCCCGATTCCAGCACGACCATTTCAAAGAAACATGCACAAACTTAGATATAATTGCGAAAAGAGAAGCAAAATATTTAAAGAGAATAATAACACAAATCGAAACCATATATAAACAACCGACGGATAGACGTAGAGGTCTAGTAGACGGAATAGGCTCACTAGCGAAATCTTTATTCGGAACTATGGACGCGAACGACGAAAAGCGAATCGACGAGCAGTTAAGTTTAATAGGAAATAATCAAAAAGTTTTACAGCACGCGGTAAAACACCAATTAAAAATAATGAACACTACGATAGCGCATATCGACGAATTAGAAAATATAGTAGAACGAAACGAAAGACTCCTACAAAAAGAAATAACAAAGTTTTTCGAACGCGACGAAATAAACGAACATTTTATAACAATAACCGCGGTCATCACAGATTTGATACGTGACGCAGAAAATACGATAGAATATTTAACATATATTCGAAGCGGAGCAATGCATCCAAAATTAATGCCGGTAGATGACATTGTCACGTAGCTTAAAGAAGCCACGCAACAACTACCGCAAGGATTATATTTCCCATTTAAAGTTAGTTCCGAGGACTGGCTAACTATAGAGAAGCACACACAAATAAGCGCTTTTTACAATAAAAATAATATATTTACGATCCTATGTTTTCCTCTGATCACATATCCAAACTATGAAATCCTCAATGTCATCGCCCTTCCCGCACCTGATTATAATAACATACGAACAGAAACGGAGATTAATAACAAACTAATCGGGATAGATAAAGAAAAACTAACATATATTACACCGAAAGACAGCGAACTGGAAAAATGTACAAAAATAAATTCAAGATATATATGCCAGAATACGATACCTATATACCGTGTGAGTCAAAACGCATCATGCGAAGTACAAATGTACATACAACGAAAAGGTTATCATAATAACTGTAATATGAAGCATACGATCGCAAAGCATTCGATCTGAATCTCATTACAACAATCAAATACTTGGCTATATTCGATTGTAAAATAATGACCGGAAAAATAACAATACAAGCAAAAGAAACAGTATACGAAACTGACATACAGACATACTTACCTAAAATTAATGTGACACTATTACGCGACCACAAAACGCTGACACAAGACAATGACACACTCGAAGACATATTCAAACACCGAGCAGAGTTAATACAATTAAAAGCCAAGCTAGAACAGATAAATACTAGTTTAGAAAATAATAACCAAAACTACTTCACCCAAAAACAATTCCTATTTCCAATGGCGACCAGTGGAATAACGACAATAATACTAATAACAATCATAGTATATATAATTATAAAAAATAAAAATAAAAAGATAGAATTATCGCCGCGCGAACAACGCGAAATGTACGAGCACACACCACGCGTATATGGCTCACAGCCAATATTAAAACGTAGCATAAGTACACGATTCTAATTGTAAGATAATTATATTTTATATTATATTAACGCGACAACCAAACTGTAAAAAATACAACTAAATATATGTATAGATTAAAACGGGTATAGATAAAATATGTATTTATAGGTATAAAAAAAACCCGTACGCTTTTCTTTTCCCTAGGGGGAAGAGATGTTATAGCCCAATAAGCTCTAACCGATATGCTATTGTGAAATAAGAAGCTTTACATACCGCGAATGCGGAGCATTGACCGCGCGAACTAATGACACAGAGATCCTCGCGCGGAACGATTGCGAAAACCGGAACACCGCGACGACAATTGCGACAGGGTGCAAGCAAAGAATTCCGACCTTTGGACTCGCTACGCTTGCACCCGATGTAGGTTAAACAACCCGTACGAATTTTGCGCAAGTACACAGCACGATAAAAACCCGCCCGCGCTTAGACGCGCGGGCAGTCGCGAAATTAAGTTAATATTATTAAGTGCCGTACCGGATAACCGAAAACTGATCAGCCTAAGTGAATCAACAGTGAGAAAGCGAGTATCCGACAACCAAGCAGGGAAGCGAAGAGAGTCGTGTAACCACACCTTGTAAAATTAAAGGACGCTTATTTGTTAAATCCGACTAAGTCATTCTACTTCACGTCTTGGAACTCCTCTGGTCCGTTCCTTCCGGCAAATCCCGAACCCGTGTCGCTCAACTAGCGGCACAACAACTGACACTGTGATGTTGAAAGATGCATCTTTTCGAGTGTATGTCAAAGGACATGAAAAACGAGAATGGTTGGCAAATTTACTAGAAGATGATACAAGAATCGGTCTTATTATCGAGACATTGAATAACGACTATGATGACATTCCTGCTTTAGATAAATTAGATGCTACTCTGCATTGCGATAAACATGTACGAAATTGTGCTTTACAAAATGTATTTAAAATATTCAATTGGTAATCGAATCATCATCATAAAGGTTCGACTAATCCATATTTATAATAAACTATTGTTAAAATACATGTGTTATTATTATCTTTTTTATCCTTGTAACATGTATTATATTACAGTACGTGATGCATTTTTCTATTAGTCTGCATTTTAGCAGACAATAGACGTGGAATATTTATCATCTTTAAATACAAAAATGTCAAAATTCATGTCGTTCATGGTTCGCTTGATGTTGATCGACGTTCGTTTGATGTACAATAGTGGTTCAAACATGGTTCGATAGATGTTCATCGCGGTTCGATACATGTTTGTTTGATGTATAATTGTGGTTCAAACATGATCGGATGGATCTGTAGCAAGTATTATATCTCTTAGCCATGTATACATCTGTGTAGTGAATATTACATTTCAGTACGTGATGCATCTGGTATTATATTTCAAGTCATGATATTAAGATATTTATTTGATCTATGATATGGTTCAAACATGTTTAGATCGATGTTGATCAATGTTTAGATCGATGTTGATCATGTTTCAATAGATACCAGATGCTTATTTATTGTGTCGCTATTTAATTATAATTATCTGTATGAATGTTGTGTGGAGCGACAGTTCACGTTAGCTTTTAATTTTATCAGCTGTGAAGAGTAAGCATTTGTTGCTAACTCTTATGTCATGCACATCCCCTACTCTTTTTTACCGAGACGTTACCTAGCACCCGCTGGAGCTGTCATAAAGTATCAGACTGTGATCCAGTGAAGTGACGTGATTCGATAAAAGTTAAAAAATGTCGAAAATAATATCTTTTCTCGACGCTTGTTTCGAGTCGGGCTATCGTCACGTGGAACTTCACTGGGTCAGGAATTTGGCCCGCGCCTTGTTCCGAGCGTTGCTGGATGTACTATTAGAGGATGTAAGTAGTTTTTATTATTTTATACGCTTTATCTTTTATTTATAATATATTTATATTTATATTTATACGCTTTTATCTTTTACAGCATTACCAATATCGTTACCACCACATCTGTTACCGTTTTATTCGGCAACTAAATAAATAAATGCCGATCTCTTCTGCTCAACTAATTTCGCGTATTTCCACCGCCAATAAAGAGAGAGAATAATAAATCAATTAACACTCGATTGACAAAACAATTTTAATGACACAAACTATTGATATAATGATATAAGAAATAATACAAGTCGCTTGAAATAAGCTCTTAAGATACGTGTGATTCGGTCACGGTTCTGAAGCGGACTGACTGCGTAAACATCTTCCTTCGTTCGTGAAAATAAGGACAAAGGGATCGCGCGATATATTAACAGCCAATAGGCAGCGTACCCGTGGACTTGAGTTCAAAACAACTGGTATAAGAAACAGGCAAATACCTGTGTCCATTGTCATATCGACGATCGAGAACGTTCGCAATAATGATCGATAACAACCTTATATTTTATTACATCGGCGATGTAAATAGTTTTTATTATATTTATACGTTTTATCTTTTATTTATAATATATTTATATGCTTTTATCTTTTACAGGAATATAAATGTTATTATAATCTCATCTCGGGGTACATAAATATAGCGCACATGAAGGAGGTGCGTCGAGTGCGGACCTTCCGCCGCAAATATGCGGAATGAGAGGATTTGTGGGCCGATGGCTCCCGTGCTCGCCTCTTAGACAAGTTTTCCCCATACTTCTACACGGACATATTCTACCTCCGCAGATTATTCGGAGAGGAGCCCCTTGTATCGTAAGTATCTCAATATAATATGCTCAAATTTTAAATATATTTTAAAATACTAATAAAGATGCTTATTTTTTTTTGTTACAGAAGCAGCTGTCACGCGTTCTCCCTCCCTCTTCCACATTTTAATTTTTTTATTAGATATTTTTAGACTTTTTTTATATCTTTTTAGATTTTATTTTACATTATATTTTATATTTTTATTAGATATTTTTAGATTTTATATTACATTAGATTTTATATTTTATATTACATTATATTTTATATTTTTATGTCGAGTCATAAGTAACTTCCGATGCAGCTAAGTAGAATCTATTGTTCGTATCTACCCGCTATGAGTTACCGGGACAACGAGTTTTTGTTTTCACTATATAGATAAAGGTTCAGTTAGTCTTTTGTCAACTATTTTGTATGTGATACACGTTACGTTAAACTGTTTTTCTTTATCTCTGAAATGGAGAGTCAAAAAGTGTATATTCGTCATGTAATGCTTTGGGAATTTAAACAAGGCAATAGTGCTAAGGCGACAGCTGAAAAAATATGCAGTGTACATGGTGAAGGACTAATAACTGATCGGGCAGTTAGAAATTGGTTTGTAAAATTCCGTTCTGCAGATACGATCTTAAAAGACGAACCGAGGGCGGGACGTCCTTCTGACTTTGACGACAACCTTTTAAAGGCAATATTGGAGCAAAATCCACGTCAATCAACAAGAGATATAGCAGAAAGGTTGAATACATCACAATCAACTGTTAACCGCCACCTGGAGAAATTAGGGAAAGTCAGCAAGTTAGGAGTATGGGTACCTCACAATCTCAGTGAACGGAATAAAGAAGATCGCATGTCAATTGCCATAAGTCTGCTCTCACGGGTAAAAATCGAGCCTTTTTTAAACAGGATTGTAACAGGCGATGAAAAATGGGATACCTATGACAATATCGTCCGCAAAAGACAGTGACTTGATAAGGATCAACCACCCCTACCAGATCCGAAAGCAAACATCCATGGCAAAAAGATTTTATTGTGTGTATGGTGGGATTGTCGAGGCATAATTCATCACGAGTTGTTGAAGTCAAATTTAACGATTACTGCGGATAGATACGTTTAGCAGCTGCAAAGAGTGCAAGAGAAACTCCATGAAAAGCGTCCTGCACTCGTCAATCGCAAAAACGTCATTCTTTTACACGACAATGCGCGACCACATACAGCAAAGGTGACTCAAGAAAAAATTCTTGAGCTTGGATGGTCTGTTTTACTACACCCACCTTACTCCTCGGATCTTGCCCCGACAGACTACCTTTTCTGTTCCTTACAAAACTTTTTGAATGGAAAAACCTTCAATTCTGAAGAGCAAGTCAGTCAGGCTGTCAAAAACTTCTTCCAGTCCAAACCAACCACATTTTACAAGGAAGAAATTGATAAACTGCCAGGAAGATGGGAGAAGGTTATACATAATAGTGGTGAATACATAATAAATTAATATAATTTTGTTATTTAATGAGAGCAAAATAAATGTCTGATAAAAAAACGGAAGTTATTTATGACTCGACCAATATTTTTATATTTTTATATTTTTAATTTTAAAACACACACACACATTATATGTATACATACACACAGATTTTTGAATAAAAATTATATTTATGTTAAATACGTATATTGCTTGCGCCTCCTTTATCTATCCTATCTTTCTTCCTCCATATATTATATAATAAGTTAATATTTAATATATATATATATATATATATATATATATATATAATAAGTTGATATATATTTAATATATTATATATATTAAATATATATATATTAAAAATATAATAAGTTAATATATATTTAATATATATATATATACTGTTCACGAATGAACAAGGAAGAAAACTTTAATTCATAATCGTCGCGCCGCCGCCTTGCCGCGCGCTTCCAGCCGACAAATACGCCAGCTCGGAGTAATCCAAAATCCACCAATCGAATTCCTCCAACTCGACTGGAGAATCAAAATCTCTTATCTTAAAACGGTCACACGACGGGGTGACAAACAACAATAATTGCCGAGCGAATTTAACAAAAGATGACGTTGAGTACTAAAATTAATAACAAAAATAATAACCGAGAAAAGTCGAGCATCTTCTCAAAACTTTGCGTCTATAAAACTTCCCTCGCGCGACCGTTTCAGCGCACTTGATCTCGAGCCTCGTTGTTGATAGTGTGTTACTCCGCTGCTTTTAAGTTATCGTAAAAACCTCAGAAGAACGTGCTTTCCTCTGAGATTCGTTGCTCGCGAATCGCTATATAATAAAGTAGCCCTTTCAAGGGACACGCGTTTAAATTCGCGCTGGACCAACCGCTCGGTGAATTAAGCCCGCTAAATCCACGTTCTCGAAAACACGCGTCTTGCCGCCAGTGATTATATTTCGGACGATTGAAGGGAATTAAGACCCGGACAGAAAATTGTAATTATCTTGCTCACTGTGACTTTATTAAAAAAAAAATAAAGTGAACGCTGCACTTAATCGTATGTGATCGCTTGCTCTCTTCCCTGCGTTACGGCGCTATCTCGCATATATATATATAATAAGTTAATATTTAATATTTAATATTTATATAAAAAAAATTTAATATAAAAAAAAATTTATTTCCGCGCGTACGCCTTAGCCTCCATCTTATCGCACTTCCGCTATCCTTTCTCCTCACCCTCATTCTTTCTCTCTCACACTATCTTTCTATTGTAATCTTCTCCTTTTCCTACCACGTGCGATCTCCTTGTCCTACGCTATGTACAATGCACATAGCGCTCTCCTTATGCTATCCTATACCACACGTTTATCGCTCCGTCTCCGTCTGCCATGTTGCGAACGCCTGTCGTGCCGTCTCTCTCTATCGCGTTGCGAACGCCTATCGCGCCGTCTCTCTCCATCCCTCTTCCTACTCGCGGACCCATCGGTTACGCCGCGGACCTCTCTCCTCTCTCCGCTATACCCTCGCCTTTCGGTTGCGCCGCGGACCTGCGTGACGTCATCCCCCGCGCCCGCGGTCCCCCCCCCCCCGCATTCCCCTCGAGTCCTGGGATAGAACAGGCCTTAACACACTACTATTACCTTATAAATACAATAATTTCTACAAATTATGAATATTTAAAAAAATTATTTAAATTAATAGAAAACAGAAAAAAAGAACAAAAAAGTTACTGTAAAAATATGTCAAAAAATATATAATATGAAATTTAATAAAAAATAATGTTTAATTTAATAAAGATTATTTTACGAAAATTTCTAATAAAATTACATAATATAATTAAACGTAATTAATTGTGTAATTATTTAAAATAAAATTTATGAAATATTCTTTGTGTTATTATACAAAGAATGTATATCATATGTTACAAAATATAAATATATATAAAACATTTAATAAATAAAATGTAAGAAATTCTTTTGTGTAATAATAATTATTGTAGAAAGAAAATATAAGAGATCAATACCTTATATAAAATTCTTCTTTAATTGGAGATTTTTTACGTTTTTACTCTTTCGTTTTTCGCGAACTTATAATAAAAATCAATATTGATTTTTCAATCCGTTTTTTTTTATTTATTCACATAACAATTAATATAGCGAAATTATAAAAATAATAAAAAATACGTCACGTTAGTAGATTGCGAGAAATCGATTCCGTAGTAATCCACGTATGAATTGAATTTGTTTCTAATGTTCACATTAAGATGCACACATATACAGGGATAGGCACTTAATTAATTATAATCTATATTATCTGTCTGTTATGTATTATATAACTATCAAAAAATTTTTTCAACAAAAGTTTCATATTTTTAAAGTTTTATATTTTGAAGAATTGTCATAACTTAAAATAGTATGTTAATACTATAAAAAATATCTTGTTGAAATGTTACTTTCAGTATTAATTAATAACGTTTTATATATAACATGTTAATAACAAAGATAATATTTCAACAAGATAATCTTTATTAATAATATTAACATAATATTTTATATAATGAAATTTGAAAGAATTATAGTAAGACAATCACAATATATTTGTAATATAACAATATTATTGCTCATTCTTTCATTTAAATTAATAATATTTATATTAGTCATTTTGTAAAAAGCAAAAATTATTTTAATGTAAGTTGGTACAGAGTAATATTACCCGCAATTTTTCAAACTGCGAGAAAATGATTTTTATTTAATATTAATTATATAAAATATCATTTAAAAAACTTATACTGTATGAAATCTGTTACATTATATTCTACATCTTATAAAATCTAATTAAAAGTATAAAATTTATAGTTAACAAATAAAATCATACAGAATTATATTATTTATCTTCTCTCAACATATTCGAACTTTCCTACTATAGTTTTTATAACATGACATAAAATGACATGTTTCGATATTAAATGCAAACTATACATTATTACTACAATAATTTTTATTTATTTAAAATCATATAATTATAGAAGCATTACTTTTAGAAACACATAAAGTTTTGCACATTAATTTAAAAAATTACTTTTTATTATTCCTACAAATTTATTTACATTAAAAAAAATTTGTATATTAGGTATACGTATAATTGAGAAATTAATTCACAGTTTTTTCGTAATTGTGATAAACATATAAGAATAAAAATAATCAATTTTTACAAAATTGATTATAAATAAACATGATAAATATCTGAATGCATTAGAAGACTATATAATATCATTCACATTGAAAAAATTGAGATATGTACCAAAGTATATTTTTACTCGCCATAGATTATATAGTATACAGGGTGTCCAGTCGCGACCGCCCCATAGCTCAAGGGCAGATAGAGGAGATCAAACTGAATAGAAAAGTCTTATACCATTTTGCGATTTTCAGAATAATTATTGAGAAATTAATTTACAAACCAGGGGCATAGATGAGAAGCGTTGATAAGAACAATAAATTAGCGATTATTATTTAGCGACCGGCCTAGCGGTGGGCCGTCCTTCTCGCCATCTTTTTTGCGGTGGGCTGATACTCGCGCCCAGTTTGTTGATCTTTGTTAATTAATTTCTCAGTAATTATCACGAAAATCGCAAAATGGTACAGGACTTTTCTATTCGGTTTCACCTCCTCTATCTGTCCTTGAACTATGGGGCGGTCGCGACCGAACACCCTGTATAAATGCCTTGGGCGATAAGTCTTTGACATTCAATTTATATTCTATTAGTTAAAACGCAATTTATCAGACAACAACACCGCTGCTTTGTCTCCTGTTAAAATCTTATATTTTAATAAATGATTTGCAAGATCCATAACTATTAATCTAGTACCATTATAAAGACCTTCATTGATATTTAGATTTCTAATCAACATAACGATACAATTATGTCTTAAACGCAATTCATGAGGAGGAAGAGATGGTGGAGATAAACTATTTAAACTGTAACAAATAGAAGTAGTTTTTTTAATTAGCTTTGTCGAATTCTTGGTTCAACGACTATAAATAATTACTGCTACTTTTAAATTAAGTTTGTTCAAATGTATATAATTTGTTAAATTAAATTTATTTAAAAATATGTGATACTCCTTTATTATTATGTAAAATAAAAGTTTTAAATTATGTTTTAAATTATGTTTGTCGTAACCCGACATACTTACCTGAAAAGAGAAAAGAATAACAAACTAAAATTAAGCAAGGCAAATAATAAAAAACATTAAAAAGAAATAAGTAAAGAAAATTAAATAAGAATTAAATAGAAAGATTAAGAAAGAAAAATAAAACGTGACCAAAAGAAAGCAAGTCACGGTCAAGTTGAGTAAGCATTACGAGCACGGAGCACGTACCGCACTCTGGCCCGGAAAACCTCATCTTCCCCCTCCCCCCCTCAAATTAAAGCGTGTAAGACAAGTGTTACAGTACGACCGAAATATATTCTTTGACTACAAATACGGAGTGCATTCATTTGCTGCCTAAGTTTCCACTCTTTGGGTGAATATCCCAGGAGATCCTATCCTCACGGCACAGGCACAACATTAATTGGTGGCAGCGGTGGGATTTGCCAGCACAAGTGACGCAAAAGAAATAAAAGACGTCGTGACCAAACACATCCACTACAACGAGAAGACAACCAGGAACTTTCCGAACACCCGGTACGCCAAGATGACAACCAGACTACAACCCGATAAGGCATCGAGCTACCTCAACTACAGACAACAGCGAGAGCGAGCGATCAAATAAAATGCTGTTCATCGTATTAATGTAAGTTGAACGAAATTAATTATTGTAACGCATGAATGTCGGAAGGACAAAGCGAACGACCAAATAGTAGCGCAAACACATCGTGGCTACATAGCGGATCGGCGGGAACGGCAATAACCAATAGTCTAATAAGCTCGCAAAGAATAGCAAAAACCGCGCTTAGAGACATTAGTAATAGAGTGCATCATCAGACATTTAGAGGAATATTACTTGAGCGAAAGTTCTCCCGAAAGCGAACTCGGAGCGAACGTAATAGCAGAACGCGAACTCTCGGTCGACGAAATAGATCGTAGCGTAATCGCGGATCAAGACGATCAGTCATCCGACGCCAAGTCAGCGATAAGCACACCAAGCCGTGTAACACACCGACGTGAATTTTCATTAACGTCCTACGACTCGAGCATTTTTAATCCGGAAATAGAATACCGCGAGAGAGGAAACATGATCCGAACACCTCCGGTAGCTCAACCGAACGTCACTGCTGACGCAGTAGAAAGAGAAATCGAACGATTACAGAACGAGATAGGCGAAGAATCGGCGGAACCACGTGCACAGAGACACGTCGAACCGAGACCCGGAACAAGCGGTATGAACGAGAATATGTCGAGATATGATACAAATGCTGATGCAGGAAATTCGGGACTTGCACCTCGAAATAGATTACATTAGAGAAAGACAAGAAACGCGCAATAATGGACGCCTAACGCCAGTAAATCCTAGACGTGAAACGGCGGAAGACTACTCGCCCGACGATGTATGACATCGTCGAGGACGCGGAAATTTACTTTTAAAAGAGGCACGCAAGAAGCAGCCTAATACCAGAATTCGATGGATCGCCAAATAAGTTACAAGAATTTTTAAGCGCCACTACATACGCGGTCGAAAATATTCACCTATTAGACGAAGTCACCCTGTTAAGCTGTTGTGCCGTACTATGCACGAAATTAAAAGGCAGAGCGATGCTAGATTTTCAGACGCAAAAGATCCGAAATTTTGTGCAATTGAAGCAAGAATTAGAAGGGTGCTAGTAGAAAGAGCACGACACACCTATAAATAGAATTCAACACGCTAAAACAAAAAACCGGCGAAAGCGCGAGAGTATACAGTCTTCGAACGGACAAGCTAGCCATAGAATTATACAAATCAATGTTAGACGGATAAAACTACACTGCGGAGCACAAGCGAATAATCTTTAAAATTATACAGCAGCAAGCCTTAGAGAATTTTCAAATCGGATTACACGACGACATTAAAACCGTAATACGTTCTCGAGGATATATAACACTGCAAGAAGCGATATCAACCGCAAGCGCGGAAGAGAAGGTCAAGGGATCGACATGTGCCGGCGCGCGACCAAGGAACGCTGCAACGCCCGCGTATAATCCCGATAGTAAAAGGACCGCATAATGTCAAAAATGCGGAAAAATGGGGCATTACGGACGAGAATTCCGTACGAGTCGATACACGACACGATTTTCGTTACCGAAACCGGAATGACCCCCGCACGTAAATACCGTTGATAAATATTGCAACCACTGCAGAAAGACCGAACATAAGCAAGAAGAATGTTGGCTATTACACGGACGACCGTATAAAGATCAACCTAATCGTATGAAATGAAACCAAGCTCCACGAGAAAATAAAAATCGATTAAATGGCGAGAAAGTATAGTGTGAAATGTAAATGCCGTAGATGGCCTATGCATGTATTTTACAACATCCTCGATTTAGCCGGAATAAACGCATGGGTTCTGTACAAAGAAACGACAAATGAAAATATTTCACGTAAAGATTTTTTATTCCAGTTAGGAGAAGAACTTGCAGCGGAATATAAAAAACGTCTAGAACGTTCATCAGTCTCAAGTAAAATCACATCCTTTCCAAGTAGACAAAAAAGTGCCAAATAAAGTATTGCTCAAATAATAGAGCAATGGGAACCTGCTTGCAGTGTGAAAAGTATACGTGTGGAAAGTGCTTAGTAAAGCAACCATTGATTTGTAAAAACTGTGGTATTGAATAAGGAAAGAATTTTATTACAATGTTTTTATGATTACTGTTTTTTTTTTGTTACAAAGATTGAATTTTTATACATGAGACTGAAAGTCTGTTAAGTTAATAATATTACAATGTTTGATTATCTTTCTAATAAAAATAAAAAAATGAAGAAGATAATATTTTTAAATTATTGTTCCTGTTGAGGTAAAACATGTTTGATTATTATCTATATTTAACTGATAATTTGAAATCCCGACAGTTTTGGCAATTATTTGTATTCAAACGCAAAGGTGTCAAAAGACACCTGTTGGTCGAAATAGGTATACACAAAATCGTGGTAGAAATAGTGTTAAAAAACAAGAAGCGATATGCAACTATTCAACGCAACGCTGAGAATCGGACGAAATATACTGAGACTATATCCTTATCAAAAGATCACGTTACAGCCTCGGAGCGAGACGATAGTACAAGTGGCAACGACAATCAACATGATGGGAGTAACCCGAGCAGAGGAAATAATACCAAGCGTATTTATAGGAAATTGCCTAGTAAATCCCGAAAACTTTTTATGTCCCGCGAGCGTAATGAATACCAATGAAAATGAAGTCAAAATTACGATGCCACAACTATCAATTGAGAAAATTGAAGTCGAAGAAACAACGGAGATAAATGTTGCACACTCGAAAACGGAAGAGAAAAGCCTACGACACACCGAGAAAATATTACAAGAGCTCCGCACCGGACACCTAACTAAGGAAGAGGAAAGGGCGATAAAAGATATCTGCGAAGAATACAGCGACGTTCCACACAGACGGAGAGTCACTTATATGTACAAACGCGGTGACACATCAAATTGCAACACGAGCAGATAGCGCACCGGTTAACGTACGACTGCCCGAAAAGCATAAGACGGAAGTCAATCAACAAATGTAAGAGATGCTGAGCGTCTCATTTGACCACGTTGTTATTGACCACATTACTTTTGACCACGTTGCATTTGACCACGTTACAATTGACCACGCGTTGCGTTTGACCACGTTGCGATTGACCACGCGTCGCAATTGACCACGTTGCAGTTGACCATGCGTCGCAATTGACCACGTGGGTTTGCAACTTTCTACGCGAAACGAGGTGAACGGGGTGGGTGCGGGAGGAGGAGGGCCGGAGGTCCCCCCCTTGCACCGCCCCTGTATGTGTGTGTGGTCAATATTTACGTGGTCCATCGCGACGTGGTCAATCGCAACGTGGTCAATTGTGACACGTAGTCAATTGCAACGTGGTCAATTGCGACGTGTGGTCAATCGTAATGTGGTCAAAAGCTACGTGGTCAAAAGTAACGTGGTCAAATGCAACGTGGTCAAAAGTATCTGTGGTCAATAACAACGTGGTCAAATGACTCCCACTCCTATTTAACCTCCATTCCTCCAACGGAATCAGGAAGGAGAGTCGCCGGGGCCATGGGACCTGTTCTAGATGAATGGACGAATAGGTCTCACGACAAACGAATGTCATTCCACTTGACACAGGTGGTCGCCGGACATGGGTGTTTGTTACAATTTCCGTTAGTTTTTTTCTATACAATACCCCGTGTGGAAAATCCAAGTCATCAATGTCCTGTGACTATGTAGTTATTTAGAATTTTAATTCGTCACTGTCTTTACTTTATTAGCTTTATTAGCTAATAGTCAGATAAAAATGTAACGCTTTTACATGTGAATAATGATGTTGTAAGTATTAGGTAATTATTCGTTAAGGAAAAAAGTGTCGCTACTAGATAGAATTTATAGATGATACATAGTTAGTAATGCTATTATACATTTTAATCGTAATACAAAAAAGTACATGTACGTACTAGCTAATATTACTAGCTCACAGCTAGATAACTAAAATAAGCTCATGGCTGGCTAGTAAAAATTATTTTAAAAAAGAAATTTTTTTTATTTTATTTTATTTTTTTTAATTTTAAGTGTACTGTAGCATTTTATTTTACTGGCATCTCCGATTATTACTGTAATTTATCTATAATATCGTATATTAATATTTTTATAATATCGTATATAAATATTTTTTTTTATTTTTATTTACTTTTTTTCCTCTGAAAAAATCCTTGGTACCCGGGGAGATTCGATCCTGAAACCCTTGCATTACGATCTGTGGACGTTCCTCACTAAGCCAAACTCGAATCGATGTATTAGATAAATTTGTTCTTTATATATGAAAATTTTTCTTTTACTAACAGTGTGCTTTGCTTCGGGTAACAAATAACACTCCATTGTTTCAATAAGCCTAGACTCCAGACTACAGACGTCGAGACACTCGAGACGTGTATATATATACAACGTTTGTGGTTGGAACAGTTCCATGGTTCTTTTTCAAGTATAAACTGTGAAAGTGTATGTGACGTAAAAACAGAAACTTTTATTGTGTGTACATTGATAAAAATAATTAATAATTATTTAATAATTTTTGTAATAATTAATAATTACTGTAATTAAAAGTGCAATAATGTCGAAGGTATGTCCTGTATATTAAGTATACATATATTTACATATTGTTTTATTTTCACTGCATGTGTTTGAATTAATAAACAATTATGACTGTTTTAGATGATAACTTTACAAAGAAAGAAGTCGTATCAGATTGTGCAATTTATCGTAGATAATTCAATTGATTGTGTACCATTAATTTGGATATCATTAAATTCTGAAAGTTTTCAGCTTGTCACAAAATTTATGTCACCCCTTTATACCAAACAAGCTTGTAAAGATTTTCACAAATTAGTGGAAGCCGCAACATATCCAGAAGACAGTTGGCCTACTTATGGCATTATTTTAATTGACGAAGCAGGTATGATAAATAATTTTTTTATTAATTATTAATTTATAATTATATTAATTATTCATTTATACTTTATATATTTATACAATACTTTTATACAATATTTTTATATTAATTAATTATACAATATTTTATTATAATTTTTATATTATTATTAATATAATTAATTATAATTATAATTTTTATATTATTATTAATATAATTAATTATATAATATTTTTATATTAATTAATTGATGATTTTATAAAATATAATTATTATTTTTAATTATTCTAATAGACTCTTACACTGAAGCATTAAAAAAATTAATGAATTAAAACAAAATGAGTATTATGTATATACAACAGATTGTGATTTAAATGATGAAACACCTAAATTACCATTAAAAACCGTTGGTTAATACAACAGTGATTGATATGAATGGAAAGAACTTTCCTTTATTATTGTAATTTTGGAGTTTTTTCTTAATATTACTAAATATTATTTTTGTTAGATAATAGTTATGGATAACGCAATAGACGCTAAAACAACTTTATCTAGAAATGTATTAGTTTTAATACGAAAATTTTTTCACTGAGATCTGGCTATGAAATACACTTGCGTAAAAAAGATTGAAAATAAGCTAACATTAAAGCCACCACTATTTTATGACTGTATCAAGAGTAAAACTTTATTATTAAATAACGCAAGTAATTGCTTAATCTGCCTTTTTATTTATTAACGATTATTAATTTTAGATCTTTTTTTTACTAAAAGTCGTAATGGCAAAATTCGTAAATCGAATTTATGCGAGAAAGCTTTTGATAAGATCTTTGGTCCTGTTCTTACAAATTCAAAAGACTGGAAAGACGATATCTTAATGATACGAAAGAAAATAATGCCGTGGGTAATATTGAAACAGACGATTTGGAAAATGAAGGATAATCAAACGTAATATATCTGCTGTGTATTAAAAAGCAATATTTTTAAAAGTTGAAATTTTTTATTTTAATAATTGGTATTGTATACAATAAAATGTATACATTTATATAATAATATTATAATAATAAATGTAAATGTATTAATGTACAAAAGGCATTACATAAATTTTTTCATATTTACAATTTTTTTTCTCATATGATATACGCACCAAAATCATTTTTTTAAATATATGTTGTAATTTGAATTGAATAATGTCAGTTGATATATTTGTGTTTAATTGCCACATACATAAATGGGCAGAACTAGAAGAATAGTTAAAAATTGATTTTTTAGGTATCCATTTCAAACTATTGAGTTGTATTTTGTCTTCATTTTCATTTGCGTATCCTAAATTTGTTAATTTTACAATAGTACCATCACTCAACATTATTATATCGTTTGGTTGCTTTATAATTAAAACAATGTTCTTATATTTTAATTTAATGATAAAACATTCATTATTATTTGTTTTGCTCGTCTTTATAATTTCAAACTGCTTGGGAATAACTGATTGATTAAGTACATAATTTTGTTCATACATTCGCCGACAGATCTGAGCAAGTGGCTTATTTGCAGTATTCGTCTTATTGACCCTAGTTTACTTTCGAATGGAAATGCCGAGATATTATTTAATGTATAGTTATTATTTTTGACATCATCTGCCAGATGAAGGAGATAATGTGTATTAAGAGTTTGCGATTCTTCTCCGTAATATTCGGGTAACAGTAAGAAAAAAATTTTTAGATAGGAACTTGCAAGTTCATTAAATGTTTGAGCTAAACCTTCAGTACATAATATTCGGAATGCCGTATGAAAAAGTAAAAAATGATCATATAATTTTGAACTCAATATTCATTTAAATAAGATGGGACCTGCATATAGTAAAATAAAACGTAACTCTGATGCTTTTAAGTTAGGCACTGGAATACGAATTTTTCTTTGAAATTCGTATTCCAGGAATATTGAGTTCAAAATTATATGATCATTTTTTACTTTTTCATACGGCATTCCGAATATTATGTACTGAAGGTTTAGCTCAAACATTTAATTCGTCAGGAATAAAAGATTTTAAATATACAATTCTTTCAAATAATTTTGCCTGATTTTGTGCATTGAGTTTTACTCGACTTTTGTTAAATATCAAATTTAATATATATAATTTTTTAGTCACACCTAAACAGCAAAGATGCATATAATCCAAGGTAAAATTAGTAATCATATTAATTGGTGGTTGAATACGTAGTAGTGGAAAAAATCCGGTATGATGTTCTTTCTGCTGTTGTATTCGAAATGATTCGTCGGATCGTTTATTAGAATCTGCTTCAGGATAAATAACACGTCTTGAATTCTTTCTTATTGTGACAAATCTTCCATATATTTCACATCTTTCACAAGCTGCAAAACCTCCATGACCTTTTATCTGTTTCAAAAATTTTCGAGCTGGAATATCACATATAATGTGTTCTAAAACCACTGAAAATAGTGTTGTAGGGAGTTCTAACCTAGATGCTCGAGGGAGGTGCGGGGGCGGGGGGGGAAACCGCGAGCGCGGGGGGGATGACGTCACGCAGATCCGAGGCGCGATTTGTAGACGAGGGGTACGTGGAGAGGGGGAGAGGTCCGCGACACAGTTGTAGATCCGCAGCGCGGTTTGCAGACGAGGGGTACGCGGAGAGGGAAAGAGGTCTGCGGTGCTGTTTGTAGACGAGGGGACAGCAGAGAGGAGAGAGAGGTCCGCGGTGTAACCGATGGGTCCGCGAGTAGAGAGATGGATAGAGAGAGACGGTGCGATAGACGTTCGCAACGCGGTAGACGGAGACGCGTGGTATAGGATAGGATAAAGAGTGCGCTATGTGCATTGTACATAGCGTAGGACAATGAGAGCATGATGTGGTGGGAAAAGGAGGAAAGCACAATAGAATGTAATTAGTGTGAGAGAGAAAGAAGGAGGGTGCGGAGAAAGGATAGCGGGAGCGCGAGAAGACGGAGGCTAAGGCGTACGCGAGAACGCAGATTAAATTTTTTATATATTATTATATATATATTATTATATATATATTAAATATTATCTAATTAAATCTAATTATATCTTATTATATATATATTAAATATTATCTAATTAATTCTAAGAGGAGGAAGAAGAATGGGATAGATAAAGAAGGCGCAAAACACAATACACATATTTATCATAAACATAATTTTTATTCAGAAAAGTGTGTATGTGTGTGCATATAAAGTGTGTGTGTGTGTGTTTTTAAAAATGAAAATATAAAATATAAAAAACTAAATCTAACGAGATATATAAATATAAAATATAAAAAGATATAAAAAATCTAAGATCTACAATATAAAAGATGAAATTATAAAATATAAAATATAAAAATATTTAAAAAAAACTAAAAATCGGTGGAAGAGAGACGGAGGGGGAACTCGCGACGGCTGCTTCTGTAACAGAAAAGAAAATGAACATTTTTATTAGTATTTTAAAAGAAATATTTAAAATTTGGGCATACTCACAGTACGAGGACTTCTCTCCGAACAATCTGCGGAGGCAAAATACATCCACGTACAAATATGGGAAGAACTCGTCTAAGAAGCGAGCACGAGGGCCGTCGCCCCACAAATCCTCAAATTCAGTATAATCGCGGTTGAAGGTCCACCACCGACGCACCTCTTTCATGTGCGCAATATTAATATATCCTGGGATGAGGTTGTGGTAACATTGATATTCCTGTAAAAGAAAAAAACATATAAATATATTATAAATAAAAAAGCGTATAAAATAATAATAAAATTACTTACATCACCAATTGGGACGTGGAAGTAACGATATTAGTAATGCTGTAAAAGATAAAAGCGTATAAATATAAATATAAATATAAATATAAATATATTATAAATGAGAGCGTATAACATAATGAAAAACTACTTACATCCTCGAATAGCACATTCACCAACGCTCGGAACAGAGCGTGGGCCAAATTCTTGACCCAGCGAAGTTCCACGCGACGATAGCCCGTTTCGAACATAGCGTCGAGAAAAGACAATATGCTCGACATTTTAACATCTTCACAAAAGAACTTTACTTCACTGGATCACTGACAGATACCTTATGTCAGTTCCAGCGAGGGCTAGGTAACGTCTCGGTAAAAAAAAAATGGGTAGGGGATGTGCATGACATAAGAGTTAGCAACAAATGCTTACTCTTTATAACTGATAAAGAATTAAAAGCTGATGCGAACTGTCGCTCCACACAGCATTTATACAGATAATTCTAATTAAATAGCGACACAATCAAATAAGCATCAGACATCTATTGAAACATTGATCAACATGGATCTAAACATTGATCAACATCGATCTAAACATTGATCAACATCGATCTAAACATGTTTGAATCATATTATACAGTACCGACCAAAAATATATTACCGTTAGTATTTTTGAGTATAATTTTATTTAAAGTGCATGGATATTTATAATATCATAATATATGTTTTGATAGTAAATACAACTTACTAAATAAAATATTTTTCATAAAATATAAAAATTTAATTTTAATAATATAAAAAATTAATTTTATAAGTAAGTAAATTAAATTAAATTTATGCTCAAAAATCCTAAAGGTGATATATTTTTGGCCAGTACTGTACATCAAATAAATATCTTAATATCATGACTTGAAATATAATACCAGATGCAGCTGCACCATGAAATGTAATATTAACCACACAGATGTATACATGGCTAAGAGATATAATACTTGCTACAGATTGATCCAACCACTATCATATATCAAACAAACACCTATCGAACCATGTTTGAATCACTATCGTACATCAAATGAACATCTATCGAACCGCGATGAACATCTATCAAACCATGTTTGAACCACTATCGTACATCAAACGAACGTCGATCAACATTAAACGAACGTCGATCAACATCAAACGAACGTCAATCAACATCAAACGAACGTCGATCAACATCAAACGAACCATGAACGACATGAATTTTGATTTTTTTTTCGCGTTTAAAGATGTCAAATATTCCACGTCTATTGTTTGCTGAAATGCAGACTAATAGAAAAATGCATTACGTACTGTAATATAATACATGCTACAAGAAGAGGATAAAAAAAGATAATAATAATAACACACATGTATTGTAACAATAGTTTATTATAAATATGGATTGATCAAATCTTTATGATGATAATTCGACCACCAATTGAATAATTTAAATACATTTGTAAAGCACAATTTCGTACATGCTTATCGCAACGCAGAGTAGCATTTAATTTATCTAAAGCAGGAACGTCATCATAGTCGTTATCTAATGTCTCGATAATAAGACCGATTCTCTTATCGTTTTTCAGTAAATTTGCCAACCATTCTCGTTTTTGTCCTTTGACATACACTCGAGAAGATGCATCTTTCAACGTCACGGCGTCAGTGATTAAACGTTTGGCCCTGTAGTACGGAATGTTTCCATCTTCCCATTGCAGATTGTGATGTTTTCCAATCAACCATGCAACTTGAGATTTCTCAGATCTCGTGAGCAAATAGAATGGTGTAAGACTCGTAAAAATATAATGAGAGAGGACAGAGCCCTTTGTCAGAATCGCAATTTCTTTCACGATAAACTTTCCTCCAACAATAAATCCTTGCAGATCTACAAACGTTGGCACAACCATAATGAAATGATATTGGCGAAAACTACGACGGACGACTAATGTCGATCATCGAGTATCGCTAGTTTTATAATGTTATAATGTTATAATGTTAGAACATTGGAGGGGATTATTTCTGATTCATGTAATTTTACGGACAACATTTGTCAACGGGTTATATTCGACAATGCGATCGTGCAAGATGAGGCAATATGCGGTAGTATTTGCGGGTACGTCTAGCTTACATTCAAATTCTATTCTTACGTCCACGGTAGCATTTTTGACAGACTCGTTTTGTCGCGAGCAGTCAATGATCGTGAAAAGATCGCACTCTAGAAATTTTGCCATGGTAAATAATACATTATCATTATTGCATCCGTAATAAGATTTACGAAAACGCGCATACATGTCGAATAGGATAGCGTATCTCTTTTTATCAAAATCCAAATTTAAATCATCATACGGATAAAAATCAGAATTTAGATAGAGTTTAACGTTTGTCAATTTGCAGTCGTCGAATTTGGTAATATCTTTCGACGCGACATTTTTTCTATCAGTCTGTAGTGCAAAGATTACGTATCGCGGTTTCTCCAGCTGAGAGGCAGTTTTCACAGTCCACGAATGCTTGGTCGTACTGTGTAGCAAAGGAAATTCGTATAGATTCCATATAGAGCGAAAACTCATGTTCAAGTATCTACCGCTCTCCAACGCTCGTAGCAAGGACAGTTTACTAATTTCGTTCAATATTACGTGAGGCATACGCCATTGTATTTTGTGCAATTCAATCTCAGCTTCAGCAGCCTGAGCTCCAAACAGACAATTGTTGTCGTTGCGTGAACGTATTAGAATCAATTCATGCGAGCGTTAATCACAACGCGCTTATAATCCTCGCAAAATCCAAGCAACATGTTGAGCGGCGCGCAAAAATTGAAGTAACCTTCGCCACCATTATTTGCAACTATATTCCAAGCAGCATTGTGCAAGATTTTACTTCTCTCGTGTGTAAGCGAAATGTAGTTTTTAATCGTGCAAGTTATTCCAACGTTTCTGTTGCGATCAATTTCCACACCGTTGAGTTTATATCGAAGTTCATCAAACATGAACGCAACACAATTATTTCCCAATAGCATTAGTTCATCCTTTTTTCTTATCGTCAATTTTCCTTCGACGTAAAGGAAGCTTTCGCACGGCAACGTGTACAAATCCTGATGCTGTATAGGTATCCGTATCTCATCGCTATATCCAAGTGTTGTATTTGCGTATGGATTGTACGTATGAGTTTCAATCTTTACTATACGGTCGTCAAAGATCGTTCGCTTCCAATGTTCAAAATGTCAATCATTCTTTCAATTATTTTGTACGACAAATCCCATAGACTTTAAAAATTCACGATTTAACGCGCTGAGCTTCTTTTTAGCGTAACCAGACACCTGATTGTTGTCACCAGACACCGCTCGCCTCCTCGCAAAAGTATTGTCCCTCGTAAAGATATTGTCTCTCGCGTGCTCCGTTTCATTCAACATGAGCATACTATTTTTGACGTCGTCGTAAACGTGCAATCGTACGGTAATTTCCTCTCCTCGAAAATCGAGCAATCGACCCTCCTGATCCACAACACATATCGTTAAATCAGTAATGCGATCGGTAGATAAATGATTTGCGTGGGCGTTTCCGATATCTTATATCTCGGTGGTACGCTCGGAGAAAATTCATGTATCGTGTGTACGCGCTTGCTATTGCTATATGCACCAGCGGTCACACTGCATTCTATACAAATAATGTTTACGTTAATAATATTTTTTGGTATATCCGATTCGAAAAATTTTCAAACAAACAGAGGAAAGGAATTTTATAATGCAAATGTGCAAAAACTCATGAAGAAACATAACATTAATCATTATTCAACGTATTCCATCATGAAAGCCTCGATCGTGGAACGATTCAACCGCACTTTAAAGAACAATATGTGGAAATTGTTTACGCTAAATGGTAATTACAAGTGGATCGACGCTTTATCCCAACTCGTTGCAGAATATAACGCGCGAAAACATCTCACTATCAATATGAGACCTATCGATGTCCTACAATCGCTGATAGACTTTTAAATACAGTATACAACAATGTAAAAATTGCTGCTCCAGCGAGATTCAAAGTAGGTGATTCGATACGTGTGAGTAAATTCAAGACTATTTTTGATAAAGGTTACACACCAAATTGGTCGGCCGAAGTGTTTAAAATTGTCAAAATACAGAATACTAATCCCGCGACATATATATTAAAAGATTCGCGCGGAAATCCAGTAGCCGGAGGATTTTACGTATACGAGCTACATAACGTTGCTAACCCCGACGTGTATCTCGTGAAAAAGGTGATACGTAAAAAAGGAGATGAAGTTTTTGTGAAATGGCTGGGACTTGATAAATCGACTTGATAAAAACAACTCTTGGATACATAAAAATAATTTATTATAAACATATAACATAATAAAGATATACATAAATTTACATGAATGAATATATATATATATATATATATATATATATATATATATATAATTTATATTTACAATAAATAAATACAGTTATTTACAATAAATAAATACAATTATTTACAACGGTATTTTATAATGTCCCCACGGTAACGTATCAGTAGTTGTAGGTACGACATACCGCTTGTCGTCGTACGGACTAGAGCAATTTTTGTTTCGCGAATGGTGTATAACTTGTGCAATTTTGATCTTATACACGATTGACTACGCGTCATTTCAATCTCTTCGTTCAAACACCGCGTGTAATCGTCAAACATTATCGTTCTTGCGACAACGTTACTCTTGACGCCTTTTACCTTTTTCGTATCCTTCTTACCATCCACGCGCAACGCATACATTTTTGCTCTAAGCCCGACAAATTCAGTCATTATGGTACCGTTGTTTTCATCCTTCATTAGACCCGGTACCTTTTTATTCACGAACGGTATACCATATGCATTATCTATCGCATAGTCGCTCGTATCAAATCTGCTGATATCGCGTTTCATATTCTCGTACACATCGTCGCACTCAATGTGATATATAAGACTATCCGTGTCAGTGTACATAACTTTGCATCTTTCCCGATACATTGGTACCATATAATCGTGGTGAAATTCGTACAAATATGTCTTGAATATATCATAAGAATACACATACCCACGTAAATTGGTTTGTAGAATTTCACCTCGAGTTTACGTAATTCCACAGCGATTAGATTTTCCGAAAAAACGCTCCTGCTATGAAAATTTGGTTTTGCAATCAATGCCTCTGCGCCGTACCTTTCGTACCATTTTGTTAAAAGTTTAACATCTACGCGATTGCGCACATTTTCCATCGTTTTGCCAAACACGGCATTATTCATTAGTTTGTACAAATTTTTTTCAAATTCATTTTTCGCCAGTGTTCTAAATTTTGTGTTGAGTTCTATATAAGTACGGAGCCACGGAGATTGAGTGAATTGTAATATACGATGAATTTTTGCAACACGAAGACCGTGACGGGAACATTGCTGCAGGTTGCAGTAGTGTATCACGTAACGCTTCTTATCGTATAAGGTTGCGAGAAGCTTGTCCTCGCGCTTGCCAGGTGGTTTGTCGCGTGTCGGACAAAACGGTAGGTCAGTGTGCGAATCGTGAAGATGTTGCGAATACTCAAGGTCGACTTCGAGGATGTAGCCTGTAGACGAATCGAGCGCGATCGATGATACATCAAAATTGGAAACATTATCGACCCACTGAAAATCGGCATAGGGTAATGGTTGACACATTGCCCATTTGTATAAATTATTAACATCGAAATACATCAAGTACGTTGATGGTTTCGATGAGTCATACGACTGCATGTACTTGTTATTAGCACGCGCGTACCTGTTGGAACATTGACTCAGATCACCGCGTATACCTCGTTCGATAAACATAACCATGTCAATGTCTGTGAGTAATTCAAATATAATTTTCGTATGCTTTAACATGGCGTCCCACATGTAGTCGGGAAGAGTATAGTAATACGCAGGGTCGAGCCCATAACTCTTGATACAACTCTCGCGGAAATTTTCAAAAATGTCAGCTAGTAACAAGACGTCACAGACGATTTTTAAATACAGATCGCTATATTCGCCTAGCGTTCGAATTGAGAATCGCTTCCACACAATCTCAGCGTGCGTGTAATTGCTCTCGGATACTGCGTTACCTGTCAAGGAGCTGTAAAATGATTCTCGCAAAGATAGACACGCATCATGCAATTTATCTACGCAGTCAATGTACTCGTACGGGAAGACACATTTTCTTGTCAGTAAATTGAAATCCTCGGCGTATAAATTTTTAAATTCCATTTGTAAAATTTTGAGTTTATCCTTGCTCAGAAAAGATGCCAATTTGTCGAGACTTGTTGTGAGAAATTTATATGAATCTATGAAACGTAATTTAATGTGATTTCCCGATTTGTCTTTCGTACCCTTAACATATTTTGTAAATGAAATATATTTTTCTTTTGTTATCGGAAGTAAATCGATTCCCCCTTCGAACGCTGTGGCTATTTCCTCGATTATAAAGTGAGAATCATAACCGGATAAATTGTGAAATACTATTAGAATGCAAAAAGATTCTTTCTAATTTAGATTGCAATTTGAATGCGCGGGACATCTGTACCGTCCGGTCAAATGACAATGATCGCGTACGCGCGTATCATCATCTTCCACGAATGGTTTCTCACATATATGGCACTGAGTCGCGCTTCGAAATTCTTTCCATTCATCTTGCGTTAAATTTAACATGGGGACATTGGTTGTTAAAATATTTTCTACACGTAGCGCCAAATTTTTAAGTTCGTCAGCGAACCACGCAAAGCAATTGGCTTCGATAACGAATTATCGTACGAGCAATGTACATAATAAGCGATACTAAATACTTGGTGATGTTGATAAAAATTTTCTTCTTCCTTTTTCACCAAAACGCACTCCAGATCGGCATACACGACGAAAGGTAGTCGCTCCTTCCTATTGTAGTTGGCGAATGCGAGCCGCCAGTCCTTATCGCTCGGTAACCGGATAGCGCAGTCGTTCATCTTTACACAGTCTACTGTATGCGACTGTAGTTTCTCGTCCGAGTGAAAATGGTGCATGCATCTGTAAAATAAAAGTTAAAATTTTTATATCCCTGTTTTAAATATTTTTAGACAGTTTTATTAAATATACATACCGATCGCAGATATATTTTTGACCATTGTGTTTGCTGAGTTGCGAATTCACGAGCCTGGATAAATTCTTGATCCACGTGAAATGTCTGATATCTCGCGCATTTTACACGTAGAGCAAGTTGACGTGCTTGTCCTTCTTTTGCTCCGTAAGACGTAACGGGATAATGTTTTCATTCTCGATGGTATACACATTGATTGAAATGTCATTATAAATTTCAATTTTTTAATTTGATTAAGAGTGACTGGAAACTCAATATCTTGGAGATTCAGTACTGTTGTATAATGCCGGTACGACGATTGTCGGTCTGTGTGTCTTTCAACTGGATACAGAGCAGCCACCACCGCCCACGCAAAACATGCATTGTCTTGAGATTGCACGTTAACCACTGCTCGTTTCATTATTATCTTTCGCGGTAATTGCACGCAACATCCGGCGCGCATAAGATTATATTTATTTATATTTACTGTCAAATTTAGTATAGATAATGCCCATCCACTATCGCGTTCCTGAAATTCTTCGAGCGATGCAAGGATGGGCTCGACGACTCGCCGTTCATACCACTCGCGTAAATCGGATGTACGAAAGAGTTCAAAGTTTCTCGTATCGATTGATTTATTGGCGCGCTTATCGCCCGCCACAAACTCGCCGTTAAACACTGTATTCACTTTCACACTGTTGTGTTTTTGCATAACGTCTCGCACATGCTCGAGCACAATGTCACTCGCATCTTCCAAAAATTGACGAGGTTCGATGTGATTATAATTTATAACCGCACCAGTCATGATACGACCTTCGAATGCCGTATCGATCTCTCGCCAAATCAATCCATTTTCTCGTGAACTGCATCCTGCACCCGCGTGTACGAAACGCCTGCGCAACACATTTTTCAATCTTTCGAGTCGCGCGATTCGAGCAATCAGCGATTGTCAATTTCCGATCGATAATCGTGGTCGTTTAATTCGACTTTGTTCTTCCAACGACTCGATACATTTGTTACATTGAGCCTCCCACGCAATGTACTCTCCACTGAATTTATCCGGGTGGATTGCTCCCACACAATTTGCTCCGCCATGTTTTTCAGACCGACAACAAGATGCACGACTCGAAAATAATGGAGGTGCACCTCTTTGCAGCGATTTTATATCGCGATTCATAGACGTTTCTATCACGCATGTCGCGATTTGTCATCTAACGATGACGTTATGTCGAAAAATTTTTTTTTGCTGTATTTCAAATATTAGCAGCTGCACATTGGCGCTCGAAAGTTTTGCAGTTTCAAGTTACATGCAGCTGCGGATTTGTCATATCTCATTGGATTGTCACCTATGGGTGACGTCATCTCAAAGATTTGTCATATTTTGCATATTAGCAGCCGTATATCGGCGTTCGGAAGATCCGCGGCTTCAAATTACATATAGTTGCATTTCGCGATTTGTCACGCACACTTTAAACATTTTAGTAAGATTCGTTAGCGCATGGATAATTTGTAGTTTCAAATTACATGCAGCTGCGAGTTACTTTTTGATAATTTGTCACATATATTTAGAATATTCAGGTGTGATTTCATCAGAAAATGTTGTCGCACCTCGGCGCATGGAAAATTTTAAGCGTATTCAGCTAAAATCTTTGGGGATGTAATTATTAATTAGCAGCTGTATATAGGCGCTTGGAGAAAAAAGCTTGCTGTATCAACAATCACTCCCTCCACATTACAATTTGTAGTGCTAAATTGTGAACAATAACCCCCTCCACATTGCAGTGTGTAGTGCTAAATTGTGTTTTAATACTTAAAATAATTTAGTATCGTGTTAATCGTTTGTGGTCTCCGCCAAAGAAAGCAACATGAATTATTACGTCCCGATTACGGACACTCTGCCAAAGAAAGAGTTAGTTTTATTTTTTTTTAAATAATATTTTTATTATTTATATTAGTTTTAAATAATATTTTTAATATTTATACATATATTAATATTATTTTTTAATAACATTTTTCTAAAATTTTGTAGCATTTCATCCGAGTCTCGTCGCGCGGGTCGTATCTTCGGAAGAAAGTATGCTCTAACCCCAACATCATACAAATACTTGGAGATTGGAATAAGCGTCGGAGCTATGTCATATGTAGAATTACTTGTTGGTGATAACCGAGGCAATCAAATAATATTGCCTATCGTTACCTGGCACTCATTGATGCAGAAACGTGCCGATATTGAACGACATGTACAATCGACTGAAAGTGAGCTATTATGGATCTGCGATCTATCTATCCAAATGATTACATTAACTGATTCCAAGATTGTTAAATTAACATTATCTAATAATTCTTTGTATATGCATCCGCAAACATTGGTGCATTTATTCGATTTTGAACACTGTATCGATCATATGCATTTCTGGCTGTGTCAGAATACATATATTGTAAATGAAAAGTTTAAACAATTTGTTAGCGTTTTGCAACGCAACATTATCACTAACGTTTACGATGCGGTAAAAGTGATACGTGAGAGTGATGCGTTTCACGGCAAATCACTCGTAGATTGTGAATTGTTAACATGTACTGCAAATAATTTACTCTATGATGTTTGCAATAAATAAATTACCGTTTTTATTACTGATTTTTATTATTTCTTTCTTCACCTATTTTTTATAAAATGTATAATGTATATAGTTGTATCTACATTCATTCTGCCAAAGATGTTGAAAATGCTGATGTAGATGAGACGTGATACTCGAGTTAGAGGGAGATGAGACGTGATACTCGAGTTAGACGGAGATGAGAGATGTGAGATTAAAATATATATATTTGGGAGGAGCGTGTACCATAAAAGAGTTTGCGACCATCCTTGTGACAATCTTGTCGCATCTGATAAAGCGAATTTGAAAGAAAACGCGAGTTTACGGTCATCCTTGTGACATTTTTTTTTGTTATATCTGATAAAAAAAAAACTTTGTGCTTATGGATGACTTGATGGACATTTCATCCGATTCGTTCGAGTCGTCCGATTCTTCCGAGTCGCCTGATTCACTCTTGATGAACATTTCATCCGATTCATCCGATTCGTCCGATTCGTTCGAATTTGCCGAGTCGTCCGATTCGATGGACTTTTCATCCGAGCATTCTGATTCGGATGTAGAATCCTTACACGATAGTGTTCTTGACGGTAATTCTAGTGATTTCAGTGATGTTGTGGAACCTATTATTCATACGTTAGATGATGTACAAGTTCGTACATACAATGAAATGAAACGACTGTGCATTATATCTTTTTATTATAAACCTGGGATTTCCGTTAAACACTGTATATCGTGTTTCATGCGATTGCCGGAGAGGTCACAGATTGGGAGTGATGTGGTGCGCACACATCAAAGTGAAGTTTATCAACAGATCCATAATTTACATGAATGCGGTGGATGTCTGAGACCGCTGTATCAATTAATACCGTGCAATTTTTGTCCGTTTTATATGAAAGAAGACTAATGCATGAAAAATAAAACTATTATTGTGTAAGTGTCGCGATAAGATGCAGTGGAGAGAACGCTCCGACGCCCTCGGTGGCTCTGTGACTTCTGTGGTGCAGTTTTTGCGAAATCGTGAAATTGGTTTGCCAAAGACTCATACGAGATCGTTAAAACTGTTTTTCGAGATTCGTGATGATATAGACTTTTTATGTGATGTGATCAATGAGGATACTGAAGTAGAACTTTTACAATTTGAGGATCCTGTTGTCACGGAAATGAAGCATCTCCGAAGAGAAAAGCTGCTACAGATGAAAAGAGAAAGAAGGATAGACATTTTAGAAAAGAGAAGAAAGCGACTTGCCTCTCACACCATTAATACACGCATGTGGTAAACAAAGAAGTTCTGCATGATTTGTGTATGTATTTATAATTTTTATAAAATTATAAAGATGTTAATAATGTTTTTTTTCAGAAGCCGCTGCGGTGCGCTCTCTCTCCCTCCCCTTATTTTAATTTTTTTTATTTTTTATATTATTTATTTTATATTGTATATTTTATATTTTTTATGTTATTCAATTAGAATTATCTGTATGAATGCTGTGTTGAGCGACAGTTCGCGTCAGCTTTTAATTTTTTTATCAGCTGTGAAGAGTAAGCATTCGTACTAACTCTTATGTCATGCTCATCCCCTACTCATTTTTTCACCGAGACGTTACCTAGCTCTCGCTGGAGCTGGCATAAAGTATCTGACTGTTGACGAGTGAGTGGAGTTAATTATCTATAGTAAAAAAAAATGTCGAAAGTACTCGCATTCATGCAAGCGATGTTTGAGACGGGATACCGCCTCCTACGGCTTCCGGAATAGATCGACCATCGCCGGTACCATCGCCGCCGCGCACTTCAAAGAGCGCGAAATTTGGCCCGCGCCCTATTCTAGGCGCTACTGGAGGTCCTGTTTGAAAATGTAAGTAGTTTTTATTATTATTTTTATACGCTTTTTTTATTTATAATATATTTATAATATATTTATATGTTTTCTTATAGATTTTCGAAATAGGTGCTTATCATGTGCCTGGATATATAAGCGTAGCGCATATGGAAGAGGTGCGCTGGATGCGAGCCTACAAAAAGGAGTGCGCGGAATGGGAGAATTTGTGGGGCGATGGCCCCCGCTCCCGAATGTTAGACGAGGTCTACCCAAAAATGTACGTAGACATTTTCTGTCTCCGCAGGCTGTTCGGAGAGCAGCCCTATTGTAAGTATGCTCAAATTTTAAATATTTCTTTTAAAATACTAATAAAAATGTTCATTTTCTTTTCTGTTACAGAAGCAGCCGTCGCGAGTTGCCCCTCCGTCTCTCTTCCACCGATTTTTAGTTTTTTTTAAATATTTTTATATTTTATATTTTATAATTTCATCTTTTATATTGTAGATCTTAGATTTTTTATATCTTTTTATATTTTATATTTATATATTTCGTTAGGTTTAGTTCTTTATATTTTATATTTTATATTTTCATTTTTAAAAAAACACACACACACACACACTTTATATGTACACACATACACACTTTTCTGAATAAAAATTATGTTTATGATAAATATGTGTATTGTGTTTTGCGCCTTCTTTATCTATCCCATCCTTTTTCCTCCTCTTAGGATTAATTAGATAATATTTAATACATATATAATAAGATATAATTAGATTTAATTAGATAATATTTAATATATATATAATAATATATAAAAAATTTAATCTGCGTTCTCGCGTACGCCTTAGCCTCCGTCTTATCGCGCTCCCGTTATCCTTTCTTCGCACCTTCCTTCTTTCTCTCTCACATTAATTACATTCTATTGTGCTCTCCTCCTTTTCCCACCACATCATGCTCTCATTGTCCTACGCTATGTACAATGCACATAGCGCTCTCCTTATCCTATCCTATACCACGCGTCTCCGTCTACCGCGTTGCGAACGCCTAACGCGCCGTCTCTCTCTACCGCGTTGCGAACGTCTATCGACCCTTCTCTCTCTATCCATCTCCTTACTCGCGGACCCATCGGTTACACCGTGAACCTCTCTTCCCTCTCCGCAAACCCCTCGTCTACAAACCGCGCCGCGGACCTCTTCCCCTCTCCGCGTACCCCTCGTCTACAAACCACGTCGCGGATCTGCGGCTGTGTCGCGGACTTCTCCCCCTCTTCGCGTACCCCTCGTCTACAAACCGCGTTGCGGACCTACAGCTGTGTCACGAACCTCTCCCTCTCTCCGCATACCCCTCGTCTACAAATCGCGCCTCGGACCTGCGTGACGTCATCCCCCCCGCGCCTGCGGTTCTCCTCCCCGCCCTCGCACCCCCCTCGAGCACCTGTGTTAGAACTCCCTATAACACACTACTATTGAAAAATGTTAATTCATAATATTAATTCCATCTCGGTACAGAATATTTATTTTTTCAATGAAATCATTCATGAATTCCTTAATATCACGAGGTGTTGAGTTTCCGTTATATAGAGCGACAATAAATGGTTGATATATATATCTGGTTTAAAAATAACTTTGCACAAAATTGGCCACAATTGTTTACTACCACAGTCATATGGAGATGCACCATCAACATTTGCTTGCAAATGTATAATATTGGATGAATGAATGTCGACATTAATGCAATTCTTAATAAGATGTTGTTCAAGTCCTATGTAAACAAACTCTCCAATAGTATATCTGCCGCCTACATAGGTCGTATATTGTATGATGCTTTAGTAGTCTCCAAAAATGTTTTTCCATTATTTGGTAGTTGAAGTAAAAGTCTTTTTCGTAGAATATTTAATAACATATCTATATGTTTTAGTGAAATATTACATGTTACTGCCTAAGAACGTAGTTCAGCAATTTCAGGAACTTTATTTTCATTTTCAATTATGTCATGGAGTTCTTCAATATCATAATTTTCTTTAGTATCATTATTGTCTATATTTTCTTCATCATCGTTGCAATCACTGTTGTGATCATTTTCAATGATTTTATTATCATCATCGTCATTATCAGTAGACTCGATAGACTCATAAACTTCATTATGTTCTCCCACATTTTCTTCATTATCATTATTTACATATTCATTATCAGTAGACTCTTGTACTTCTTATAATTAATAATAAAGAAAAATAAAAAATAATAAAAAAGATAATCTTTTATAGTTTATAAGAAAGAAAAATATATTTTCTACTTTTTTATATATTTTTTTATTATAGCCTAAACTAAAATATCAATTAAAAGATTAATTATGCAAAAAATGTAGTTTTATATAATTAACGTTAACTTTTAACTTTTTAACTTAACTTTTAACTAAGTTAGTTTTTGTTTTTAACTTTAAATGTTAACTTATTTAATTTATTGCTAATTAACTTTCAACTTAACTTAGTTAAAAAAAAATTAACTTCCCCAACCCTAATATGTATATATGTTTCATTACAGCTTTTTGTTAGCCAAATATGAGATGACAACAAGATAAATTTTATATAATTTAACGCCATTTATAGCTCAAAATAATTAGACAATGTGTAGATAGAAATTAGATTCATATTACGAGAAACTAATATTGTTTTTTTTTATTCAAAACTAGTGATAACCAGCCAATAACAATTTAATAACCATATAATTTTTATAGCTGAATACAATGTCACAGTTAACTCCAAATAACTAGGTAGTCACTAACTAAACATTTAAAGTAAAAAATATGTCGAAAATCTAGCTAGTAATAATAACATATCTACCTAGATATTCAATATAGTCTAAAATAGCTAATCACTAGCATTTACCTCAGATTAGTGAGACAGTTTTCCGGGACAAACTTTACATTAAAATTTTCTTAATAAAGATCAAATTTTTACACTAAGCACTAAAAATTTTTGAACATTATTTTACAGTAAAGTAATCAAAATGATGTAATTTTTTGAGTAGTAGTGATATTGATATTGATATAAAATGTGTAATAATTTTAATAATAATAAATTATTTTAAATAAGAGAAACTTTTGAAAAAAGTGTAAACAAGTTTTCTTAACATATTTAGATTCTGTAAATCTAAATAAAATAATTTTTTTATTGCTAGTTTACTTTCAATAGATTTGTAAATATAGTTAAAATCGATTTCTTTATGTCTCTTCAATTTTTTATTTTAAAATTATATCACGATGCGATAATTTTCATAACATCGAATTCTTGACTAGAATAGAATAGAATAGAATATTTATTTGATTCCCCTTAGGGATTTCAACTCTTACAATTATTCTTAAAAACTAGCTTAACCTAACCACTAACTTAACCTATCTCCTGGGAGTCTGCGACCGTGGGCAACCCCCTTGGCTCCTCTATGCTCGCACCCCCCTTATACACACACACACACATCTCCCCCCACCGGACTTCCGCTTCCTCTTGCTTGTTTCTTTCATCTTTCTTTTTGACTATTCTCAACCCCTCGAACCACTCTCTCTCCTCCTCTACCATTCATTCTCACTCTCTCCTTCTCTTTCATTCTTTTTCATTTCATCATCCTCCTCTATACCCCTCTCCCTTTCAATCATCCTTCGCTCATCCATCCCTCTCCCTCTCTTTCCTCTCCTAAAACCTATCTCACGTTATCCAACTTCCCCTTCCCATCTTCCACTCCCTGCATCCCTCCCACACATGCTCCCATGTCTCCGTCTCCCCTCCGTATATTCTGCACCGTCTTTTCTCCTCTTCTTCCCAGTATTTACTCTCCCTCATCTCGCTCCCCAATCTAAACTTCGCCACCTTTCTCCATCTGCTCTCCCCATCCCTTTTTCAGATACCTCGGTATCCCTTCCCCCTTCACCTCCTTGTACTATCTATTGAATTTCGCCTCCTCCATCTTTCCCCTTCTTTCCTTCCTCTGTTCCTCTCTATCCCTATCCTCTATTCCCTTATACCAATCCTCTCCTCTCTCCTCTCTCTCCACCATTTCTTCCACTCTTATCTCTCTATCCTTGAAAAAACCCTCTCTTTCCTCTTCTCATTTCGAGCTCACTTCCCCTGTCTTACTCCTATCCCTCATCTCCTCCATGCATCTCCTTGCCAACTCCCCTTCCTTTCCCTCCCTCAACCTCTTCTCAAAACCCCATACTCTTCTTCTCGCTCTCACCCTTAATTTCTCCCTCTGTAATTCTTCTCTCACCATATAACCCGGCATCCTGACATCTACTCCCAGAACCCATCTTAGATATCTCTCTTCTATCCTCTCCATTCCCTCCTTCTCTTTCCATCCCCATATCTCCGCCCCATACCCTAGCACTGCCCAGATCAACCTATCGAAAAGCTATAACCTCTTTCTTCAATCTCCTCCAAACCTTCTCTTTCCTATTCCCCATATCTGTCCCATTAACGCAGCCGCCCTCCTAATTCTATCCCTCACCTGTGCCTCCTGACCACCGTTTTTCTGTAGTGTGTACCCTAAATATTTGTACTCTTTTACCTCCTCCATCTCCAGCTTATCTTTGTCATTCTTCCTCCCCTCCCTCTCCTAAATCTCATAACTTTCGTCTTCCCTATGTTCACCTCCAGCCCCTTTCTATCCATGTATCTTTCCAGCCTATCCATCATACTTCTCATCCCTTCCTCCTCCTCCGCAATCAACACCAAATCGTCCACATATGCTAATGTGTACACCCTCTTCCCTCCTAGCATCACTCCTCCCCATTTAACTTTCTCCATTTCTTCCTCCAAGTCCGCAATCAAGATGTTAAACAGCATTGCACTCAGAGGGCATCCCTGTCTTACCCCCTTCCCAGTCCAAAAACTCTCCCCCATCTCCTGTCCCACTCTTATTCTGCTCTTTGTCTCCCCTATTATCTCCTCTATTCTCCTTGCCAGTCCCTCTCTCACCCCTCGTCCTCTCATCGACTCCAACAAAACCTCCCTATCCACTGAATCTAACGCCGCCTTTAAATCTACAAATAATGCCACCATTCCTCCCTTCCTTCCTTCCAGTTGCCTTCCTATCAAATAATTTACCACATACACATTGTCCATCGTTCCCATCCCCTTCCTAAACCCCGTCTGATTTGGCGGCACTATCCCCTTCTCCTCTACCTCTTCCCTTAACCTTTCCGTCAACACTGTCGCATAGACTTTATATAGTATTGGCATCAAGGTTACTCCCCTGTAGTCCCCCACCCTCTCTCCCTCCCCCTCCTTTACAATTGGTATCACTACCTCCTCTCTCCATCCCTCTGGCCATCCCTCCCCTCCCCACATCTTATTACAGAATCTCCATGCCCACCTCTCTAATTCTCGTCCCCCGTACTTCCACACTTCCCCTGGTACCCCATCTATCCCTGCCGCTTTTCCATTTTTTATTCTCTTTATCACCCCCCTAATCTCTTCTATTCCAATCTTTTCCTCATCCCCCTCCCCCTCCCTCCTAGCCCAGTACCCCCTGATCACTTTACTCTCTACCCCTCCTTGCAATTTCATAATACTCCCTCCATTCCTCCATCCCAATCTCCTTATTCACTCTCCTCTTTCCTCTCTTCCTCTCTTCCTCTCCATATTCACTAGCTCTTACACCTCCTCTTTTTTCTTAACCTTTCTTGCCTTCTTCTCCCATCTTTCATTCTCTTCCCTCTTTTTCCTCTTACACAACTCATTATACTCCCTCTTCTTACTCCTGTATCTCTCTCCCTCTCCCCCTTCCCTACGCCACTCCCTCAACTCTTTCCTCATCTCATTTTTCTTCTTCTTACATTCCTCATCCCACCATCCTTTCTGCTTTCTCTTCTTTCTTCTTCTTCCTTCCTCCGTTTCTCTTATCGCCTCTTTTATTCTCCCTTTTATTTCTCCCATCCTTCTCTCCTTTCTTCCTATTCTAACTCCCCCGACCTTTCCAACGCTTCTCTAAACCTGTTCCTTCCCTCTTCATCCCATATCCCCTTCCCGCTCCTCTCTCTTTCTTTTTCCCTTCCTTTCGTCTTTCTTCTCCTCTTATCCATACTTCTGAAAGATGATGGTCAGAATCTATCTTATCCCCCACTTTTAATTTCCTCACTTTTTCCTCCCCGTCCCCTATCACGTAATCAATTACTGTATCCCCCTTTCCCCCGGTAAATGTAAACTCCCCTCTCTCATCCCCTCTCACCATCCCGTTAAGTGTTCCCATTCCCCATTCTTCCAGAAACTCTATCAACTGTCTGCCTTTCCTATTTCTCTTCTTATCTTTCGATCGCCTTCCCCTCTCCTCCTCCCCTCCTCCGTCCACTCTTCCTCCCTCCTCTGCTGTCCTCGCAGAAATCCCCCTCTATTAGTGTTTTCACTCCCTCCTCTTCCTTTCTTGTCCACTTTTCCAATTCCCCTGTCATCTTCCCCACGCCCTCCCCCACTCCTATCACCCTCCATTTCTGTTCCCCCCACCTCAACCTGCCCACCATCATACCTTCCGTTCCCCCCTCTATCTTATATCCTTTCTCTAGGCACTCTCTCCTTATACCCATCAACATACCCCCCTTTGGTCTTCCTCTTTTCTCCTCCTTCTTTGCTACTTGTATCTCTCATTTTAACTCTCTTGGCAATTTCCTTTTCACCCTCTCCCAGCCCTTCTCGTCTACCCATGTTTCTGATGACACTACTACATCCCATACTCTCAAACCTCTCCAGAAATCCTCGCCTTTCTTTCTCAATCCAACCACATTCTAAAACACCGCTCTCCATCCCCCCTCCTCTCTTTCTCTCCCTTTCCCTTCTCCCTCCTCTCCCCTTCCTTCCCTCTCCCGTTCCCCTCCTTATCTACCCTGCACCCTAATTTTCCCTCTAATTGATCCTCCCTTCTGCTCTTCCCCTCCTCATCTACCAACCTTTCCTTCTTCTCTTCCCATCTCCACCACCTGTCTTCTATCATTATCCTCCCATATCCCAATCTTATCCTCTTCCCCGCATTCTCCTCTTTTCTCGCAATCTCCTCCAATTTCCACCTCATCCTCCTTTCCTTCCATGTCCAATCATCTAATATTCTCTCCTTCTCTCCTCCCTCAGCCCACTCTTCTTCCTTTATATCTCCCTTCTCTGCTCCTTATCCTGCAACCTCATTAACACCATTTCCCTGCCTTTCTCCCTGTCTCCCCCTAGCCTTTTCACCTCTTTAACCCTCGCCTCTGCCCCTATATCTCTTATTATCCTCTCTACCACCTCTTTTCTTTTTCCTTCTTTAACTTCTACTCCTCTTATTATTATATTCCTCCTTCTTTTCTCTCTATCCTCCATCTCCATTCTTCTTTCCATTCTCTTTTATCCTTCTCTCTATGTCCCCTCCCTCCTTTCTTCCCTTTCCTCTATCTCCTCTTTCCCCTTTCTCCCTCCAGTTCCATCACCCTCCTGTCTAATCCCTTAATACAATTCTTCAATTCCTCCCTTTCCTCCTTCCACCTCTCTTCCATCTTTCTAAATTCTTTTCTCAACTCCTCAATCCACCCCTTCATTCCCTCTTTCATCACCCCCTCCATCTCAACCCTCCATTTCCTCATCATCTCCTCTCATCCTCTCTTCTTTTTTCTATCTGGTGATCTAACCATCTTCCTACTTTTTAAAAATATACCCTTTTCGTTTCCCTCCCAGTCCTCTCTTTTCCTCTTTATCCATTCTTCCATATTCCCTTCACTTCCTCTTCTCTTCTTCCCAAACCTCGTGCTCTTCTCTAATCTCTCTGCCATTCTAAATTTCTCTCTTTTCAATTACGCCCTCTACGTCTATGCCTTATTTGCTCCTTATCCATTTGCTATCCACTTGCCTTTCTCTATGCTTCTTCCTCTATGCCTAAATCCTGTCTACTTGCCCTTCTTAATATCTTTACTTTCTATGCCCTGACTGTCACTTTTTCCCTCAACCTCTCTGTCCCTCTTTCCTCCCTATATTTCCCTCTTTCCACTCTCTCCACACACGTTCGTCACTCTCGCTCTCCTTCAATTGCCCTCACACACTCTCAGACCTCCTCTTTCACTTTATCCACCCGTTCACCTCACTTTTCATAGCCTCTTTCTCTCCACGTGTCACTACTCAATGCACCGGAAGCGGAAATCCCGAATTCTTGACTAATTATTGAATTATCTGTCTACTTAAATGATTTTTTACAAAGTAGACAGATACTAGAAAGAGATGCCAATAGTTTCTGATACTGTAAGTATGTGATACTGCGTTTCAATACTCTTATCAATCTTAAGTTCCATTTCACGCATATGTGTACATGTATCTATAGTATATGTTACATGTACCATATAAAATGCGCGCATATAAAACGAAAAATATCTGTTTCTTTATTTAAAAATTATATTCGAAAAAAGTATAGTATATTCAAATATAAAGTTGAAAAAAATCCTAGACTGCACAGAAAGGTCAAAAGACATCTTAAAGATATTTAAAAGATAATAAGACGTCTTTAAGTTGTCTTTTAAGCATTTTTTTAAAGATATGTGCTGTCTGGAAAGTAACGATAAAAGTAACTCTTAATTTTGTTACTCGTTATCGAAAAATGTAACAAAGTTACTTTTTCCATTACAAACAAAATTTGTAACGCCGTTACCATTACAGTTACCGAAAAAATCAACTGTAACGGTAACGACGTTACTTCCCAACTCTGTATATATTATATATTGTTACGTCTAGACTCGAAAAAGGATGAGTCAATGAAAGGACACGAATTACTCGTGTCGAAACGCGCTTCTTATGAACGCTTCTTTCGACTAGAACGAACTATACAGAGTCCTTAACTTGGCACAGATTTTCAAGCTTTCTTTTACTAGGCCGTTCGTTCGTTGGACCTTGTTCGGTACGGGAATTAAATCTCTGTTACACAAGATGGGACGTTGTGCGATTTCGAATTAAGGACATAGGAATGAGGTTAATTAATTAAATAAATTATTAAAATTAAACATTATAATTTATCATAAAAAATTTAAGAAAATAAAGAAAGTCAAACATACAGAACTTAACATTATTATCTGCGGTAACATAAAGACGAATACATATATTGTAAGTACTACTACTGGTGGTTGTATTTGTAATTATTATCACGGGTTGTATAAAAAGGTTTCGAAGGTGCTGGCTTTGGATATAAGGTATAATCGAATACTTAGTTAATCGATTCAATAATAACTACAAAGTATTTAACGACAACGACTGAAAAATATAAAACAACACTAATAAAATGACAACATAAGAAATATCACGACAATAGCATACGACAATAAAATATGGACAAAAAGGAATAAGAGAAATAGTTGTAACAATTATTGGACTGTATCTTTAATTTAAAGAAAGATATAAGAACTTTGAATCAAGTAAATATTTATCCCAATAATAAGTAATCAAATAAACCAGTATAAACGATTGTACACAAAAGTATTACTTGAAACGTATGCTTACAAACAAATAAATGTTGTCGAACAGAAATAATTATAGTAGCAAGAAAATGTACATAATATATATATAACATAAATAGAATCGCAGAAATGGTGCGATTAACGTATAACATAAAAACACAATATAAATCAATATAAACATATACATATAAAAATACAAGACATATAAACAGAGAAATATATAAAGAAACAATACATACATATATCAAAATCTGAGAACTTTACCCAATGCATAGAACTCAAAAGAATAATCTTAAACTATAATAACTGATTAATAATTTGAGAACTATACCAAATGCATAGAACTCAAAAGAATAATCTTAAACTATAATAACTAATTAATAATCTGAAAACTACACCAAATGCATAGAACTCAAAAGAATAATTTTAAACTATAATAACTAATCTGAGAACTACACCAAATGCATAGAACTCAAAAGAATAATCTTAAACTATAATAACTAATTAATATTTAATATTATACTTGTGGATCACCCTGTTGTAATGACGTCATTAACGATTGAACGATAGATTGCAAAATACAAATCAATCGTGTAATTTATCTGTGCTTTTGTTCAAAGTACTACGTATTGCAACCGCTATTGTTATAAAATAATATAAATAAGGCCAGAAATTACTTGAGAAATAAACTTTAAATGAAAAGAATTATAATCAAAAAAAAAATAGATAATGTAATATATCATATATGTTAATCACTTTAGAAATTAAGCCCTTGAAAAATGCATATAATATACTAATATCATAATAATTTGCATCATATAAATTATGCTACGGATAATCAATTAAATGATAAGTACATAAGAAACTCACCGATCTCCTGTAGATCTCACAATTATGGTTAATATAAATATTATTAATACTTTACATAGTAAGAGTCGGTTATAGATGCCTAATACGCTCTGGGATGATAATACGGGTGTGGGGTCCTTATAATGTTTGCCTTTATGGCGGCCGCCGATAATCCCTTATGGATAATGTTCTTTTTCTGTTTGATTCTGTAAGGTACTGTATGTGGACTGGGACTCTTATGTCCCTTAAACTGTTATCGGACCTTATACCGTAATTAAGAAACCGAGATGAACAAAAGAACGTTATAATTACGCGTCACTACGAACTTTACTTTGACAAACTTCACAGGGAGATATCCCGTTTGATACTGCCTGCTGCGTGATAGCGTCGCTTCCTTATATTAACTTATGTATTCCTACGCCGGCCGGAACTACTTTAGCGCTCGCGTCGGTCTATGCCTGCGTGTTTCTTTGTGATAACATACAAAGAATATGCTTTTAGGGATGGGTTATTCTCTAGCTCTTATTTAATTTTAAACACGGGTGTTATAAAAATTCGAAAATCATCAGTCAGAAAAATGCGGAAGAAATTCTAACGTTAAATCTTAGGTTCTGACTGGACATTATAATGGTATAATTAATACAATAAGAAAAAATTAAAGTAATATCAAAACGTAGAAGTGACTAAATGTAAAAGTGTATACTGATAATGGTCAGAAGTCTATTCACCGCTCGCATGTACGTTAAATTAAAATTAAGTGTTTGAAATATATGGGATAACTAAAACATGCATCTGAATAATAATTAAATATAAAAAAAATAATATTCACCAAGCTCGAGCCATTAAATTTATTTGTTTATATTGATAATTTTATATATTCTTCGAGCAATTCTTTATTAATTATCTTGATATTCTATAATAGAGAATGGAAAGGGAAGAGGATATTGAGATTTTAATAAATCGCTATATTATTTGAAAGAAAAGAAAAGGAGAGAAAAAAATCAGGATTTTGAGAGTATTACCTATATGCGTATTTTTGTATCAGTATGTGAAATACTGATTCTGCAAAAACACGCAGGTATTCGCAAAGAACAGAAAATCGGAATTTAGGAAAGAAACAGAGTAATGCATTGATGAATCTCAAGGATGTACATAAATGAATGTAAATAAGTGGCTTAGTAATTTTAAAAGAACGAAAGATTTTGTAGAAAACTAAGGGTATACTTAGCTACCTCTTCGACAGCACAACGGACGAGGAGTTTCAAATAATAGATTACAATTGTAAGAGCAAGGAAAGAGAAAAAAAGCAAAGAAAATATACTTAGAAAAGAAATAATATAAGTTTAAAGTTAAAGACTTAGAAATAATTTAATTCTAGTGTAATTATTACAGAAAGTTAACTATCATATCAAATTACAAGATAAAGATTAATGAAAGTAAGAGATATTGTTATATAAAACTTATATATTGTCGTGCGACACTACTATAACTGTAAAGTTTTTGTAAAACCACCTTCCAAAACCAAAAAAGGAAGTACGAAGTATTTACTTATCTATCTGTAAGTATATTAATAATACTTGCACAATTAATATTAGAACACTCACCTGATTAATACGCGCTTGCACCGCTAGATGGCTACATGCCAGAAATCTTACTCGAAAGTAAAAAACCATTTTTAAAGTTTATATAAAGCTAGTATTAGCCATGAAACGTTACCTAATAGAAAAAAATGGAGACTTTGGGAAAATTGCTGGTGAATCTGTTGTGTTACGATTTTACTTTCGGCTTGTACGACGAAAGTAAAAAAGATTTCATAACAGAATTACCTCTCGAAATATCGTGTATCATAATGGCGATGCTAGACTCGAGATCTCTCCAACATGTTGCGATGGTTAGTCATAACTGGAAACATATATCTGAATATGAGCAAGAACACAGAAGAAGACTGTTGCGATGGACGAGCAGCAAATCAAAGAAGTACGCGCTTCGTCAAAATAGAGAAAAAAGAAAAATTCTCGCTTTAATTCGTAAAAAGAAGAATGATAAACCACGAATATCTGCCGCTGCCGACGCGTTGAAACGTCAGAGACATATTAACGTAAGAGTGTAACGATATAATTGTATTAAATTATAATGATCTCTTAAATTATGACTCTCTCTCTCTCTCTCTCTCTCTCTCTCTCTAACCTTTATAAATATATCAAATTTGTAGCTATACGATTGCTTGAAAGACATGATGAAATCTTAATATATGTATGAACTATCGTAAATAAAAAAATAATATGACGTATGTATATGCAATGTTATAAACTGTCTATAGAATATACCTCTAATTTTTTACTTTTATAAATGTAAAAAAAAATTATTTAAAGCTGCTAATAAATAATAATATTTTTAAATCAAAACAATATAATCAATGGTAAAATTATAAAAATTAAGAATAAACTTCAATTTCGGAAATTGATTTTTCATATAACATCTTACGAAAACCTAACATATATGTATAACTCTTATTGAATGGTATAAACGTGAAAAATTAAATAAAGTTAATTAAGTTTCTTAATGAGTAAAATTCTCTCTAAATTGTTGTAACTATTAAAAATGGCATCCACAAACTTGTTTTATATTTTATGTACAAAAAAATATTTTATGTATTATGCATTTATGATAAAGTCATTTGCTAAATAGTGCAACGAGACACCCCCCCCCCCTCCGTTACTAAGTACCCGACTGAACGTCCGTCGGAAGTCCGCGGCCCGGTGAATAAAGACCGGGCCAAAGCGGAGACGCAGTGCGCGAGTAGTGATATAGGGGGAGTTCTAACTCAGGAGCTTGAGGGAAGTGCGGGGTGGGGGAGGGGATCTCGGTGGCGCGAGGGGTCTGACGTTACAGGAAGGGGAAAGGGGTCCTACTTACATTCGAAAACAGATGTTTCTTTTTCCAATTTTTATGATCATTTTCCGGAGTACTTTAGAGGCCATAAAATTTTCTTTTTTCTAATTTTTATGACCATTTTATCATTACGATTTACGCGCCGACGTTCGGCAGCTTTGCACCCTCGCGGAAAATCTCCCATAAAACGGGAGCGAGACATCTTCCTTATTATTTTTTTTAAGGAAGAATTCAACTGCGCCAACGTTCGGTTGCTCGAATATATAAATGGGTGCTCTAGAATCCATTAGAATAATGTTTCTTATTTTTATGAACATTTTATGATTAGGATGTCGTGGGAAAAGGATAGAAATTTTTGGCCGACGCTGCGACGAACATGTCTGGAAGCTCCTCACACTCCAGAGAGAGGTGTGGATACGGGGGTGCAAGTTACACCCCCGCCCACACCCTTCCCTGACTTGAGTGCTTTACGCACTCTCATTAGAGAAGAGGTGGCTCGGGCTCTCTATGAGAGTCCGAGTCATTCAGGATGTGAGGATTCTACTAGGGTTTCAATGGAGAGAGAAGGAAAGGAGCTTAAGGAGAGAAAGGGACAGGAGAAGGAATGAGGTGTGGTGAAAAAGAGAAAGTCAGAAAAGGGAAAGGGAGAAGCTCGGCCAGATAAAACCGGGAGCACAAAGGGTGGAAAGGAGAGGAAAAAGGGTGGTGGGATCTAAGATCCTAAAGATCGCCCCTGAGATGCTTCAGGTGCCTGGCCATCGGGCACCTGAGAACCTTCTGCTGCTCTGGAGTAGACCGCGGTGACAAGTGTTACCGTTGTGGTACACCGGGCTACTCCAGAGCGGGATGCAGATCGGCACCCAGTTGCCCCCTTTGTGGGGACCTGGGGGTCGATGATGGTCACACCCTGAGTGGGGGAGAGTTGTGCTCCATCCTCCCCAGGGCGGTAGGCAGAAAGAGGTGGAAGAAACCTCTCTCTCCGTCATCCTCCATGAAAGGAGGATGACGGTCATGTGGGGGAGCAGGTGAGGGTAAGACTTAGTCTTCCCCCTCCTCTCACCCACGGGGCAGTGAACTCGGGGGGTCTTTTTATAGGTGCAAAAGCGCCGACGTTCGGTAGCTGTTGTGCCCTCGTGGAAAATTTCCCATAAAAGAGCGAAACATCTTCCCTAATTATTAAGGAAAGAATGCAACGCATCAGCGCCAACGTTCGACTGCTCGAATTTGTGAATCTGTCTCCGCGTTAAAACGTATTCAGCAGTCGTCGAGTGTCGTTCTGTTAAGTGCAAAATGAATAGAAGCAGAAGATGCGATTATCATCGAAGACAACAACGAAGATGTGATTATCATCGAAAACAGTGATGAAGATATGGACGATGAAGAAGAGATCGATGAAGAAATGGATGCTGAAGAAGTGGAAATAGAAACTGACTCCGATTATGAAAGTAACCCTGAAGATTATTTAAATGAACAAGTAGTGCTGTTAATGCGTAAAGACTTGCGAGCTATCACCGAACGGTAACAAATGTGTAACATTATATTTTATTATGAAGTGGAAAAGCACAAAGGAAATAGTGAGAAGTTTTATTCTGGATGTTTTATTGAAGTACAAGACTTATATACACATGGTAAAATTGTGTACAAACACTAAATTGGAAAATATATTCATCATGATTGGAACTCATGCAATAACTGTAGAAATTCACTGTGCCAAATAATAGCATGTAGTGTGTGCAGTTTTTGTGCGCAAGAATAGGAATAAACTTTCGTAGACATTGCTAGGACACCCTAAGTGCTGTGAAAATGGTGAGTAAAAAATAATTGAATACGGTGGTGCAGTTTCTACGAAATCGTGAAATTAGTTTGTCAAAGACTCATACGAGATCGCTAAAACTGTTTTTCGAGATTCGTGATGATATAGACTTTTTATGTGATGTAATCAATGAAGATACCGAAGTAAAACTTTTACAATTTGTGGATTCTGTTGTTGCGGAAATGAAGCATCTCCAAAAAGAGAGGCTGCTACAGATGAAAAGAAAAAGAAGGATTTTTTAGAAGAAAGAAGACCTTTTAGAAGAGAGAAGAAAACGACTTGTCTCTCACTCAATTAATACACACACCTAACCGAAGAAGTTCTGCACATCCCCTACTCTTTTTTTCGAGACGTTACCTAGCTTCCGCTGGGGCAGTCATAAAGTGTCTGACTGTGATCCAGTGAAGTAACGTGATTAAAAGAAAAAGTTAAAAAAATGTCGCAAATAATGTCGTTCATGGATGTAATTTTTGAAGCCGGATACCGTCGCCTGAGACTTCCCCGGGAGATCGACAGGCGATACCATAGCCGTGGACTACGTCGGGCGAAGAGTTTGGCCTGCGCCCTGTCCCAGGCCAAACTCTTCGAATAGTATATCCAGGCGTTACTGAATATACCATTCGGAGATGTAAGTAGTTTTTTTTATTATTTTATACACTCTTATTTAAAATATATATATATATATATTATATATGTATTGATATCCTCAAAATATATTTATATTTATAAATTTTTATAGCATTTTCAAAACAGTAACCATCCAATTCCTGGGTACATAAATATAGCGTACATGGAGGAAGTGCGCTGGATGCGGGCCTACCGAAAGGAGTGCGCGGAATGGAAGGTTTGTGGTGCGATGGTCTCAGTGTCCGCGATATAGGTGCACCTACACATGTACGCGGACATCTTTTACCTACACAGATTATTCGGAGAGGAGCCCTATCATAATTGTAAGTATCTCAATATAATATGCTTAAATTTTAAATATATTTTAAAATACTAATAAAGATCTTCATTTTTCTGTTACAAGCAGCTGTTGCGCGTTCTCCTTCCTTCACCACATTTTTATATTTTTATTAGATTTTAGATTTTTTAAATATTTTTTTATTAGATTTTAGATTTTATATTACATTATATTATATCATTAGATATTTTATATTTTTAAATTTTATATTTTATATTTTTATATTTTATATCTTTTAAATTTAGAACAAACACACACACACACGCACGCACGCACGCACGCACGCACGCACGCACGCACGCACACTCACACACACACACACACACACACACACTAGACAAAGAGGGTTTGGAGTCATAAAATGCTATGGGAGTGACGAACCACAAGGTCTTGATCTTTACCTATGACACTTTAGCAAATTTGTATACTCATATTATTATTGTCAAAGATATTAAATGTTCTATTTGTTCACTATATTTCTCTCTAAATTTCTTGGACTAAAATTTTATCCACAAATAAAGTGATATTCGTGTTGTTCATAACGATTTTTTAATCCTGTAGAGTGAAATTTTTCTATTATTAAAATTTTACTCATTTTACAGTAAAGTTTTTATTAATTTATTTACTTTAAATGATGTAATAAGGAATTTACTCGAAAAAGAGTGAAAATTAGATTCTAATAGATTAAAATATTATCTTATATGGAAAGTTTCCTCTATAGATATGATTAAATATTTATTTTTATGAAAAAATGAAATGTAATTCTTTCGGAATGGCAGTATTTTTATTATTAGCTTCAAGTATTTGATTAATTTTGAATAAAATTTCACTCCAAGAAATTTAAAGAGTTCATGTTCTACTTAATATAATAAGTATTTAAAATACTAGAAAAATAAAAAGAATATTTTAATTTCAAACAAAATAGGGAATTCTTTTCAATTTTATGAAGATATGTTTTATTTAAAACTAATTTTAATTTTTGGGTAATGTTTAGTAATTTATGAACAAGGTTTTATACATGAAGTAAAGCTTGGAAACATTTTCTATTACATTTTTCGAAAAATTTTATAAAGTACAATTTTAAAGTTAACTATTTTTCTAAAAACAAGTACCGCCCGTAGCGTTTTGTATAATATGTACTATATAAAAATTGGATCGGATTTAACATTTACATATATATTAATTTTTGTGTATATATTTATATGCACAATAAATTATAATATTAGCCTGCATTTTATGAAAGTGAGTCTTGTTAACTTGGTATTATCAATAATTCTATTCGCAAAGAATGTTTTCCATCATAATTATAATGGAAAATAGTAAAGAAAGGAACAGTGTCATCAATTTAATATATAAAGCTTTACGAAGATAAAGAATAACAACAAGATGGATTGATAATAATATATTATATTCCCCATCTGTATTCTTCTGACTTTGGGACTCTGGATTTATACATAGACTTTAACCCGGTCTACAAGAGCAACAGAGTCATTTTCTCTGACATATTTATAATGTACGACCCGAACTTTATAAAGCGAATAAGTTCCATCACGATCTCAAACTGTGTAAACAATTAACAGAGCTACAGGTGAAGTCCATACATCGATGAAGACGGAATAAATTTCCTATCTTATTGATGACTTCGGCGGTTTTGCAAGAAGCATCTCACAGATTAAAAAAAAAAACAAAAAAATAAGAGCGAAATTTAATAGATAAGAGCATTGGTATTATGGTTCTGTATGAGCGACTCCTAACAAAAAAGAAGTGAAAAGAAAGAAGAGAAGTGACAAGAAAGAACACGAAGAAAATTTATACTCACAACAGAACAAGTAAAAAGAAAGAAAATAGAAGAAAAAAGTGACAAGAAAGAAGAAGAAGAACATTTATATTCAGAAGGAGTAAAAAGAATGAAGATACAAGATAGAAGTGACAAGAAAGAAAAAGAACAACATTTATATTCTGAAGAAGTGAAAAGAAAGAATAAGAAAATTTATACTATTGATAGTATTTATGCGCAGGCATTCATATATACACATATTTATATATATATATATATATATATATATATATATATATATATATATATATACAGAGTATACGCGTCTATAGGCGTCTCACTCGTTCGTATACTCTGTATATATATATATATATATATAGTGTTACGTCCGAAAGCAGACTCGTCTTCTTGCGACGCTCGTTTTTCTTTCAAACTTTTGACCGATCGATATATCGATTTCCTCACAGCTGACACGGACGTAACAGTATATATAATTCTATATGATATTATATATATATAATATTTTTTATATATAAATTCTTTCTCTCTCTATATATATATATATATATATATATATATTTTTTTTTTTAATTTTATATTTTATATATAATTATATATAAAAATATATATATATGTATTTATGAAAATAAATAAAAAAAGAGAAAATAAATAGAGTTTTTAATTTACTTTAAATTAATATTTAATATTAATATATGTATAATTTAATCATTAATATTTAAAAAAATTTTATGAAGATATCTAAATTTTTGTAATATTACGCAGCATAACGTTATCTTCCCTAAATTAGTTACATTTTTATATAAGTATTGTAAATGTACAGTTAAATGCTCGTTGGTTCATTTGTAACAAACCATGAATTCGATCAGATATCGATATTGTGTTATAAACCCGGTAAAAAATTTTTATATATAATCAGACAAAAATAGTCGTATCTAATTATGCAAATTTATATACGAAATTTGTCCATTTTATATATAATTATATATAATTATTAATAATTATACATAAAATGTTGCAGGCATTGTGTATAAGTATGTATAAGCTTACATATACATAATTCTAATTGTAGCTATCAATCCATTTATATATAAATATACGTAACGTTTTATACGGTGTCATCTATAATAATTATACATATTTTTACACAATTGTGTTGAATCCTGTATAATAATATTCAATTCTGCATAACTATACATAAGAAATTTTTTATCGGGAATTTAAAATTTGAGTTTTGTAATAATACAATTACGAAAAATATTTTATATCACGAATTATCATTTCTACACATTTATTTATATGTAATTATAAATTTAATTACAAACGGATGCAAGTTTACAATTACTGTTCTAGTGAATCTCAAAATTACTCATAATGATACATGTATATATATTTTTTTTATCAAATTTTTTTACATAAATAGAAAAAAAAATACGCAATCATAAAAAAATTAATATTTAATTAGAATAATCATATGTTTTTTGCTATATATGAAACCGAACTTCTAATATTAATATAATATAATTATAATTTTACGAATGCCGGCATTCGATGCGCAGAGTTCAGCCACGTTTCTTGAAGGAATAAGAAAGAAAGCATGACATAAGCGCGAGAGAGAACAAGACGCATATAGAGACAACGCGGTGTCCTATAGCTCTCTCGCTCATTCCTCCTGCATTCAAGCGTAGAGTGAGTGAGGCAGTGCTACAGGACACCACTAATCGGCATCACGTCTTGTCATGCTTTCTCTCTCGATCGTGCGGCTTGCGCTAAGGATGCAACATCGGATTGCCTTCCACTTTTTTCTCCTCCGCTGCATGAACTCCGCCGCGCTTCAAGTGACGCGCTGCATGTGACACTCTCGGTTGTCATACACGTACGTACATACACATTTACCGACGGACATCATTTATGCCGGTGCGTGTACACGGCCGGACCACTATGGAGCCATCTATCGGCCCCCTGTTCCACAGGGGGTGTACCCCCCGAGGGCACACCACCTTGACGTGGTGGGGGGGCTCACCCGGATGGTGATCCCGGTGTGGTTGTCGGGTCTTAAGACCCACAACCCCCGGGAGATCTTGAAGGGTGCCAAGAGTGTGCCAAAACATGAGATGAGTCGACCTAGCGACAATACCGCCACCGGGTCGGATACGGTGGACCGGCGGAGCAGGGCTATTGTCCCTGACCCCCCTTCGTCGTCATCGAGCGAAGGGCTACCCGAGGGCTTGCTGGCGAGGCCCAGGAGGAGAGAAAGGGACAGGAGGAGGAGTGGAGATAAGTTGTCAGGAGAAAAAAATCGGGAAAGGGTAAAGGAGAGGCCAGACCCAAGAAGGGGAATGGAAAGGATGGAAAGGAGAGGAGAGAAGGCAATGGGATTAAAGATCCTGAGAAAAAACGCCCTCTGAGATGCTTCAGGTGCCTCACAGTGGGGCACCTGAGCACCTCCTGCCGCTCTGGGGTGGACCGCGGTAACAGGTGTTACCGGTGTGGCACACCTGGCCACTCCAGAGCGGGGTGCAGATCGGTCCCCAGATGCCCCCTATGTGGGGACCTGGGGATCGACGACGGGCATGCTTTGGGTGGAGGGGAACTATGTTCCGCCCCCCCCCCCCGAGCGGAGAACAGGGAGAGGTGAAACTCACCTCTCCCTTCGTCATCTCTTATTAAAGGGAGATGACAGTCAAGTGGGGGAGCAGGCGGGGGTAAAACATAGTCTCCCCCTCTTCTCCCCTACGGGGCAGTGAACTCGGGGAGTCTTTGACTTCCCTAGCCCCAAAACGGCTTTCGATCAGGCCATTAGTGAAGGAGGTGAGAGTACATATTCTCACCTTCCCCAGGGGTCAAGGAGGAGTGGGAACACCCACTCTCCATTGCACCTTGGCCCCAGGGAAGGCGGCGGGGTTGCGTGGTGGTTCCGCAACGCCGTCGTTGATGCGTCACTGAGAATTTTCTCAGTGGCGCGTCAAAAGGTAGGAAACTCCCCCCGACCATTTGGGGGAGAAAGGCGGGAGTGGGTTCTGGTTGAATGCTAACGCGACCTCAGGGCCCACCCGCCAACCGCCGAATAGAACCACCATGAGGTTTTAGTAGGTATACCCCGATAAATAGAGGGAGTCCCACATACCTCCGGGGAGTTCCCGCTCCTCGGGGGATGCGTAATGCATCCTCACGTAAAAAAAAAAAAAAAAGGGATTGAGGCCGCCTCAACCCCTTTTTCTCATAATAAAATGTAAATCTACATGGAAGACTCTTTTCTCAGTGTAGCTAATGAGAAATTAATAATTTGAAAGCATAATATGACAAGCATTACTATACACACATATATATATATGTATATCTATATATATATATATATATATATATATATATATATATATATATATATATATAGGAAAAGAACTAGTCTCCTATGCTAAAGTAAAAGTATAAGGAGCCAAGAGAAAATCATAAATTCATAAATGATAGTAACAAATTGTGATAATTGAATTATAATAATAACGTCTTCCACATAGATGGTATAATAAAGAGTAAAATGTCAATAAGAAATATGTGATACAACAAGAGAGGAAACTAAAAGAAATTCAAATATGAAAATGTAATTAATAAGTAAAAAGAAAATAATTAATGAAATATAATAATTACAAGAATGAATATTAACCTTTACTATAGTTAAATTAATAAGCCTCTCTTGCTGTAAAATGAATTATAATATAAGAGTACGAAATTATTTTATAAGACAAAGAGTCTCTCATTCACGTGTCAAAAAATCAATAATTGGATGACGGCGAGAAAAACTCGATGAAACCGAATATTATTCTTATCTATTGACGCAGAGATTTAACGAAGCTAAATATTATAACAACTCGCTTTTGAAATTTACCGCTAGATACCAACTTATAAACTTTGCAATTTTCATCGAACCTATTAAGATTATGAAGAGCTCGCCGCTTCTGACGTCTTCGAAGGTGGAGAGTTCCCTCATCAGGATCCAAAAATTCATCTCCATCCAGACGAAGTAGCCAACTCGAGAAAACTTGGGTCCACCAAATGCCTGGGGGGAGGTAACCCCGCAGTGGGGACGGACCGCAGGAAGTCAGTCGATCTTGCGGACGGAGTCAGTCGTAATTCTCAGTAGTCGTATTAAACCATCGCAACAAGGAAGTCGTCTCCGAGTCTTTATTCACTAAAGTCCTAAAATAAATTTTAACTTAGTTTCGTCAGCTACTTTGTGTCGTCAAGGTAGATCTTTAATAATACTTTGTTTTCTCGTCTTCGCGACTCGTCTTATATTATAATTTAGAGCTGCGACTCACTCTACTTTATAATTTATAATTACTACTTTATTGTTAATTAATTTCCAATTCCTGGTACAGTGCGGTCGTACCTTTTACTTTTATACTATACTCGCAATCTCTGTAAAATTTTCAAGCTTTCAAAATACATAGTTGCTTATTTCACGATATTTACAGGTTCGTTATTTCAAAATAGTGATCCTTCACCCTCAACCATTATTTACTATAATTAATTTAATATTGATTAAATATTTAACGTACGTCTGGATTTTGAGCGTTAGCGACACCCGTGCCTGGGATAGAGCAGAGTGACGTGCCCCTCGTGTTAATTCGAGCAGAGCTGAGACTTAGTCGATGAGCTGCTTGAATGTCGCTTGATCCAGATTGTCAGCCTACAATGAATAATACTTTCTCAAATTAGAATAAAATTTTGATTATAATTTATAGTAAATGCTGTTCCTGTCGCGCCGGTAAACGACATAGACAATTACGTGCCGCTTTACGACGACAGAGACAAATTTTGAATAGTGATAACGGCCTCGGCCAAGTAGAAAAAGACATAAAAGACAATCCAGTTAGCATACCAGACAATCGAAGAATTGTCGTAGAACTTTTCGACCAACTTCCTACATCTGACTTAGTCGAAGTTCCCATCTCGCGAAGAACCTTCGAATTTATTGGCTGGCCCGGACCGTTGGTTAAAATTGAGCTGTGTTCTGCCTCAACTTCTGCTAGTGACATCCCTGAGGGAGATCCACGACGTCCAGTGTATGAGAAGAAAGCCCAGGAAAATCAGCAAAGCTAGAAGCATTAATAAAGGTAAGTCATAATTTCAAACACACACACACACACACACACACACACACACACACACATCACATTATATACATTCTTATTATTGATTTATCATATTCAAAAATTGAATATCACTTAAATAAAACAATATATACACATATTGAATTATAGTCAACTGCTTTCATTATATTAAAGTATTTTCTTTATCATTTCCTAATATTATTTTCGAATATAAAACACGTAAAATTTTGTTATATATATATATATATAAAGAAAATATAATAAATAAAACATAATAATAGTAATACTTTTACAACAAATACATTTATATTACTGCTCATATGATAAACTGTTCCACCCTTAGCTCCTATATATATATATATATATATATATATATATATATATATATATATATATATATATCCCATAAAAAATAAAAAATAAATATATATACATTATAAAATTTTTTATTAACGGTAATAATAATTTCATATAAGACCTTTAAGATAAATAAAATATTATTCAAATTTTTAAGACAAACGTATAAGTACTTATGAAACAATAAATTTTATTCTTATCAATAAAATTAATATTAAATTATTAATTATTGATTTTTCTAATTATAATAACGAAATAAACAAATAAAATATAATAAAAAGGAAGATTCATGATACTTATCTTAATAAATAATGATATAAATAAGGAGCATCTTTCTTATACTACCCATTTCCCTTTTCCATCGGAGGTGGTGATTTTTAAATAAACAATAACGCCGGCCTCCAATCAACCATATTCCAGTGTGAATTTATTTATTTTGTATAACACCTTTCCACTTAATATCGAATCTGCAAAGACAAAGTTGATATTTATTTTTAAAAATTAATATTTCGCTTCGCGGGGCAGAGCGACAATTTTTTCTGCTAGACTCTATCATTTTATGTAAAAACGCGTTGAATGAGTATAATTATATCAAATTTTGAGGTGAGGTAGCTATTCTAGATAATTACCGTACCTCCCGCCTTAAGTTCAATTACGAACATACCTATACATACATAATTTTTATATATATTTATAATAAATTTATCATTTTCTTATTAGTTATAAGCCTTACTAAATAAAATATCAATTTTATTAATCATAAAACATTATAAAAAATGCTAATTAACAATTAAAACAGTTAACCTACCTTCATATAATTTAGTAATACAGGCAACAATAATTGTTTAAACAAGAGAATTTATATTCCGTTTTAAACTATTAATCTTATATCTTACCTCCTCATCCGAAGATCCATAAATTACCACTGATTTCTTTGTTAAATCAATCAATACTTCTGACACGTCTTAGGCCATATATTACTCCATAAGCCATAACTATATAACTTTCTAGAGTTACCACTCTTATACCATTTAAACTATATAACTTTCTAGAGTTACCACTCTTATACTATTTTACATTAAGGAACCAAATCTGGTCCACCAATTGATTACGACCCGAGGAACTAGGACATAAATATCAAAATTCTATGTATACCCATTAACACATATATATATATTAACTTATTGAAAACGACCTTTTAGATTTAAATTTATAAAAATTCACAAACAACAATTTATCTTTTTCATATAAAATTTAGTCAAGTCATTATAATTAGACTCCTGTATAATTACAAATATTATTTTTTCAACATAAGTTAATTAACAAATTACTTGTAAAATTGAACAACATAAGATCTATCGGGGATACGATATTAGAAATTTCTCTCATTTATTCTATTCTACCTAAATTAATAATTTCTAACAAAATTTTTCCTTATGATTAATTAACAATAGTATTTTATAACAATAAAAACATAAAAATTTATTGCAAAATAAATAAATAATTAACAAAAATTTCTAATTTGCCCGAAATTTCGAGGATATGCTTTTTAGCCTATTTTACACATTTTAGCCGCCATTTTTAAATTTTTTATTTTTTGACTTAAGGATTCCAAATACCCTTAAATACTCTTACTACTATTAAACTAAGATTTATACAAAATTTCGACTAAATTGAGACAACTTTAGAATTTTACTATTCAATAGATCACAGTTTTTGCACCTGCAAAAATATAATTTGAAACGTCTATTTTATGCAATATTTCCTGACGACCTTATGGACAAAATTTCGTAAACTTACCTCTAATAGGTTCCGAAATACTTCCATTTGTTTATAAAACGTCAGCCATTTTGTTTTTACTGTTTTCCATCCTGGGAAGACCGGACCAATTCCATTATAATAGACTTGAACTGACGGCAATCTGTCCCCAATCTCGATTCTTCAAATCACTCCCTATAATAGTTAATTAAATAAATTAATTATAAGAATTATCAAATTTCTTATTAACAAGTTAAGATAATACCTAATACCCACTACTGAATAATAGAGACGATATCTTACTTTAAAGCCACCCTATATACATCTCTTATATACCGGGTATCAAAAAATCATTACTCGTTAAATTTTAAAATTCAAATATCTACAATATTCTCAACACCTACATGCAAAAGACATATAAATCTTATCCCTATCTCTTTTAATTAGCTCCAAATAAATTAAGAATAAATGAGACCTCAAACAACTGATACTGAAATTCAACAAGACACCTTTGTTGACCCTGAAGTTATATTAGAGACCTTAATCCAATTTATAGAAGAAAATAAAGAAAATATTATTTACAATTTAGATAACATCATTAAAGAATTTTTAAACCGAGCTTCTATTATCGTAATTCCAGATCAGTAAAAAAATCCCCTGATTTATTAGCTTTTAGAACACATTGATCCTGCTCTCAGCGGAGCCCTGGGTATAGCCGATTTAGACAGATTACCCAAAAAACTAAATAGAGAGTAACCCTGTTATTGACACTTAGGTAGACGATAACAGTAAGTCACTGCACGTGACATAGTATTAATATTAGTATTAGTAATAATAATCAGTATTAATAATATTGAACAATCCATATATAATCAAAATGGACCTTTATTATCTTGCCTGTTTAATAATACTAGACGTTTGTTTTTTATTCCTGCAGTTCTCTAACCTAGTGCAGTAAGTTAGAACAAGAAAAAGTATATTTGTTTTTTTCTAACTTATTGCACTAGTTCAGAAATACAGGAATAAAAATGAACCTAAAAAATCAGATTGAACTAATTTTTGTAGTTAATGCCAAGACTGGTCTACAAATGCAAGTAAAATCTTTGAAACAGAAAGATAGTTTTAGAGAAGACGAATCAAAAGGTAAAATATATATTTGCATTTTATTTCAATTAAGTTTTGTAAGATTAAATCTTGTAATGTCTATAATATTATTTTTTACAGTTAACAAAAGAATTGAATATTGCGAAAGACTCTGTCAGACAATTACAGCAGAAGATTCCTGTACTGGAAAGAGAAAACATGATGTTGCAAACAAAGATACCTGATTATGAAAAGTTTTTGAAACAGGTGCAGGAAAAACACGCAATGGAATTGAAAAACATGCAGACTCAAAATGATGTTCTTGCAGATAAATTAAATGTCACGGTATTGTCATACTTTTTATTTAAACTATTTTTCGTACTTCCTATATATATTTTCTCTATAATTATATTTGCCACAGCTGCTCAATATGGACACCGGCAACAATAATATTTGGCCAATAATCATTATTGATTATTTTTTGTAATTGCAGAATATATACATTTCATTTAGCTTCTTTTTCAATATAATTTATTTATTTATTTAAATGCACAGAAAAATAATTAATATGTATGTCTAACAATTATACATTTTTAATACAATAACGTGATATTTTATTTTTAGATATTACTTTGCACATTTATAATGTTAATATATTTAGTTTATTATATTATTTATCTTTTTTTTAATAGGAAAAATTGTATATCATTCTTCAACGTAAATTGGAAGATGACCGAAAGAGCGCACGAGGCTCTCATGGTAAACAAGGGTAATACAATGAATCATTTAAGACAAGCATTGAAAGAAAGTCAAGCTCAATGCCGTAATCTTATGGCCGCGAATAAGACTCAAAAAGTAATGCAGTTACTAGCACAAATGAAAATGTTGACTCAGGAAAAGGAAGAGAGGCATAAAATTGTACAAGAATTGCAGGTAATTTATAAGATTCTATGTTAAATTTATTCTTTGATTATCCAGAAGTTATACTAATTATAAGAAATTAATTTAAAGATGAGATTTTTAATAAATTTGCATTCGACGTTAAAGATTAACTCGATTAACGGTATTTTTCAATTTATTAGATATTTAACAGAGTGATATATTATAAAAATTTGATGCTTTTAAAATAACATCTCGAAAAATAATTTTCAATATTGAATTAACATGATGTAATCTTTCAAAGTCGATTAGTAAGAGATATCTTTGCCGATTATGTTCACTGACTGCTGCAGAGATTTAGTTTACACTTTATTGTGTCTGAATTAGATTCGGGAAATTAACTACATCGGGTAATGTAAACAGAATATTGCATCCAGAGTGGAGTGAATAAACGAGGAAGAGGACAACGACGTGTTCGACGCCGCGTTCGATCACCAATTAGCGACAGTTCTTTCTCGGCGGCTTTTCTTTTTCCCTGCTTGTATCTAGATAGTGGCGATCATAACGAATTATCCGTCGATGTCCGCCGCGAGATATCGTCAGAGAAAAAGAGAGAGAGAGAGAGAGAGAGAGAGAGAGAGAGAGAGAGAAGAACTCTCGAGTGGAGAAAAGAGAACCAGTTTGGGTCACGAAGAGATGGAACGGCCAACCGATCGGATTCAAAATATTGATATTCCTTTCGTGAGCTGACCGACGGCGATCTCTCGAAAAAATCGCAAAAGACTGGTGCGCCTCCCCCCTCTCTTTCTCCTTTTCTCCCCTTCTCTCTCTCTCTCTCTCTTTCTCTCTCTCTCATTTCCTTTCCTTTTTCCTCTTTTTCTCTATCTCTCCTTCTCTCCTTTTTCTCTTTTCTTCCTCCTTCTGGCGAACGACAGCTGCTGCGACTGCTGCCAAGACGCATCGTTACCACGAGCGATAACACAATGGACGCCGTTCTTCCTACGCGATTATCACGCGCAGATTGCTGCGAGCGTCGATTCTCGAGAAATTATGGACTGTCACTATGCGCTCTCGATAACTGGCCTGAGGATATCCGTGGATACACCTGACTATCCCCCGTGTCGTCCCAAGATTTCGTCGCGCAACGATTCTTCGATAAACCGTTTTTGGCACGGCCTTACATGGCCGAGCAAAACAAAACGGCGGGAAATGTTTTTGCGAAATCTAAAATTTCAGAACCCTCTCCTTAAGTAGTGGAGACTTTTAAAAATATTTTCGGAAATTTATCATAAAGTTTCACAAATTTCTAAAATTTCTAATTATATTTAAAAAGGTTAATTCACTTATACGGAGCCACCCTCTTGTTACGTCCCTGGATTGCATCCTATATAGCATGTTGCTATGAAGAATGTTAATTAGCAGCCGATGTTTAATTATTTTTCGGTGCCATGACAGAAAGGATCTAGCTGTCAAAACCCGCGGACGTATCTAGACCACTTAACTGTTTTTTAACGTTTACATGAATACATTATTGTATTTTCTCGTTGCGTCGTATTAGATTCTCTTATTAAAGATCATTTCTTCCTTATGCGAGTCGTTTCATTCTCGGCGCGAGTGAGTGAAAGTGCGTATCAGGAACGTCTTTGCGAGATTTCGCAAAGACCGATCGAAGGACGTAACATTTTGGGGGCTTGTCCGGGATCGAACGGACAACGAGGATCGTGTCGACAACAAGATCGACGGCGTGAAAAACAAAGAACATGATGTCGCATTCTCTGAGGACACGTTCTCAGACTACAGGAAATACAAATTCTCTTCCGACGACTGACAAGGGAACTGTAAGAAGTATCCTTCACCGATTTTAATGAGCTTTGGATATGTTGTAGAACATAAAAAAATATTAGACCCATATTTTTTTTAGCGGCGTATCTCAACGTTTACAGATTGAAACAATCCCTCAAAGAATAACAAATTTTTCGTTTTCAGCGAATATTTTTGAAATTATGGACATATGAAAAAATGTTTTATACGAAAGTTTTATGGTATTTTGTATTCTTTACAATAGTATAATTGTATTTTTCAAAAATGTCAAATTTTTTAATTTACCCCACCGCCACCCCTTATTTTGCAAAATTAAAAAAATTTTTTAAGAACAAAAATTAAAGAGTATCGAAAGTCAAATTCACTCATTTATAATAATATGTGGGTTCCACGAATCAATTTTGAGAAAACAAAATGATAACTTCGTGCTATAGGCGCTGCGCTATAAGTTGTGTTGCGTTATTTCTTTAGTTGCGACACATTCAATAAAAGCCTCTTGTGTATATATTTATGTTGTGCATATATTGGAACATAAAAATAAATTAATCTTAATAACATAATACGCAACATATTAGAAAATAAAATAAAGAATAAAAGAAATAGTAATATTATATTTTACATTTGCATATATAATTGTAAATGTAAATTTATATAATTATTAAATATAATTTAATATATAATTTAATTTATTGATTAAAAAATACTATAAAATAAAAATAAAAGAAGGAATAGAAAAAAAGGTAAAATATCAAAAAAATAAAGGAAGAAAAGAAGAAGAAAAAGAGGTTGAAATTGTTATAAACGTAATTTCATATGAATAAGAATTTTTATTAGGCAGAACTAAAAGAATACCATTTGTTGCATGCGTAAGGAAAACTGCCAAAAACCTTAACAGTATTCATCAATAATTTAAAAACACATCTTTTTTAAAGAAATTAGTACAGAATTTGTTCATAAATATATATGTCTTACATTTATAGCACATATTCATTACAAAATGGCTGTATTTTTCCCGTTGTACCGGCGGGAATAGTTAAGAAAACAATATCTGTTGCAGAATCTGATTTGGTTTCTGAAATTATGTTAGGACAATTTCCACTCCATGAATCTAATAATATTACCGATTGTGGCCCGACATTCGGAAAAAATACTTCCTTTAATCAAGCTTTTACATGATTCGATGTTAATTTGCCTGATGTTGAAGCCAGAACAAAGATATTAGGCGCCTTGAATAATGTTTCCTGTACTCTTGGACCAAACGTTCCGGTAATTTCTTTTAAAACTATAAAAAGAGGTGATAATAATCTGCCATCAGCCGAAATAGTCGGTTGAATTGTATAGCTATTCGTCCATTAGACGTATACGGATTTCGGTTGTGGAAGAATTTTATTAAAAACTTTTCTGATACCGTTATGTTGTTAAATCTTGTTTTGGATCTTCATGCAAGAAATAATATCTTAAAATTACAATCATTAACACACTATCAGTTCTCGTCGCCCAGATTTCAAAATTTATTTAAATAAATAAATGGTTTCAAAGTGGATACATACAGAATAGACCAACAGAGTTTGAAACACCAGTAGAATTTTGTTTTAAAAAAAATTCTAAAGTAAAATGCGATATTTGTGGCGAAACAACAATAATAACTTGTTCTTGGTGTAAAAAATCGCTTTGCATAACACATTTTTTCTATGAACATTATCTTTGTAATGAATATGTGCTATAAATGTAAGACATATATATTTATGAACAAATTCTGTACTAATTTCTTTAAAAAAGATGTTTTTAAATTATTGATGAATACTGTTAAGGTTTTTGGCAGTTTTCCTTATCCATGCAACAAATGTTGGTATTCTTTTAGTTTTGCCTAATAAAAAATTCTTATTCATATGAAATTACGTTTGTAACAATTTCAACCTCTTTTTCTTCTTGCTTTCTTTCTTCATTTTTTTGATGTTTTACCTTTTTTTCTATTCCTTCTTTTATTTTTATTTTATAGTACTTTTTAATCAATAAATTAAATTATATATTGTTACATCCTGTCGGCTCCATGTCTTTACCTCCTATAAAGATAAAGCAATAAATGCCCGACCAGTCATAAGAGGGCCGCGGAACGAAAAAATGTTTTAAACATTGAAATCGATGTTCAAAGAAATGACCGAAAAGGATCGATAGCGAGATCCCCTAAATAAATAAATGGATAAAAACAGCTGCATAATCCTAGGAGATAACCAAATGAAGAATCTCCAAATTTTCTAAGAGGCCGTACCAATCAGCAACAATCAAAAATAAGGAGGAAAAGGATCTCACCGAACGACAGCTTTTTACACGTCAAAATCTCAAAAATACTCCCGCCCAAATTGTTAACACGCCCCCAAGATTTAATATAAAAAGGGAAGGCTCGCGCATTACGAACACCACAAAATTAAAATCAGTCGATAGTACAGCGTCAGATTTATTCGGCACAGATTTTTCGGTCGTAGCAATTCATTTTACACAGCGGGAGTTCCGATTACGTCTTAAAACCTATTAGAGTCAGTGTTCAATAACGACCACCGAGCAAGATCCACAACTGGGGCCACAACTACACCAGCAACTAAAACGCAACCAATCTGCCTAAGTAGTAAGTTTAATTTCCTTCTCTTTTGTTTTTTTTTACATCGTTTCCTTTCCCCTTTATTCAACCCTGTTCTTTATTTAAAGTGCTTAAAATCGCGCCAACCCGCCGATTCTCGCGAGCAAATCGAGACAATAGATCGGACGACACGACCGTGAGCAAAACCAACAGTTTAAATTCCCTCTTTTCTTCACCGCAGTACCCGCTCTGTTCCACCCCGTTAAAGACGCTTTTCCTATCTACCCATAGTTACCCTAAAATAGATTTTCCTTTCTCATCATATTCTCCCGTACCTCTTTCGGTCCTTCGGTCCTTCGGTCATCGATATATCCGATGACTCACCGCCATCGTCTTCCCCAATATTTTCCGATTCCTCGTCCGTAATCCTCTCGGATAATTCATCGAACCACATGATAGAATTACCCGACTCCTCTTTGGAATACTCTCCAGCAGACTCTGACACCTCTGCGCTTCCCTCCTTAGAATCAAAGCTTGCATCCATGTCCGATTCCGCTCTCCTCAACATTATAGATAGCGTCATCGAAGACATCGACATCGGGCCGTAACATACATAACACTTTACGCAAATCTTTATTACTATATTTTTTTTTTTTTCATAAACTATTGTAACAAATACCAACCAGGATAAAATCTTTAGAATCGCACTCGTTCCCCTTCTTTTCTGGTTGATGACTTCCGTACTTATGTAACACCCGCGATCCACACACACTCATGCAACTAAATTTAAGGCCGATATCAATAAGGTTATATGTATAATGGTAAGGATCAATTGAATAAATGTTAATCTAAAAATTAAATAATCGGTAAACTTATTTAACTCCCTCACTCTCTCCACGCGAAAGATCACACTTGGTCCCGTCCCGCGTAAAAGAGATTCGATTCTTTTACCAAAAAGGGACCACCGAGAGAGCGTTCGCATAACAGAGTAATAACGACACCTGTCGTTTACCTGTTTGTTAATCTGCAGCTCGCTCGACCGAGTCACTTGTCGATAAGACTTGACATCGGAACAGTTCCTGTTACGCCCTTCCTCTGACCCATCCTTTCTACGGGCCTGGACGTAACAATATTAAATTATATTTAATAATTATATAAATTTATATTTACAATTATATATGCAAATGTGAAATATAATATTACTATTTCTTTTATTCTTTAATTTATTTTCTAATATGTTGCGTATTATGTCATTAAGATTAATCTATTTTTATGTTCCAATATATGCACAACATAAATATATACACAAGAGGCTTTTATTGAATGTGTCGCAACTAACGAAATAACGCAACACAACTTATAGCGCAGCGCCTATAGTACGAAGTTATCATCTTGTTTTCTTAAAATTGATTTGTGGAACCCATATATTATTATACATGGATGAATTTGACTTTCGATTTCTTTAATTTTTGTTCTTAAAAAATTTTTTAAATTTTGCAAAATAAGGGATGGGGGTGGGGTAAATTAAAAAAATTTGACATTTTTGAAAAATACAATTATACTATTGTAAAGAGTACAAAATACCATAAAACTTTTGTATAAAACATTTTTTCATATGTCCTATAATTTCAAAGATAATCGCTAAAAACGAAAAATTCGTTATTCTTCGAGGGATTGTTTCAACCTCTAAACCTTGAGATACGTCGCTAAAAAAAATAAAGGTCTAATATTTTTTTATGTTCTACAACATATCCAAAGCTCATTAAAATCGGTGAGGGACACTTCCAACAGTTCCCTTGTTAGTTACACTTGTATCCTAAGATTTTATAAATTGTTATGTAAATATTACTGAGTATTATAGTTTTGATATAAATATGAGTTATATATATGTGTATATATACATATGTATATATACATATGTATATATATATATGCGTGTGTGTAAATGCTTTAACATTTGTATGTATTGTTACGTTCCAGCACCAAAAATTTTTTCATTAGCTTTAAGAAAACACCAAACCAATAGTCTAAGTCTAAACAATAAGTTACCTACTACATCTTATTTGATAAGTTACTTATTATATCTTAATAGATAAGTTACCCATTATATTAGTTACCGACTCTAACGAACAACTCAAAAGCGCTAGTTGTAAGTCGCCGCCTTTCTACCACCATGGGACTCTCCCGCCGCTCTGAACCCTTAGATAACCCTTCCTCCGCGCTTACCCCACTCTTCAACCCTGACCCGCGTAAACTAAAGGACCCCAGGGCAGTCCCAAAATTCGACACATTAACTTGAGACTCTGAGTGATGCACTTCTTTCTCTAGAAGTGCTCCTCATTCTTGTGATTCCATTTCAATACGCGGTTCCATTTCCATATACTATTTCATTCCAGCACGCTTTTCCATATCCATACTCTATTCTATTTTAATACACGATCCCACTTCATACAGTTTCACCTCAACACATTATTCAACTTCACGCGAGCGTACACCGTACTATTATTTCGTCACACTGCGCCTGTACACCCAGTGTTATTTCTCCGTGCCGATAGCTCTCAAATTCACTCGTGCCCGTTACCACTGTATCAGTTATTCAATGTAAGTGTAGCTAAATATATACATATATTTGTGAGATTGTATTGCATACTAATAACCGAAACGCACCTAAAGCCAGTCCGCATCTTCTACGTTCGGTGTCGTATTAAGTACCAATCCGATTCTCCGATAAAACTTGGTTTCGACCATTAACAAAGACCAACGACACAGCGGTGCTGACGATTGCACGCTTGTTACGACTCCTATCCTGGCATCGTGCTAATATTCTGCATATGCAGCATTCCTATCCCAAGATCAATGCTTAAATTTACTCCCGCTAGCGTCGTGTTAATATTCTGCACATGCCGCCTCCCTATTCCAAGACCAATGGTCGAACCCAATAGGTACGCGAAATTAATTCAATCTTTTCCGTAGATGCCAAAAGTAAGAAAAGGCGGACACAAGTACCACGCGCGGCGTTTATATTACGAGTTTAATACGCTCTCGTTACCGAAGCGGATAGCGAGTTCCTCGGGACAGAGCGCATTTATTTCGACTTAGAGTACGAAGCGTACTTCAACCCAGTCTTTCGAGTAAAGGAAACCAAACCTCTGAGGAAAGACATCCGCGTTAAATCCATAGGATATTTTCGTTGGCCGTGCAAGCTAACACCGATAGACGCAGCGATTGTTCCCCCCACTGCCGCCCCCTAATTACGTGCCAGGAGACTCAACGAGGACGCGTTACCTTCAAATACGCGACAAAATCCTATATTTGAACTACGGAAGTTCCACCCCCGAATTTAATTTTACGCGGAATAAAACGTAACGAATATTCTGTAATAGAATCACGTAAACACAAAGACTTGGAAACGCGCAGATTTTCTCGTGCCGTCGAGCATCACTTTTAAGACCGACCTTTTTTTTTACTTCCTGTGTTTTACTTGGGCCAGTTCACTCTCAACCGAATCTTTCCAAAAAAGTATTTTCCCTTCTTGTTGCCGAGTTCACTTTTACGACCGACCTTTTTTTTTTTGCTTCCTGTGTTTTGAATTGACCAGTTTCACTCTCGACCAGATCTTTCCGAAAGAATATTTGCCTTCAAAATAATATTCGTTTCAAATAATATGTAACACGCGCTTTGTTTTATCCGATAAATTGTAAACAACCGAAATTTAAACCTGAATAAATACAAGAAACTTTCCTTTCGCTTTTCGATTATTTATAGACCTAGCTAACCCTTGCCCCCGTTCCCCGACTGCGACTAGCAATAACATTTTATACGAATAATAATAATAAACAATTATAAACATTTAACAACACACCTATATGTGCTACGGACGATTGTGCCCTGTTCAAGAGGGCCACCCCTCCCCTCCAGCCGTCGAAGCGCGCCACCGATTAGAGAACGTTCGTTGCACCTACATCTCCGGGTTCGCTCATAAATCGGAACTGACTCCGTATTGCGCATCTTGCTCGTGAATTCAGATAATATTAATAGGGACTCTTACGCGTACTTTAACGCACACCTTGCCATCGATAGCGCGCGTTATACCGGTGTATATTGCACGGCATGTTCTCGTAACCTAGCGGAGTTTTTCCTGTTCGACTGCGAAAGGTGTATCGGTGCCTACGCCGACTTCCTCAGAGGTCTAAGAGATAGGAATATCTTCTACTATTCGTTAGCAGACCCGATCAAGGTCTTCGTTAGTGGAACCATTCCCGATTTATATTGCAAGATTTCTCTTAATCGGTAATTGCCGTTCCGCCGCCGCCATATCATCACATATACGGCAGCTGGTAACACCACCGCCGAAGAAAATAGATCCATTAGATTGATCCATTTCTTTAAGCATATTTTTACGCACCTGTGCAAGTTTGTCTACATAGGTTCTTTAATTATCACAGTCACTTAGATCAGTAGCGATTGGATTCTCCAACGTCTGACCGACAAATGTCGCTACCGTTAACTGTACTTATCGATCTTCGATTGGTATATATTTTTACATCTCAAAATATACATCAATCAGATCGATAAGTACATTTAACGATAACGAAATTTGTCGCTCAGACGTTAGACAATTCCGCTATAGATGCAGTAGAAAGAATTCAATACTTTAGACTTTAGAGTTTGTCAAGAAGTTTCGACATAAAACTTTCGTAAACCTTAATAGCTCTTTCCTTTTTCTCCATACTTTCCTGATATCGTTTTTGTCGTGGTTCTTCTCTTTTCTGTGCTTCCACTTGATTAGATAATGCCCAAACCTCCAGTTGACTCTCCAATCTTGTTTTCTTTTTCACATTTTTCTCTTATCAATTTTAACTTTGTCATTACTATTGTCGCTGTTTTCCCATGCCTCTATAGAAACGTCTCCTGATTCTGTAGTAGAACGACTTTAAAGAGGAGAAACGTCTCTTGAAGCTAGATGCAATAGCAACTGGTTTTATACTTGACTTCATACTCAGTACTTCTTTCATTTCATCAAAAAATTTACATGCTTTAGGCTGTACACCTGACTGTGCGTTGTGATCCTTTGTTGCCATGTAATGCCTTCTGAGATCTTTAAATTTATTTTCACATTGTACAGCATTAAAAATCCAGTTAGGATTCATTTTTTGTAAACTGTCAGAAATCATCCTCTACATTTCTACATTTTTCGTTACAGAGCTTTTGAACAACGATTCATGATCTTTCCACAATTTGATCAAGGACTTAACAGCATTTTCATCCTTCCACTTAGCAATCTCGTGTGACTTTGGTTTTGATACAGGTTGCTCTTCAGGTATAGATTTTTCAAGTATTGTGGGCTCTTCACAGTCTTGTATAGATAAATTTTCAGATATATTTGTAGATGCTGTAGACAATATTCCTAGAAAAATCATAAATACATGCTGAAAAATATTGGCCCGTATTCTGAGCGTACATTTAGTAGCACATTTATAGATCACTTTTAGAAGCGCTGATAAATCTTCTAGTAATACGACTAAAATCCGTCATATTCTCACCGCACATTTATAGCGCCTTTAGCTTAAAGGTACATTTTGACTATCATGTCATATATCATGCGAATTGCTCGTTTATGGCGGCACTGTGATTGGTCGTCGCGCGGTCAATTACGCGCCATAAGATAAATTTACAAATTCATTATAAATTTCAAAAGCATCTATTCTATTTCAAAATACTCGCGACTCACGTTCACGTACTGCTTATTTATTTCCTGAACTTCAATCGCATGATCAATATCTTCCAAAATACATCCATGATTATATACTTTCGTACTTTTGTATATATTTTTGTATTTATTTTGTACTTTTGTATGTACTTTTCTAGTTTAGTACTATTGTATTAATTTTTCGCAATTTATATACTTCGCTTTACACACTGATGCACTGTTAAGATAAAGAAAATTTTTAAAGTGCCCAAATATCATAATTATTGTTGTGTAAAATCTCTATTAATTGTAAGAAACTCGATATATATCCATTTTATTAACAAAATCAATCATATAATGTTGATAAAATTAATTAAACTTGTCAATTGTACCGTAACTGTTACGCACAGAGCGCTTTTATTTTGCTAAAATGTGCCTCCGACCACATTTAGCGGCGTATTTATCGATATGGCATAAATGTGCTATAAATGTGGCTCAGAATAGGATTTTCACCATAAAGTTGCGCTTTTAGGCTAAACATGGCGGTCCGCCTCTAAATGCGCTATTAAATGTGCGCTTAGAATACCGTCACATTTAGCACGTCATCTAAGGCACATTTAGAGGCACATTTAGCGATAAATGTGAGCTCAGAATACGGGCCATTGTCTTTCACTTATTATATAGTTGCTGTTTGCAAATAATATCTCACTAAACACTAAAAGTAATATTAATGTCATAATTTCCTCAACAATGTAACTGTTATGTATAACACGTATTTTACATTGCAGTTACATTGTTGAGTGGAAAATTATAACATTAATGTTACGTTACTGCTTGCTAGTGTTTACTGAGATATTTTTTTCAAGGGAATAGCAACTTGTAAAACAGTATAATGAATTAATTGAAAGTCTTTACCAAAAGAAGAAATTGAAGGATGTTCATCTGAAGATATATTGAAAAAGTTTGCGTATTTTTGCAGTTGTTGATTATGCACATCTTATTACCTGTCACATAAAATACATAATTTCAATACAGAACAAAATGACAATATATATCAGGAAAAATTCAATTTAGCCAAATACTAATGAAATTTATGAATTTAACCTATTTATTGCTTCTTACCTATAATATCAAATATATAATAGTTTTCTTTATCATCCTTTTGCGAATTTTCTTGGTCATCCACACATAAAATATGACGATTTTAATTAAATTCGCCATCTGAATATCAATCAATTTTTGAGCGAAGTTTCCGAGCGAAGCACAAATCTCTAACTTTCCCGTTTATTTTTGAGCTTTGCCACACAAAATCTCCACCAAATCCCACCGTGAAAAAGAGAGTGGAGAAAAGTTACACGAGTGGTCCGCGAGGCAAAGTTTTAGAACGCTCGCAAGTGTGTTCTTAGTGTGACTACTAGGTGTTTTCGAACGAATTGGATGTGGCAAAACACACAAGTGTAGTTTTCGAACGCACCCCTAGATAGGACCCTGGGTAAGGAACCGTGATACGTGGTGGTCCCGCATCGCCGTTCAAGCGGCAGCAACAACTAAATCACGTTGCCGCCGCAAAAAGATGGAAGATCTCCCAGTTACAGGGGGATCCCGAGCAGGGGCGGGTCCTGGTAGAATGTCACAAACAATCCCAGGGCCCGCCTACTCAATCGCTGAGGAGAGACCACCGTGAGGTTTTAGTCCGTGCGAGTCGGACATTCCCCTCCCCAGGAAAGAGGGTATCCATAATGGATTTCCTCATGTAAAAAAAACAAGGGTCAGTGGCGGAGCCTCTCCCCCGCCCACGCATTTCGTAACTATTATTGCACGGTATCACATGGGTTTTCAACTTAAAAAATTACGAAAGGAAAGGAGGCAGTACCAGGCCAATTTCAAACAATTCAATATCAGACGAATGTTTTACGAACCTCATCTAAACCCCGGTGCAGATTCCACTCCAGTTACTCTATTTCAGAATCAGCCAGAGGAACCCTCCGCAAACGCACAACTGACCGCTGACTTGACCTCCATTTCAGAGGACCATGGAACTTCTTCTGTGGAAGCCCTTGTTACCGAAACCCCATCCAGACCAGTCCGTCACAGACAACAGCTCCGCAAATTAGTCCTGGACCTAATAGCCAAATCTTATACCGAGCAATAACTTCCCAAGGAGGGAGATTGTTGGGGCATGTTGAATGCACCTCATTCGCGCGCTGATATAAAGAGCGCGCCACTGGCGCACACGTGGGGCAGCGAGTCGGAACACGGAAGAGCAGTACGATCGCACCCAGATAGCGAACCGTGTATGACTTATTACGTGGCAAAAAATAAACGAGTTTTACGGATACTTTGTTCGTGTGTGGATATTTAACCCATCCAACAATCCTGAGGACCCAATACTTTAAGATGTCCGTAAGACATCGTAATTTTTAAAACGTCCATAATATATTTTAGAATTACTATATATATATATATATTTTAACGCGTCAAATTTTATCACATATAATATAATGTATATTTATTAGCGCGATCTTTTTATTCTTGAAGATTTTTCTCTAGGAAACTTTTTGTTTTCTTTTGGAAAGTTGGACTTATTATTAGACTATCTCCTTGTCTGATATTGGTTGGTACCGCCTCCGTTAAGCCATTGGTCGTCTTAATTTTGGTTAAATTGTTTTGGTTTAGTTCTTTAATATACAGGTTTAGACCACCCATGTCAGCCATTTTTCTCAGCAATGAAACGTCATAGGAAGTTAGGGAAAAAATTTTCATTACTAAAGGGCACCCAAAGTATTCATTGATGATAGTTCCAACTTCCGGTATAAACCGGAAGTAAGTGTTACTTGGGTCAACTTTGAAATTTCAAATGGGAACATAGGTCGAATGGGGTATTATTGGATAGAACTTCGAAAAAGAAATAACTTTTATTAGAACTTAATTTAATTATCTCTTACAAGTTTCGAAAAAAAAGTTTAATGTATGAATGTTTGCAAAATGTTCAAAATGGGCAATCGACATCACTCACACATTACACACACACACACAAACATTACACATACACGCACGCACGCACACGTACACATACACGCATTATTTACATGACACATAATTGTACGACGTCAATGTCAACAATTAGAAAAACTAACGAAAACACCGTTCAAAGGGAGACATTCCTTTGATACAAACAGAAATTTAAGTTAAATTCATGATGATTCTTCAGTTTAGATTTATCATCAACAAAGCAAACATATTTTCCAATCAGGAAAGTTTTGATATGCTTATAGTGGGGGAATGTCGCCAAAATTACAGAGCAGCCGAGCGTTTGCAGAAAGGTACCCCCAACGTATCCCTCAGTCTTGGGAAGTTTTTAGGCGTTTAGTCTTTCGGATTCGAACAACAGGTAAACTTTATCCGCAACACAATCGAAACCAGGAAATTAGGCGACCTGTGAGAGATGAAAGAGAAGCCGATGTCCTTGCTGCCGTTGCTGTGAATCCTCATGATTCAACTAGGAAGATATCAATTGATTCCGGACTGAATCAAACGACAGTTTGGAGGATTTTGAATACTAATCGCTACCATCCTTATCACTTAAACTTGCACCAGGAACTTAGAGGATACGATTTTCAAAATTGAATCAATTTCTGTCAATGGTTGTTGACAAAAAATCATCACTTCTATCAATCAATTCTTTGGACTGAAGAAACCACATTTAAAAGCAATGGCGAGGTTAACCTTCACAATGCCCATTATTGGTTACCAGTAAACCAGCATTGGTTACGAGAAATAGATAATCAGCATGTATGGACCGTCAACACCTGGTGTGGGCTAATCGGAGACCAAATCATCGGACCCTATTTTTTCGATGAGGCTCTGAATGGCATCCGATATGCAAATTTCCTAGAAAACGTCCTGTGCCAGCTTTTGGAAGATGTCCCACTAGCAAAGCGAGTAGTGATGTGGATGCAACAAGATGGTTGTCCAGCGTATTTCTCTAGGATAGCACGACGCGCAATAAATAACTTGTTTCCTGGACGGTGGATCGGGAGAGGAGGACCTGTGGCGTGGCCACCTCGATCTCCAGACTTGACTCCTGTAGACTTTTTTTGGGGGAACAGATTAAAGACATTGTTTATCAACATCGTCCAACAACAAGAGACGACATGATCGAATTCGAAACACCTGTCAGTCGCTAAGCTCCGAAGAAGTTTTACGAGCTACGGATAGTGTTAAATCACGTTTGCGGAAATGTGTGTATCAAAATGGCAGGCATTTTGAACATTTTTAAGTTATTGCAGACATTCACACATTAAACGTTTTTTTTCGAAACTTGTAAGAGATAATTAAATTAAGTTCTAATAAAAGTTGTTTCTTTTTCAAAGCTCTATCCAATGATACCCCATTTGACCTATGTTACCATTTGAAATTTCAAAATTGACCCAAGTAACACCTACTTCCGGTTTATACCAGAAGTTGGAACTATCATCAATGAATACTTTGGGTGCCCTTTAGTAATGAAAATTTTTTCCCTAACTTTCTATGACGTTCCATTGCCGAGAAAAACGGCTGGCACGGGTGGTCTGAATCACCCTGTATATAAAAATATCATGATTAATAAAATCTTTTAAAAAAATTTTAATAGTTTTTTATATACCTTTTTCTTTGTACTTTATATTAGTTGTATTATTCCTTAAAAGAGTGTCTTTTCTTTAAAAAAGTATTGTAGATCTCACAATAATAATCTTTATATTATTGGAGATTATTTTTTGGAGATTTTTTGTCTTCTTTTGGAGAGTTATCTTTTTTTAAAACTCAAAATAATAGAAGAAATATTTGTTAATACAAATTCATTTGAAAAAAAATATAAAAATAGATATATACAAATTTTCCTGTTAAGTCAGAAGTTTCTCCTGCCTGTACCTTGAATTTAAAAAAATAATAATAAATACATATCATTTATTTACTATTAAAAAAAGAGGATTAAGAATTAAAGGAATAGGGCAGCTGTAAGAGAGAAGGAAGAAAAGAATTTCAAATTAAAATTACCTATAAATATTTGAAAGCAGATCTCTTTTTTGTTTTAAGTTTAGTTTGAATTGTTTCTTTCTTTGTTCTGTTTTTCTTTTCTTCAGTTTGTTTCTCTCCTTCTACCGTTCTAATTTTTTTTCTTTTTTTGTCCTGGCTTATATTTTCTAATATTTATTTTAGTATGTCTCAATAGAGTATTTTTTAAATGTAAATAATAAAATTTAGACAATGATCGAAGCTCGACAATGAACGACATGAATTTTGACATTTTTGTGTTTAAAGATGTTAAATATTCCACGTCTATTGTCTGCTAAAATGCAGACTAATAGAAAAATGTGTAAGATAGCTTTTAATTAAACCCAATCTGTTTATAAAGTCGTCAGGATGTTTCCACGGGAGAAAGATATCGATAATGTTTCGTGAAATATATTTTGTATAATAACACTCACTATTATTTAGAATGTTAAACACAAGTATTTCTTTATATATAAAAGAAAGTAAAAGTTAACACAACTTTCTTAAAATAATTATAGGACTTTAATCGATTAAAACACGGAAAGGATCTTAGACACAACCGATCACTCGCGCAGATATCGATAAACGATGAATCTGCAGCGTGAAATGACGTGACGAACCCTCTTGTTATTTTGTTGTTAAGCAACGTACTTAGAATATATAAATACTATTTAATTTTATCGTGTATACAGACGCATATTAGAGTAGCCAATAGGAGAATAGTAAGTAAATGCGAACATAGATATACAACATCATAGATATCTTACAAATGCATCACATACTGTAATATAATATATACTACAAGGAGAGGATAAAAAAGATTATAACACACATGTATTGTAACAATAGTTTATTATAAATATGGATTGGTCGAACCTTTATGATGATGATTCGACCACCAATTGAATATTTTAAATACATTTTGTAAAGCACAATTTCGTACATGTCTATCGCAACGCAGAGTAGCATCTATTTATCTAAAGCAGGAACGTCATCATAGTCGTTATCCAATGTCTCGATAATAAGACCGATTCTCGTATCGTCTTTCAGTAAATTTGCCAATCATTTTAGTTTTTCATTTCCTTTGACATACTTTCGAGAAGATGCATCTTTCAACGTCACGGCGTCAGTGAATAAACATTTGGCTCTGTAGTACGGAATGTTTCCATCTTCCTATTGCAGATTGTGATATTTTCCAATCAACCATGCAACTTGAGATTTCTCAGATCTCATGAGCAAACGGAATGGTGTAAGACTCGTAAAAATATAATGAGAGAGTACAGAGTCTTTTGTCAGAATCGCAATTTCTTTCACGATAAATTTTCCTCCAACGATAAATCCTTGTAGATCCACAAACATTGGCACAACCATAATGAAATGATATTGGCGAGAACTATGACGGACGACTGATGTCGATCATCGAGTATCGCCAGTTTTAAAATGTTATAATGTTATAACATTGGAGGGGATTATTCCTGATTCATGTAATTTTGCGGACAACATTTGTCAACGGGTTATATTCGACAATACGATCGTGCAAGATGAGGCAATATGCGGTAGTATTTGTGGGTACGTCTGCTTACATTCAAATTCTATCCTTACGTCCACAGTAGCATTTTTGACAGGCTCGTTTTGTCGCAAGCAGTCAATGACCATGAGAGGACCGCACTCTAGAAATTTTGCCATGGTAAATAATATATTATTATTGCATCCGTAATAAGATTTACGAAAACGCGCATACATGTCGAATAGAATAGTGTATCTCTTTTTATCAAAATCCAAATTTAAATCATTATACGGATAAAATTCAGAGTTTAGATAGAGTTTAACGTTTGTCAATTTGCAAACGAATTTGGTAATATCTTTCGACGCGACATTTTTTCTATCAGTCTGCAGTGCAAAGATTACGCATCGCGGTTTCTCCAGCTGAGAGGCAGTTTTTACAGTCCACGAATGCTTGGTCGTACTGTGTAGTAAAGGAAATTCGTATAGATCCCACAAGCGGAAACTCATGTTCAAGTATCTACCGCTTTCCAACGCTCGTAGCAAGGACAGTTTACTAATTTCGTTCAATATTACGTGAGGCATACGCCATTGTATTTTTTGTAATTCAATCTCAGCTTCAGCCGCCTGAGCTCCAAATAGACAATTGTTGTCGTTGCGTGAACATATTAGAATCAATTCATGACAAGCGTTAATCACAATGCGCTTATAATCCTCGCAAAATCCAAGCAACATGTTGAGCGGCACGCAAAAATTGAAGTAACCTTCGTCACTATTTTTTGCAACTATATTCCACGCAGCATTGTGCAAGATTTTACTTCTCTCATGTGTAAGGGAAATGTAGTTTTTAATCGTGCAAGTTATTCCAACGTTTCTGTTGCGATCAATTTCCACACCGTTGAGTTCATATCGAAGTTCATCAAACATGAATGTAACGCAATTATTTCCCAATATCATTAGTTCATCCTTTTTCCTTATAGTCAATTTTCCCTCGATGAGGAAGCTTTCGCACGGCAACGTGTACAAATCCTGATGCTGTATAGGTATCCGTATCTCATCACTATATCCAAGTGTTGTATTTGTGTATGGATTGTACGTATGAGTTTCAATCTTTACTATACAGTCATCAAAGATCGATTCGCTTCCAATGTTCAAAATGTCAATCATTCTTTCAATTATTTCGTACGACAAATCCCAAAGACTTTAAAAATTCACGATTCAACGCGCTGAGCTTCTTTTTAGCGCAACAAGAGACCTGATTATTGTCACCAGACACCGCCCGCCTCCTCGCAAAAGTATTGTCCCTCGTAAAGATATTGTCTCTCGCGTGCTCCGTTTCGTTCAACACGAGCATACTATTTTTGACGTCGTACGTGCAATCGTACGGTAATTTCTTCTCCTCGAAAATCGAGCAATCGACCCTCCTGATCCACAACACGTATCGTTAAATCGGTAATGCTTTGCACGACGATCGGTAGATAAATGATTTGTGCGGGCGTTTCCGATATCTTATATCCCGGTGGTACGGTCGGAGAAAATTCATGTATCGTGTATACGCGCTTACTATTGCTATATGCACCAGCGGTCACACTGCATTCTATACGAATAATGTTTACGTTAATAATATTTATCGGTACATCCGATTCGTACCATTTCCGCGGCTGCAATACACGATTCGAGAATCCCAACAACGATCCTATGTTGTTGGGCTTATTAAAATTTATTCTATATGTGCATTTAATTTCACTTTTCAACGTATTATGATTAGCGCGAATCACTATTGGATATTTCTCATCATTGCTATTAACAATGTTGTGAGAATCGTATTGTAAAATTGCATGCGTTCATTTATACTATGCAATTCGTACGATCCTTTGGGAATCGTAATTTCCTTGTCGTCGTTGTCAAAGTAAAATTTATTATTCAAGGAATTCACGTTCGGTATCGTATGATAAGTTTCAAAATCCGTTAAACCAAGTTCGTAATCATCATCGTTCAAATCTATGGCTGGAAAGTAGCTTACGGCAAGAACGCTACTCTTACCAGTCAACGTAAGTGTCAGTGACATGTCGAATACTGAGTCACAACAGTAGAGTGTTAGACTTCAAATTTAATCGTTTAAAGAAATTGTAAACACAATTGTCCGCAAATACTCTGATTATAATTTTGATAAGACGCATGATTGTATTCAATTTTTCTTACATTCTGTCCAGAATATTGCACCAATTCCTCGGGCGGTCGAAGATTTCCAAAACTGTCAAAATATTCAACATTATTTCCCCTCTTTGCGTATGCTATCCAATGAGTACCAGGACCCTCAACGTCGTCCAAATTGACAATGCAGCTCTCGTTTCGTCGCACACCGCTTATCGGTAAATTATTGCGCATGAAAACGCCTCTAAAAAAAGATATGCGCGTCTTGCAAGTTGTTCCAATTGTATGTTAGTTGTTACACCCGCAGGGATTTTTAACGTTTTTTTAACGTTTTTTTCTTAGCAGTCGTTGAGAATCCCCGTCCACGCTTGTACAGAGCGAGATAAAGTCCACGATCTTCCATAGCACGATTGTGACGTTGCATTTCTTCGAATTGGCGTTGCGCAACCTTGTTATCGTTTACAGCCTTGCGATTCCCACTGCTCCACCAGCCAAAGAACCGACTACTCCCAACAATGGTAAAATCGGTAAAATACCACCATGCTTCGCTACTGGAAGTATTCGTTTTTTCAACATCTTTTTCTTTTTCGGTGATTTTTTCATCTTCATTCCCATACCAAATTTCGTTTTTTGTCCTCATGGCCGTCCAAACAGCAGTAGCAGCTACTCTTTCACTAAGAGTCGAATCCCTCGCGGTAATACGTTCCCGCGCCTTCACAGCTAGTATACGATCCGCAACGTGTCGTTCGCCGAGGTCGTTGCTTCACGAGTAAGCTATATCGTGCTCGCGACACGCAGCGTCCAATGGATTGATACCTCGATCGCCTATATACACCTCAATCGTTCTTTTAAACGAGTTCTCGGTCCGCAAAACTGATATCTAGGAATATGCAATTCGATAGGAAGCGCGTTTATCGCACGATTCAATAGACCGCTACTTCTTATAATTCTCGCTGACATTCGTAACAATCTTTAATAAATGGTGCTGGACCGTCGATATGTGTTGCTGCCACGGTAAATTATAATGTCGCAAACATCTACAATACCGTTGTACTTCAGAATCAACCTTTATATATTCGGGAAGTTTGTCCCACAGTCGTTCCACGTAGCGGCTAAACTGTCTCAATAAAATAATCTTTGGTATATATTGCAACTGTTCAGAAGTAAGCTCGAAAATATGACTGTCGTCCGACAGATGAAAAAACATTTTCAATACTGAGCGGTTTCGATTCGGTGCACATCTATCAATAGGTCTTCCTATGACTCATTCTCAACATGCGGTTTGTGCGGCAAGCGACGATAATCAAAGTTATAAACTTTGACAATAGACTAATACTTGAAAAAGAAATACGCAAACATGGAAACATGTTACCAATTACTATACGCGGTATTAGATAGATAGTCAGTTTTTTTGCATACCAAACAGGATTACAATCTATTTTCACAAAAAAAAAACTTTAATACATTTGTACCACACTAACAATACCTCCATTACATTTCCGATCTTGGCCATTTAGCGACCTCACAAACTATATCCCTCTCCCTACCCCACGTATTTTCCCTTTCCTCTCTATCCTTCATGCCCCATTCTCTCTCTCTCTCTCTCTCTCTCTCTCTCTTTCTCCCTTACCTCACTAATTACCTAAGTGCTTCCATCGCCCTTACAATCTAACCTCGTTTCTATTGGCACCCCACCCCTTCCTACGTCCCTAGTTCATCCTATCTTCTCTTCTGCAACTCGCCCTTCTTCTTTCACCTTCTCCGCTCACATTCTATCACCTTCACTCTCACTCACTCTCTCTACTTCCCTTTCTCTCCCCCCCCTCTCTCTCTCTCTCTCCTCTCTCACTCTCTTCTTCTCCTGCTCCTCCTCTCCATTTCTCCATCTCCTCCTCTTCCTCTTTTTTCTCCTCTCTCCTCTTTCCCTCTCTCCTTCTTCCTTTTTCCCCCTTCTTGCTTCTCTCCTTCCAACCTTCTTTTTTCTCCCTTACTCTTCTCCTCCTCCCTTCACCTTTCCTCTTCCACTCATCTCCATCTCATCTCTGACCCTCTCTACTTTCTTTCCTCTTCCTCTTTTGCCTTCCTTCCTCTTCTTCCCCTTTCGCTCCCTTCGCACTCTTGCACTATATGTAACCTCATCTATGTTATAACACCTTCCTCCGCTTTCTCCTCGCACTATGCAAAGTCTAAACATGAAAATAAAAAAATAAAAAACATTCCTCCACTCTCCTCTCTCACTCTCTCTCATCCTCTCTTTCTCACTCTTTCTCTCTCTCTCTCTCTCTGTTTCCTTTCTCCTCTCTCTCTGTCCGCACTTCATTTCACTATATACACAGTTCTATTCTCAAAATCTCCCCACACGATCCTAGCCTTGAGCGACCTCATATTTTAACCCCGCTCCCTGCCTCACGCCTCTTTCCTTTCTTTTCGCCCTTCAACCTTCTATCCTCCCCCTCTCCCTTCATTTCCCACTTCTACCGCCGAGTCTCTCTCTCATATCCCGTTCTCTCTCTCATATCCAATTCTTTCCTATCTCTCTCTCTACCTCTCTTCATTTTCTCATGCTTCCTCATTTACACCTCACTTCCTCTTGCTGCCTATCCTTCTTCCCCTTTCCCGCTTCAGCTCGTCCATCTCTCCCTGTCCTCTTCCTCCTCTTTCCGCTTTCTTTCTTATCTCCTTTATCCTGTTCTCTCTTCACCTTGTCTTATCGCCTCCCCTCCTCCTAACCTTTCGCCACATGCGTCTCCAACTGCACCTGCCAGCTCTTTATAACATTTCTTCTTCCTCTTCCTTCCATTCCATCCACTCCTTGCTTCCCTCACTCTTCTTGTTACATCTCTCTCTTCGATTTTCTGTACCTTTCTCTCACCCCCTGCAACCCTTCCTCTCCTCAATCTTCCCCCTCCTTTGTCTCCCCTTCTCTCTCTTGGCCCTCTTCTTCTCCTCCTCACTTTCCTTCGCTGTTTCCTTTTCCCTGACAATCCTCTTCTTCCTCCCCCTCTCCTTCCTCCGCACTCCACTCACTTGGTTTCCCTTTTCTCTGTCTATTCACATCTCGCATCTAACCTCTACCTGTCACCGCCTTCATTTCTCCTCATTATACACCAGAGGCTTCGGAAAATTATTAACCATGAGCTTGTGTAAAAAAATGGCTAAAGAGTGTAATGGGCTGTTTATGGAAGAAACTATTAATCTGTATGGTGTGTTTGGTTTATGGATTTTTGGTAAACCATAAGCACGTGGTAATGTGCCATCTGTGAATAATAAGGATTTGTATGTAGCAGTAGAGATGTATCCGAGGTTCTTCCATCTGACTAATAGGTCCCTAAGATCGGAGATTAATTTTTTTGTCGGGTCTTTCTTGACTATTGTATATGTCGTTTCATCTGTAAGTAAATTTTCTACTTTTTCGATATAATCATTTTTATCAAGTGCTACTGTCACATTACCTTTATCCGCTCTGGTGAGAATTACATTTTTATTGTTTTTCAGGAATTGTATTGTATCGAAATGTAAATTAATTAACCAATCATCCGAAAAATTTTTTGGATAAGTGTGGGAAGAAATGGATTTTATGATGTCTCTAGAAGAACCCCTCATGTGCACTCTCTCCTCTGTAGGGAGTTTATTTATACTATTCTCTACATTTTTTATAAAATCAATAGTTAATGGTGTTTTTTTGGTGAAAGGAAGGCTGAAATTTCCTCCTAGCTGTAGAAAACATTGAATATCATGGGGTATAGGTATTCCTGAGAGATTAATAAACCACTTATCTTTGATATTATTTAAAGTAGGTTGTGTGTTTTCATAATTAGCGGATTCAATATGTACTTTCATGGGTTTATTTGTCAGAGTATTGTTATGGATCTTATTATACAAAGAAAATCTATACCCGGTTTGTGTTTTGTGACAAACATTGATGACATTGTGGTTATAGTGACAATAATAATGTATAGGATTAATAATGTCTTTTGTTCGTTGTTTTGTCAACATAAACCTGAACTTCCTATCGAACCTCTTTGTTTCTTTTTTTAAATATGAAAATAGCGGTCGACTCTGTTTGTTGAAGAAATTATTACAAATGATTAATGGTAAAGTTCCATATATGTCCATTGAAATGTGATAAACCCTTTCGAAGGATCTTCTTAGAATTGAGTATGAATCTCTGAGTTCGATGCTTAATAATCTTTTAAAAAATGTGTATTTTGCCCGATTGAAATTGTTTAATGCTCTACTGTTATTCAAATTCAATTTAAATTTCGCAAATACGGCCTGCGTATAAATTACATAAATAAATGAAATCAGTGCTCTCTTAAATATAAATTAAAAACGATAAATAACAAACATGATGGTAAGAAAAGGAGAGCATGATGGTAGAAAAAGGAGATATGGGTGCGAGAGAAAAGAATAGAGAGGAAGGAGAATAGCGGAGGCGCGATAAGACGGAGGCTAAGGCGTACGCGAGAAAAAAGATAATTTTTGTATGTTAAGTTTTTTATAATGTTAAATGTTATCTTATTACATATCTTATTATCTAATTATATCTAATACAGAGGAAGAAGGATGGGATAGATGATGAATGTGGATAAGTAATAAATATATATAAGTTTAACATAAATTTTTATTTAAAAAGTGTGTATGTGTATACATATAAAGTGTGTGTGTGTGTATGTTTTAAAATTAAAAAAGAATAGAAATTGTAATAAAAAATTTAAAAAATTAAAATAGTTATATGTTTAAATATAAAAATATAAAAAAGAATTAAAATTATAGTAGAAAATTTAAAAAATTAAAAATCTGTAGGGGTGATGCGCCATGGGAACTCGTCATAGCTGCGTCTGTAACAGGAAAAAAACATTTTTATTAGTACTTTAAAAATATTTTCTAAAATGATAAAAATTATAAATACTCACAATCTATTCGGAGTCTCTCTCATCTGACGACCTGGAGTCCTCCTGCAGAGTTTCGGGGAGCCACGGTTCCTCTGTCTCCCACACCTCATACGGAAGCTCACCAAAGAGTTTCCGCAAACAAAGACGATCCTCGTTAAACTGAGGAGTCACCTCCTCACACCTCCGGTTCTCGGGAGTGTCACCCATGCGTAACAATAATAGTTTGTTTGGTTTTTACACATAAGTCCTCGGTGTATGTGCGACACTTACACAATAATAATAGTTTTTTTTTTGTAGTATTCGCACAAGTCTTAAGTCATGCAAATCGGACACATATTGCAAGATAATATTTGAAATAATGGAGTTCGACACTCGCTACAAAATAGTCCGAGAATTAATGCGTAAATATTAATCGAATGTTCCCGCACAGCACAAATCTCATCAAAAAGGTACGCCATTCTTATAAAACACGATGCACAGAAGTATGTGCCATCTGCAGTTGCATAATAAAAATATATGCAACACATCCTTGTTAGTTCATTATACAAATTAATTTCCGGTAAGTCCAAATCACTATTGATTCTGTCCTCGAAAACACTTTCATCACTCTCATAGTCACTGTCCGCTAAGCGTTGTACTTCAATGTCCAAATCACCCTCTTCGTCAGAATTGTTCATATTAATATCACCATTATTTTCGATAACATTGAAACCGATATTTCCAATATTGGCGTTATTGTCATCATCATCACTAGATAGTTTTAAGAGCGGCACTTCAATGTCCGAGTCTTCTTCATCGGAAATGATCATAAAATAATCATCACCATTATTTTCATCCATATTCGGAAGACACACGCGCAACGCACAGATTTACTCGCGACACGAGCACAATTCATAGATTTCCTCGCGACACGAGCACGTAATAAGCTTCTTCTTAGAGCGTATAGGAAAAAACTAACCACGCGCAATGCGCATTTATCTCAAATATATACACGAGATCCCATACCTCATCTCTCTCTAAATAGAGTATCTCTTTCTAAACAGACTATGCATATGATCCTGTGAGAGGTAAACGTTTTTGTTTGACTGAGACTAAGAGAGCGCGAGGAGGAGGAAGAGGAGGAAGAGTCGTAGAATAAAATAGTGTGAAGAGAAACATTAATGTTAATAATAATTTTTTATTTTTTATTTGTTACAAGTATCATAAAGTATATCATTTATAGCACACGCCAACAATTCGCAATCTACGAAAGATCCGCTATCGAACGCGTCACTCTCGCGAATCGCTTTCACAGCATTATTTACATCAGTAATATTGTTACGTTGCAAAACGTTACAAAATTGTTTAAATTTTTCATTCACGAAATGTGTATTTTGACACAACCATGAATGCATATGATCGATACAATCTTCAAAATCGAATAAATGTAATAATGTTTAAGGTTGCATATACAAAAACTTATTAGATAATGTTAATTTAATAATCCTCGATCCGTTTAATGCAATCATTTGGATAGATAGATCACAGATCCATAATGGTTGACTTTCAGTCGATTGTACATGTCGTTCAATGTCTGTACGTTTCTGCATCAATGAGTGCCAGAGTACGATAGGCAATACTAATCGATTACCTCGGTTGTCACCAAGTATCAATTCGACATACGACATAGCTCCAACGCTTATTCCAATCTCCAAATATTTGTAAGATGTCGGGGTTAAGATATACCTTCTCCCAAAAATGCAAACCGCACGACGAGATGAAACGCTATATAAAATATTAAAATATATTAAAAAATAATATTTAGAAAATAATTTTTAGAAAATAATTTTTAGGAAATAATATTTAGAAAATAATTGAAACTTACATTTTTTTTGATTGAATTTCACCGTTCTCAATCGGAATGTAAAAATTCATCTTGCTGATTTCTTTTGTGGAGCACATTTTTTAGCACAACCTTATGCACGGACAAATGATGCGATACTAAACTATTGAAAGTACTGCGATCAATTTGTAATATCGCAAAACGTAATGAGAAGGGGAGTATTTGTGACGTAATTTTGCAAGCGCCAATGTAAGGCTGCTAAAAATTATTAAAAATCGCGTCCCCACGTGCTTTCTTGAGCGCCGTGTGTGGCTGCCGTATGATGAAATCGATTCAAATGTATACGACGATTGAAATATTCGGTTACAAATGTATACGGCAAAGCGTGAGATAACATTTTTGGCTAAATGATAACATAAACAGACCGTCGACAGTACGGATGTTTGCGCTAAAAAATAACGCGCCGACAGTACGAATGTTTGCGCTAAAGAATAACGTTTCGCATAGTGGGTGGGCATTATCATGTATATTTAATTTGATTATAAATAATAAATATAATCCTATGCGTAGAGGATGTCATATTATATTACATTACCACGAAATATGTGTAAGATAAAGAGACATGATATTATAGAAATGACGGATGTTTACACGAAAGAATAACGTTTTCGCAACGTGAAAAGAATATAACGATTAGATATAAATCAGAACAGAGAGTCACATCTCGCCATTATTGTCGAAGCTTGCACGAGTACACCTTATATGTAAAAAAAAATGGAGCAGGTTTTAACGCATCAATCTACCTTGATAAATTCGGTGAAGGAGTACTTTGCGTGGGAGGTGCGATGCAATGATTATATCAAGTCGAAGAGCAGAGTCGAATTAAACAACCGCGAATATCGATCGGATATCGACAATTGTTGATCGCAAAGATCGCGCGACTCGAAGGACTGAAAAATGCGTTGCGCAAACGTTTCGTACACGCGGGTGCCGGACACAGCACGCATCAAGCTGCACTATTTTGGCGAGAAATTGATACAGCGTTCGAGAACCGTATATCGACTAGTGCGATAATCAATATCAATTATATAGAACCTCGTCAGTTTCTCGAAGACGCGAGTGATATCGTGCTCGAACATGTGCGAGACGAAACACACTGCAGTGTGAAAGTGAATACTGTGTTTAACGGTGAGTTTGTGGCGGGTAAAAAGCACGACAATAAAAGTGTAAGTACAAAAAACTATTGAACTAATTGAACTAAGTGAATTATTTCGTACATCTGATTTACGCGAATGGTACGAGCAACGTGTTATCGAGCCCACTTTAGCATCTCTCAAAGAATTTCAAGAACGTGATAGTGGGTGGGCATTATCGCGTATACTTAATTTGACTGTAAATATAAATAAATATAATCCTATGCGTGCGGGATGTCATATTATATTACTGTGAAAGATAATGATGAAGCGAGCGGTAGTTAACGTGCGATCCAAAGACAATGCATGTTTTGCATGGGCAGTGACTGCTGCTATGTATCCCGCTGAAAGAAGCGTTGAACGAGAATTATCGTACCCGCGTTACACGGATGTGCTAAATCTTCGAGACATTGAATTTCCAGTGACTCTTAATCAAATTAAAAAGTTTGAAATTAACAACAATATTTCAATCAATGTGTATACCATCGAAAACGAAAATATTGTTCCTATTCGTCTTTCGGAGCAAAAGAGGGACAAGCACGCCAATTTGCTCTACATTCAAGATGCGCAAGATATCGGACATTTCGCGTGGATCAAGAATTTATCGCGACTCATGAGTTCGCAACTCAATAAACACAATGGACAAAAATATATCTGCGATCGGTATGTATATTTAATATTATTGATTTTTTCAAAATAAATATATAATTATTATTTCTATTTTTTATAAATGTTAAAATATATATATAATTATTTCTTTTTTATAAATGTCTATATTATTTTTATTCGAATGAGAAACTACAGTCACATACTGTAGACTGCGGGAAGATGAATGACTGTGCTATTCGATTACCGAGCGATAAAGATAAGTGGCTCGCTTTTAACAACTATAACAGGAAGGAGCAGGTTCCTTTCGTTGTGCCGACCTGGAATGTGTTTTGAGAAAGACGGACAAAGAAGAAGAAGCAGAAAAAAATGTATACCAGCATCATCAAGTGTTTAGTATCGCTTATTATGTACATTGCTCGTACGATATTTCGTTATCCGCGTATCATTCTCGTCGCGAAGCCAATTGCGTCGCATGGTTTGCTGAAGAATTAAAAAATTTAGCAACGCGCGTGAAAACAATTTTATCTACAAATCTTCCCATGATAAATTTGACGCGTGAAGAATTGGAAAAGTTTAACAGCGCTACTCAATGTCACATATGTGAGAAACCATTCGTGGAAGACGATACGCGCGTACACGATCATTGCCACCTCACTGGGCGGTACAGAGGTCCCGCGCATTCAAATTGCAATCTAAATTATAAGGAATCCTTTTATATTCCAATTATTTTCCACAATTTATCCGGTTACGATTCACATTTTATAATCGAGGAAATAGCCACAGCGTTCGAAGGAAGAATCGATCTACTTCCGATAACTAAAGAAAAATACATTTCATTTACGAAAGATGTTAAACTTACGGAAGACAATTCGCGAAATCACATTAAATTACGTTTCATCGATTTTTTTAAATTTCTCACAACAAGTCTCAACAAATTAGCATCTTTTCTCAGTAAAGATAAATTAAAAATTTTACAATCTGAATATCAAAATTTGCGGGTAGAAGACTTTGATCTGTTAACGCGAAAAGGTGTCTTTCCGTACGAATATATCGATTGTGTAGATAAATTGCACGATACATGTTTACCTCCGCGCGAATTATTTTACAGTTCCTTGACCGATGACACAGTATCCGAGAGCGATTACGCGCACGCCGAGACTGTTTGGAACCGATTCTCCATTAGAACGCTAGGTAAATATAGCGATCTATATTTAAAAATCGATGTCTTGTTATTAGCCGATGTTTTTGAAAATTTTCGTACAATTGTATCAAGAGTTACGGAATCGACCCTGCGCATTACTATACTCTGCCCGGATACACGTGGGATGCCATGTTGAAGCATACAAATATTAAGTTTGAATTGCTCACTGACATCGATATGGTAATGTTTATAGAACGAGGTATACGCGGTGGTTTGAGTCAATGTTCCAACAGATACGCGCATGCTAATAACAAGTACATGCAGTCATACGACCCATTGAAACCGTCATCGTATCTAATGTATTTCGATGTAAATAATTTATACGGATGGGCAATGTGTCAACTTTTGCCTTACGCTAGTTTTCAATGGGTCGACAATATATGCAATTTTGATTTATCATTGATCGCGTCCGATTCACTTACAGGCTATATCCTCGAAGTCGATCTCGAGTACCCGCAACATCTTCACGACACACATACTGACTTACCGTTTTGTCCGACACGTGACAAGCCACCCGTCAAGCGAGAGAACAAGTTGCTCGCAACCTTATACGATAAGAAACGATACGTAATACACTACCGCAATCTGCAGCAATGTACGCGACACGGTCTTCGCGTTACAAAAATTCATCGCATATTACAATTCGCGCAATCTCCATGGTTACGTACATATATTGAATTAAACACGCAATTTAGAACAATGGCGAAAAATGATTTTGAAAAGAATTTATACAAATTAATGAATAATGCAGTTTTCGGCAAAACGATGGAAAATGTGCGCAATCGCGTAGATGTTAAACTTATAACAAAATGGGACGATAGGTACGGTGCAGAGGCAATGACCGCGAAACCAAATTTTAATATCAGGAGCATTTTTTCGGAAAATTTAATCGCTGTGGAATTGCGTAGACTCGAGGTGAACTTTTACAAACCAATCTATGTAGGTATGTGTATACTTGATGTATCTAAGATGTGTTTGTACGAATTTCATCACGATTACATGATTCCAATGTATAAAGAAAAATGTAAAGTCATGTACACCGACACGGATAGTCTTATATATCACATTGAGTGCGAAGACGTGTACGAGAATACGAAGCGCGACATCGGCAAGTTCGACACGAGCGACTATGCGATAGACAATGCGTACGGTATACCGCTCGTGAATAAAAAGGTATCGGGTCTGATGAAGGATGAAAACAACGGTATGATAATGACAGAATTTGTCGGGCTTAGAGCGAAAATGTATGCGCTAAAAGTAGATGGTAAAAAGGATACGAAAAAGGTAAAAGGTGTCAAGAATAGCGTCGTCGTGAAAACGATAACATTTGACGATTATATGCAGCGTTTGAACGAAGGAATTGAAATGACGCGACAGCAATCGAGTATAAGATCAAAAATGCATAAAGTATATACCATGCGGCAGAAAAAAATTGCTTTAAGTCCACACGATGATAAACGGTATATAATACCTAAAAGTAATAATATCGATACGCTACCATGGGGGCATTACAGAATACCGTTGTAAAAAGAAAAAAGTGTATATATATTTGAATATTATATATATTTATATATGTAAAGTTTATATAATATTTGTTATATTTTTACAATACATTATTTTTATGTATCCAAGAATTCCGTGCACTATCGAATCCTAACCATTTCACAAAAACTTCATCCCCCCTCTTCCTCAATATCTTTTCCACAAGATATATATCGGGATTAGCAACGCGTTGTAATTCGTATTTGTAAAATTCACCGGCGACGGGATTTCGGCGCGAATCTTTTAATATATATGTCACGAGATTAGTTTTCTGTATCTTAACAATTTCAAACACTTCGGTGGTCCAATTTGGTGTGTAGCCTTTTTCGAATAAAGTCTTGAATTTACTCACGCGCACCGAATCGTCTATTTTAAATTTCGCCGGCGCCGCAATCTTTACGTTGCTGTACACCGTATTTAAAAGTTTCTCCGCGACGGCTGGAGTAACATCGACAGGTTTCATACCGATAGTGCGATGTTTTTGCGTGTTGTACTCTTCAACGAGTCTCGATAGTTCGTCGATCCACTTGTAGTTTCCATTGAGCGTAAACATTTTCCACATTTTATTCTTCAAAGTACGATTGAAGCGTTCCACGATCGAGGCTTTCATGACGGAATATGTCGAATAATGATTAATATTGTGTTTCTTCATGAGGTTTTGTACATTTGCATTGTAAAATATTTTTCCTTGATCGGTTTGAAAATTTTTCGGTCATCTCGCATCGTCTCGAATTATCTCTGCAATCGCATCGGCCGTCTCGCTTCCACTTTACTCTTGAGCGGTACGACCTACGCATACTTGCTCAACACATCGATAACAGTGAGTATGTAATTGTATCCCTTGTTGACTCGAGCATACGGACGCATCTCGACGATGTCGGCTTGCCACAGATCATCGTATCCCCGCACTATGACGTGTCTTCGGGGAAAATTTTTTCTCACTGGCGCGTGAAGCTCGTTTACCAACTGCCGTCTCTCCAAACTATGTTGATTCTTTGTTTTGTCAGTTTTTCTCGATGGTCGTTTGTTGTTTGCTTTTTTATCACTCATTTGCGTTTATCGTCCTTTAATAACCGTTCTTTAAGTTCCGTTTTTTCTATGTTTTTTCACGTTTTCTGACCCGTTCTTAATCCATTCTTGCGTTGTTCACCGCCGTTTTTCACCTATTCGAAAATCGTTCTTGACCCGTTCGCACCTTTTTCACAGTCGTTTTTGACTCGTTCGTAGCCGCTTTTGACCAGTTCATAGCCTCGTTCATAGACGTCTTTCGAACAATCGTAGGAGTTCTTGAGTTGTTTGTAACCTTGAGTGTAGCCGTGAAGAACGTGTTTGTAGCCTCGTTCGCAGCCCTCCTTGAGATGCTCATAGCCTCGTTCGAGGCTGTTGTTGCTGTTGCTGCTGCTGCTGCTAGGTCGTTCACTACCACTGCCACTCATTGTAGTTAGATAGCAGTTCGGTAATTCTTCGTAGCGGTTCGATAATCCTTCGTAGCTGTTCGATAACCGTTCGATAGCCGCTCCTAACCCGTTCACTGATGCTCATTCAGGTTGATAGCTGTCTCTGAGTTAGCGTTAGCCGCGCATTGAAGTTTGTTTAGCACAATCTGTAATGCTCGCACGTCCTTCTCAAGCGAAGTAAGCTTCTCGTCTGATTCTTTCTGTCGATTCATTAATCTTTTAACGCAGGACTGCACGTACAATTTGTTGACGGCATCGGTGTCAGTTTCAGGTTGCGCTACACGGCGAATCTTACGCGACCTCGCATCGAAGTCTGTAACGACGCGACACAGAGCGTTTTCGTGCACATAATCTTTTACCAATCTATTCCAAGAGCCATTTGTACCGGTTGCATCATTTCTTGAATCGAATAAGCCAAATTTGTTGATAGGTATTTTTTCCGATGCTTCGTAAAGTGTCACGCGACGCTGATCGACTGATTAGTTTTGTCGAGACATCATTCAATTTATAATAAGACTATCTTCGCGAAGTTCTTCGATAATCGACATAATTTCATTGTCGCGAGCATTGTTACCGGCTCGACGCGAAGCATCCAGTAATCGCAGACGATCTACCAACTCGTTTGGATCGTTCCAATGCACGTAGTCGATCTTATTGTCGTTTAGAGTCATAGCGCGCGATACCTTTTCCAGCTTTTCTGCTAGAAAATAACGGTGCAATTACATTTTTATATTTATATCCTTTAGTCCCTAATACTGGATTATGTGCTTTGTTCCCACGTTTATGCGCATTCGTCGCTAGTAATATATTTTTATATTTAAGCAAATCATCTTCGGTGTATATTTCATCGTCGGAGATTTTTTTGAAAATTAATTCATAGAGACCCGGCGTTCCCGTATATTTTACTTCATTGATAATTATATTATCATTTTTGTCTACGTCAAAATGTTTATCACCGAGGATTATTCCATCGTTAGAAAACTTAATGCCATACACATAATCCATAGCTTTATCTTTATCTTGATTCATAAAAGTTAGTATATATTTTTGTCCGAGTGGACCTAAATGCTCTCGAAATATGTTTACACCTGCGGACGTTTGCAATTCACGTTGAACCGTTGTAACCAACGAATCGGGTGTAGTTTTAAAAATTTCGTCGGCGGGTGGTTGCTCGTACGATAATTGACGCGGTTGCGCAATTTCTATCTGAGTAGATGTGTCCGGTATTGTTTGTCTTTGATTCGGTGTAGAAGTTATCGGCAAATCATTTAATGAGACATTTAATCGTTTTTGCTTTGAGTTCAAATCATTCAATGAGATTTTTGGTCGTTTTTTAACTTTAATAATTTTCTTTTTTACATGGTCTTTTTCGAGTATATCAAACGGCTCGATTTTCGATACGTCAGATTCTACATCGATGGTATTTTGAACAAGCTGTTTTAGAAGCTCGCTAATCGGCTTAAACTGTTTCTCCAACGCTACATCTTCCTCAATTTTACCAGTTTTTAACGCGCGATATTTTTTGCGAATTGACTCGCTCGTCTGTGCAATTTTTCGCGCAATCTTTTCACGATCATTGTTATCACTCATGTTTTTTTTTTTATGTAGACGTTGCTCTGTCAATGTTTCGATAGCGACTGATCATTTTACGGTACTGCAAATTCATTAAAACCTCTTCTGTAGCGTCCATTGCTCATTGAACTGTCTTTGTCAATTACTAAAAATCCATACTTGTGCTGCCAACATTTTTGACATAACGCGCTAAAATCATCGTATGACATGTCAGTATTTACATGATCGTTGTACACATGTCGCAAGTTTGTACCGTCTTGTTTAAATAAAATCAACAGATTAGCATTGTCGCGTATAAGATGCTTGGGTATCTTGGCATACGTTTGACAGAGATAGAAACAATCGACGCTTGAGTGTCGACCCATTGAGAAGTACTCTGGTATCGTATCTTGCTTGTCACATGCCACGTCATCAAAGTTAAAAACAGAATTCAGAAGCGCCTCTTTCGATGGAATGACATCGCTGTTATTAGAGAACATAAAGTAACCAATTTCATCTATCGATAATAGTAAATTTTCCAAATATTGATATTTTGGTTGTTGAAGCGATTTTAAATATATGTATAAATTTTCAAAGCGTATACCGTTTGGACTTTCTATCAAGCTTATCAATAAGTTAATTTTACCACAATTTGAAGGGCCGCAAATTTGACCGCATATTGTATTCGGTAACATTTTTCCATGTTTGTGTATTTCTTTTTCAGGCATTAGCCTATTGTCAAAATTTGTTACTTTAATTACCGTTGGTTATAGCACGAATCGCATGACTTGTCTAATCAGACTTAACAATACTTTCTGAAGAGGAGGAGGGGGAGGAGAGCCTATTTATAGATGCGCATCAAATCGAAACCGCTCAGTATCAAACATGTTTCTTTCACTGTCGGATGACTGTGATATTCTCAACCTTACCGCAGAACAGTTACGATATATACCAAAGATTATTTTATTGAAACAGTTTGGTCGTTACGTGGACGTCTGTGGGACAAACTTCCGGAATACATAAAGGCGGATTCGGAGGTTCAGACCTATCGTCGCTGTTTCGAACATTACAATCGACCGTGGCAACAAACGCACATTGACGGTCCAGCGTCGATGATAAAAGATTGTTACGAATGTCAGCGAGAACCGTAAGAGATTGTGGTCTGTTGAATCGCGTGATAAACGGACTCCCTATCGAATTACATATTCCTGGATATCAGTTTTGCGGACCGGGAACTAGTTTACAAGAACGATTGGCTAGAGGTGATCGAGGCATCAACCCATTGGATGTCGCGTGTCATGAACACGATTTAGCTTACTCGAGAAGCAACGACCTCGGCGAACGACACGTAGCGGATCGTATACTAGCTGCGAGGACGCGAGAACGTATCACCGCGAAAGATTCGAATTTTGGTGAAAGAGCAGATGCCACGACCGTTTGGACGGCCATGAAAGCAAAGACGAAAATGGGTATGGGGATGAAAAAGTCGTCGATGAAGAAAAAGATTACGAAAAAACGAATACTTCCAGTAGCGAAACGTGGGGGCGTATTACCGATTCTACCAGTGTTGGGTGCTCTCGGATCTCTGATTGGTGGAGCGGCTGGTGTAGCAAAGATGGTAAACGACGGAAAAGCTACACAACGTCAGTTTCAAGAGATGCTACGTCACAATCGCGCCATGGAAGGTCGCGGATTGTATCTCGCGCCATACAAATACGGACGAGGAGTCTCAATGGGAAAGAAGAAAAAAAAACGTCAAAGAGACACTAAAAATGCCAGAGAGTGCAACTACCAACATACAACTGCTTCAACTAGCAAAACGTATGCACATTCCGTATTTTAGAGATGTTTTTATGCGTGACTCATTATCGATCGGTGGTATATATCAAAACGAAAGCGGCATCATAAATTTGGATAACGCTAAAGGCTCGGGTACTCACTGGGTAGCGTATGCAAAGAGGGGGAATTGTGCTATATATTTTGATAGTTTTGGCAATCTTCGACCGCCGAATGAATTGGTGCGATATTTAAATGTGACAAAAATAGAATATAATCACACATCCTATCAAACTTATAATCAAAGCATCTGTGGACAATTGTGCTTGCAGTTTCTCCGAACGGTCGATGCACGCGAATTTAAAGACATACATTGTGCTATTTAACTTAGTATTCGTCAAACAGTTTGGCCAACATGTCTATGACATTCACGCTGACTGGAAAGAGCAGCGTTCTCGCGGCAAACTACTTTCCCAACGTAGATTTAAGCGACGGTGAATACGAGCTTGGTCTAGCGGATTTTGAAAGTTATCACACGATATCGAACGTGAATTCCTCGAATAATAAATTTTACTTTGGCAAAGACGATGCGGAAATTACGATTCCCGAGGGATCGTACGAGCTGCAAGCGATACATGAATTTTTGAAACATACAATTTTACGAAAACGTTCGCAACACACAGTTCGTGATGGTGATAAAAAACACACTGACGACGATGACTTTGAGAATGAAAAATGGTCGATAGTGCTCCGCGCTAATTACAATACAATGAGGAGCGAGATCAAATGCGCCTACAGAATAAATTTTAGCAAGCTTAACAACGTTGGATCGCTGCTAGGATTCTCGAACCGTATACTGCAGCCGCGAAAATGGTACGAGTCGGACGTACCGATTAACATTATCAACGTGAACATTATCCGCGTCGAATGTAATGTCACCGTGGGTGCGTACAACAACGGTAAACTCGTTCATACGATACATGAATTTTCATCAAGGGTACCACCAGAATATAAGATATCGGAAACACAGGCGCACGTCATTTACCTACCGATCATCGTACAGAGCATTACGGATTTAACGTTACGCGTTGTCGATCAGGAAGAACGATTACTCGACTTTCGAAGAGAAGAGATCGCCATTAGAGTGCATGTACGACGGCGGCAAAATTAGTGTGTGATACTCGTGTTGAACGGATCGAAAGACGTGAGAGACAACACAATCTTTACGACGTCCGCGACAACAACATCGAAATTTGCTAATACGCAATCATTCTGCACTAAGAAAAAGAAATTGAACGCATCAAACGTTGCGTTTTTACAATCTTTGGGATTCGCGGTGCGAAACATTTGAACGATGACTGACATTCTCAACATCGCGGACGAACCAATCTTTGACGATCGCATCGTCAAGATTGAGACTCACGCCTACAACCCATTCGCCAACACAACGTTCGGACATAGTGACGAGATAAGAATACCCATACAACAACAGGTTCTGTATACATTGCCGTACGAGAGTTTCTTATACATCGAAGGAGAATTGAAGATAAACAATCCAACTGACGGATCTAATGTGGTACTGCAAAATAATTGCGTCGCATTCATGTTTCATGAGATTCGATACGAACTCAATGGCGTGGAGATTGATCGCAACAGAAACGTGGGAATAACAAGTATGCTCAAAAACTATGTAACAATATCATCCGATAGAAGCGTGATTATGAGAAATGCTGGCTGGAGTGATCCAACTACTGTGAATGGACACTTTAATTTTTGCGTACCGCTCTACATATTATTGGGATTTTGCGAAGATTACAGACGCATAGTAATTAACGTTCGTCACGAGTTGATCTTAATACAATCGCGCAATGACAACAATTGTCTGGTTGGAGCTTCGGCGGTGGAGCCTGTGATCAACATATTCAAGATACAATGGCGATTGCCACATGTGCTGTTGAGTGAAATTAAGAAGCTGTCTATGCTGCGCGCTCTGGAAAGCGGACACTACCTCAGCATGGGTTTTCGCTCGTGGGATCTGTACGAGTTTCCGCTGTTGCAGCGTACAACCAAGCATTCGTGGGCCATTAAGACCGCGACTCAGCTGGAGAAACCACGATACGTTATCTTTCTGCAGACAGGCCGGAAGAATATTATGCTCAAAGATATGAATAAATTCGACGACTGCAAATTAACAAACGTGAAACTTTATCTGAGCTCGGAATGTTATACGTACGTCGACATGAATCTGGATTTCGATAAAAACAGATGGTCGATTCTATACGACATGTAAGCGCGTTTCTGCAAAAACTATTACGGATACGAGTACCTCGAACCGAGTCTCACCGTCTCACTGTTTCTATTTTACGGTCCGTTTGTAATCATCGATTGTTCTCGACAAAACGAATCGGTGAAAAATGCTACCGTAGACATAAGAATAGAATTTGATTGTAAGGAAAATGTGCCGTCAAACACTACGGTTTATTGTCTCATTTTGCATGATCGCGTTGTCGAATACAATCCTCTAACGAACGTAGTACGTAAAATTACATGAATCAGCACAAGTAGGAACGCTCGTCTTATCAACCAACGTTTAAATCTTCTGTAAACGAAATTGGAGAATCGCATACCGGATCATATAACATAACAACTTGCGATACTCGATTATTAACATCAGTCGTTCGTCGTAGTTCTCGCCAATATCTTTTCATTATGGTTGTGCCAACGTTTGTGGATCTTCAAGGATTTATTATCGATAAAAAATTTATCGTGAAAGAAATTGCGATTCTGACAAAGGGATCTGTACTCTCTCATTATATTTGTACGAGTCTTACACCATTCCGTTTGCTCACGAGGTCTGAGAGATCTCAAGTTGCATGGTTGGTTGGAAAACATCACAATCTGCAATGGGAAGAAGGAAACGTTCCATACTACATGGCTAAAGGTTTAATCACTGAGGCTGTGACGTTGAAAGATGCAACTTCTCGAGTGTATGTTAAGGAGCATGAAAAACGAGAATGGTTGGCAAATTTACTGGAAGACGATGCGAGAATCGGTCTTATTATCGAGACATTGGATAACGACTATGATGACGTTCCTGCTTTAGATAAATTAGATGCTACTCTGCGTTGCGATAGACATGTACGAAATTGCGCTTTACAAAATGTATTTAAAATATTCAATTGGTGGTCGAATCATCATCATGAAGGTTCAATCAACCCATATTTACATTAGAACTATACTTCAAGTATTATTTTCTATATTCTGTAATTAAATTTTTTTATTTTAAATAAATTTGGAATTTTTATACATTTATATTTTTTTTACTGTTGCCTTCTTTCCTTACCATCATGTTCTCTCCTTTCCTTACATATCATACTCTCCTTGTCCTACGCCTATAACGCTGTCCTTTTCTCACCATGCGCGCTCTCCTTCCCGCTATCCTCCTTCCTCTTTATTCTTTCTCTCACCATGCGCGTTCTCCTTCTTACTATCCTCGTTTCTCTCTATTCTTTCTCTCGCACCCATATCTCCTTTTCCTACCACCATGCTCTCCTTTCCTTATTATCATGCACTCCTTATCCTACACATACATACAGCACCTTCATTCTTACACCACATCATACTATAGAACGCCTGATTATATTTATAATCAAATTAAATATACATGATAATGCCCACTCACTATGCGAAACGTTATTCTTTAGCGCAAACATCCGTACTGTCGGCGTTCTGTATATGTTTTCATTTAGCAAAAATTTATATCTCACGCTTTTGTTGTATACATTTGTAACCAAATATTTGAATCGTCGTATACATTTGCAACCGAATATTTGAATCGATTTCATCATACACACACGGCGCTCGAGAAAGCACGTGGGGATCCCCTCCTCATTACGTTTTGCGATATTAAAAAATTGCTCGCAGTACTTTGAATAATAAAAATTTGAATAGTTTAGTATCGCATAAACTATAACGCCTTCGGTAGTACCATGAATTCTGTAGTGCAATTTTTACAAAATCGTGAAATTGGTTTACCAAAGACTTATACAAGATCGCTAAAACTGTTTTTCGAGATCCGTGACGATATAGATTTTTTATGTGACGTGGTCAATGAAAATACCGATATAGAACTTATGCAATTTGAAGATCCTGTTGTTGCGGAAATAAAGTATCTTCGAAAAAAGAGGTTGCTACAGATAAAAAGAGAAAGAAAGATAGACTTTTTAGAAGAAAGAAGAAAGCGACTTGTACATAACTCATTTAATACATACACATGTGTTGAAAAAAACTGAAAAAGGCTCAAAGGATATTTTGTCTATCGACCTCGCTGCGTAATTTTAAGCCTAGATGCTGCTATACATCCCCTACTCTTCTTTCCCGAGACGTTGTCTAACTCCGTTGGAGCTGGCATAAAGTGTCTGACTGTTGTGCAGTAAGTGCATTTTTTTAAAAGTTAAAAATTGTCGCATATGTGGCGTTTATGCATGCACTTTTCGAGACGGGCTTTCGCCGCCTTCATGTTCCTGAGGGGATTACTCATCGCCGGCACCATCGCCGCCGGTCACTTCGGCGAGTGCGAGATTTGGCTCGCGCCCTGTTCTAGGCGCTGTTGAACGTTTTATTCGGAGATGTAAGTAGTTTTTTATTATTATTAGGTGTACAAATGAATAATCCAAATTATTTTAAGCAGTTATGAAATCAATTTTAAATTGAATAGATTTTTCCGCTCTTTTATGATTATGCAATGTTGACATATAGCTATTAAAAAGAACATATAGTTTGGCGAAAGGCCCAACATAACCTTCAAAAGTATTCAGTTCAGTACAGTCGAAAATGGCAACAGATAAGGTATATATCCGACACTGCATTCTTTACGAATTCCAACAAGGAAAAAATGCTGCAAGAGCGTGCGAATCGATTTGTTCCTTTTTCGGCGAAGGTGTTGTATCGTACGATGTGCACATTTAAGCGGTTTAAAAGCGGTAATTTTAGTCTAATCGACAAACAACGCCCTGGAGGCCCTCGGAAGTGCGACAACGATGATTTGGAACAACTGCTCGCTGAGAATTCGGCACAAACGTAAAAAGAGTTTGCAGAACAGTTGGGAGTAACGCAGCAAACGATTTCCAAACGCTTACATGAGATGGGAAAGATCCAGAAAGAAGGAAAATAGGTTCCGCATGAACTCACTGAAACCAACAAAAATCAACAAGTGACAGCGTGTCTTTCTCTTCTCAATAAGCAGCGTCGAAAGTCTTTCTTGTGGAAAATCGTTACGGGCGATGAGAAATGGATACTCTATGACAATCCGAAACGCAGAAAGTCATGGGTAAATCCCGGCGAATCATCAAAATCGGTCGGAAAACCCAATCGCTTCGGAAAGAAGATTCTTCTCTGCATTTGGGATATCAAGGGCGTGCTTTATTATGAGTTGTTGGAACCGAGTGAAACAGTTACTGCGGACTGCTACCAACGTCAATTAATCTGCTTGAGTCAAGAATTGGAACGAAAACGCCCGTATACTGACAAAAGAGAACGTCCAGTGAAATTGTTGCATGACAACGCCAGGCCACACATTGCTTCCAATACAAAAGACACCATAATGAGTCTTGGCTGGGACGTCTTGCAGCACTCGGCATATTCACCAGACATTGCTCCATCCGATTACCATTGTTCCGGTCGATGCAACACGCCTTGTCTGATATGCACTTCCAATCAGTGGATGAGATCCGAAAATGGCTTGACGACTTTATCGTGTCCAAAGACGTAAAATTTTTCCGAAATGGAATTCATTAGCTGCCTGAAAGATGGCTTAAAGTTATAGAAAGCAACGGCGAATACTTTGATTGAACAATTTAATTTACTTTCTTTTAAAATAAACCTTGAATGTAATTGGATTATTCATTTGTACACCTAATATTTTATATGCTTTTTTTATTTATAATATATTTATATTTATTAATTTTTCATAGATTTTCCGGATAAATACGTATCCGATCCCTGGATACATTAACATCGCGCACAAGAAGAAGATGCGCAGGGTGCGGGCGAGAGAGAGAGAGAGCGCGCGCTGAGTGTGACGATTTGTGGTGTGATCGTTCCATGAACCGAGATTTCGACGCGCATTTTCCGCATACGTATGCGGATATATTAAATTTTTTATTTAAAATGTATGTATGTGTATACATATAAAGTGTGTGTGTGTTTTAAAAATAAAAATTTAAAAATATATAAATTTAAAAATATAAAAGATATAAAAATTTATAAAACTAAAAATCTGTTGGAGCAAGGCGGAGGGGGAACTCGTGACGGCTGCGTCTGTAAAGAAAAGAAAATGAACATTTTTTATTAGTACTTTTAAAAAAAATCTCTCTATACCGCGTTGCGAACGCCTATCGCGTCGTTACCATGGGGATATAAAAAATTTATTAATATTAATCTAATTATTTATTGCAAATATACATTATGAATAAACAAAGTGGGGTGAATATTTTATCTATAACAGTTGACATTCCTCTCTCTCACCATCAGACCTCCGCAATCAGTCGGAGAGAACACTTCCTCCACCTGCGGAGGCATATGTACCCCCTCCCTTCCCCTTCCCCCTCAATCTGGGGGACATTTGGTACCTCCCCGCCCATATCAGTACCGGAGGTAATCAGTTCCCCCGCTTACCTCACCCCCCTCAGATCCCAGTATTAGTACTCTCTTATTATATCTACTAACATAGATTCCTAAAATTAATTCTTCGTTCTTCTTTTTAAATAAGCATTGTTCACTTTTTAATTGTTGGAATCCTTTTTCTTTTAAAAAATTTGTAAATCTCAAATTCCATCTTAACGGTACTTGTTTAAGACCGTATAGCGTCTTTTTTAATTTAAATACTTTATTGTTACAACTATATCCTTCTGAAAGATACAAATATACTTCATCTTGTATGTCTCCATATAGAAAAGCAGTTTTTCACATCAAATGTTACTGTTTGATATTTATTCAATGTTGCAACAGCAAACAAGCTTCTTATTGCTGTTGTTCCTATCACTGAACTAAAAATTTCATTTTAATCTATTCCATGTTGTTCATAGCCCTTTACTACTAGTCTTGCTTTATACCTTCCATCTTGTTTTATTCTAAAAATCCACTTGCTATGTAATGGTTTTTCTCCTTTTAATTCTTTAATGTCCATAATTTCCCAAGTATTATTTTCTTTTAAAGATTCTTTTTCTTCATTTATTGCTTCAATCCATTTTTCTTTATCTAAACTATTGATTGCTTCTTTTTGTGTTAAATATGTATAGTCTGTATACCAATCTGGTTTAATACGTATTCTTTTAGATCTTTTTAATTCCTGTTCTTGATTTTCGTTTTCAATCTTTTCTTCTTCGATATCTATTTTTTCTGTATTTACAAATTCATCTTCTTCATTTTCTCTCTCTACGGAAGTTTGATCTTCTTCTTCTTCGTTTTCATCCTCGTTAAATAAATTTATTGTTTTTCTTTTGAAGGTTGTTTCAGATATATCTTCTTTAAATTTTATGTCTCTAGCTATTTTAATTTTACGTTTTTCTTTATCCCAAAATCTATATCCTGTTGGTGCATATCCTACAAGAATGTAAGTTTTACTTCTTTCATCTAATTTTTTTAATGGTTTTAATATTTTAGCATATGCATCACAACCAAATATTTGTAGATTTTTTAAATTTGGCCTTTTTTTCCCACATTTCGTAAGGTGTAGATTTTAATGTATCTGTAGGAGATCTATTTGTTAAATAAACAGCTATGTATAAAGCTTTTCCCCACATTTCTTTTTTTTTAATTTTGACTCGAATAACAGAGCTCTTGTTTTACTCATTAAGGTTCGATTTAATCTTTTCGCTTTTCCATTGAGTTGGGGTGTGTATGGTACAGTTCTATCGAGTTCTACACCTCTGTTCTTGCACCAAGTTATTACTTTTTCATTTATATACTCTCTTCCGTTGTCGCATTTCAATTTTGATACTCGTGTATTCCATTTTGCCTCTATTCTTTCTATGTATTCTTTAATTTTTTGAGGAATTTCTTCTTTACTCTTTACTGAGAAAGCTATTGTAAAGTGAGTGAAATCATCTAAGAAAGTGGTGAAGTATCTATTTCCATCCCATGTAGGCGGATTTATTGGGCCACACACATCACTATGTATTATTTGTAAAGGTCTTTTGGCTTTTATTCTTGATTCTTCAAATTTTGTCCTATTCTGCTTCGCCTTTTGGCAAATTTCACATACCTCTTCTAGTTCGGTTAGATTTTTGGAAGTTAAATTTATTCCATCGCTGATCTGAAAAAGAATCTTTAGATTTTCATTGTTTATGTGTCCGAGTTTTCTGTGCCAGTTTCTTGCAATATTACTTGATCCATCGGTTAGTAAGATTCATTTTGTTTTGCTGTTTTTAATTTTACCTGAAACAGACCATTTTGCTTTTTTGTCTTTTTATTATTACTTTATTATTATGTTTTATTAATACTTCATCTTTTGTGAATAATACTTCTCCGCTTTCCGTAATAGCATGAACTGATAAAAGATTTGTACTTAAATCTGGTACGTACAAAACTTCTTTTAATTTACAATTTTTGAATTCCATTGATTCTAATTCTTTTGATGTCATCGATTCGTTTACTTTAGCTACTCCAATCGACGATTGTTTTTCCGTAAATTCTTCCATATTCTTCACATGATCTTGTTTGTTAGTCATGTTAGAAGTAGTTCCTGAATCCACAATCCACGCTTCTTCTATTTTTGATGCATTTGCAAGAAATGCTACTTTATCTATTTTATCTTCTTTATTCTTCTTCTTTTTTCTGAAGAACCAATCTTACAGATGTTACATATTCTTTCGTTTTTAGTCTGTTTACCGTTGCAAGTTCTTGCTAAATGTCCTGTTTTGTTACATTTAAAACAGCGTATTTTTTTATTATTAATTTTTGATTTTGATTTACAATCCTTTGCTAAATTCCTAATTTATCACATTTATGACATTTTTTATTTGTTACCTTAAATGCTACTGCTTTCTCTTCAGATTATCTTTCAGAATTTCTCATTTCCTCCGTTATTAATCGTGCAGTTAGATTATCCAGTGTCTTTTCATTTCTGTTAGTTGATTCCCATGCGCTTGCGAAGTATTTATATTCTTCTGAAAAAGTTGCTAATATCTTTGAAATAATCATCTCATTTTCTATTTTAGTATTAAGAGCAGTTAATCTAGTGGAGTATCAATATTTTTTAATTTACTTACATAAGTTGCTATCTGTAGTTTTATCGAAATTCAAACTGTAGAACGTTTGAAGAAGATTGCATTTCTGTTGTTCATTGTCTCTTTCATAAATCGCATTGATCTTTGTCCATATCTCATATTCAGTGTTACAGTTCAATAGATACATCAGGGATTTTTTGTCGACTGTTGTAACAATTATTTTTTGTGCGATAGCATCCTTTTTCTTCCACGCGTTGTCTTTGTTGTTTACTGGAGTATCAACAGCTACGATATCGTATAATTCATTTGCTTTAAATAATATGCCTACTTGAAAGTCCCATAATTGAAAATTTTTAGTATCAGTAAGCTTCTCTACGTTAGCAGAATTTTCTGTTAGTGTTTTTGCCATTTTTTTAATTATGTTATTTGTTTTATCTGTTCGATATATGTAAGCTACGTGTTATACTAACCTATACATATATTTGCTTCGTGTCATCTAATCTTAAGTCTAATGTCTCATATAATTTTGTTAGTGTGTTTTTAATATGTTTTTACGCGACTGTCTTTACGTTTTGTATTTTTTTTTAATGTCTTTTGCAACTTTTTACGTTTCTTAATCTTTTACACTTATATGATATCTATGCCCGTTTCCTTTTTTTTAATATACTTATCTTGGTTTTGCTTTCTTTTTTATTATATATAATTTATTATTTTGTCTTTATTTACTATTATTATTACGACTTAAGTGAGCATCTGGGCCCATAACCTGTTAGAACGTATTTATATTTGACAGAATATCAATCAAACCATAACACGCTTTTGTACATAAAAGACTTCAACTATATTATGTCTCTTTAATAAATACCAACAATAAAACACATACAATTACTATTAAAGCAGAAATAAGCAAATTACAGAAACATAACCAATATTTAACTAATAACATAACTTGAAATAAACGTACGTGTCTCTTATATATTATGTAGTATTCAAATTAGTGTAATTACAATATATGTCTGTGTAGTGTTAATTTATCGAAATATAAATATGTAAATAACTTATCTGTAAATATATAATTAAGACGAAGCGCACAGGTCGACAGTCGCAGAAGGAAAGGGGACGAGTCCACAACGACGACGACCTATATTACGTTTCTCTTTTATTTTATTTTATGTATAGTGTGTATGGAATGTGTTCTTAAAAATGTAGTACAAAATTATATTAATACAATTTTGATTTTAACAAAAAGCATCTCAGATATCAATCTCTTATTATAAAATGGAACCTCCTCTAACACCTTAACTCGTTCCAACAAAAATCGTGATTCTGAGAAGATAGTCTATGATTAGTATGATAGAAAAGTTGCGGACATTTGTGTTGATCTGCGATTTATGTTTGGCTATTCTAATTTTTAACATTCTTGATGTTTGTCCAACATACGAGGCATCACAATCAGAACAATTAATTTTATAGACCACGTTAGTTTTACAATTGTTCGGAATAATACTTTTTTGCACCTTGATAAATCTATCTATTTTATTCATGCTACAGAATGATAATTTGACATCCGTATTTTTGAAAATGGTTTTAAATTGTTCCGTAATCTTTGGTAAATACGGAACGGTAAAGTAAGAAGGAGAACTCTTATGTGTAATATTAGTAACAGAATCAGGTTTGTTGATTAAGTATTAAATTCGTTGATGGATGACGTCAAAAGTCAATTTGAGCGAGTAGTTATTGTCTAGGAGTATTCTAATAATGATGTCAATATTTTTGCATGGAATTTTGGATGTGATGGAGTAAAAGCTCTATCGATAAGACCAATAATTGTGCCCTTCTTTTGACAAAGCGAATGTTGTGAATAAAAATTCAAGTATCTACCTGAAAAAGTCGATTTATGGTACCAGTCAAATGTTAAAAAATTGTTTTGTACTATAAGCGTTACATCAAAAAAACTGATTTTACGGTCATGTTCGATTTCTAAAGTAAACTGCAGTCGTTCATGAAATGAATTAAAACAAGAGAGGGTCAAATCTATAGAATCAAAAGGAACTGCCATTAAAATGTCATCCACATATCTAAAATAAAAAGGATAGAAAGATAAAGTATTCAGAGCATGATTTTCCAGATCCTGCAAAACAATATCGGCTATGATAGGGGACAATGGGGAAACCCATGGGGGTACCAAAAGATTTTCGGTATATGATGTTATTGAAAGTGAAGAATGTTGAATTTAGAACCAATTTAATTCCATTTGGGACATCACCTTCCGGCAGATTGCAGTTATCTTATACGAAGGCCTATCTATTTGAGACGCTTTCAATCGCTAAATTAATTGGAACATTAGTAAAAAAAGACACGACATCTAAAGAAATAAGTCGAAAATCTTCGTTTAATTTTATCTTTGATAGACTATTAACAAGTTCAAAGATATTGTTGATATGGCTCTGTGCTGTGGGAAGATTTTTCTTCAAGATCTTGTGTAGGAATAATGCAAGGGAACGAAATAAAGTGTTTATGGTGGAAACAATGAGAGTAGTAATGGGGCAGGTATGGCCCGTCAAAACAAACCCCCACCACCGCGCCCTCGGGCACCGCGGGGGGTGTCTGGTGTTTTCCCCCACCACCACCGGGACTGACAGAAAAAAAAGTTGGAGGGGCAAGGGTTAGCGCTCAGAAAAATTTATTTTTTGGAAAAATTTTCTGGTTTTCTCGGGACTTGAACCTAGGTTCTTCGTATTGCTGATCCTGGTCCTGGTGTGCTGGACTAAATAAGAACTTACTAGAGTAAAGGTTAGAAAAGGCATTTATGTTACGTAGTGGGGCAGGTATGGCTCTTGGGCCGATATCGGTTACGGTGCTGGTGAAGGGAGGAAAAAGCGCTTTGACGTTCTGCAAGCGGGACAGGTATGGCTCTTGGGGTGATATCGGTTACGGTGACGGTGGTGGAACAAAAAAGCGCCTTGGCGTTCTGCACGTGGGGCAGGAATGGCCCGTCAAAACAAATGACGTCACATGGTAGGCGACCGTGTATAACGTCATGCCTGTGAAGATAAAAAAAGGATAATAACACAGGAACGTGCAGGTTCTGTCAAACGCGACGGTATGACGCAACAAAAAAAATAGTATTATCGGTGGCTTATATTACGATGCGTGCCTATTGTTGAAAGAGGTTGCGGAACATCCTCTTTCAACAATAAATTAACGGAATTACTTATATGTAAAATAGGAAAGAGGAGTGGGTGAAAGAAATACACTACGCAAAAAAATTAAGGGATCACTTTAAAACTTGCAAATTTTGCCGATTTTTAAATAGCTATATCTCAGCTTCGAAAGGTCGTAGGACGGTGTTTCAAAGCGCATTTTAATGGGCGAAGTGTCAACTTTAAGATGTGTGAGGTCGCATTGCTCGCCTCATCGAATTGTATTATGTCTGAGGTCTAAAGTGAGATCATAAAAAAATTCTAAAAATTTCATGACTTTATGATCATGCACGGAAAAAGCAGGGATAGGATAAAATATGCCTCTACATTAGCTTTAAAGTGGGCACCTTCCCCTTTAAAATGCGACCAGGCGCAATGCTCTATCGTGTCTAGAAGTCGAGTTATCGAATTTTATATTTACCCCTGCATTTTACACGAATTTTGGCAATACCTTCAGCATTCGCGTTATCCAATGTGCACCGGGGAGGTTGCTCGGTCGAATTTTGCACATCATGTGTATGGTGTATGTGTGTGTTAAGTGCGTGTTAATTATGATGCGTGCGTATGTGTGACTTGCGTGAAATTGTATGTGTTGAGTGTTTCTTGTTGTCTTTTTCAATATGTGTAGTAATGTTGAATGCATGAATGAGAATGTTTGTGTGCGTGTCTGTTTGCGTGATTGTGGGGGTACTATTTAATTTAAAATGAGGTGTTGTCACCCTGTCGGTTAATTCTCATTTTAAACCTCATTTAATCTCTCATATTGATGCAGCTACTGATTTCTGCTTGAGGAATTTCCTGCCAGATCTCTTGGAGGACTCTTTCCAGCTCGGCTAATGTCGTTGGTTGTCTTGAACGATTTCTCAACTGCTGACCTATCAAATCTCAAACGTGTTCGATGGGATTCAAGTCCGGGCTCATCACTGGGTGATCGAGGACAGTGATGTTATGATCCCGCAAAAATTCTCTTGTCACCGCAGCAGTATGCGGACGAGCGTTATCATGCATCAGGATAAACTGACCTCCAATTCTTTCCCGGAATGGCAAAACCTGTGGACGGAGAATCTCATTAATGTATCGGATTGCTGTCATGCCTGGAGGAGGTATCAACACTAGGTCCGTACGTTGAGTTTGTGTCAGGCATCAACGTAAAGAAGGTATCGCATTAGCTCTCAAGTTTCTAGATTTTAATACGAGAGACGCAGTTCATTAAAAAAATGAGACGACATCTCAACGAAAATCAAGTGGCTCAAGTAATCGCTTTATTAGAAAATGGTAAATCTCAGCGATATGTTGCTAACAGATTTGATGTAAGTCAATCTGTCATAGCTCGTGCTTGGACTCGCTACCAAGAAACTGGGCTTTACCAACGAAGAGAAGGCCAGGGTTGTAGGCGTGCGACATCCGATCGAGAGGACCGTAACATTGTTAATGCAGCTCTGAGAGAACGTACAGTAAGTGCTCATTACATCAAAGCCAATGTGTTTCCAAATCGGTACATAACCGATTAAACCATCCAAAATCGTCTAAGAGAAGCTGGCCTAAGATCACGAAACAGAGCGCGTGTGCCAATGTTGACGGCTATTCATCGACGAGATCGTCTGGAATATGTCAGAGTTCACGTCAACTGGACTCAGAGGCAGTGGATTTGAGTCCTTTTCACAGATGAGTCTCGTTTTTCTCTCTTCACTAATGATATACGAATTTGTGTCTGGCGTCGACGTGGAGATAGATTCGACCGTGCCTGTGTAGCACCAGTTCGAGCGTTTAATGGAGGCTCAGTGATGGTTTGGGCAAGGATCACTATGACTCAACGTACGGACCTAGTTGTGATACCTCCTCCAGGCATGACAGCAATCCGATACATTAATGAGATTCTCCGTCCACAGGTTTTGCCATTCCGGGAAAGAATTGGAGGTCAGTTTATCCTGATGCATGATAACGCTCGTCCGCATACCGCTGCGGTGACAAGAGAATTTTTGCGGGATCATAACATCACTGTCCTCGATCACCCAGCGATGAGCCCGGACTTGAATCCCATCGAACACGTTTGGGATTTGATAGGTCGGCAGTTGAGAAATCGTTCAAGACAACCAACGACATTAGCCGAGCTGGAAAGAGTCCTCCAAGAGATCTGGCAGGAAATTCCTCAAGCAGAAATCAGTAGCTGCATCAATATGAGGGATAGATTAAATGAGGTTTAAAATGAGAATTAACCGACAGGGTGGCAACATCTCATTTTAAATTAAATAGCACCCCCACAATCACGCAAACAGACACGCACACAAACATTCTCATTCATGCATTCAACATTACTACACATATTGAAAAAGACAACAAGAAACACTCAACACATACAATTTCACGCAAGTCATACATACGCACGCATCATAATTAACACGCACTTAACACACACATACACCATACACATAATGTGCAAAATCCGACCGAGCAACCTCCCCGTGGTGCACATTGAATAACCCGAATGCCGGCGGTATTGCCAAAATTCGTGTAAAATGCAGGGGTGACTATAAAATTCGATAACTCGGCTTCTAAACACGATAGAGCATTGCGCCTTTATTGTCGCATTTTAAAGGGGAAGGTGCTCACTTTAAAGCTAATGTAGAGGCATATTTTATCCGATCCCTGCTTTCTCCGCGCATGATCATAAAGTCATGAAATTTTTAGAATTTTTTTATGATCTCACTTTAGACCTCTGACATAATACAATTCGATGAGGCGAGCAATGCGACCTCACACATCTTAAAGTTGACACTTCGCCCATTAAAATGCGCTTTGGAACACCGTCCTACGACCTTTCGAAGCTGAGATATAGCTATTTAAAAATCGGCAAAATTTGCAAGTTTTAAAGTGATCCCTTAATTTTTTTGCGTAGTGTAGATGATTAAAAATAAAATTGCTCAAATTTATTTATGCAGATTTTTACTACAAAAATCAATATTCTTATTACATATAATTGAGGTAATAATTAATTTTTATTAAGTAATAGTACAATGTATTTTTTTATATTTTATTACACAAAGATTTACATGTTTAAACATTACATGTCGGTATGTTTAATACGTTTTTCGTGAAAGAAAATTTTATTAAATGGACCATTTATTTTGAAAGTGGTGTAAGTCCATTTTTAAAAAAAATGAGATATGACGTATTTCATGCTTAATTTAATGTAAATTTTTTATGTATAACTAGTCCGTGTTTAATTTCTTTAAAAATTCCCATGTTTTGTACAACTTAAAATCGGTCGGTAAATGAAATTGCATACTCATCGATTATGAAAGTGGTGTAAGTCCAATTGACAGAGGTAGGTGGCTTAACAGGTGGTTGCCGATTAGTAGTCTGTTATTTTTAATTTCATTTGTTTTATCGTACGTGTCATCCTACGTGTCAAGAGTTGCTAATTTAGGTTGCTTATTCTATTTTTTTCTTAAAATGGATAACTTCATACTAACATCAGATAGTGATATAGGTAAGAACGAATGGTAAATCAATTGTTATTTTATAACGATTGAAAATATTTATTTTACTCAATTATAAATAAATTCACGCAGACATAAAGCCCATGAATATAAACAGAAGAATAATAAAAGATTCAGAGGATGAAAACAATTCCGCTATAAACAATAAATTAACGACCCGTAAAAAGAGAAGAAGAATAATAGAGGTAGGATCTTCATCAGATGAGGATATTGTTATTGAGAACTTAGATTCTGCAGAACCAAATAAAGAAAAATATTTGCAACAAGTAAACAAAATTAAGCGAAATAGTGGACAAAAGTATTATACAAAAAGAGGAAAATTCATTCTAGCAAAACAATTTGAATCCAAAAATTGTAATTGCTCAAAGAAATGTATTGAACGTATTAATGAAACACAACGTATAAAAATTTTTAATAAGTTTTGGAATATAGATGATTTTAATAAGCAAAATGTATTTCTATATGCTAGTGTTCAACGAGAATCTGTCAATAGAAGAAGGCCTAGAAATAATTCGGGCAGTAAAAGGGCATATGCTTATAAATTTTACCTAGTCACTTCTGGTGGAAACATTTTAGTATGTAAGAAGTTTTTCATAAACACTTTCCAAATATCTACTGGACGAATTGATCGTATCCTAAAATCGCATGAGAACATTCCGAAAGACATGCGTGGAAAAATGGTTGGCTCTTGCAGAAGAACTAGTGAGCTACTGACGAATACAGTGATAGACCACATAAAAAGCTTTCCGGCATTTGAAAGTCACTATACTCGATCACAAAATCCAGAACGGATGTTTTTAAATCCTGAATTAAATATAAGAAAAATGTATGATTTATACTTGGAAAAATGCAATGAAAATAACCTGAGTTCAGTAGTTAATGAATGGACATATAGGAAAATCTTTAAACGAGATTTCAAGTTACACTTCCATTTGCCACGTAAAGATACCTGTGCGAAATGCGATTTCTTAAACATGAAAATTAAGACAACAACTGATGACGAAGAGAAAACGATTCTTGTAGAAAGACATGATGTTCACTTGCAAAATGCTGAATTAGCAAGAAAAGCATTACAAGAAGATAAAATTCTGGCATCAGAAAATCCTGATACATACTTTGCCTTCTCTTTTGACCTACAAAAAGCCTTACCTTACCCGAAATTATCTGTCTCAATCGCATATTACAAGCGAAATATGTATGTTTTAAACGAGGGTTTTCACAATTTCCACGATAATAAAATTAATATGTATGTGTGGGACGAAACTGTTGCTTCGAGGGGATCACAAGAAGTAGCTTCTTGTTGTTTGAAACATTTAGAAAACGTATCGACCCAAAGCCATGTTATTGCCTACAGCGACATGTGTACTGGGCAAAATCGAAATTTACAGATGGCATTGATGTGGTTGAAGGTTACCCAGTCGAATGAAAATAACATTGATATAATTGACCACAAATTTTTACTTTCGGGGCATTCATATCTTCCGAACGATGCAGATTTTGGCATCATCGAAATGGTATTGCGAAAAAAAAATGTTCTGTACACACCACAGGATTATTATGAGGAAATAAAACAATGTAGAAAACATAACAAATTTATTTTACACGAAATGAAACGAGAGAATTTCGTTTCAACAAAAAACCTTCAAAATGCAATTAGAAAACAGATAAAAAAAAACACTAATGGCGAACAGGTCAACTGGTTGCAAATATGTTGGTTGAGGTTTCTCAGAAGTGCCCCATATACTATTTTATATAAAACATCAATGAAGGATCCAGAATTTAAAACTATAAATTTATTACCCACACGTCCTGGAAGACCGCTAAAGTTTGAAAAAATCGCCCTGGCGCCTTTGTACGAAAATGCCAGGCCTATTACTTACGAAAAATATAAAGACATGAAGCAGTTACTACCGTATATACCTCCGGTGCATCATGCATATTTCGAAACACTGCCACATGCAGAGCATAAATAAATACTATCAGTATCATGTAATTTTGACAACGTAATTAGTGTCTACAATTAAATTTTATGTCTTCTCATGAGTATTTGTAAACAAAATCGAATTAAAATGAAGTATATTTAAGTGCTTTTTCATTTTTTTAAATTGAAATTAAACGATATTTACAGTTGTCTAATTTTGAAAGTGGTATAAGTCCATTTACAGCCCATAAATATGTATTATTGTAGTCTAATTCGCCTAAAACAAATCTATATAATGAAATTAAATATTTATAAAACAATAGAGACATTGCCAGACTTAATACAATTTGCCTAAATTTTTGAATTGACAGATATGCTAACATCCAATTTTCTCCAAACATGAGAATATGGACTTACACCACTTTCAAAATAAACGGTCCAAATAATCATACAATCAAGCGATCGTTACGTTCGCAATCTTCGGTAAGAAGAGTAAGAAACTGATTAAGATCGTAACCACTACACATATAATATAAAATACGTAGCAGTATTGCCCGCAAGTTTGAGAAAAAATTCCTTGTAATTGCTGGGTATTCCAATGGATGGTGAAATTTCGCCACAGTCGGAGTAAAAATCCGGAATACAAAGAGGGTAATTCGTAGCTATCGAAGTAAGTGCCTATACTTATCGAGGAAGTACCGTATTTATCGAGGAAGAAAGCGACCCAATGTTCTCCAGGTCGAGTATTGTTGTCGGTGTTAGCAACAATGGCCATCGACCTCGTCCACACCCTCGGAACTCTGTCGGCATAATACACTCCCACATGTCTGGCATCGAGATGGTGGAGTGCTTGCAAAATTTCGCGAGAGTTCATTTTTTTCCAACAAAAGCGAACGAACATACGGTATTATTTGAATAACGTTTTTACCTCTTTTTTTTTTGATAATGCGATTTTATCAATATCGGCTTTCGGGTTTTCAATGTCGGTTTGCGTAGAAATGTTAACAATTTTGAACTTGTTTCCATCCAGTAACGTTTTTGATTTCATCAATTTCACGAATCCCTCTTCTTCTTCTTTTTCAATTAGATGTTCGATTTTTTGCAGGTTTTGTTTCTCTATTTCATTACTCGATTTAATATTTTCATTCATGTCACAAAAAACATAATCTTTGCTTTCGATTTTCTCGGCGATTTCGTCGTCTGTGTTCTCGGAGTATATTTCACAATCTTTCTCAGTACTACAACTAACTTGAGTACTAAACGTAACGTCGATATCACGATTATTTTGTGTAACTATCCAACATTTAGTTTATAGTATAAGCATTGTGTATGCGCAACGGAAGATTCCAAAATTCCAAAATCCGTGGTGAGAGCAATATCGTCTGTCTTCTTCTTTTGACGTTAGGTTTTTAAAGTAGGAAAGTATATTCCGCAAGTAGCTTGCTTTTTCGTTGCCTCTAACGTAAATGTAACGCACACGTCTTGTAATTTCGCGCAAATGTGAAATAAAATATTTCAGATTAGTTTCACCGTCGAACCACTCGATACCGTGATAATTTTGCGAGAGCCAATTGTTTTCTCGTCTTGCTTTTGCGGATAATTCTTCAAATGGATGTGGAGGCATCATAATCCAATGGTCAACGATTGGGGCGTCAGTCGAGACAATGGTGACTTCCTTTGGGATAAATTTATCGTTGACATCACGGAAGCTTTGTATGTCGATGACTATGTCCATATTGTGAAAATTTATGTGTTTACAATGACAAAGTATAACCTCTTCACGAAACGCTCGCGTTCACGTCTCGAATGAAACTAAATCTTCTTTTGTTGCAATACACGTTTTTGGAAAACACGGTGATATCGATATTTTATTCGAAAGTGGAGGGGGAATTTTTAACCGAGTATTACACTACGAGGCATAAATCGCGCATAGATAAACTAGCCGGAAAAATCGACGATGACTTGACGCGACGCGTCGATTTCTATCACATTTCTATCACATTATCACAACTCTGCGTAAACAATACAGTTAACGGTCTCGGCGAGAGCTCTCTCGAATCGCACTTCTAATCGCAAACTTCCATGTTTCACAAGATTCCAATGACCGGCACAATTAGCGGACAAATTGGGTGTAAGTTCAAAGGCAAATAACGTATATCTCTTGAAATAATCCTCTCTGGTTATAGAATTTCCTTCATTCAAAAAATGGATACCTGTTCCCGAATAAAGCATTTGATAAGTTTCAACATAAAGCAGTTCTTCAACTGAGAAAACCGGCTGTAACGGTCTACTGGGAATTTGCATACCATCGACATACATCGAGAAGAAATTTATATCCCAATTTTTAAAATTAAACGGATTTAATTTTCTATCACCATTAAATGTTTTATTATTGACGAAGCCGACTATTATTCGTTTCAGTAGTTGACCTAATATTGCATTATCTATTGATGCTATGTCGTAATATGAATCGTAAAAGTTTTAACCTCGACTCTCGTAAGTGGATACTTGGCAGTAACTTTACTCAACATTCTAGCATGTGCGAGTAACACCCCGGCGCTTATTTTTGCTCTTCTCACAAGTAAGCTCGCATCCAATATATGAATTTTCGATAAACTGTTACTTTCCATGAGACAAACTGAATCTTTCGAACGTACGAGTCGTAAGCGTACTTCTACTCCGTTAATTAAAAATTTGTCTTGATTGAAAACGTCGCAATGAAGATGTCCTATAAGATCTAGCGCTCGTTCTCCGTGAATGCATCGTGCTCCTCTCACGAGCGCGGCGTTGCCTTTTGATTCCAATAGATCGTCCATGTATCCGGGTGTATCCGCGTCCCACTGACTCGAGGTTAGATGGGTAGTTTTGCGGGTGAAGAGTAATTTAACAACGCCTCGATGTACGCGTAAGCGTTGTTCGGAGGGGACACGAGCTTTTGATTGAAATACACGTCGATCTGATTGAAGATGGAGTGGAGTAAATGATTTACGGGCCCTACTTTGACCTCTGCGGCGGCGGCGGTATCTCCCGTTCGCGGCGCGAGGTCGCCGTTGGTTTCCACGCGCACTCGAAGACTCAGCATGGTATGCGTGAGATCTAAATATTCTTCTCCATGGCCTGGGATGACGAATTCTATCGGCGAGTTGTCCGAGAGAGAGCTGACGGGTTTGTAATAGATCCATTGTGAACTTTCGATGCTAGTCTGCGTGGGCGGTAAAGAAAAAAATCGAGTTCACTTTTTAAACACTCGCTCGAATGCGTATGAAGAAAAGACATGATTATTTACCGTAAATTTTTTATCAATATCTTTTACCGATATTTTCGTTGTCTACTGTGTTTAGCGTGATATCGTTTAAGAAAATATATCGGATACGGTGTGCTTTCTAGAAGTTTTACGTCGTTTCGTGGACGAGTCAAGTCTTTTCTTTGACTTGCGATTTTTCTTTTTCCCCTTGCTTTTTAATGTTTTATTCCTTGCTTTGGTTTTCTTTGGTAATCTTTTCTTATTTGATCGCCGACGTTTACGTGACGACGTTACCGCGGATTTAACGATACGCGCGTTAAGCCCGGCGAAAGGAAACTGAGCTGCGTGCATTTTCGCATCTGTCTTATATCCCGAGCCTTTCATCAGACTATTTATTTTTTCTTTAGCTTTTCTCTTGAGATTGTCGCGCGATTCTTTAAAACGGTTTTCGGCCGACACCTTTAGCGGTATATTATTTTCAATATCACCGATTATATTAACACCGGCTTGTAAAGCTTCTTTCCCTACTGCACGCGCTCCTCTCCTTAGATAAGGTAGTATACGTCTAAATAATCCTCCTAGAAAACTTCCGATTCCATGACCGCGTTGATAAGGTGCGCCGACGAAAACTCTCGGAATTCCACCACCTGTGCCGCTTTGTAAATTGTAATACTCGTAGTAGTCTATCATGTTGCATTTGAGAACTTAATTTTTATCTTTTTCCCTATGATACCGACGTTCACAATACTAACGGGTTCGCCTAAAGTGTAACGTCACAGTCGATGTTCCGGATTCGAATGCTATTTTTTTTCCGAACTGATCTCATATCGATTTCAACCCTACTAAAATTTGTTCGTCGTAACAGGATATAATGCAGAGAAGAGAAATGTTTCACTTGATTCGTTCCGTACTCGTAATCGCGACCATGCCCCTCGACCGACACTATTCGGAGAAGAGGAGACTGCACATCGCCTGTTATATAAGGTTCGCAAATATCACAATAAACGAATAGTTTATCAGGAATACCGCGAGCCAAACTACAGGGTTCGTAACTATAGAATCCAAAGTGTCCCTTTTCAAAACCGAGTTTAACAAAAATTGATGTAGATTTTTTTTTTGAATCAGAATTATACGTCGTAAGCATAGTATAGTATCGACCTTCCCGCTTAGGAGCATTATAAAGTGCATCCCCTAAACCGAGTATTCGTAGAAGTTTATCGTAAAAGTTTACATAATGATTTAGTTTGCATTTATTTTCATCACACTCGAGGTAAAACTTTATACTATCGGCGGATAACTCCCGTCGATCCAGACGAAAATGCGAACCGGCTCCTTTACACGTCGTATTAATCGCGGCGAGAAGTTCGTCCATATTTTTATAAATGCCAGCCCGTATTTCGTCTTCCCTCAAAGTTATCACAGAATCTTTTTCCTCGTTACCTCGAATGTCAACATCAGCGAATGTGGGTATATTCTCACCGCATTGTATATGAAAAAAGTATTGGAGAATTGATTATCGCTGAGCGCGACTTCCCATTCGCCGTGTAACTGTATCGATTGAGGCAATTCCATAATAAATGACGAGGTAGTATTGTCCGGAAAATAACGCATACTGCTATTGCTCGGAAGAACCAGTAGAAATTGGTCTTTCTTCATCTCAAAGATTTGTTAAACTTGAAGCGGGAATCCAACTATCGAACTAGCTAGGATAACCACGCCAGCTAACTAACAGCTGTTTATTATCACCACGTCCTCTGCTCTTTATCACGCGATCGACGATAAATTCTTCCTCCTGTAAATTTTGTCAACTCGGGCTAATTCTTGCTCGTAAAAAATACCGTCTATGACCTCGCCGGCTAAGTCACTTAGTTCGTACACTCGCGGTTTTCGCCAATCAAGAACCCGATGAATTCGAAATATCTCCTCACTCCACTTCGCCTCGTATCCTTTCTCGAAGGTGACTTTTGCTCTACTGATCCGTACGAGTTCGCCAACGCAATATTTAGCCTTTTGTTTTTCCAACGAAGAGTTATATTTTCGCGCGCGATGCGGGCATTTTCCCGCGTAACGACCGCAGGTTGCATTTTGATACTGGAATGACGCGCGTGATTATAAGCGTGAACGATATCCTGCAAAACATTTATGTAACGTCGTGTATTTTTATGCGTAAAATAACGCCACATACGTTCCTTGAGTGTTCTATTAAAACGCTCCACTATAGCTGCTTTAATATCAGGATTGCGAGTTACGCGAAAGCGAATGTCTTTTTCTTTTAAGAATTTTTGTACAGGATGCGCAATAAATTCTTTACCCATGTCGGTCTATAGGTAAACCAGTAGACGACCATTGTTTCTCGAGAATATACGCTTAAAAGCTCGTATTACACAGATACCTGTTTTGTCACATTTCAATAGAGCGCGTGCTTTGTCACGATAAGATTTTGGCACGGAGACGACTATTTGTTTTATCATTTCCACCGATTGAGCGCGTTTTTTCCCGACTGCTACTAGCATTACTACCGCTAATGTTACCGTCGCTGCTAATTAAAGTTTGCGTTTCCAAAAGTTCATCGTTATCGTCATCATACATTACTTTCATGTCTTCGTTCTGCTTTTCATCTACCTCGCCATTATCTTTGCGTTTTCTCGCAGCTCGTACAAAGTGAAGATAACGTTGAAGTACTTCCTTATACATTTTCCATCTTTCCCCCTCGTCGCGGGGAGTCGCGAGATTAAGAATACGGCACATCTCAGTATCGAGTCGCGATAAAGTAGTTCCAGGCGTCTGCACCGAATTATTATTTTCGTTAACATTTTCCAGATTTTTTTTTTATCGAATTATCCGACGATGATGTGCTACTTCCGGATGTTGATGCGCTACATTCTCTCGAGATTTTCCGTAGAAATTAAAACCATTTTTTTAGCTCTTTCCATTATTCAAATATCATAATCGTTAATGCTTTACTTTTTATTCTGAAAAAAACAGATATAAAAAGTTGTATATTTTTTTCATTTCCCGATAATCCGTGATAATATAACTTCGAGTAAAGGAGCAATAAGATAGGGTAAGAATCCTCCCCGTTGTACCAGTAGCTTTCTTCTGCCTCTCTAATTACCTCGTTTTGTCGCGACGCATTGTAAGATGGTTTTATGCTTAGCTAATCGTCTTTTTTCGTTACTTCCAAGCGGTACGTTTCCTTTGAGCGTATTATAAGCGCACTTTTGTATGCACTTTATTAGTTTATTATCTGCACTGCGTAAGAAAGACACTCTTTGATTTTTTTCAGATAGCACAAAGTTTTCAAAAGACATGCGTGCTCCGTCCGACGAATTCCGCGACGTCAGTGACGAAGGATATTTATTCTCTTTTACCATTACGATATAATAGCGCGACTGGCAAGATGCGTATGTAATCACCTTCCTTTTATATACTCCCTCCTCTATTGCTCGATCTACGAGGGACGTAATGCAGTGAATCGTCGGGAAAGATACACGTCCGAAATCGATATTCGTCTGGAGTCGATTGTTTCAAATCAAGCAATAAATACCCATGCGGTCTCGAGGTTGCGTCTTAGTATGCTTCTTCCATAAACTTTGGGTCGTCGGGATATACTTGACGTGCTAAATGACGAATTTGGGCACGATTACGCGGATTTTTGGAAACAACTATATAGTTCGCATTGAGAGATATGTCACGCTGTCCACGCTCCTGATGAAACAGATTTTGCGAGATAAGAATAACACTGAGATTCTTATGACGGCTTCCTTTCGTAAACAGATCCACGATAGCACGATAATGATTCTCTCATAAGATCGTCGATTATTACCAATTTCGGAGAAAGTGGATCGTTGGAATAATCTTCCGGGCGCGACAATCCCTCTCGAAATTCGATTATATTTTTTTTCGCGTTTCTCAAAGTATTATTACCGCTGAAGAATCCGCTTCTTTGTGCGCTTTTCTCTTCTTCTTCTCTTTCACTCACAGCGTGTTGTAAGCGCTGATACACATCTTGCCACTCGGCGTAATAAAATAAAATTCTCTCGAATCGTACATCGGACATGATTGATAAACTTCGAAGGAAAGTTTCCACAAAAATTGTTTTTCCGCATCCCGTAGGACCGCAGACGATCGACGTCTAAGGATGTTTCCAGCGTACATCCATTTTGCAAAATGAGTGATTGCGCATTTACACACAAATTCATAAATGAAATAAGTTCAGCGTCACTCTTACAAATAATGATAAGCTTGTTAAAAATGCGCATGCGCAATAGATTTTTAATGTTAAACGTTGGAATGCAGAGGAATAAGCTTATTCACGCTTCGGGGCCCTCCACCCGCGGCGGTCGCGTGCTCGCGCTAGCGAATATCTCGGTGAGCGTAATGACGCCGTGATAATCTGTATCTTTAGTAAAAATGCTCTCACCAGCATATATATGCTCGCGATAACAAGTGATTGAGCGTACACGCTGTTTTTAAAAAAATTATTGTTTTACTAAATAAAAAATATACCGCTTAAAAACTAAATTAATAAAACTAAAAAATATAAAAAGTTGGGAGGAAATATGAGCAGTATTTTTATTAAAAATAAATTTTTTATTTTTATATTTGCATTTACATAGCATTTTTCTTATTAACTATATTTACATTTTTCAACTAAACTAAGATTTACATTTTATTATAAAAAAAAATTACAACTATATTTAAAACTAAAATTTTATTTTACAAAACTTTACATTTTTAAAATATTTATATTTTACGCAGGATGGGCGAAAAACGTGCGCAATTCTATATTTTTACACGCAAAGTTAGAGGAGTGAACAGGAAAGTATGCTAATATCTATTGTTACGTCAAACGGGGTCGCGGCTCCTAAGAGTGGTCGGACCTTTCGCCTGACCGGTCGCGTATTTCAGAAGCTAAGCTTCTGGGGATTCCTCGCGACTAGGCTTATCCGGACGATGGATGTTTTTCCTTACCAACGGCGAAGTAATAGGGATATGGCGATTACTGACTAAGGGAAGTCGCGTGATGTGAACTTTTTCGGTGAGCAGGTGGAATTCGTCGAAAGTTCGCACATTCTCTTGATGCTTTTGTCGGGCTTCTTCTAATTCCTTGGCTTGGCGCGCCAATGATTCTTCTTTTAGTTTTAGTCTAACTTGTATCGCTTCCAGTTCCTGACTACTCAGAACGGTGTCATTCCCACTCGATGCACTACTTTCCGGAGTTGTTGAAGCCTTCTTGGAGCGAGTTTCCATCGTGCCGGATTTTCTCGTATCCCACCGCTGTCACCAATTTTGTTACGTCAAACGGGGTCGCGGCTCCTAAGAGTGGTCGGACCTTTCGCCTGACCGGTCGCGTATTTCAGAAGCTAAGCTTCTGGGGATTCCTCGCGACTAGGCTTATCCGGACGATGGATGTTTTTCCTTACCAACGGCGAAGTAATAGGGATATGGCGATTACTGACTAAGGGAAGTCGCGTGATGTGAACTCCTCGGGGATGGTTCCGCTAACGAAGACTTTAATAGATGTTTCTATTTCTCAAATCTCTGAGGAAGTCGGCGTAGGTGTTAACGCACCGGTCGCAGTCGAACGGGAAAAACTCTGCTAGATTACGAGAGCAGACCGTGCAATACACGCCGGAATAGCGCGTGCTGTCGAGCGCGAGGTGTACGTTAAAGTACGCGCAAGAATCTCTATCAATGTCGTCGCAATTTACAAAGCAAGATGCGCAATACGGGGTAAGTTCTAATTTATGAGCGAATCCCGAGATGTAAGTGCAACGGACGTTTCCTAATCGGTGACGCGCTTCGACGGCGGGAGGGGAGGGGTGGCCCTCCCGTATGGGCGCAGTTGTCCGTAACACATGTAGGTGTATTGTCAATAGGTCATGGTTAAATAAGGAAGGAGTAAAAAATAATTGAATAACGAAAAATAGGTTTCCTATATTTATTCGGTTTAAATATTAATTGTTTACAAATTAATGAATAAAATAACACGCGCGTTATACAATATTTGAATCGAGTATTAACTTGGAAACAAGTATTGTCTTCGAGAAAATCTCGACGAGAGAGAGAACGGTCAACGCGAAGTGCAGGAAATAATAAAAAAAGGGTCGGTCGTAAACCGGTCTCTGCAGCGCGGGGCGAAAATACTATTTTGGAAGGGTTTAGCGGAGGGCGAGCTGGCCCAAGCGAAACGCAGGAAGCAAAAAAAAAGGGTCGGTCGTAAAAGTGCAGGCACGAGAAAACTCTAGGTTTTCCTAGCTTCGTATTTTGAGTGACGCTGCTACGAGATATCGTTATATTTCGTTCCGTGTAATATTAATCTATTACTATCGGTTGTTCCGCGGAACCCCAGTGCTCGGGGGTGGAACACCCGTAATTTAGGTATAATATTTCGTCGCGTATCTGGAGGTAGCGGGTCTTCCTCGGATCTCCCGGTACGTAATTCGGCAGAGGGGGGAACAGTAGCTGTGTGTCCAACTGTATCAGTTTGCGCGGCCACGGAAAATATCCCATAGACTTTATGCGGATGTCCGTCCTCAGAGGTTTGATCTGCTTTGTTCGTAGCGTCGGGTTAAAGTACGCCTCGTACTCTAAGTCAAAATATAGACGATCCGTCCCGAGGAATTCACTATCCGCTTCACTGACGGGGGCGTATTTGTATTCGTAATACAAACGTCGCGCGTGGAATTTGTGTCCGCCTCTTCTTATTTTTGGCATCTACAAAAAGATCAAGTTAATTTTGCGTGTTCGCTGGGTTCGACCATTGGTTTTGAGGTAGGGAGGTGGCATGTGCAGAATATTAGCACGATGCTTCCAGGAGAAGGTATAAGTTGGTCTTAGGGTAGGAGTACCGTATGTGCAGAGTATTAGCACGATATCGGCTGGGGAGAGGAGTAACGAGCGTGCAATTGTTTGCACCGCTACGTCGTTAATTTGGTTAATGGTCGAAACCAGATCGGTTGAGGGTCGGATTGGAACTTAATATGACGCCAAACGTAGAAAATGCGGACTGGGTTCAGGTACGTTTCGGTATTAATGCACAGTGAGATTTTGTAGATATATGTATATTTTGACTAAACTTACATTGAATGGTTACGGTGGTGACGCGTGAATATGAACCGGAGAGCTATCGGCGCGGAGAACTGACGCAGGGTGTACAGACGTAGTATAATAAAGTAACGATATAGCAGGCGCTCGCATGAAGTAGAATGACGTTGCAGAGGAACTGTATGAAATAGAATCGCGTACCGAAATGGAAACGAATGTGGATATGGAAAGCGTGCTGATTTGGAACAGTGTTTGGAAATGGAATCGCGTATGGAAATAGAATCGCAAGGATGAGGAGCACTTCTAGAGAGAGAAGTGCATCGCTCAGTTTGTGCGGGTCAGGGTTGAAAAGTGGGGTGGGCGCGTAGGAAGGGTTATCTAAGGGTTCGGAGTAGCGGGAGAGTCTTATGGTGGTGGGAGAGCAGCTATTTTATGATTAACGTTTCGTACTGTCGGTTAGAGTCGGTAACGGTTATAATGGGTAACTTGTCTTAGTGAATAACTTATCGGCTAAAATGTAGTCGGTAACTTGTCGTTTGGCTTTATATTATAAGTTTAGTATTTTTTAGAAGTAAATGAGAAAAATTTTGGTGCCGGGACGTAACACTATCAAGTTTCTGATAAATATCCGTACGGTAGAGAATATCGTTTTGTTTTTATAAATCTTCGTTTTAATAGCACAGGCGCACATCTTTTTGTTTCATCACACGTAATTATATCATGAAACACTGTGCGCCGAATGGCTTTAAACCAAAGATTTATCCTCGATTCAGGGGTTGTTTCTTCTACTTGTTTCTCTGCCTGTTCCCCTTTTTCTCTTTGTAATAATTGTTTTCTAATGCTAATAAAATTAACTAAGCGCGAGTTTTCGAAGTTCAGAGTTATACCCTTTATTTTACAAACTTCACGAGTGAGTCTATCGAGTGTACAAACCACATACGCGTAAAATTTCGGTCCACCGGATACGAACTTTATGTAGCTACCCTCGCTGTAGTTTGCGAGTTCATCCGTCATATCGGCTAAAAAATTACCCGTACGCGGTTCGTATTCCTGAGGATTGCCGGTACTCACGTATATACATGAATCGGTATCATAATACAAAACGCGGCTTTCTAATTTTTCTAAATATCCGTATAATTTTAATCTTGCTTGTGCCGTTGTGTAAGCTGCTATTACTACATTAGTAAGAGGTGATGGTACGATTGCTTCTTGTCGCATTTGTGACGAAACATATATTACCTCGTCGTTTACGGGCAATATATCGGTTATTTCATGTTGCAGGCTAGTGAGTAGGCTCATTAATTTCTGCTGCGTTTTAACGATGTCAGTATGTGGCAAGTTTTTGCGTTGACCAAATTTTTCCCAAAAAGAATTTAACGCTAGTTTCGCGACCGAACGTAAACCGCGGTTGTGTACGATGTTATTTTTCTCAAGAGTAATACCTTCTATTTCCTCGTACTTACAAAGATATCGCTCTTTAGCATCGTCATCCGTGCATTCGCTCGGCCAACCACTAACCTCCTGCTTTAATTGTAAAAATGTGTTTATATATCCGGCGAATAGACCTCCCTGGCGCGTGGTGTGATTATAACGAGTGACATTATACTGCCAAATCTCACTAACCTCTGTCACAAAATAACCTTTCTCAATAGCTTTCTTTAATTCGCATATCCATGTACCTTCGAATTCGCGTTCGGAAGGTTCATGAGCGCACGTGGATTGAGAAAATGTTTCGCAACAAGCACGACACAAGGCGAATAATAATTTACCCTGCACGCAATAGGGTAATACAGGGTGAAAAAAATTGCGGGGAGGAAGTACTCTGCAACGAACGATTCCTTCGACCGACTCGAAATTATATCCGGCGATATTCCGATTAATTCCACGCATTCCTCACCTACGTATATCGTTGGATGCCCGATCGGAAAAGCACCGGTTTTCAACACATACGAGTACAGTGAACATACATCAACATATCGTATCTTCTCCGTTCCCGTAATCTCGTAGCGCGTCACAATATTTTCCGTGCGCCCTCCGTAGAAGGAGTGTCGAGGATCGAGCGGTTTGTTGTCTAACATTTGATGATGTAAATATTTACGCATCTCAATATTTTCATTTATATCGTGATCAAAGTTGCACTCCCATTTCTCTATCACCCTGTATCCCCGTGTTTGAAGATAAGATGTTGCGACGGTATGCTTATAACGTAAATCGTTTGTATCTGTATGATCTGAAGAAAGCGGTTTATCGCGATTGACTCGAAAACATTTTGAACAACCAGAAACATCCGTGAAACTGTAACACGTAATATTGCGTTACTCCGTTTTCCACAAACTCGTAGTACCCATCGACAAGCGTGCCATCGGATAAACGATATTCCCTGCTTCGCCCTGCGTGGATAATGCGATGACCGAGCTCACGCTCCTTCCACACTAACCGCTGTAGAGCTTTGCGCGACTGAATATTTACACGTCTGTAACCACCCACAGGAATAACACCTATCTCTCTTTTGCGCAAGTTTTTTCTGAATACTCTCATGCACGTAGAAGCAATAGTTGTACATTCCTTGAATGGACACACATCCCCGTACTGTAAAAAGATCTTTTTAAAAGCCATGCACGCTTGTCTAAGAATATCTACGTCATTACGGCGATAATCCAATATTTCGCGTTGAAAATCAAACACATAGTTTGCACGCGTCATCTCGGAGTGCCATGCCAAAAATTTTTCGCGTTCTTTCACCTGTATGGAATCAGGTGAATAATATTGTACATTGGGCAGTGGACCGACATAAACTTGATTATCGATAGTATTAAATAAGTGAGGAAAAATACCTTTATTCGAAATATCCGTCAGACCGAAAGCCTTGGGTAATTCGGATAAACGCATCGGCATATAATTAACCCTATCGATAAATTTTGTACGTTTCACCGTTAATACAACTATTTTCGTTCCGTTTAAAATTACTCGCGGCTCTAACGAGATACGGTTTTCCACGATATGATGTAAAATAAATTGAGTATCAAACGATTTAGCGTTATGTGCGATACAAAATATTTGTTTAAAATATTTTGTCGGACGCATTACAAAATCTACAAATTCCTGTACGGGATTACGATGAAATATATATTCCCGAATCCCGCACCAACGACATCACACCGAGGTTTCATTTATTTTCGCGCATGACTCGCAATTTGATGAGCGACGCAGAGCGTAGGCACGTGAATTTTTACATTCGTGGTACCTTGGAGCGTTTCGTCTTGCCTCGTCTCAAAGTCGTAAAACACGAATGCTACGCGGCTTTTTTTACGTGCGGGTATACAATTATTTTCGCCGCCGTTCCTCCGTTGTTCTTGCTCCCTATTCTCTTCGATAAATTCCGCACAATAAGGATTGGAATTATCGTCGCGCCGAATAGGTAACATATAACAAAGGTGATTCAGCGATTGTAAAGAATGACACACGCCGCAATAAGCCATGTCGCATTCGTGTTATTTATTTCTTTGAATTAACCGACCGCAATCATTACAAAATCGTACAATTTCGCAAACGCTTTTTTGCGATTTTCCATCGTATGATTTCCGCGCACGGTGACGCTTCAAGCACTCACGATTAAAAAATCCCCGTCCACAATTATCGCATCTAATATGTGGCGTATCTGTTTGCTCGCACGGCGGCATCGCGTTACATCGCGGACATTTGTTAGAGCATCGATGGACCCCTTATCGGAGCGATAACTTAAATTACACGGAACGCAGTATCCTCGCCCACCCGCGACGGCCCTTAAATTTAAAATTACGTCGAAATGCTTTATATCCAGATGAAATAATATATTTAGGCACGTTCTTGTCTCTCGCTGTAGTGCGGCTAAGAATTCAACCCCATTGTACAACGGTTTACCGCCCCGACTAAAAGTAACGATATTATATATCACTATAGCAATATTATCCCCGGCGAGATATTGTTGAAAGCGCTCGATTTCGGGAATTCCGCTTCCTTCCTCTGGAATCGTGACACCTGCATTCCTCGTAAGTTACAACGCTAAGTCGCGTTGTAACACAGAGTTTTGTCGTCTCACTGCGTTCCATTTTTCATGTAACTCTCCCGTGCGCAAATTTCCACGCTCGTTAAAAATTTGAGCGGATACAAGCGCACGAGGGAGACAAAAATTGTCCGAATTGGAAATCGTTAAAATCGAACGCTTAACAATAATATTCCATGTAAGTGCCTTATGTCCGCGTTCCTGAGGAGGAGTAACTTTAGAAACGCGGATATTAAACGCTAGAGCTATATCATGATCGTCGCAACTTTGCGCTAACGAACTTACAAGATTCCAAATATTCTCGTTAATCAAGTCGCGAAATGGTCGGAACGATATACCTGCGGATCCACGCGTAAAATTTCCGGAATCAAAAGTCATCCCGACGTAATCACCTGGTACGCACGAACGCGTTACGTACGTGTGAAGTTCCCGAAACGCATTCTCTAGCCAGTTATATACATTAGCCCCCTCGGGTACGGGTTGGATACGAAAACTAATTTTGCGTCCCTCTATACCGAAATTTCTAAATTGGCGCACGTTTTCCGATAATAATACAATATTTCTAAAATTATTTTCTACCTGATCGCCAGTATATACACCCTCCTCTTCTCTTCTATCGGGCTCGTTTTCCACAGCGTCAAGTGTTTCCTTATCTGCATGCGACTGATTTTCTTCTTCTCCTACGCGTACTTACTGATGTTGATGTTGTTGACGTTGTATTACGCCTTCTTCCACTCCCGATCTGTACTGTGAAAAATAAGAATAATTAAATTATTTTGATGAAATATTTTGTAAAATATTTCTTTCTTACGTTTAAATTTTGTTAATAATGTAAAATTATTATGTTATTATTTATTTATGTTAAGCTAACTTACTCGTTTTAATATTCTCCCTTCTGTTACGTCGGTATATGTTTAGGGATCGTACACCGGCATGTATGAAATGTCGGAGACGATAATTGTTGAGTAAAAGTTTCTTAGTAAAATTTTTTCAATTAAAATAAAATTTAAACGTAAGAGAAGAACTAAAGAATGTGTTAAGTTATTACCTTCTTCTATCATCGACACGTCATTTATATCATTTTCTTTTTCTTCCTCCTCCTCGCTTTCCGCTTCTTCTTCCTCTTCTCTCATTTCTTCTTCTTCTTCTTCTTCTTTTTCTTCCTCAATCATTTCGCCCGATTCTATTTCTGACTCTTCATTTCCCTCCCTCAGGTCTTCATTCCGTACTTCTTCGTTTGCTGCGATGTAATCTAAAAAATATTGTATTATTTCTCTTGTTTAAAAAAATCTTTTGCGCTATTTTTTTTATTCGATGTAATATTTTTTACTTACTTGCAAACTGGGAGAATATGACCACTTTGTCAATCGAGCTAACTTCTCCGGAAAGCGGTTCCTCTGCGTCATTCTCATCCCCCTCCGTTAAATCGATAACAGGAGGTTCTGAAGTTAACACTATGCGAGCCCGTCCTGAAATGTACGGTATTTAAAAATTTGAAAAATAATATTTTGTTTTTCATCATCGCTATAAAATATGTGTTAAAACTTACGTGAAGGTCCTGCCTCTGGCGACGTGTCTGCTTGACGTCTCCTGCGTAAACTTAATCTACCGGTTCGATCTTCGTTTATTCGAGGATGACGATTTCCTTCGACTGTCGCGATCGCGATCGCGTTGGGTCTAAAAATTGTTTGATTTAAATAACATATTTTATAATTTTAAAACCGATAAAAGTAAAAATAAAAACTTACCATTCGAATTCTGGAGAAATCGATGAAAATGCAGCCGAAGAAATTCTATATGCCCACCAGCATTGCTCTCTTTTTCACCAAAACAGATCCGCGATTCGATAACTTCTTTGGCGATATTCAAAAGTTCGCGAAAATTGCAAAAATGCCCTAGGCGGAATAATACCGCGAGCACCACGCTAGGACACTCACCAGCGAACTTTCCGGAGACGCGATAATTTTTTTCGTCGTCGCTTGTTAATCCCGATAACAATTTGTCAAATTTCTTGCCGCACAAACTCTGTGCCAGTGAAAGGCAAATTTCTACAACGTTTTTAAGATTCGTCATGATAATTAATTATTTGCACTGTAACTCACGTGATGAATACAATTCAAATTCGGAACTTGAAATGTACTTTTTCCAATACGGAGAACCATATTTATACATTTTAAAGAAAACGCCTCTTTAGGAAGAGGGGAAAATTCTTTGATTTTGCATTGGTCAGGTTATTAAACAAAATGCAATAGGACAATACAATGCAAAACCTTCAAAAGAATGTTTTATTATTATATTTTCTTCTTTTATGATGGATTAACGGTAAGTTCAAAGAAAGTTTTGGAAATAATCTATTTCCCACGTTTACATTTCTTTTTTTGTTACGTACAGTAATAACGATTATTCCTTTTTTGTTACGTGAAGTAATCTTTATTATTTTCTTTATTTCCGCGGCGGCTCGTTATAAGAAATATGTCGTGAAAAAATTTCGGTAATGTTTATTATTTTCTTTATTTTCTCGTCGACTATTTATAAGAAATATATCGTGAAAAAAATTTCGGAAAAACCAACAAGCAATAAACACTTATTCCTTTTTTTTTGTTACGTGAAGTAATCTTTATTATTTTCTTTATTTTCCCGGCGGCACTTTATAAGAAATATGTCGTGAAAAAATTTCGGAAAAACCAGCAAGCAATAAACGATTATTCCTTTTTTGTTACGTGAAGTAATCTTTATTATTTTCTTTATTTCCGCGTCGGCTCGTTATAAGAAATATGTCGTGAAAAAATTTCGGTAATCTTTATTATTTTCTTTATTTTCTCGGCGGCTTGCTATAAGAAATGTGTCGTGAAAAAATTTTGGAAAAACCAACAAGCAATAAATAAATATCTTTTTTTTATAACTTTTATATGTGACGCAAGGTTTTGTTTTTTTTCTTGGCACGTTTTAGAAATTCTTTCTCTAAATTTATATTGAATACAATTTTATATATAAATATATATATATATATATATATATATATATATATATATATATATATGTGTATACCGGGTGTCCCAGAACAACCTTCCGTCCGTAAAATGACGTATTTCTGACACAATTCTAAGACAATTTTTCCTTTACCAAAATTTTATTTGAAGCTTAGTTTTTGAGTTAAATCAATTGTCATCGACATTGTCAACGACTTCAGACTGATCGATATATTGATTTTTCGGCTCAGCTGAGAGACACATCGCGTGTAGCAATCAGCTGATCGCAGCGTCCAATGTTATTTTAAGAAACACTTATTCCTGACGTAATTATAAGACATTTTCTTCTTTACCAAAATTTTATTTAAAGCATAATTTTATGCTATAAGATAAAATAGTTAGCAACTCATGCGGCGGTAATCACCCGTCGGACGGTCAGCTGCGGCCGCGCTCGCGGTGCGCCGCGCCGCGCCGCTCCTGCCTGCCTTCTATACTCGACGCGTGATTTGCTAGCTATTTTTGCTTATAACACAAAAACTACGCTTCAAATCAAATTTTGGTAAAGGAAAAATTGTCTTAGAATTGTGTCAGAAATACGTCATTTTACGGACGGAAGGTTGTTCTGGGACACCCTGTATATACATATACAGGGTGGACCATTTTAATCCATCCAGTCGAATATCTCAAAAACCAAGCCCGGGAGAAAAAAATGTTTCAGACAAAAGTTGTATGGTTTCGAGGGGGCCATAAAGTGGTACCATTGGTTTGACCTTGAAAAGTCATTTAAAGGTCACTTTAAGTTTTTTAAATGGAACACCCTATATATTTTTACATATTCTTGTAGCTCGTCTCGAGAGCTTTTCAAAACACTTATGACAAAGTATTTTTCATTAAGCATTTTTTGAGTTATAAGGCTTCAAAGTTGCAATATTTTGACATAAAATACAAAATATCTCATAAAATATTCATTTTTTTATTATCTTATTCTAATACTTTTATGCACAGAATAACGAGACGAATCAATTGGCATAATTAAAACACATAATTATGTTAAAGTAAAAATCTGAATTTGCAACTAACAGTTACACATTTTTACTTTAACATAATTATGTGTTTTCTTTACACCAATTGATTTGTCTCATTATTCTGTGCATAAAAGTATTAGAGTAAGATAATAAAAAAATGAATTTTTTATGAGATATTTTGTATTTTATGTCAAAATACTGCAACTTTGAAGCCTTATAACTCAAAAAATACTTTGTCATAAGTGTTTTGAAAAGCTCTCGAGATGAGCTACAAGAATATGTAAAAATATATAGGGTGTTCCATTTAAAAAACTTGGAGTGACCTTTAAATGACTTTTCAAGGTCAAACCAATGGTACCATCTTATGGCCCCCTCGAAACCATACAACTTTTGTCTGAAACATTTTTCTCTCCCGGGCTTGGTTTTCGAGATATTCAACTGGATGGATTAAAATAGTCCACCCTGTATATGAAAAATTTTCTTTTATTATATTTTTCACGATTTTTGTAAAACTACGTTATAAAAATATTATTCTCTGAACTTTACGCGACACAATGCAAACTATGGAAGGTAACGCACATTTTTATAATCTATTTTTTAAATTGATTTAAAATTCCATACACATAATTTTTTATTACTCAGCGCGCGCATTTTTCCCATCACTTTTCTATTTCATCTTTCTAATTTAAGTATTCGGGAAAATTAAGTTCAGTCGTTTCCTGCCATCCGAACTAGCAAGTTCAACTGTAAAAGTTCGTTGTTTTTGTTTGTACTCTGAGCGCGATTATTCGAACTTCGATTTTCTACGCAGAAGCAGCTATCATGGATAAACGTAAGGAAATTTCAAATTTCAAGAAATCCTTGTATTCAGTCAGCGCTTCTAAGTCAGAATGCAATTTCGTGGGAAAAATCGAACTGCAACGTATGTTGTTATCTACAACATATGGCCTGAAATCATCCTATACGAAGAAAATTCATGTGGGCCTTATGGCGATGGATGGAGAGGAACTGGATTTTCTACCGATTGTTAAATTATCATCTCATAGCGCTGAAGGAATTTGCTTCGATATGGAATCGTGGCAGAAATTTCAAGAAAACATGGAACAGATGTCTTTGTACTTAAACGGTGATAAAATTAAGCAGAGTACGATTATCATCGACAAAATAATTATAAATTTTACTACCGCATATGGTGCTAGAGCTGTGCTAGTAGCGTATCGCGAAAACGTACAAGAAGATCTTCCTTCCGAAAACATCGAAGATACGAACGCAAACGGACCTACACCGAAGAAACGGAAAACTTACAGCGTTGCGATAGTAATGCAGAGAGCAATCTTTCTGGGACTGGAAAATATAGTTGGATGTGTAAACGCTCGTTTGAATCAACTAAATTTAATTTCCAACAGTGTCAACGAATGTGCGCGATATTTAATGAACGAAATAGAGATAAATCTTTCTATCAATAGTAACATTAATAGCAGTATTATAAAACTTCTGATCAAGAGTAATAGCAAGGAAATAGAACGTAACGTTCGCATTCAGCTAAAAGATTTATCATTTCTCGATATATACTTTTGTAGTGTTAAAAGAGATTCTAACCCAGGTGCTTGAGGGGGGTGCGGGGGCGGGGGAAACCGCGGGCGCGGGGGATGACGTCACGCAGGTCCGCGGCGCGGTTTGTAGACGAGGGATACGCGGGGAGGGGGAGAGGTCCGCGACGCGGCCAGTAGGCGAGGGGTTTGCGGAGAGGAGGGAGAGGTCCGCAACACGGTCGTAGACGAGGGGTTTGCGGAGAGGGAAGAGAGGTCCGCGAGTAGGATGATGGATAGAGAGAGAGAGAGACAGCGCGATAGGCGTTCGCAACGCGGTAGAGAGAGACGGCGCGATAGGCGTTCGCAACGCGATAGACGGAAACGCGTAGTATAGGATAGGATAAGGAGAGCGCTATGCACATTGTACATAGCGTAGGACAATGAGAGCATGAGTGGTGGGAAAAGGAGAAGATTACAATAGAAAGATAGTGTGAGAGAGAAAGAAGAAGGATGAGGGGAAAGAATAGCGGGAGCGCGATAAGACGGAGGCTAAGGCGTACGCGAGAAAACAGATTAAATTTTTTATATATTATATTATTATATTATTATATTATTATTATTATTATTATTATTATTATTATATCTTATTTTTTATATATATTAAATATTATCTAATTAATCCTAAGAAGAGGAAGAAGGATGGGATAGATAATGAAGACGCAAAACTCAATACACATATTTACCATTAACAAAATTTTTAATCATAAAAAATGTGTATGTGTGTACATATAAAGTGTGTGTGTTTTTTTTAAATATAAAATATAAAAAGATATAAAATATAAAAAAATCTAAAATCTAATATATAAAATATAATAAAAAAGATATAAAATATAATATATATAAAATCTAAAATATAAAAAGATATAAAATATAAAATTTTAAATATAAAAAAGAAAAGATAAAATATAAAATATGAAAAATCTACGATCTAATATATGTATATATATATATATATATATATATATATATATAAAATTGAAAATTATAAAATATAAAATTTAATAAAAACTAAAAATCGGCGGGAGAGAGACGGAGGGGGAACTCGCGACGGCTGCTTTTGTAACAGAAAAGAAAATGTACATTTTTATTAACATTTTTTAAAAAATATTTAAAATTTGAGCATACTCACAGTATGAGGGGCTCCTCTCCGAACAATCTGCGGAGACAGAAAATGTCAACGTACATTTTCGGGTACTCCGCGTCTAAAAAGCGGGAGCAGGGGCTGTAACAGAAAAGAAAATGAACATTTTTATTAGTATTTTAAAATAAATATTTAAAATTTGAGCATACTTACGATAGGACTCCTCTCCGAACAGCCTGCGGAGACAGAAAATGTCGACGTACATGTGTAAATAGACCTCGTCTAACATTCGAGAGCGGGGGCCATCGCTCCACAAATTCTCCCACTCCGCGCACTCCTAGTGATAGGCCCGCACCCAGCGCACCTCCTCCATGTGCGCTATGCTAATGTATCCAAGCACAGGATAGCTTCTATTTCGAAAATCTATAAAAAAACATAAATATATTATAAATAAAAAAAGCGTATAAAAATAATAATAAAAACTACTTACATTTCTAAACAGGACCTCCAGTAGCGCCTGGAATAAGGCGCGGGCCATATTTCGCGCTTGCCGAAGTGCGCGGCGATGGTACCGGCGATAAGTAACCCACTCGGGTAGCCGTATGCGGCAGAATCCCGTCTCAAACATTGCATGCATAAATGAAACAATTTGTGACATGTTTAACTTTAAACTTTTTTTATTCACTCCACAAATGTACTCACTGGATCACGGTCAGATATTTTATGCTAGCTCCAGCGAGAGCTAGGTAACGTCTCGATGAAAAAAATGGGTAGGGGATGAGCATGACATAAGAATTAGTACGAATGCTTACTCTTCACAGCTGATAAAAAAATTAAAAGCTGACTGACGCGAACTGTCGCTCCACACGGCATTCATACAGATAATTCTAATTGAACAGCATAAAAAATATAAAATATACAATATAAAATAGATAATATTAAAGATAAAAATTAAAATAAGGGGAGGGAGGGAGAGCACCACAACGTCTTCTGAAAAAAAAACATCATTATTAGCATCTTTAAAATTTTATAAAAATGATAAATACACACACAAATCATGCAGAACTTCTTTGTTTACCACATGCGTGTATTAATTGCGTGAGAGGCAAGTCGCTTTCTTCTCTCTTCTAAAAAGTCTATCCTTCTTAATCTTTTTATCAGTAGCAGCCTCACTCTTCGAAGATACTTTATTTCCGGAACAACAGGATCTTCAAATTGTAAAAGTTCTACTACAGTATCCTCATTGATCACATCACATAAAATATCTATATTGTCACGGATCTCGAAAAACAGTTTTAGCGATTTTGTATAAGTCTTTGGTAAACCAATTTCACGATTTTGTAAAAACTGCACCATAGAAGTCACAGAGCCATCGAGGGCGTCGGAGTGTTCTCTCCACTGCATCTTATCGCAACACTTACACAATAATAGTTTTTATTTTTCATGCATTAGTCTTCTTTCGTACAAAACGGACAAAAATTGCACGGTATTAATTGATACAGCAGTCTCAGATATCCACCGCATTCATATAAATCATGGATCTGTTGATAAACTTCACTTTGATGTGTGCGCACCACATCACTACCAATCTGTGACCTTTCCGGCAATCGCATGAAACACGATATACAGTGTTTAACAGAAATCTCAGGTTTATAATAAAAAGATATAATGCACAGCCGTTTCATTTCATTATATGTACGAACTTGTACATCATCTAACGTACGAATAATAGGTTCCACAACATCACTGAAATCACTAGAATTACCGTCAAGAACACTATCGTGTAAAGATTCTACATCCAAACCAGAATGTTCGGACGAAAAGTCCATCGAATCGGACGACTCGGCAAACTCGAACAAATCAGACGAATCGGATGAATCGGATGAAATGTTCATCAAGAGTGAATCAGGCGACTCGGAAAAATCGGACAACTCGAACGAATCGGATGAAATGTCCATCAAGTCATCCATAAGCACAAAGTTTTTTTTATCAGTTCGCACCCCGACGAGTTCTCTCGAAAGTTATGAAGGCTCGAAGCTGTAGAACCAAGAACAAAAAAGTTATGACCATTTTTAGTTATACGCGTCCGAAAACTTCTAAGTCCCTAAGGGGGTGAAATTTTTTTCGCAATTCTAGCGTTCCAATGAGAGTTCCGTTCGCACCCCAACGAGTTCTCTTGAAAGTTATGAAGGCTCAAAACTGTAGAACCAAGAACAAAAAAGTTCTGACCATTTTTAGTTATACGCGTCCGAAAATTTCAAAGTCCCTAAGGGGGTGAAATTTTTTTCGCATTTCTGGCGTTCTGATGACAGTTCTGTTTGCACCTCGACGAGTTCTATCGAAAGTTATTAAAGCTCGAATCTGTAGAACCAAGAACAAAAAAGTTTTGACCACTTTTATCGAAAAATGAGGTGCCGTTTTCGAGTTAAAAAAAAATTTTTTTAATATTTAACGGTCAGAACTATTGTTAAAAAGTATCAGGAACTATAGAACTTCGAGAACTATAAGATAGTATGATTTAAATGCTATTTTTCGCATGTTGCGGTGCCACGAGAAGTTAGCACCTCATATTTTCAAAATGCCATTTTTATGGTATTTCGCCGGAACTATTTCTAAAACCTACCAAGAACTGTAGAACTATTTGGGGTGCAAACGGAACTCTCGCTGAAATTTACGATTTTAAAAAATGCGATGCCAACTTCACAGAGGTGTGACCGACAGGGTACGAGCGGTCCGCGCGAAGAGAGAGAGAGAGTCGTAATAGTCCGTTTTCTCTGGTTGTTTGTTGTCTTGTTGTGTGGAAAGATTTCTGCCTTTTTAAAGTATTGCAGGTTTGACGGTCGTCGACGCTGTCGCCGGTCTAGACCTCCTCGGTCCTCTCCTGGGAAGGGGGAGTTGTGACGTGACGTTTTCTTTCGTCCGTCACAAGGGCCGAAAGGCCCGATCGGGAAGGGTTTTCGCGGGGCCTGCGTCCTTGAATTATAGAGAGAGCGTCCTGCGAAATTTACTTTTTTATATTCGCGCGTTATTTGCGAGTTTGGCGACAACAACCTATAGTCGACAGCTGCGCGGGTCCGAGGAGCCTAGTGGTGATGGCGAGCGAAGGCCAAGGACTGCGGAGAGATCGCGCCCGGTAAAGACCGTACATTTTATTTAACAATTCATAAATCAGCGGAGACATCGGCTGCCGTTAAAAGGTTTATACCCGCAGAAGCGTACCGAGAGCGAAAGACCGGGAAAGAACGGTCAAGGGGATGGCCACTCCCGACGTATTGAGCATCGGAGCCCCGACTATGGAGCTGAAAGGTCGGACTCAACCATGGGGTTCGGGGAAGCCAAGGGCACGGACCGAGCCGACCGGAAGCTGCCAATAAGCCGCATCGGGAAGTTGCCTCGCGGAGACCGAAGGATCATAGGATCGATAACCCGAATCGAACGGGCCGCGATAAGGAGCGGCCGTGATTGGCCCTAAGGACCACGATAGCGCCGCAGGTGGCCTGATTATGTACGATGTCGTCGACGTGCCTCCCGCAAGCCTCACGCTTGTCACTGTTCGGTGAGCGATCGAGGACGACAGGCCTATCGACCCGATTAGCAAGGATCATCCTGTGAGAGATCGGACGACAGAGAGAAGGAAAGATTGTAAGGCCGCCAAACCGGTAACTCGTGCGATTCGGGCGAACGGATCCTGTGATAATTACCGTAATTTTAGTTGTCGCGATTAGCGGGGAGATTTTATTCCGCCGTCGCGTATTTGTTGCCGTACGGTTAATGAGATTCGCGAGGGCCACATTTCGTCCGAGTCGTAGAAGGGCATAACGTTTCTCTCAATACTCGCCGCCGATAGTCATTATTGTATTACCGTATCACGTACCGTTTAGTTGTCGAAATCTGTTACCGCGTGTTAAATTGTATCCGTCGGAAAGCGAGCTCGTATACCGCGTGTCGCGTGCGACTTCTCGCTCCGCGCTACTTATCGACTCGCGATCCGGGAACAATTACTGTACCGTCATTTTGTCTAATGTAAATTTGCGCACACGGACGTCGGATCTGCGTATTTCGCTTGTTAGAGGGACTTCCTACGCCGTATAGTACATGCCATTAATACCGTGGCGATCGATGGCGGAGATCGATGCGGGCCGACCGCACATGTTTACATATATTCCCGAAGTATTAGCGTAAATCGATTAGCGCGATCAACGGGCGATTCGTGGCCGAGATCTGATACCTATAATTGAATAAAATATTTCTACGATCGCCACGACCCTAACAAGTGAGCAATCTACGAAAAAGTCGGAATTCCTACGAAATCACGCGTAACTCGAGATCCCTCGGCCGCGACATCGCGCCGTCACGCGCCCTTCACATGTCTCGAGCGTGCGACGTATTTGTCTAGTTGTCGCATTTAAGATAACTCGCTCGGAAAGGCTTTCTCGCTCCACACCGAAAGTTTTCTTATGTACTACATTTATCCCCCTAATACTTGTCAAATATATTTATTCTTCCAAGTAATAATTGTGTCTGTTTTCCCGGGAGACTCTCCCTGACTAAATATCGATTCTCGATCCCGTTCAGCTCCTATGCAACCCCCCCTCTGCCGCTTGAGTTTCGACTAGCCGCGTTAGTTGTCGTTGCGATCGTAATTGCTTCTCGAGATTGAGCAACCTGCCAAAATTGTGTTAATTTGAGACGGCGCGGATTTTCGCGCCTGGCGCCCAAACGTTATCGTTTTAATAGAACCGAATCACGATCAATTAAGCGACCGCGCCGAAGGTGTGCCGTAGACCAGTCCATCGGCCAAGAACTGTATCAAGGAGCGTACACGAGTTTTAGCCAAAAATAAAATTTACGGTCACAATATATATATTCATTCATGTAAATTTATGTATATTTTTATTATGTTATATGTTTATATTAAATTCTTTTTATGTATCCAAGAGTTGTGCGATTTATCAAGTCCCAGCCATTTCACAAAAACTTCATCTCCTTTTTTACGTATCACCTTTTCCATGAGATACACGTCGGGGTTAGCAACACGTTGTAGTTCGTATTCGTAGAGTCCTCCGGCTACTGGATTTCCGCGCGAATCTTTTAATATATATATCGCGGAATTAGTATTTTGACAATTTTAAACACTTCGGTCGACCAATTTGATGTGTAACCTTTATCGAAAATGGTCTTGAATGTACTTACACGTATCGAATCACCCACTTTGAATCTCGCTGGAGCAGCAATTTTTACATTGTATACTGTATTTAAAAGTCTATCAGCGATTGTTGGAGTGACATCGATAGGTCTCATATTGATAGTGCGATGTTTTCGCGCGTTATATTCTGCAACGAGTTGGGATAAAACGTCGATCCACTTGTAATTACTATTTAGCGTAAACAATTTTCACATATTGTTCTTTAAAGTGCGGTTGAATCGTTCCACGATCGAGGCTTTCATAATGGAATACATTGAATAATGATTAATGTTATGTTTCTTCATGAGTTTTTGCACATTTGCATTATAAAATTCCTTTCCTCTGTCTGTTTGAAAATTTTTCGGACATCTTCCACCATCTCGAATTAGTTTCGCGATCGTTTCAGACATTTCGTTTCCGCTCTTACTTTTGAGCGGTATGGCCCACGCATACTTGCTCAGCACATCAATAACAGTGAGTATGTAATTGAAACCTTTGTTGACTCGTGCATAAGGACGCATCTCAACCACGTTTGCCTGCCACAGATCATCGTATCCGCATACTATGACGCGTCTACGCGGAAAATTTCTTCTCGCCGGAGCGTGCAATTCTTCCACGAGCAGTCACTTTTCAGAGTTGTTTTTCTTTTCTTGCATATTTGATCGTGGCATATTTCATAATAATGTAAAAGTTCATGTATAATTCTTTATGTATCTTTTCTTGAGTTGGATGTAGTTTGCACACGTGTCTGAAGTATTTTCTGCATTTCATGCATCATTATCTGAAGCGTTTGCACGTGCGTTTCGAGCGCAATAATTGTTTCCTCAATTTCTTTCAGCCTATTCCTCAAAAGTTCAACACTCATTTCAACGTACTGTTTGTTAGCAGCATCGTTATCATCTTCCGGTTGCACTACACGTCGTATCTTGCGCAACCTTGCGTCAAAGCCGGCGCTAGTCAGACACAGAGCGTTATCTCGCACATACGTTCTTAGTAATCCGTTCCATTCATAGTATGTATTATTCGACGTACCGAGCGATACTCCAAATTTATTGACATTTCAATACGAAATGTTTTGACTACTATCGTCAACATGTTGTTTAATTTATAATAAAACCCGCCTCGTGAAGCTCTTCGATAATTGACATGATTTCATTGCCATGAGCATTGTTACCTGCTCGACGCGAAGCTTCCAGCAGCCGCAAACGATCTACCAATTCGTTGGGATCGTTACAATGTACGTATTCAATTTTATTCTCACTCAGTGTTATAGTGCGTGGTAGGTTTATACCTTTTCTAATTTTTCTTTTGATAGGAAATAATGAAGCGATTATATATTTATATTTGTATTCTTTGTTACCTAATATTGGATTACGCACATTACTATCACGTCTATGCGGGTTTGTCGCCAGTAATATACTTTTATATTTATGCATATCGTTCTTTGTATATACAGCATCGTCGGGAATTCTCTTGAAAATTAATTCATAGAGACCCGGCGTCCCCGCATATTTTACACCATTGATGATTATATTATCATTCTTATCCACTTCGAAATGTTTATCGCCGAGCATCATTCCTTCGTCGGAAAATTTAACACCGTATACGTAATCCATCTCGTTATTTATCTTTTAGAGTTATCTTGGCTCAAAATTGCTCCGATATATCTTTGTCCGAGCGGACCAAGATGTTCTCGCAACATATTCTGACCCTCGGATGTTTGTAATTGACGTTGAACCGACGTCACAACCGCTTCGGGTGTGGTCTCAAAAATTTCTTCAACAGAAGGAGACGAGATTATTTGAGGTTGTTGTACAGCTTTTATCGGAGTCGATTGTTTCATTCGCTTTGATTGATTTGGTGTAGAAGTTATTAATGAATCGTTTGATCGTTTTTGTCCCCCATTTGATTTTTTTTCATAAATCAGTGAAATGTTTAATTGTTTCTGCTTTATGCTCTCTTGTTCTTCTTTGGGTATACCAAACGACTCCACTTTCGATGCATCAGATTCTACATCGATGGTATTCTCAACAATTTGTTTTAGAGGTTCAGTGATTAGCCTAAAATGTCTCTCCAAAGCGACATCTTCCTCAATTTTACCAGTTTTTAAAGCGTGATATTTTTTGCGAATTGATTCACTCGTTTTTGCAATCTCTTTCACAATCTTTTCATGTTCATCATCAGCATCATTTTGTTTATCATGATGGATATTTTGTAGACGTTGTTAGACTGATGTGTCGACAGCGACTAACCTCTCTACAGTATCGCAAATTCATTAAATCCTTTTCTATATCGTCCATTGGTCAGCGAGCTGTCTTTATCAATAACTATGAATCCATACTTGTGCTACCAGCATTTCTGGCATAATGCGTGAAAATCGTTGTATGACATGTCAGTATTTACATGATCATTGTACACATGTTTCAGGTTTGTACTATCTTGTTGAAATAAAATCAACAGATTCGCATTGTCGCGTATAAGATGCTTGGGTATCTTGGCATACGTTTGACAAAGATAGAAACAGTCGACGCTCGAGTGTCGACCCATTGCAAAGTACTCTCTTATCGTATCTTGTTTATTGCACGCCACGTCATCAAAGATAAAAATAGAATTCGGAAGCGCCTCGCTTGGAGCAACGACTTCACTATTATTAGAGAATGTGAAATAACCAATTTTGTCTATCGGTGTCAACAAATTTTCCAAATATTGATATTCCGGTTGTTGAAGCGATTTTGAGTATACGTACAGGTTCTCAAAGCGAACACCGTACGGATTTTCAATTAGACTTATCAATACATTAGTCTTACTACAATTTGAAGGCCCGCAAATAATACCGCGTATAGTAATTAGTAACATGTTTCCATGCTTGTGTATTCTTTTTCAAGCATTAGTCTATTATCAAAGTTTATAACTTTGATTATCGTCGCTTGCCGCACAAACCGCATTTTGAGAATGAGTCATGGGAGGACCTATTTATAGATGTGCATCGAATCGAAACCGCTCAGTATTGAAAATATTTTTTCATCTGTCAGACGACAGTCATATTCTCGAGCTTACCTCTGAACAGTTGCAATATATACCAAAGATTATTTTATTAAGACAGTTTAGCCGCTACGTGGAACGACTGTGGGACAAACTTCCCGAACATATAAAGGTTGATTCTGAAGTACAGCGGTATCGTAGATGTTTGCAACATTATAATTTACCGTGGCAGCAAACACATATCGACGGTCCAGCACCATTTATTAAAGATTGCTACGAATGTCAGCGAGAATTATAAGAGGTAGTGGTCTATTGAATCGTGCGATAAACGCGCTTCCTATCGAATTACATATTCCTGGATATCAGTTTTGCGGACCGGCAACTCGTTTAAAAGAACGATTGGCTAGAGGCGATCGAGGTATCAATCCATTGGACGCTGCATGTCGCGACCACGATATAGCTTACTCGCGAAGCAACGACCTCGGTGAACGACACGTTGCGGATCATATACTAGCTGTGAAGGCGCGGGAACGTATTACCGCCAGGGATTCGACTCTTGGTGAAAGAGCGGCTGCTACGGCTGTTTGGACGGCCATAAAGGCAAAAACGAAATTTGGTATGGGAATGAAGATGAAAAAATCACCGAAAAAGAAAAAGATGTTGAAAAAACGAATACTTCCAGTAGTGAAGCGTGGTGGTATTTTACCGATTTTACCATTGTTGGGAGTAGTCGGTTCTTTGGCTGGTGGAGCAGCGGGAATCGCAAAGGCTGTAAACGATAGCAAGGCCGCGCAACGCCAATTTCGAAGAAATACAACGTCACAATCGTGCTATGGAAGGTCGTGGACTTTATCTCTCTCCCTACGAGCGTGGACGGGGGTTCTCAACGACTGCTAAGAAAAAAAAACGTTAAAAAAACGTTAAAAATGCCTGCGAGTGTAACAACTAACGTACAATTGGAACAACTTGCAAGACGTATGCGCATACCTTTCTTTAGAGGCGTTTTCATGCGCAATAATTTACCCATAAGCGGCGTGCGACGAAATGAGAGCTGCATTGTCAATTTCGAAGACGTTGAGGGTCCTAGTACTCATTGGGTAGCATACGCAAAGAGGGGAGATAATGTTGTGTATTTTGACAGTTTTGGAAATCTTCGACCGCCCGAGGAATTGGTGCAATATTTTGGACAGAATGTAACAAAAATTGAATATAATCATGCGTCTTATCAAAGTTATAATCAGAGTATTTGCGGTGCCCGTGCCGTGAGGATAGGGTCTTCCGGGATATTCGCCCAAAGAGTTGGAACTCAGGCAGCTAATGAACGCACTCCGTACTTGTATAGTAAAAGAATATATTTCTGTCGTACTGTTACACTTATCTTATACTACTATTAACTCGCGTATTCGGTCGACGTGTAGACGAACCGTGCCGATGGGTAGATAACTTGTTTACGCGCGGCTCTCTTGCTAGCGACTTTCTTACGGCGACCGCGATGGATCTCGCGATCGGTTTATCACTTTAATTTCGAGGGCGGAAGGATGAGGTTTTCCGGGTCGAGCGCGGGACGTGCTCCGTGCTGGGGTGTCGTAATGCTTGTTCAGCTTGACCGTGACTTGCTTTCTTGTTGGTCACGTCTTATTTTTCTTTCTTAATCTTTCTATTTAATTCTTATTTAATTTTATTATTTAATTCTTTTTAATGCTTTGCTTTGCTCGCTTAATTTTAGTTTATTTCTTTATTTTATATATTTACTTTTCTCTTTCCAGGTAAGTGTGTCGGGTTACGACATCCTTCCCCCTGTGGGAAAAGAAAATTTACTAACGATAAATTTTCTTTGCCTTATTTTGGCTTCTTAGTCTATGTTTTTACATTTTGTGTTATTAATATAACATGGCTGTGTTGTTTCCGTTATTTAGTGTTGTATCTGGTTGGTATCTGTCATAAATTTTTTCTCTTTGTACTGGTGGTATGCTTATTTGGATTGTGCTTATTTTGTCCGGTTGTTCTTTTTTCGTTTGCTTCCTTCTTCTTACTAGGTGAGTTAACACTACAATACTGAGTATAATTATTGTTCCTGTGATACCTGATATCGCGGGATATATTACATGTTCTCGTATCTGTAGTCTGTCTTTACTTATCTGTCTGTCTGTCTCGGTCAGTGTGTTACTCAGTTTCATTACTTCGGATGGGTTCCGTATTATTTTTCGTAATTTTATTCTTTCTGCCTTGTCTTTTGGTTCGTTCGTCTGTATTTTCAGTATGCTTGTTAAGTTGTAGTCGAGTATCTTTGTATTTACATATGTTGTTATGGAGGGTTTGCTTGCTTTTATTATTATGTCGGGCGTTACTAATTTACATTTTTCTTTTATTGTTATTCGCCCTGACCTTTTGATTTCGGTTTTCTTTGTTACTCCGTTACTACATGTTATTTCTATTGGCTGTCTTTTCCTAGCGGAGTATATCCACGAGTTATCAGCGTTATCCATATCGTTGAGTTGGCGTGTATGTGCGTGTGTTGCAGCTGTTTATATGTGTGTCTGTTCGTACGTATGTCTGTACTTCGCATAACGCTTGGCTGTCTATGTGGTGTGTCAGATGACTTCTTTCGCATATATATTGGTTGTCGTTTCGCATACATTTTTCTAATTCACTTTCCATTGTTCTAAAATACGTTCGACTATCGGTGTCTATCGCTATTATCGGTTGGCTTACTTCTATACATATAAAAGTGTCGTCTTGTTTATGGACGGATAGAGGGATTGCTTTTATTATCTCGTATGTAGGGTACATTATTAATGAAAATCTTACTATCGTAATTATTCCTATACTATCGTAGTGTGCGCTTATTTTTATAAATTTCTCGATCTTTCCCCAATTTTCTGGTGCAATATTGAACGGAAAGTGAGTTCCTTGCGGATATCTGTGCCGCGATTTCCTTAAGATTATTTATTATGGTTTCGACCAATAGTAATCTTATGTTTATTATTCCGCTTTTCGCGCTATTTAAATGTTTTACGATATCGGTAATATCCGTAATTAATCTTCTGATGATCGCGTTCAATACGATGAAATGTTCGTCCATCTCTTTTCTGTGTCCGAATCCTATTTTCATCTGTATCCAGCTTTGTCGCATTTTCTCTGTCACATTTAAAAACTTGTCTTCATTTTCCTGTATTATTTTTTCTGATTCTTCTACGTGTGCAATGATTGCGTTTAACACCTTAATTTGATTCTTCAGAGCATGCTGTAGCGTTTGTTGATTTCCTTCCAGCATTTTCAATTGTTCGTTGATTATTTTTTCGTTGTCGGCGTCCATCGTGCCGAATAGCGTTTTGGTTATGGTTCCTAGTCCATCTACTAATCCTGTCCTTGTTTTCTTTGCTAACTGATAGGTCGTTCTTAAACGTGTTAATAAAATTATTGATTTTTCGTACTCTTGTTCTGTCAGTTACAGTAAGAGGCTGCAAGTTCCTTTCATTTTTTCTTCTAAAGGTTTGTCATAGCATAACGCTCTCGTTTGCGCCATGTATCCTGCTAACTGCTCTTGTCGGTGATCTATTGCGGCGATGTCTGTTTTGATACTATTTTCCATGTGGACTCTACTTGATTGGTTTTTCCTATCTTCTCGAAAAATATGCCTAGTTCCCGTGAGAATCTTTCTATCTTCCAGGCTTCGTCGGTGTCAGTTTTTTCTGTCCTGTCTGTGCTCCAGGTAATTAGACTCCTGTAATATAAATGGTATCATATTATATCACTGCGCTTTCTTAGAATGTTTCGTACATTCTTTATTCGCGTTGCGCTTTTGCACATGTAGCTGCTTTCGCTGTTCTTTCTTTGCTCTTAGTTAGTCTTCAGTCGCGATCCTGTGCGGTTCTTTTCGCTTTGTGTTGGATTGTTTATTGTCGAGCAAATTTCATAGCTCCCAACGCAGGTGACATTCAGTTTTCGAGTGACCAGCAGATTGTGCATGACACCGGTGAGTTGGTTTCTCGAAGAGCCCGCGGAAAACCATTTTTCCCGTACTTTCGTGTCTCGAGTGTCTGAAGTGATTTTCGAACCTATCCCGGACGCGCCGTTTACCTCGGTGCCATCTCACCGGTTTTGGTTGACAGGGCGCCACTTTTGAGACCGGGGTGTTTTTCGGTTTTACGGGAGTGTCTATCGTCCCGTTCGCGGCCGTGGCCACGGTCGTGGCGCTCCCTTTTAAGGTAAGATTTATTTTATTTACATTTACTTCTCTTTGCTTTCCTCTGCGCGCGTCGTCGTTTACTATTCTAATTTTCGATGAACGCTTTTAATCGGTTTACGTGTACGCGTATCGTCCTTCTTCCCATTTTTATCGTATAGTTTATGTCCGAATTCTTCTCGGTAATTAGATAGGGTCCGAGCCACAGGGAATCCAGCATCTTCGATCGTCCTCTACGAACTGTTTCGTCGTGTAGCAGAACTTTTTCTCCTACTTCGAATGTAGTTTCGCGTGTTTTCTTATTGTAATTTTCTTTCACTTTTATTTTTTTGTTGCGTAGGTGCTCCTTTGCGACTTGTTGCGTTGCGCGTAATTTTTCTTGCAGTTCGCTTGCGTAGTCTTCGTACGTGTATGTAGGTTTTAGCGGTTGCGATAGAGTTGTCGGTAGGGTTGCTCTGTGTCCGTAAATTAGTTCGAACGGTGTGAATCCTGTCGCTGTGTGCGGAGTAGTATTATACGTGAACATTGCGTATGGGATCCATTCGTCCCAGTCGGTTTGATCTGCGTTGATATAGTGTCGTAAATACTCGGCTAGTGTACGATGTGATCTTTCCAGCGCTCCGTTGCTCTCCGGATGATACGCTGTTATTTGTATCTTTTCGATTTTTAACAATTTGCAAGTGTTTTTAAACGTCTCGCTTAGGAAATTTGTTCCTTGGTCGGTTAGTATTTTTTCTGGAATACCATGCTCGAATATTATTTTCGTTGTAAATTCTCTTGCGATTGTTGCGGCTTCTTGGTTCGCTATTGGTATCGCTTTACTAAATATCGTTAAATTATCTTGGAAGGTTAAGATATATTTGTTTCCAGTAATTGTAGTTGTTAATGGTCCGACTATCTAGTGCACATTTTCCGAATGGCTTATCGGCAGTGTCCGTGATTATTAACGGTGCCTTATTTTTTCTTGACAGTTTATTTCGTTGGCATAGTTTGCATTTTGCTATATAATTTTCGACGTCTTTTGTTATTCCTTTCCAATTATGCATTAGTCGAATTCGATTTATTGTTCGTTCCTTGATGTCCTCCTAGGGAGGCGTCGTGGTATTCGTATAATATCTTTTGTTTCTCATCTTCCGTATATTCTTGCATTGTTCTCGCGTCGCGTGCCTCTTTCTCTTGAATTGCATTGATATCCGCTACGTGTCGACTCAGCGCGTCAGCGTTTTTGTTCGCTATTCCGGCTTTATGTATTATTACATAATCGTATTCTTCTAATTTAAGCCTCCATCGGATCAATCGAGATCCGGGGTCAGTGACATTAAATAACCACACTAACGATTTGTGATTCGTCACGACCGTGAATTTGGTTCCATATAAGTATGGTCGAAAATGTTTAACGGCCCATACTATAGCGAGTAACTCTTTCTCTGTCGTACTATAATTCTGTTCTGCCTTTGTTAGTCGACTCGCTACGGGTCGGTCTTGTCCTATCTGTCCTTGCGATAATATGGGTCCGATTGCATAGTCGGATGCATCTGTCGTCACTATAAATTCTTTTGTAAAATCTGGGTACTTCAGTACCGGTGTTGTCGTTAGTTTTTCTTTTAGTATTTCAAAGGCGTTCTGCTGCGCTTGCGTCCACTCGAACTTGTTTTCTTTCTTGGTTAATTTTGTGAGTGGTTTCGCTATTTTGAAAAAATTTTCAATAAATTTCCGATAAAATCCGGCCAATCCTATAAATGCTTGTGCATCCTTGACCTTTTTTGGCGTCGGAAAATTTTTTACAGCTTTTAATTTGGTTGGGTCGGGTGATATTCCGTTTTTCGTAATTAGGTGTCCGAGATATGTCACTTCCTTTCTTAGAAATTCACATTTGTCGGGCTGTAATTTTAATCGATTTTCCCGTAATCTTTTTAATACTTCGATTAATCTTTTGTTGTGTTCCTTTAAACTAGCTCCAAAAATTACAATATCGTCTAAATAAATTAGATATTTTATTTCTTGCAATCCGCTTAACACGGCGTTCATTAATCGCTGGAATGTGGCGGGTACGTTTTTTAATCCAAACGGCATTCTGTTAAATTAGTGTCCGTACGGCGTGGAAAACGCTGTTTTACTTTTGTCACTTTCTTCCATCTCGATCTAGTGATATCCTGATGCCAAGTCGAGGGTAGTAAAATATTTTGCATTTCCTAATTGATCTAATATGTCCGTAATAATATTCGGTAAAGGGAATGAGTCGCCTATGGTTAGGTCGTTCAATTTTTGAAAATCTACCACCACTCTAAATTTTTGTTTTCCGGATGCATCTAACTTCTTCGGAACGACTAGTAAGGGTGCGTTCCATTGGCTCACTTACCCTCATTATTCCATTATCCAGCATCTCCTGCATTTGTCGATTCGGTCTTATGTTTTTCGGGCAGTCGATATGATCGTACGTTAACCGGTGCGCTATCTGCTCGTGTTGCAATTTGATGTGTCACCGCGTTCGTATATGTGAGTGACTCTCCGTCGGTGTGGAACACGTCGCTGTATTCCTCGCAGATATCTCTTATCGTTTTTTTCCTCCTCCTTATTTAGGTGTCCGGTGCGGAGATCTTTTAATATTTTCTCGGTGTGTCGTAGGCTTTTCTCCTCCGTTGTCGAATGTGCGAGATTTATCTCTGTTGCGTCTTTGGCTTCAATTTTCTCAATTGTTATATGTGGCATTGTAATTTCGACTTCGTTTTTGTTTGTATTCATTACGTTCGCAGGGCATAAAAATTTTTCGGGTTTGACTAGACAGTTGCCTATAAATACGCCTGGTATTATTTCCTCTGCTCGGGTTACTCCCATCATGTTGATTATCGTTGCCACTTGTACTATCGTCTCGCTCCGAGGCTGTAACGTGATCTTTTGATAAGGGTATAGTCTCAGTATATTTCGTTCGATTCTTAGCTGTTTCGTTGAGTAGTTGCATATCGCTTCTTGTTTTTTAAGAAAATCTATTCCTATTATTCCCTCGTACTCAATCGGAAAATCGTCTTTTACGACATAAAATCTATGTTTTATTTTTTTCTCTTGTAACTTTATCGTCGCATTTATCCGTCCGATCGTATATACCTGGTGTCCCGTCATGCCCGTGAGGGTTATTTTGTCTTCGGTTATCATCGTTTCTCCTTTTAGATTTCTCACTTTGATAAGAGAAATGGCTGCTCCCGTATCGCATAATAAATTAATTTTTTCTCCTTTTGCCTCTTGATGGGTAATGCAACTAAGTCTAGGCCTGTGTGTGAGTGAGGCGTTCGTCTTACGTGTTATACGTGATACTCGGCGGCAGGTCGACGTTGCTTCTTATCTTCTTTCTCCTCCTCGTCGCTACTTCGAGCGGAATCAGATCTCTTTTTTCTTCTTTCATCGTTATTCCGATTTTTAATTTCCCGTGGCGGTTGATTTCGTTTCGTACGATTAGACTGGTCCTTATACGGTCGTCCGTGTAATATCCAGCATTCTTCTTGCCTATGTCCGGTCCTTTTGCAGTGGTTGCAATATTTATCAACGATATTTACGCGCGAGGGTCGCTCCGGTTTTGGTAATGAAAATCGCGTCGTGTATCGACTCGTTCGGCATTTTCGTTCGTAATGCCCCATTTTTCCGCATTTCTGACATTGTGCAGTTCTTTTATTATCATGATTATACGCGGGTGTTGCAGCGTTCTTTGGTCGTGCGCCGGCACATGCCGATCCCTTGACCTTCTCTTCCGCGCTCGCGGCTGATATCGCTTCTTGCAGTGTCATGTATCCTCGAGAACGTACCACGGTTTTAATGTCATCGTGTAATCCGATTTGGAAATTCTCTAAGGCTTGCTGCTGTATTATTTTAAAGATTATTCGCTTGTGCTCCGTCGCATAATTTTGTCCGTCTAGTATCGACTCGTATAGTTCTATTGCTAGTTTGTCTGTTCGAAGTCCGTATGCTCTCGCGCTTTTGCCGGTTTTCTGTTTTAGCGTATTGAACTCTATTTGCAAATGTGTCGTGCTCTTTCTACTAGCATAGCACGCTTTTAATTCTTGCTTTAATTGCACAAAATTTCGGATCTTTCGCGTCTGAAAATCTAGCATCGCTCTGCCTTTTAATTTGGTACATAGTACGCCACTTAACAGGGTGACTTCGTCTAATGGGTCAATATTTTCGACCACGTATGTTGTCGCGCTTAAAAATTCTTGTAATTTATTTGGCGATCCATCGAATTCTGGCATTAGGCTTCGTGCCTCTTTTAAGGGTAAACTTCCGCGTCCTCGACGGTATCGTACATCGTCGGAAGAGTAGTCCTCTTCAACTTCGCGTCTGTGATTTGCTGGCGTTAGGCTTCTGTTATTTCGCGTTTCCTGTCTTTCGTGAATATAATCTATTTATTAAGGTGCAAATCCCGAATTTCCTGCATCAGCATTTGTATCATCTCTCTACTATTACCGTTTGTTCCGGGTCTCGGCTCGACGTGTCTCTGTGCACGTGGTTCCGCCGATTCCTCGCCTATCTCGTTGTGTAAGCGTTCGATTTCTCTATCTATCTCGTCGGCAGTGACGTTCGGTTGAGCTACCGGAGGTGTTCGGATCATGTTTCTTCTCTCGCGGTATTCTAATTCCGGATTAAAAATGCTCGAGTCGTAGGACGTTAATGAAAATTCGCGTCGGTTTGTCACACGGCTTGGTGTGCTTATCGTTGACTCGGCGTCGGATAACTGACCCTCTTGATTCGCGATTATGCTACGATCTATTTCGTTGACCGAGAGTTCGCATTCTGCTATTACGTTTGCTCCGGGTTCGCTTTCGGGAGAACTTTCGCTCGAGTAATATGCCTCTAAATGTCTGCGCACTCTATTACTAATGTCTCTAAACGCGGTTTCCGCGATTCTTTGGAGTTTCTATAACTATGGCTCTTTCTGCTGATCCGCTGTGTAGCTACGATGCGTTCGCTCTGTTAATTGGTCTTTCGTTTCATCCTTCCGACATTCACGCGTTACAATAATAAATTTTTTCGTTCGACTTACATTAGTATGATGAATCGCATTTTATTTGATCGCTCGCTCTCGCTGTTGTCCGTAGTTGAGGTAGGTCGATGCCTTCTCAGGTTGCAATCCGGCTGTCGTCTCAGCGAATCGGATGTTCGGGAAGTTTCCTGGTTGTCTTCTCCGTTGTAGTGGGTGTGTTTTGGTCACAACGTCTTTTATTTCTTTTGCGTCACTTGTGCTGGCGAATCCCACCGCTGCCACCAATTAATGTTGTGCCCGTGCCATGAGAATAGGGTCTTCCGGGATATTCGCCCAAAGAGTTGGAACTCATGCAGCAAATGAACGCACTCCGTACTTGTATAATAAAAGAATATATTTCTGTCGTACTGTTACACTTATCTTACACTACTATTAACTCGCGTATTCGGTCGACGTGTAGACGAACCGTGTCGATGGGTAGATAACTTGTTTACGCGCGGCTCTCTTGCTAGCGACTTTCTTACGAGCGACCGCGATGGGTCTCGCGATCGGTTTATATATCACTTTAATTTCGAGGGCAAAAGGATGAGATTTTCCGGATTGGAGCGCGGGACATGCTCCGTGCTCGGGTGTTGTAATGCTTTTTCAGCTTGACCGTGACTTGCTTTCTTGTTGGTCACGTCTTATTTTTCTTTCTTAATCTTTCTATTTAATTCTTATTTAATTTTCTTATTTAATTCTTTTTAATGCTTTGCTTTGCTCGTTTAATTTTAGTTTATTTCTTTATTTTATATATTTACTTTTCTCTTTACAGGTAAGTGTATCGGGTTACAACAGCGGACAATTGTGTCTACAATTTCTTCGAACGATTAAATTTAAAGCCTAACACTCTACTGTCGTGACTCAGTATTCGACATGCTACTGACACTTACGTTGACTGGTAAGAGTAGCGTTCTTGCCGTAAGCTACTTTTCAGCCATAGATTTGAACGATGATGATTACGAACTTGGTTTAACGGATTTTGAAACTTATCATACGATACCGAACGTGAATTCCTCGAATAATAAATTTTACTTTGACATCGACGACAAGGAAATTACGATTCCCGAAGGATCGTACGAATTGCATGGTATAAATGAATATCTAACGCATGCAATTTTACAATACAATTCCCACAACATTGTTAATAACAATGATGAGAAATATCCAATAGTGACTCGCGCTAATCATAATACGTTGAAAAGTGAAATTAAATGCATATACAGAATAAATTTTAATAAGCCCAACAACATAGGATCGTTGTTGAGATTCTCGAATCGTGTATTGCAGCCGCGGAAATGGTACGAATCGGATGTACCGATAAATATTATTAACGTAAACATTATTTGTATAGAATGCAGTGTGACCGCTGGTGCATATAGCAATAGCAAGCGCGTACACACGATACATGAATTTTCTCCGAGCGTACCACCGGGATATAAGATATCGGAAACGCCCGCGCAAATCATTTATCTACCGATCGTCGTGCGAAGTATTACTGATTTAACGATACGTGTTGTGGATCAGGAGTGTCGACTGCTCGATTTTCGAGAAGAGGAAATTACCGTACGATTGCACGTACGACGACGTCAAAAATAGTATGCTCATGTTGAATGAAACGGAGCACGCGAGAGACAATATCTTTACGAGGGACAATACTTTTGCAAGGAGGCGAGCGGTGTCTGGTGACAACAATCAGGTGTCTGGTTACGCTAAAAAGAAGCTCAGCGCATTGAATCGTGAATTTTTAAAGTCTTTGGGATTTGTCGTACGAAATAATTGAAAAAACGATTGACATTTTGAACATTGGAAGCGAACCGATCTTTGACGACCGTATAGTAAAGATTGAAACTCTTACGTACAATCCATACGCAAATACAACACTTGGATATAGCGATGAGATACGGATAGCTATACAGCATCAGGATTTGTACACGTTGCCGTGCGAAAGCTTCCTTTACGTTGAAGGAAAATTGACGATAAGAAAAAAGGATGAACTAATGATGTTGGGAAATAATTGTGTTGCATTCATGTTTGATGAACTTCGATATGAACTTAACGGTGTGGAAATTGATCGCAACAGAAACGTTGGAATAACTTGTACGATTAAAAACTACATTTCCCTTACACACGAGAGAAGTAAAATTTTGCATAATGGTACGTGGAATATCGTCGCAAATAATGATGGCGAAGGTTACTTCAATTTTTGCGGGCCGCTCAACATGTGCTTGGATTTTGCGAGGATTATAAGCGCGTTGTGATTAACGCTCGTCATGAATTGATTCTAATACGTTCACGCAACAACAACAATTGTCTATTTGGAGCTCAGGCTGCTGAAGCTGCGATTGAATTACACAAAATACAATGGCCTATGCCTCACGTAATATTGAACGAAATTAGTAAACTGTCCTTGCTACGAGCGTTGGAGAGCGGTAGATACTTGAACATGAGTTTCCGCTCGTGGGATCTATACGAATTTCCTTTGCTACACAGTACGACCAAGCATTCGTGGACTGTGAAAACTGCCTCTCAGCTGGAGAAACTGCGATACGTAATCTTTGCACTACAGACTGATAGAAAAAATGTCGCGTCGAAAGATATTACCAAATTCGACGACTCCAAATTGACAAACGTTAAACTCTATCTAAACTCTGATTTTTATCCGTATGATGATTTAAATTTGGATTTTGATAAAAAGAGATACGCTATCCTATTCGACATGTATGCGCGTTTTCGTAAATCTTATTACGGATGCAATAATGATAATGTATTATTTACCATGGCAAAATTTCTAGAGTGCGGTCCTCTCACGGTCATTGACTGCTCGCGACAAAACGAGTCTGTCAAAAATGCTACCGTGGACGTAAGAATAGAATTTGAATGTAAGCTAGACGTACCCGCAAATACTACCGCATATTGCCTCATCTTGCACAATCGCATTGTCGAATATAACCCGTTGACAAATGTTGTCCGCAAAATTACATGAATCAGGAATAATCCCCTCCAATGTTATAACATTATAACATTATAAAACTAGCGATACTCGATGATCAACATCAGTCGTCCGTCGTGGTTCTCTTCAATATCATTTCATTATGGTTGTGCCAACGTTTGGATCTGCAAAGATTTATAGTTGGAGGAAAATTTATCGTGAATGAAATGCGATTCTGACAAAGGGTTCTGTACTCTCATTATATTTTTACGAATCTTACACCATTCCGTTTGCTCACGAGATCTGAGAGATCTCAAGTTGCATGGTTGATTGGAAAACATCACAATCTGCAATGGGAAGATGGAAACATTCCGTACTACAGGGCCAAACGTTTAATCACTGACGCCGTGACGTTGAAAGATGCATCTTCTCGAGTGTATGTCAAAGGACATGAAAAACGAGAATGGTTGGCAAATTTACTGGAAGACGATGAGAGAATCGGTCTTATTATCGAGACATTGGATAACGACTATGATGACGTTCCTGCTTTAAATAAATTAGATGCTACTCTGCGTTGCGATAGACATGTACGAAATTATGTTCTACAAAATGTATTTAAATTATTCAATTGGTGGTCGAATCATCATCATAAAGGTTCAATCAATCCATATTTATATTAAACTATTGTTACAATACATGTGTGTTATTATCTTTTTTTTATCCTCTCCTTGTAGCATGTATTATATTACAGTACGTGATGCATTTTTCTATTAGTCTGCATTTTAGCAGACAATGGGCGTAGAATATTTGACATCTTTAAACGCGAAAAAAAATATCAAAATTCATGTCGTTCATGGTTCGCTTGATGTTGATCAACGTTCGTTTGATGTACGGTAGTGGTTCAAACATCGTTCGATAGATGTTAATCGCGGTTCGATAGATATTCGTTTAATGTTGATCGACGTTCGTTTGATGTACGATAGTGGTTCAAACATGGTTCGATAGACGTTCATCGCGGTTCGATAGATGTTCGTTTAATGTTAATCGACGTTCGTTTGATGTACGATAGTGGTTCAAACATAGTTCGATAGATGTTTGTTTGATGTATGATAGTGGTTGGATCGATCTGTAGCAAGTATTATATCTCTTAGCCATGTATACATCTGTGTGGTGAATACTACGTTTCATGGTGCAGCTGCATCTGGTATTATATTTCAAGTCATGATATTAAGATATTTATTTCATGTATAATATGGTTCAAACATGTTTAGATCCATGTTGATCAATGTTTCAATAGATGTCTTATGACTGATGTTTATTTGATTGTGTCGCTATTTAATTAGAATTATCTGTATGAATGCTGTGTGGAGCGATAGTTCGCGTCAGCTTTTAATTCTTTATCAACTATAAAGAGTAAGCATTTGTTGCTAACTCTTATGTCATGCACATCCCCTACCCATTTTTTTTTACCGAGACGTTACCTAGCTCTCGCTGGAGCTGACATAAGGTGTCTGTCAATGATCCAGTGAAGTAAAGTTCTTTTGTGACGATTTTAAAATGTCGAGCATATTGTCTTTTCTTGACGCTATATTCGAAACGGGCTATCGTCGCGTGGAACTTCGCTGGGTCAAGAATTTGGCCCACGCTCTGTTCCGAGCGTTGGTGAATGTGCTGTTCGAGGATGTAAGTAGTTTTTCATTATATTATACGCTCTCATTTATAATATATTTATATTTATATTTATATTTATATTTATACGCTTTTATCTTTCACAGCATTACCAATATCGTTACTTCCACGTCCCAATCGATGATGTAAGTAATTTTATTATTATTTTATACGCTTTTTTATTTATAATATATTTGTTTTTTTCTTTTACAGAAATATCAATGTTACCACAACCTCATCCCGGGATATATCAACATTGCGCACATGAAAGAGGTGCGTCGGTGGCGGACCTTCAACCGCGATTATGCAGAAGTTGAGGATTTGTGGGGCGACGGCCCCCGTGCTCGCTTCTTAGACGAGTTCTTCCCATATTTGTACGTGAATATATTCTGTTTCCGCAGATTGTTCGGAGAGGAACCCTTCGTACTGTGAGTATGCTCAAATTTTAAATATTTTTTAAAAAATACTAATAAAAATGTTCATTTTCTTTTCTGTTACAGAAGCAGCCGTCGCGAGTACCTCCTCCGTCTCTCTCCCACCGATTTTTAGTTTTTATTAAATTTTATATTTTATAATTTTAAATTTTATATATATATATTAGATCTTAGATTTTTTATATTTTATATTTTATCTTTTCTTTTTTATATTTTAAATTTTATATTTTATATCTTTTTATATTTTTTTATATTTTAGATTTTATATATATTATATTTTATATCTTTTTTATTATATTTTATATATTAGATTTTAGATTTTTTATATTTTTATATCCTTTTATATTTTATATTTAAAAAAAACACACACACACACTTTATATGTACACACATACACATTTTTTATGATTAAAAATTTTGTTAATGGTAAATATGTGTATTGAGTTTTGCGCCTTCATTATCTATCCCATCCTTCTTCCTCCTCTTAGGATTAATTAGATAATATTTAATCTAAAGTATAAAATGTAAACGACGATAGAGAGCAAAAATGTGTCCTGACTAAGGTAAATACACTCAATCTATCATAAAATAAATAACAAAGTTTGAGTATAATGTATTATTTATCAACTAATCTTACATAAATCGTAACATGTTCAAGTAATAAATCATTTACAAAAAATTTTTTGGAAAAATCGCAACCCGCAAATTTACAAAATCGGAGACATTATAAAAGAATAGAATTAATTACTTAAAATGCGGACGTTTCGAGCTCAATTTTGAGTCCTGTTTAGCGCTATGATTACATACAATAATAAGAATTTTTATGGAACGGGAAATATAAACAATAAATTAAATATAAAGATGTAGTTAAGCTATCAACTTAATTATTCTGGATCGTCTCTGAAGGGTGTTTTTATAATGATTTTGGCAGTCACCATGAGTCAACTTTACATAAAAAATCACTAACCTGGTAATATTGCATAAGAATAAGCAGTGACCGTTGAAATCTGTGAAAATATTGAAGTTTTTCATGTAAAACGAAATAAAACACTCTGTATTAACACTATTCGATATATGTTGGGAAGTCACTCACTCTCATACGATATTCTGTGACGGTTGAAAATAATTAATTGACTCAAATCCGTGTACTGCGGAGGACGTTCGTATAATGTCAAAAAACGGTGCGAGTTTCGTGTTTATATAATGTTATTCCCACCACTATATTTTTGGAAGAGTGTTGACAATATCTTGATAGACACTCGGTAGATTTTCTGTGTCCGTTTGTAAATTTAGCCCATTCATTTGTCTTTTTATAAATAGCATCTCAGAGATAAGCCTCTTAGTATAAAATAAAGCCTCATCTAGTACCCTAACGTTTTCCTAGTCAAAATCATGTTTAAAATCTCTTTTGTGATTAGTGATTACCGAGTTCGTATTCGTATTAAGATGTATATGTCTTTTATGTTCATTAATTCTGGTTTTTAACTTCCGGGATGTTTGGCCAACATATGAGGCATCACAATGGCTACAGTTAATTTTATATATGACATTGGTTTTTAAATCTGTTGGTATGATGTCTTTGTGAGCTCTAATTAATTTATTCATTTTATTAAGACTGAACTGTGCGAGTTTCAAACTAGAATTTTTTGTTAAACAATTGAATTTCTTCGTTAAACCTTGTATATAAGAGAGCGTGAAATAAACTGGTTTCACTTCACTTGGGGTGTCACTTGTGAGAATTTTTTTGTTAATGATAGTTTTTAACCGTAGCCCAATGACATCAAATATCAGTTTTAAGAGGTAATTATTATCTAAAAGAATTCTGATGATCTTGTCTAAATTTTTTCTGTGATATCTGGGGTTTGAGAGGAAAATTACCTTGTCAACTAATCCGATGATTGTGCCCCTCTTTTGGTGGAGTGGGTGGTGCGAGAAGTAATTTAGGTACCTCCCTGAAAACGTGGGTTTGTGATACCAGTCGAATGTTAAAATATTATTTTCTGTCATGAATGTGATGTCAAGGAAATTAATTTTATGATCTTTCTCTACCTCAATGAACTGTAATCTATCATGTTGTGAATTGAACCTATTAAGTGTTTCGTCAATAGCGTCGGAGGGAACAGCCATAATTATGTCATCTACAAATCTGAAGTAAAATGGAGGAATAAATTGTAATGTGTTCAATGCTTTACTCTGTAAGTCCTGTAAAACTATCCGCTATGATAGGAGATAATGGTGAGCCCATGGGAGTCCCAAATGTTTGTCTGTATATAACGTTATTAAATGTAAAATACGTGCAGTTTAAAATCATCTTAATACCATTCAAAAACTCTGCCTTGGACAATTCACAGTTATTGCTTAAATATTCCCATCTATGAGAAATGCTGTCAAGCACTAAATTTGTAGGTATGTTTGTAAAAAGTGAGATCACGTCTAAAGAAACAAATTTCAAATCTTCATCTAAGTGGGTGTTATTCAACTTATTGACAATATTATAACTATTCTTCACATAGCTAGGAGGCGTCAGAAAATTCTTGATCATGAGCCTGTGTAAATAAATGCCTAAGGAGTGTAGTGGGCTATTTATGGAAGAAACTATTAATCTATAAGGTGTATTCGGTTTATGTATTTTTGGCAAACCATATGCACGTGGTAATGTGCCATCTGTAAATAGTAAGGATTTATACATGGCAGTGGAAATGTGTCCCTTGTTCTTCCATCTGACTAATAGGTCCCTAAGATCTGAAATTAATCTCTTTATCGGATCTTTTTTGACTCTTATGTATGTCGTTTCATCTCCAAGTAAATTCTCTATTTTAGTAATATACTCATTTTTATCGAGGGCTATTGTTACATTTCCCTTATCCGCTCTAGTGAGAATTACATTTTTGTTGTTATTTAGAAATTGTTTTGTGGAGGAATATAAACTAATTAACCAATCGTCTGACCTATTTTTTGGATAAACATAAGAAGGGATGGTTTTAATGATATATCTGGAAAAACCTCTCATGTGTATTCTCTCTTCTACAGGAAGTTTATTAATGCTATTCTCAATATTTTTTACACAACCCACGTTTTCAGGGAGGTACTTAAATTACTTCTCGCACCACCCACTCCACCAAAAGAGGGGCACAATGATTGTGCCCCTCTTTTGGTGGAGTGGGTGGTGCGAGAAGTAATTTAAGTACCTCCCTGAAAACGTGGGTTGTGTAAAAAATATTGAGAATAGCATTAATAAACTTCCTGTAGAAGAGAGAATACACATGAGAGGTTTTTCCAGATATATCATTAAAACCATCCCTTCTTATGTTTATCCAAAAAATAGGTCAGACGATTGGTTAATTAGTTTATATTCCTCCACAAAACAATTTCTAAATAACAACAAAAATGTAATTCTCACTAGAGCGGATAAGGGAAATGTAACAATAGCCCTCGATAAAAATGAGTATATTACTAAAATAGAGAATTTACTTGGAGATGAAACGACATACATAAGAGTCAAAAAAGATCCGATAAAGAGATTAATTTCAGATCTTAGGGACCTATTAGTCAGATGGAAGAACAAGGGACACATTTCCACTGCCATGTATAAATCCTTACTATTTACAGATGGCACATTACCACGTGCATATGGTTTGCCAAAAATACATAAACCGAATACACCTTATAGATTAATAGTTTCTTCCATAAATAGCCCACTACACTCCTTAGGCATTTATTTACACAGGCTCATGATCAAGAATTTTCTGACGCCTCCTAGCTATGTGAAGAATAGTTATAATATTGTCAATAAGTTGAATAACACCCACTTAGATGAAGATTTGAAATTTGTTTCTTTAGACGTGATCTCACTTTTTACAAACATACCTACAAATTTAGTGCTTGACAGCATTTCTCATAGATGGGAATATTTAAGCAATAACTGTGAATTGTCCAAGGCAGAGTTTTTGAATGGTATTAAGATGATTTTAAACTGCACGTATTTTACATTTAATAACGTTATATACAGACAAACATTTGGGACTCCCATGGGCTCACCATTATCTCCTATCATAGCGGATAGTTTTACAGGACTTACAGAGTAAAGCATTGAACACATTACAATTTATTCCTCCATTTTACTTCAGATTTGTAGATGACATAATTATGGCTGTTCCCTCCGACGCTATTGACGAAACACTTAATAGGTTCAATTCACAACATGATAGATTACAGTTCATTGAGGTAGAGAAAGATCATAAAATTAATTTCCTTGACATCACATTCATGACAGAAAATAATATTTTAACATTCGACTGGTATCACAAACCCACGTTTTCAGGGAGGTACCTAAATTACTTCTCGCACCACCCACTCCACCAAAAGAGGGGCACAATCATCGGATTAGTTGACAAGGTAATTTTCCTCTCAAACCCCAGATATCACAGAAAAAATTTAGACAAGATCATCAGAATTCTTTTAGATAATAATTACCTCTTAAAACTGATATTTGATGTCATTGGGCTACGGTTAAAAACTATCATTAACAAAAAAATTCTCACAAGTGACACCCCAAGTGAAGTGAAACCAGTTTATTTCACGCTCTCTTATATACAAGGTTTAACGAAGAAATTCAATTGTTTAACAAAAAATTCTAGTTTGAAACTCGCACAGTTCAGTCTTAATAAAATGAATAAATTAATTAGAGCTCACAAAGACATCATACCAACAGATTTAAAAACCAATGTCATATATAAAATTAACTGTAGCCATTGTGATGCCTCATATGTTGGCCAAACATCCCGGAAGTTAAAAACCAGAATTAATGAACATAAAAGACATATACATCTTAATACGAATACGAACTCGGTAATCACTAATCACAAAAGAGATTTTAAACATGATTTTGACTAGGAAAACGTTAGGGTACTAGATGAGGCTTTATTTTTACTAAGAGGCTTATCTCTGAGATGCTATTTATAAAAAGACAAATGAATGGGCTAAATTTACAAACGGACACAGAAAATCTACCGAGTGTCTATCAAGATATTGTCAACACTCTTCCAAAAATATAGTGGTGGGAATAACATTATATAAACACGAAACTCGCACCGTTTTTTGACATTATACGAACGTCCTCCGCAGTACACGGATTTGAGTCAATTAATTATTTTCAACCGTCACAGAATATCGTATGAGAGTGAGTGACTTCCCAACATATATCGAATAGTGTTAATACAGAGTGTTTTATTTCGTTTTACATGAAAAACTTCAATATTTTCACAGATTTCAACGGTCACTGCTTATTCTTATGCAATATTACCAGGTTAGTGATTTTTTATGTAAAGTTGACTCATGGTGACTGCCAAAATCATTATAAAAACACCCTTCAGAGACGATCCAGAATAATTAAGTTGATAGCTTAACTACATCTTTATATTTAATTTATTGTTTATATTTCCCGTTCCATAAAAATTCTTATTATTGTATGTAATCATAGCGCTAAACAGGACTCAAAATTGAGCTCGAAACGTCCGCATTTTAAGTAATTAATTCTATTCTTTTATAATGTCTCCGATTTTGTAAATTTGCGGGTTGCGATTTTTCCAAAAAATTTTTTGTAAATGATTTATTACTTGAACATGTTACGATTTATGTAAGATTAGTTGATAAATAATACATTATACTCAAACTTTGTTATTTATTTTATGATAGATTGAGTGTATTTACCTTAGTCAGGACACATTTTTGCTCTCTATCGCCGTTTACATTTTATACTTTAGTTTATATTTAAGAGAACACTGAATTTATTTATTTATTTATAATATTTAATATATATAAAAAATAAGATATAATAATAATAATAATAATAATAATATAATAATATAATAATATAATAATATATAAAAAATTTAATCTGCGTTCTCGCGTACGCTTTAGCCTCCGTCTTATCGCGCTCCCGCTATCCTTTCCCCTCATCCTCCTTCTTTTTCTCTCACAGTATCTTTCTATTGTAATCTTCTCCTTTTCCCACCACATCATGCTCTCATTGTCCTACGCTATGTACAATGTGCATAGCGCTCTCCTTTATCCTATCCTATACCACGCGTCTTCGTCTACCGCGTTGCGAACGCCTATCGCGCCATCTCTCTCTACCGCGTTGCGAACGCCTATCGCGCTGTCTCTCTCTCTCTATCCATCATCCTACTCGCGGACCCATCGGTTACGTCGTGGACCTCTCTTCCCGCTCCGCAAACCCCTCATCTACGGCCGTGTCGCAGACCTCTCCCTCCTCTCCGCAAACCCCTCGCCTACTGACCGTGTCGCAGACCTCTCCCTCCTCTCCGCAAACCCCTCGCCTACTGACCGCGTCGCGGACCTCTCTCTCCTCTCCGCAAATCTCTCGTCTACAAACCGCGTCGTGGACCTACAGCTGTATCGCGAACCTCTTCCCCTCCCCGCGTACCCCTCGTCTACAAACCGCGTCGCGGACCTACAGCTGTATCGCGGACCTCTCCCCCTCCCCGTGTACCTCTCATCAACAAACCGCATCGCGGACCTACAGCTGTGTCGCGAACCTCTCCTCCTGCCCGCGTACCCCTCGTCTACAAACCGCATCGCGGACCTACATCTGTGTCGCAGATCTTTCCCCCTCCCCGCGTACCCATCGTCTACAAACTGCGCCGCGGACCTGCGTGACGTCATCCCTCGCGCCCGCGGTTTCCCCCGCCCCCGCCTCGAGCACCTGGGTTAGAATCCCCTTTAACACACTACTTTCTTTGAAATAACATTTTTAGAAATAACCTCGCTTTACCTTAATCAAATTGTACATATGATAGTAACAAAACGAAAATTATAATCATTATCCCAGGAATATTTTCTTCAATTATTCATTTTATGAAAACTTCTTGAATAATTTTGATTTTGTAAAAAAATTTTAAATATAAATATACGTAAACATAAATATACGTTACATATTTGTACATTTAAATTTATTGTCGACTTCTTTCACCCACTCCTCTTTCCCGTTTTATAACATATAAGTAGTTCCGTTACTTTTATTGTTGAAAGAGGTTGTTCCGCCACCTCTTTCAACAATAGGCGCGCATCGTAATATAAGCCACCGATAATACTATTTCTTTCGTTGCGTCATACCGTCGCGTTTAACAGAACCTGCACGTTCCTGTGTTATTATCCTTTTTTCATCTTCACAGACATGACGTTATACACGGTCGCCTACCATGTGACGTCATTTGTTTTGACGGGTCATACCTGCCCCACGTGCAGAACGCCAAGGCGCTTTTCCGTCCCACCACCGTCACCGTAACCGATATCACCCCAAGAGCCATACCTGGCCCCACTACGTAACATAAATGCCTTATCTAACCTTTACTCTAGTAAGTTTTTATTTAGCCCAGCACACCAGGACCAGGATCAGCAATACGAAGGATCCAGGTTCAAGTCCCGAGAAAACCAGAAAATTTTTCCAAAAAATAAATTATTTTGACCTGAACGCTAACCCTTTCCCCTCTAACCACCACTTTTTTTCTGTCAGTCCCGGTAGTGATGGGGGAAAACACCAGACACCCCCCCGCGGTGCCTGAGGGCGCGGTAGTGGGGGTTTATTTTGACGAGCCATACCTGCCCTATTACTAGTAATAAGCCTGTAAGGAACATTGATTTTATGGACTTTAGATAGTCCATATGCTCGTATTCACATCTGTCAAGGGCCACGGTTACATTACCTTTGTCAGCTCTAATGCAGTTTACAAGTCATTTCTGTTTACGGACGGTAATTTATTAAGAGGACTACCTAAAGTCCATAAAATCAATGTTCCTTACAGGCTTATTGTTTCCACCATAAACACTCCATTTCATTCCCTTGCATTATTCCTGCACAAGATCTTGAAGAAAAATCTTCCCACAGCACAGAGCCATATCAACTATAGCTTTGAACTTGTTAATAGTCTATCAAAGATAAAATTAAACGAAGATTTTCGACTTATTTCTTTAGATGTCGTGTCTTTTTTTACTAATGTTCCAATTAATTTAGCGATTGAAAGCGTCTCAAATAGATAGGCCTTCGTATAAGATAACTGCAATCTGCCGGAAGGTGATGTCCCAAATGGAATTAAATTGGTTCTAAATTCAACATTCTTCACTTTCAATAACATCATATACCGAAAATCTTTTGGTACCCCCATGGGTTCCCCATTGTCCCCTATCATAGCCGATATTGTTTTGCAGGATCTGGAAAATCATGCTCTGAATACTTTATCTTTCTATCCTTTTTATTTTAGATATGTGGATGACATTTTAATGGCAGTTCCTTTTGATTCTATAGATTTGACCCTCTCTTGTTTTAATTCATTTCATGAACGACTGCAGTTTACTTTAGAAATCGAACGTGACTGTAAAATCAATTTTTTTGATGTAACGCTTATAGTAGAAAATAATTTTTTAACATTTGACTGGTACCATAAGTCGACTTTTTCAGGTAGATACTTGAATTTTTACTCGCAACATCCGCTTTGTCAAAAGAAGGGCACAATTATTGGTCTTATCAATAGAGCTTTTACTCCATCACATCCAAAATTCCATGCAAAAATATTGACATCATTATCAGAATACTCCTAGACAATAACTACTCGCTCAAATTGACTTTTGACGTCATCCATCAACGAATTTAATACTTAATCAACAAACCTGATTCTGTTACTAATACTACACATAAGAGTTCTCCTTCTTACTTTACCGTTCCGTATTTAGCAAAGATTACGGAACAATTTAAAAACATTTTCAAAAATACGGATGTCAAACTATCATTCTGTAGCATGAATAAATTAGATAAATTTATCAAGGTGCAAAAAAGTATTATTCCGAACAATTGTAAAACTAACGTGGTCTATAAAATTAATTGTTCTGATTGTGATGTCTCGTATATTGGACAAACATCAAGAATGTTAAAAATTAGAATAGCCGAACATAAATCGCAGATCAACAGAAATGTCTCCAACTTTTCTATCATTACTAATCATAGACTATCATCTCAGAATCACGATTTTCGTTGGAACGAGGTTAATGTGTTAGAGGAGGTTCTATTTTATAATAAGAGATTGGTATCTGAGATGCTTTTTATTAAGAAACATTTCTTATCAGAGTAATGTAAAAACTAAAAAATGTGATTTTCGAAAAAAAAATTGCAAAAAATGGTCTTAAAAAATCAAAGTTATTTGAATCCCCTCTTCGCTTATGGCTCAAAAATTTTGTATTTAAGTCTAAAATGTCATCAATTTAAAAAAAAAAATCAAAGGGGTCTCATTAAGGAAAAAAAATAATTTCGATTAAAATTGACTAAAACGATGTCAAATTATTTTTAAAAATTTTTTCAATATTTTTTTCGAAAACTAAATTCAAAATCAAAAAAATGACCACCTAATAAATGCCAATACCTTTATTCTGCTTAAAGTAATAACTATTTGAATTTTTTTTTATTAATTTCTTTTCTTAATTTATAACTCGAGTATGGATGGAGATAAAAATCTAAAAAAAATCGTGGAAACTACTTTCAATAAGTGTAAAAACATAAAAAAATGAAGCAAATAAAAAATGTTCGCGGAAAAAAGTGGTCGATTTTGTATAGAATGCCCCATACACTACCTCTAAGAATTTTGACAGTAACAGTTTGACAATTAAAACAGCGCTATCGCTTTCCATCTAATTTACTAATTTGCGGCCAAACATAATAACTTTTTAAGTAGATACTTATTTAATTGTACAGTTTGGTGACTCGACGTAATGGTAATTTTAAAATTAATTAACCATATCATTATAGGATTCAACCGGCATTGCAGTCTAGTCACGAATCTACTAAAAATACCTTTATTAATTCCTCGTGGTGCACAAACCATGGAGGACTATACCTTTCGGCAACAATAATTATTAGCGTTTCTGTTTTACCGTTTTTTACCGATTCTTACCGATTTTTATAATTTACACAATTTTCTGCGTTCTGTAATGATCAGTTCCGTTATTTGGAATTACCGATTCTTACCGTTTTTTTATAATTAACATAGTGTTCTGCGTTTTATTTCGATTTTATTTGTAGTATTATATCATGACTTTCACTATATTATTGCGCTGAAGAAGGCTCAAATTAGAGCTCAAAACGTTCACTTTTCTTGTTAACTTTAAAATTTTAATTTTTAATTTTATTTGCTGTTCTGTAATAATTTATTTATATGTAGCATTATGTTTATTGGATTATATTAATTTAATATTATCTTACTTCTTTTTATTATGTCTTTCGACCTTACTCTCTACAGCACTTAATGTTTAATTTATTACCAAGAAATAGATTCTCATTTTTGAGAATCCTATAACCTCTCTTTACCCTCCTAAAAAGGGGTTATAGAATTCTCAAAAATGAGAATCTATTTCTTGGTAAAATACACCAAATAAAAATGTGCCCTGTGCACGTTTCAATTTTGGCGGAAAGAATTAATTTCTAAGAAATTTACGCATTAACATCCGCGTATGGCTCTTATTTGCCAAGTTGATAGTTGCTTGTTTAAAAAATTATACTTATAATACTTACATTTTATAAAATAATATTGTTTTTGCTAATTGCTGCCTTGTACTTATACGTTTTCCAAAATAATTTTCAATCTTTGTTTATAAGATCGAATGCGGCATTTACCATAAGTTAATATTAATGATGGAAAAAACATGAATATATCTCGATTGAAGATTATCGGAAATTGTTGTTCAGCAAAGGAAATTTACCTAGAGCATATGGATTGCTAAAAATCCATAAAGATAACATCCCGTTCAGACTAATCGTTTTGTCTATCAATAGTCCATTATATTCCTTAGCGAAGTGGTTACACAAAATCATGTACGACAGCTTTCCGAAAGCGAAAAGTCACGTCACTAATAGTTTTGATCTAGTAAACAATCTTTCAGACATCTACATTGATAATGAATTTGAATTGTTCTCACTGGACGTGATTTCTCTTTTTACCAACATTCCTATTAACCTAGCAATGGAGAGTATTTCTAAGAGATGGCATTTAATTATACGGAATTGTGACATTCCGAAGTCCGAATTTTTGTCGGGAATTAACTTAGTCTTAAATTCGACTTTTTTTGTTTTTAACAGTAAATACTACCGACAAACATTTGGCACTCCAATGGGCTTCCCGATCTCTCCAATTATTGCAGACATTTTTCTTTAAAATTTGGAAGAACAAGCGATAACATTATTGAATTTTACACCACCCATATATGTTAGATATGTTGACGACATATTAATATCGGTACCTCCCAATTTTATTGACAAGACAGTGACCATTTTTAATTCCTTTCATAACAGAATACAATTTACAGTTGAAAGTAGTGACCACAATAAATTAAACTTTTTAGACTTGACTCTTATTTTAAAAAACAACTACATAATATTTAACTGGTACCGTAAGAACACTTTTTCTGGCAGATACTTGAATTTTCATTCACAACATCCATTAATTCATAAACGCGGCACAATAATAGGCTTAATAGATAGAGTGTTTCTATTATCAAACCCGACATTCCATGAAAAGAATCTTAAGCTAATAACAAAGATTTTGACTGAAAACTCTTACCCTATTGACTTGATATTTAAAACAATGAACGAACGCATAAAGTACTTAATTAATAAAACAGCAAATCTTACAGACACTCCTACCTCAAAAAGTACCTCATTTTTTACCATTCCGTATTTACCATCGATCACAGAACAAATGAAAAATGTTATAAAAGACGCGGATATTAAACTAGCCTATTATAGTATGAATAAAAACAATAAATTCATCGAAACTCATAAAGATCAGATCCCTATCCCCAAAAAAACAAATGTAGTATATAAAATCAATTGCTCTGATTGCAATGCCTCATATGTTGGTCAGACGGGTAGAAAACTCATAACTAGGATTAATGAACACAAACCAACATTAAGAAAATAAAAACTACCCATTCTGTCATTACTGACCATCGACTGACACATAATCATGAGTTTGACTGGGACAAAATACAAATTCTTGACGGTGAGCCTTTTTATGCTAAGACTGATATCGAAGATGTTACACATAAAACGACAAAAAATAGCATTAATCTACAAACAGACAGAATGTTTGCCAGCTATTTACGAAAACATTATAAACAAACTACCGAAGATATAATGCCACAGTAAGACGACCTCTGTTCAAATGTTTTTCTCCACGTAGCCGCAGTATCACTTAAGCTTCCAACATAACTACATGGATAATATCTGTACGACATAAGAAAAAATATGTGAAGTGACATATGACTGATGCAGCTACTACTAGTAAGCATTTCTCTGATTATCTTTATTATCTTGTTACTTAATTTCATTATCATGTGGTACACAATTTAACTAATTTATTATATATTTTTTACTATTTACAAATCCGCCAAAAAACATCAATTTAATGGCCAGTTATAGATTTAGTTCAATTAATTTTCAAACTAGAATCTCTTCATCCTCACCCACACAATGCACATCTCGTGGCTTGGAAACCTCAGAGAAATGCTTGAGGAAACATGAAAACATTTAAAAGAGGAATTAGGAATCTCATACATATAAGAAAGACATCACGCTTAGCTTAACGTTATTAACATTGTACTCAGGGAAAAAGACCAACTCTTTAATCCGGACTGATTAGTATTCCGACCGTATCCAATGTATATCTTTTATATTATATTTAAACCGATAGAACTCTACTTTTTGTTATGATTTATACTAGCGAATATGATGACCTCTATACCTTTCACTTAGCTATTACGTCGATTATTGTTTTTTCAAAATTGCGCTGAAGAAGATCCAAATCCGGATCGAAACGTTCGTATTTTTATTGCAATATTGTCAAATAATTCAGTATTGTACTAAACATCAATATAATCTTTGTAATACACTACGGGAATCATAAACACAACCCACATATCAAAAATTTTCCTTGCTCCTATTGCCTCTATACTTTCTTTATTCAATTACGAAGGAGCTCACACTTATTTCTTAATATTAATGCTTTGAATACCGGCAAATGTTAATTCTAAATTATCTTAAGAACATTTATAAACAAGAAACTACTTTAGAAGATTCTCTGTAAATAAATCTAATGCTAAGTTACAAAAACGTATCTACAATAAATCCTCAGCCAAATGTTTTTCTTTGGTGTTGTAAAATATCAATATTGTCAATTTTTAAATTTCAAATATAATGTCGATAAAAAACTTTATCAAAATATAGCAAATTGTTTAGAAAAATAGGTGATTTAAAATGTTTTCCATAAGAATTGCACATGTTTATTATGTCAAACAAATAATCAAATATTTAAATAAACTCAATTGTTGCTTTACTTCCAGTAAAGTTTTTATAATTTTGAGATTTTAAATACTTGATAACACTACTCCTAATTGTTTTACTTACGGAAAATATACTCAAATTTTGAGTGTTTATACTCAATTTTCAGTGTAAACATTCAATATTGAGAGTTCATCCTTAAATTTGAGTATATACACTTCAACATTGAGTGTTTATACTGAAAATTGAATGTTTATATTAAAAATTGAGTGTTTAGCCACACAGCACAAGTAAATTCTGAGGATATTCTGAAAATATTATAACAGTATATTGCGTATATTCTGAGAACATTCGAAATACATACTACGATATATTGAGTATGTACTAACAAGGAAAGTGTCCCCCTCCGATTTTAATGATCTTTGACTATGTTGTAGTCTAGGTCAAAATAGGAGACACGTATTTTTTTATAAGTGCCCATACGCCCGTTAAGGGAGTGAAACACCCTTTTGAGAAAAATCGATTTTTACATTTCTGAGCGAATACCGTTGAAACAATAAGATATAAAAAAATGTTTCAAATAAAAGTTTTAAAGTTTTTCATATACTTTAAAACCGTGCAATAAAATTTTTCAAAAATGTTATATTTTTCGAAATCCTTCCCCCTTTCTTTCAATTTTTGAAAATTTTAAAATTTGTCTTATGTAATAGCAAAACTTATAGCTCATTTAAAGACAAATTCAACTATATATGATAAAGTTGTATTCCGAAGTCGCATTTTTCAGAAATAAGCTAAAAATCTCTATATATCACTATCTCTACAGGATGTCCCATAATTCGCGAACCACCCGTTACGTGCAGGTAGAGTAGGTTAAACTGAGTAAAAAAATTATCTACCATTTTGCAATTTTCACAATAGTTAATGAGATAATAATTATAAGAGATCAGCCAATCGGCGCCCGGCAGGAGCGCGCGGCACAAAGAAGCCTCCCACTGTTACTTGATACTAGGCGCGCCGATATGCGTGTGACTATGTGTGTGACTCTTCAAGTTGTCAATGCAGAGGGTTTCTCCCACCGCTTCGTCGGTGGTCGCGAATTATGGGACACCCTGTAGAGATAGTGATATATAGAGATTTTTAGCTTATTTCTGAAAAATGCGACTTCGGAATACAACTTTATCATATATGGTTGAATTTGTCTTTAAATGAGCTATAAGTTTTGCTATAAGACAAATTTTAAAATTTTCAAAAATTAAAAGAGAGAGGGAGGGATTTAAAAAAATATAACATTTTTGAAAAATCTAATTGCACGGTTTTAAAGTACATAAAAAACCATAAAACTTTTATTTGAAACATTTTTTTTATATCTTATTGTTTCGACGATATTCGCTCAGGAAACAAAAATGTAAAAATCAATTTTTTTCAAGAGGGTGTTTCACCCCCTTAACGGGTGTATGGGCACTTATAAAAAAATACGTGTCTCCTATTTTGACCTACACTACAACATAGTCAAAACTCATTAAAATCGGAGAGGGACACTTTCAACCCTTTCCTTGTTAAATAATTGTTTAGTTTGCTTAATGGCAAATAATTCAGTAAATTCTAGAGAAGAAGACTTTAGAATTACAGATACACTTTCCTTTTCTTTTGAGATCGTTTACCTCGACCATTTTGGTCCATTAAAAAAAGCTCCTGATAGTTCAAAACATATTTTAATAGCAGTTGATGTATTTACAAAATTTACGCATCTTTTTGCAGTAAAAATGGTAAAAATGCTGAATAGGGGACCCAGACAGCTCCAATGACCTTGGCTTTGACATATGTTGTCAAGGTCTGACTCTGAATAACATGCAAAAGCCGTCGCTTATTGTTTATTAAAAAGTTATAAACAAAAGAAGTTTCATAAATAGGACATAATTTTCTCACATCATGTATATTTAGTGAAGCATACTTTTAATGGATCTATTTATTTAAATGTGATACATTGAATGCGTGGGCGAGAGAGGGACAAAGCTACTCCTAAACCCCCTCCCCACAAAATAACTAACCCAACCCAATCTGCGTCTGAGGTATAAAATAGTTTTTGTTTCGTAACACAGGTTGGGTTGGGTTAGTTTTATTGTGGCGTGGGGAAGTCCCTCTCCCGCGCACATTCAATGTATCACATTTAAATAAATAGATCCATTAAAAGAACAAAAATATGCTTTTGATTAATTGAAAATTATGTCCTATTTATAAAACTCTCTTTCTTTATAACTTTTTAAAAAACAACGAGCAACGGCTAAAACCCTTTGCATGTTACTCAAGGTCATGTCCTTGACAATATATGTCAAGATCAAAGTCATTGGAGCTGAGTCTCTTATTCGGCATTTTTACCGTAAAAATAATTAATGTCAAAAAAATTATTAAAAATCTTAGAAGCATATTTCTTACTTTCAGAAATCCTTTCAAATGTAACGATGGTTCTCTCGAGGAGGCGCGGGATAGCTCTTGTCGGAATCAAGGCTCGAGAGGAGGAGATCACGAGATGTATACTTGAAAATAAATGTCTTTATTTAGAATAAACTACTTTTGATGAGAGCGAGTTTACAAATATGTGAGAAGATATTGATGCGTCTGTTTGCTAGAATAATAGTGTACAAATGTGCATTCGTATATCGTGCGATATGTACACGCATAAATGTGTATGTACGTACGTGTATGACAACCGAAAGCGTCACATACACATGCAGCGCGTTCGTGTCGTTTGCAGCGCGGCGGAGTTCAAGCAGCGGAGGAGAAAAAAGTGGGAGGCAATCCGATGTTGCATCCTTAGCGCAAGCTGCACGATCGAGAAAGAAAGCATGACAAGACGTGATGCCGATTAGTGGTGTCCTATAGCTCTGCCTCATTCACTCTACGCTTGAATGCAGGAGGAATGAGCGAGAGAGCTATAGGATACCGCGTTGTCTCTATATGCGTCTCGCACTTGTGTCATGCTTTCTTTTTTATTCCTTCAAGAAACATAGCTGAGCCTTGCGCATCGAATGCCGACATTCATAAAATTTTAATTATATCATATTAATATTAGAAATTGATCGGCTTTATATATAGCAAAAAAACATATGCTTATTCTAATTAATTATTAATTTATTTATGAGTGTAATTTTTTTCTATTATGTAAAAAAATTTGATAAAAAATTATACATGTATCATTATGAGTAATTTTGAGATTCACTAGAATAGTAATTATAAACTTGCACCTGTTTGTAATTAAATTCACATTAAATATAAATAAATATATAGAAATCATAATTCATGATATAAAATATTTTTCCTAATTGTATTATTAGAAAACTCAAATTTTTTATTTATAACACAATATCGATATCTGATCGAATTCATGGTTTGTCACAAATGAGCCAACGAGCTTTTAACTGTAAATTTACAATACTTATATAAAAATATAACTATTTTATGGAAGATTACGTTATGCTGCGTAATATTACAAAAATTTAGATATCTTTATAAAATTTTTTAAATATTAATATCATTTATGTACGTAATTTTCTATATAAAATAAAAAAATATATTTACATATTATATATTTACATTATTACATTAATTATGTAATCTTTTTACATCTATTATTATTTGTCTAAATTCACAAAATTTTTTTTTACAGTGAAACAATATAATTAGTGATAATTTGGAACTCATACAATGCAAATCACTTGAAGTTTTGTGCAATAAATAGCCTATTATTTTTTAAAATTATTGTTATGATAAATACAAATAAAGAAATATAATCTCTTGTTTCTATTTTTAATTACAGTTTCAAGTTGATCGCACATCTCAAAATTACGCAAAAAATAGTCTTCCGATTTTGACTTAAAATAGATAGGGAGGACAGCTTAAGGAGGTTAGAGAAGACGCACGTCGTACGCGTGCCTCTTTGCACCCGCCCTCCTTCTCCGAGAGGGAGGGGCATTTACGTCCTCCTCCCTCTTTCTCTCGGCGGCCTCCTTCTGGGACATTACTGCCACGCAGAACAAGACCTCCATTTATCTTCCCCATAGTTTGCACCATGGTGGGCAGGGAGACTTCGTCCCCTATTTCTTCTCGGACCCGCTGTATTCAACCCGCTCTGGACAGTAGGTCAGAGTGTGTTCAGGCGTATCCTTCGCGTGTCTACAATGGTGGCATGCGGTCGACCGCTCTCTGCCTATTCGATACAGGCACTCATCAAAACATCTATGATCAGTGAGCACCTGCACTAACCTAAAGTCAAGGGTGCCATATCGCCGGTCCACCCACTTCATAAAGACGTATGGCCTCGACGGCGCGTATGCCTGTCCGTACACCGGACAAGCCTTCCTCCTAAACGGCTAATTTGCGCCGTCGAGCCTGGAGCCTCAGCCTCACTATAGCTCTTGGTGACAGGGGCCTCCTTGCCGTGGGGTCCTGAGCTTCTCGGCGGGAAACGCGCATCCGATATAACTTGGCATACACGCCGAGAGCACCCACAGTATGACCCCTGCCATCACCCACGCCGCCTCAAACGCGACGGTCCTATACCCCCGAATGGCACGGACGACCAGCCGCCTCTGTATGCCTTTGATGGTCAGCAGAGACTTTCTGCTAGCCGCCACTCTCTCGTGCTAAATGGGGGCTCCATACAAGGCGATGGACTGGACCGCCGTGACAAAGAGGCGACGTGCGTCATCCCCTGGCCCCCCGAGATTGGGCATCAGCCTACCGAGACTGGCAGCAGCTGCCCTCATTCGGGGAGTCAACTTCTCCAAGTGAGGCTGGAAATTCCACCGGCTCAAGAATGAAACTCAGATACTTCATCTTAGTCCCGATCCCGACCCAAACACCCTCGACTTTGAGGTGAGCTCTGTCTCGAAGTGACCCCCTTTTGTTAGAAGCGACGAACCATACCGCATCTGTCTTGTATAAGGCTACCTCGAGGCCCAACTTCCTAATGCGGTCAACCGCATGCCCAACACCTATTTCAACTAGTCTGATGGTGCTGCTCCAATCCTTTTTCCAGGACAGGACGAGGGTGTTATCCGCATAACACACCATCGCCTGCCCTGGAAGGAGGGATCCCCGCAAAACCCAATCGTATCCGAGGTTCCACAGAAGCGGGCCTAACACTGACCTCTGCGGAACCTACGATGGGCCTCCCTCCTTATCAACTTCCCGTATCACCCAGGATACTCAATTATTCTGTTCCGGAAGTAGTCACCAACCACCTTCTGTATGTACGCGGGAACTCTGTGGTATTTTAGAGCCCCGCGCACACTCCCAGGGGAGGGTATTAAAGGCGCTTGCCGTCTCCGAGAGAGCCTTGATACGCATTATAGCGTCAATTGTCGAGCAGCTCTTTCGGAAACCATATTGATAATCCGTCAGGTCGAGACCCTATCCTGGACAAATTCCTCCTGAGGCGGACAGTTATAATTCGCTCGAAGAGCTTACCCGCCTCATCCAGGAGGCATATTGAGCGGTATGCAGAGGGAGTGCGCGCGGGCTTTCCCTCCTTTTGGAGTAACACCATCCTCGCCTTTTTCCATACGTTGGTGGAATCTCCCCGTTCTGAAGCAGTTATAATGTAGCTGTTTTAGGCCATCCCCGCGACCTCCGAGGCTAAAGCCAGCGCCTTGGCGGGAATTCCATCTGCCCCCCGAGGTAGTATTTTTTCCCCGGAGCCTCTTAAGTTCCCGCCTGAACTCATCGTCCGTGAGCCCCATGTCTTCAGTCCAGAGAACGGGTTTGCCCAAGGTTGGCAACCCGGCCCCCGTCCCCCGAGAAGAGGATGGAAACCACCCTCTCCAGTACCTGAGGGTCTACCGCTTCCGTCATCGGGGGACCACCCGACTTCAACTTCTTTCTAACTATTTTATACGGGACCCCCATGGATCCCAATCTACCGACTCGACGAGTTTTTCCCATGCTCTGGTTTTGGCCTTGCCGATGGCCCGTTGTAATGACTTTCGCATTACGATAGTCCTCGTACAACGGTGCCGCCATCTGAGCTCCGTCCCGCCATTTAGCTCCGCTGTCTAATCAGGATTATGACCTTGACAACATATGTCAAGGTCATCGGTAAAGGGTCCCATAATATGCATATTTACCCCGACATCTTATTGAAAAATAAATTGAGAAATTTAAGTTGTAAATATTGAGAAAGTGTTTAGACAATATCGTTTATTCTGTTTTATTCTCATTAAAGTTTTGTTCACATAAATCTGTAAGAGAGCTTCTCAATGAACCGTTTTGTTGTTTAATAGTCGAAGAGGGTTTCTAAGCGGAAAATCAACAGCATAAATATAATATGTTATATCTTCAAATCTTCATTTATTAAATGTATCACACACTTACAAATGTTAACAACACTTAACTTTATTATTAAAATTATAATTTAATAAATAACTTTTGATGAATGGACTTAGAAATTGGATAATGCGCGGAAACGATGTAGATAACGACTGATTAAGTACGCGATCCAAAATCAAAGACGATCAGATCTCGCGATTCTGGTAATTGAGCCTTCTTGTTATTAAGTTGCTAGGAAACGGCAATGGCAATTTAAATATACTGCGCACGTAGTTGCGCAGATCGATGCAGATCGATTAACCAATAGAAAGCATAAATATATATCAAAATATCATGTAGTATCGAGATACATGCGAGATACATGATATTTCTTACAGTTCGGCCATTCTGAACCGACGTTCGACTCGAATGTTTTTGAATTACATAGTGGTGTACAGTGAAATTTATATAGAGAAAAATTTATACAATATGCAAAATTAATTAAGTGTTAACCTTACAAGTATTATTCTAATACAATTTAGGTTTTTAAACCAAAGGAATATTTACCAAAAATACAATAAATGTAAGTAAAATATTTAAATTACATATTTAAAAAAAAACTTAACCTAATTAGCAATTTATATAAATACAATTTTTAACTTAAATTAACATTTTTAACAGGTTTGATTTAAGTCTAACAGGAGATAACATTGTATTATAAGAGACGAAAAGTTGTACCCATTTTTATTTTTTTACATGGGGAAATGCTTTACGCATCCCCCGAGGAGCGGGAACTCCCCGGGGGTACGTGGGACTCCCTCTATTTAGCGAAGTATACCCACTAAAACCCCATGGTGGTCACATCTCGGTGGTTTAAGGTGGGTAGACCCTGGGATTGCTTTCGCATGCAACCAGGACCCACCCCCGCCAATCCCCCCAATGTTTGGAGATTTCCTTCCTATGATGCGCCGTTGAGACAACTCAACGGCACACCACTGATGGTGTTGCGGGACCACCTCGCAACGCCGCCTCCTTCCCTGAGGTCAAGATGCAATGGGGAGTGAGTGTTCCCGCACTTACTCCCCCTTGACCCCCGAGAGGGGCGAGAATATTTCCCGCCTCCCTCCTTGTGGTCACCGGATCTGGTAGTCGAAATTGGAGCGAGGAGGGTCAAGACTTCCCGTGTTCACGACCTCGATCCTTCCTCGCAGTATATTGCGAGCGAAGGATTCCTCTCCTTCACTTGTCCTTGTCCCCGGTGAGGCGAAATACGCCCTCCCGGGGCCCAAGGACAGGGATGCCTCTCCTTCCGGGGTCCTCCTCACGGACATCGCCGAAGCGGAATTCGCCAACGACGATCCCGAGGGATTCCCCCATAAAAAGGTGGGAGGGGAGTTCATGCCCAACCTCAGGAGGAAACCTCGCCCTTACTATCGGTCGAATCTCCTCTTCTCTCTTTTCCTGGGGTGGAGGGGACTCCGCGACTCCTCATCTAAGAGGACGGTCCCATCTAAGTCCGTCCCCCTCTCCTCCTCCACCTCGGAGGTAGCCGGCACAGCGGTCACCTCCATCTCGTCCTCTGCTGCATCCCCCACGTCCGGGGATGCCATCTCCCCCTATGCCGTCTCCGGTGAGGGAGCCACCTCGCTCACCTTAGCCGGAGACTCCCCACTTCTCCTCTTCTCTCTCCTCCTCATCCAACTCCTCTTACCCTCCAATCCTAAAGGCCCAACCAGGGAACAGCGCGCCCCCTCTCCCAGGACATAGTCGGAAGACACACCCAGGTCGCAGCACACTGCGCACCTAGGCGTGCCCCGACATCCCCATTTGAGGTGACCGTGGACACCGCACCGGTAACACCGGTCGCCCCGGTATACCTCCGCCTTACATGCGGCACCGATGTGCCCCATCTTGAGATATCTGTAGCATCTCGGGAACACATTGGTACCGACCCCTCCTTTCCCCCTCTTCCTCTCCGAAGAGGAGAAACGACGCAGGGGGTCTTTTCCCTTTTCAGGGAAAGACCCCCCCGCAGGTACTTCCTTCTGAGTAGTTGCCCCACCCGTCGGAACCCATAGACCTGACGGGCAACGGGACACTCCTCTAGCTTTTCTAGCTTTTTTCTTTCCACCCCGTTTGTCCGTGATCTCAGCCCAGGAGGGCGTGATGTTTGACCCTTCACGGGGAGGGGGTGGAGGGCTTCAGGCACGCTCTCATCGCCCGGATCTCCTGGTGGATCCCGTCTAGTCTCTCGACTATGGCGGAATCCACCTCCTTCCTTATAATGTCGTGGAGGGACCCCGCATCTCCAAGAGGATGCGGGGCCTCCGCCCCAACTTCCATAGGCTCGGATGTCTCCACCTGCGTAGAGACATCCGAGCAGAAACCCTTCTGGGGCTGGGGGTCACCCAGAAGACGTCCCACATCCCTCGTTAGAGTCCCCACGCATCCGCCGACCCGGTTAAAATGGCCGTACAGGTCGGCCGCGAGCCGCTAGATGCGTGAGGCCTCTCCATCTAACTTCCATGGGTCGACCCCGCTAAGATCCGCGCGGTATGTTGTAAGGCATGTTCGTGCACTTTCTGGGCCTCCCCCAAAAGAATCGACATCTTCACAATGCGATCTCCGGCAATCGCATATGCCCCCAAGGGCCTCGCCGTCAAGCTCTCGGATAGCTCCTCGCAGGATGTCGACGAGGAGGGAACGGAGACAATATCCCCCCCGCCGGTCCGTGGCATCCGACACCACGGAGTCTAAGCTCCTGGTCGTGTCCATCCATGTTTTCGACACACTCTTAGCACCCTTTCGGATCCCCCAGGGGGTGTGAGTCCAAAGACTCGACGACCACACCGAGATCACCTCCGGGGTGAGCCCCCCGGCAAGGTGGTGCATCATTGGGGGGGGGGGGAGGAATTGTACCCAGGAATGTCTGTCACAACATTTCTATTTTTACTTAAATTCTTTGTCGCAAAGTATGAACCTTTATATTTGGGCTTGAATTTTTTACGGGTGGGTACAACACGAGCATAATAAGAGGAAGTGCTAGGTTTTATAATATTTTGTGATAATAAATTGTCTGAAATGTCGCGAATCTTAAATCTTTTAGTCCTAGCAAAGCGATGCGGGGCATGAACATAAGTTATATTTTTAAATGCTATTTTATCACAATATTCTTTGTTAATTAAGTTGATATTTGAATTTTAATTCGCATTTAAAATATTTAAATTTTTTTATCTGAATTCAAGCCAAAATTTGTTTTAATATCTGAATTCAAAGAAACGATATGAGAATGTGTATTATCTTCTGTTAATGTTGCAATGATCATTTTAACAAACAAGTTCAATCTTTTGTCTAAATTTTTATTAGTTGAATCATAAATTATTTTTATATTATTATTGGAAATAAAGTCTCGACCAAGAATTAAATCTGACTGAATTAAATCTTTCTCCAAAACATTTAAAGAAATATTTCCTTTAAAATGAGGTAAAGATTCTAAATTAATGTTTCAAAAGAACCAAGAATATGAATCTTATCTCCTGAAATAGATTGATAACTAATAGGAGATTTAATTAAATAATTAGCTAGTTTATTTATTTTATTGTAAGCTGTCAAACTAATGAAAGAAATTGGACTTCCAATATCTAATAATGCAAGAAAAGTACACGGAACATTATTTAATGAATTAACCTTTATAGTTAAATCTTTTATATCTAACTTTCTACTACTATTTAATATTGTTACAGTTGCAACTGGTGAAGCCGCTGCAGAAGAAGAATTATCATCCAAAGATGTAGATTCAACTGGAACAACTGCAACAACTGGAGAAGAGGATGAAAAAAAAGTTTGTTGTTGTTCTTTCCTCTTCAACTTGTAATAATTATCTCTGGTATGTCCACGAGTCCGCAGGAAACGCAAAAATCCTCTTTCAGATCTTTTTGGTCCTCATCGGAATTGTCGTCTCTCGGAGAAGAGTTCCCAGAAGAATTGCGAGCTTTTACAGACCTAGTGTTGGGACAAAATTCTTTTTTAAAATAACTTCCAACAGAAAGAGTGATTCTATGCATCTTTTCAAGAAAATCATCGAGGGAATTGGCACGAACAACAGCCGCAACACTTCGTATCGTAGCGTTATTAATTCCATAAATTAAAAAGTAAATTGAATCATCATTGGAGAATTTAAGACTTTGCATGAGAGATAATTTCTCCAATGCGTAGTCTTGAAAAGATTCTTGAGGATAATTCCATTTTCTAGCTTCAATTTTTTTAATAATAATCTGGTATGGAATTCTCCTTTTAAATTGTTTTAAAAGAGTATTCTTAAAGCTCGACCATGTATCATTAATTGTACCTGTTCTGAGCTCAAACCATTTTCGAGCTGATTTTACCAATTTTCCTGAAGAAGCCAATAGCATCATATCTTGTGAAGCTCCATGAATGCGTGCCACTCGCTCAACCTTTTGAATCCATAATTCAACATCATCATCCTCCTTTCCGCTGAATTCGGGTAATTGTGTGGCTAATAAATTTACCGTATTTACGGAAATCTTTGTTGATGAATTATCAGATTCATCAGATCCACTCGAGTTAGAGCGACGAAAAGCTAAAGAAGGGGAAGAATCTTGTGTATGATTATGCTGGTTAAAACGAGACGAGATCATAGTAATCAATAGTTGCATCATCTGTTGATGTTGCTTCATTTGCTCAGTGAAAAGTATACATAAATGAGAAATTGGCTCAGATTGGACAGTTTTGGAAGCATTATTAGAAGAGGAAGAGGAGAAAGCTTGAGGAACAGGAATACAAGAAGTATCTTCGGTTTGGTCAATATGTTGGTCAGGAAAATTCATATTTGAAATTGGAAAAGTTATTACCTGATGACTTGAAGATAAAAACTTTTGAAGATCTGAAAAATTTGTATTAGCCTCAAGAGATGGAGTTACCTGAAGACTTGCAGATGGAGCTTGATTAGATTCAAAATGATTCATCAGCAAATCGATGCATCCATTCCGAGCATTTGTTGGCTTGAGACCAAATTTTCGGACTTCCATTTGTAGCTCCCTGATTGAAAGTTTATCAAGTTCCAGTCTTCTATCCATCGTAACTCAAATTAAGAGACAAACAAAATGGCAGACCTGTTTTCTGAAATGGCTAATAAATCTTCTTGTCGAAATTCAAAAGAAGATCTTCCTTGGCAACGTCAATAAATAGTCCCTAACAACCGCAATTAACAAAGGAATAAATATATATACAATATATAAGGTGATTCAGACCACCCGTGCCAGCCGTTTTTCTCAGCAATGGAACGTCATAGGAAGTTAGGGAAAAAATTTTCATTACTAAAAGGCACCCAAAGTATTCATTGTTGATAGTTCCAACTTCCGGTATAAACCAGAAGTAGGTGTTACTTGGGTCAACTTTGAAATTTCAAATGGGAACATAAGTCGAATGGGGTATCATTGGATAGAGCTTCGAAAAAGTAACAACTTTTATTAGAACTTAATTTAATTATCTCTTACAAGTTTCGAAAAAAAAAACGTTTAATGTGTGAATGTCTGCAATAACTTATGGGGCATTCCATACGAAATCGACCATTTTTTTCCGCGAACATTTTTTATTTGCTTCATTTTTTTTATGTTTCTACACTTATTGAAAGTAATTCCCACGATTTTTTTAGATTTTTATCTCCATCTATACTCGAGTTATAAATTAAGAAAAGAAATTAATAAAAAAAATTCAAATAGTTATTACTTTAAGAAGAATAAAGATATTGGCATTTATCAGGTGGTCATTTTTTTGTTTTTGAATGTAGTTTTCAAAAAAAAATATTAAAAAAATTTTTTAAATAATTTGACATCGTTTTAGTCAATTTTAATCGAAATTATTTTTGTTTCCTTAATGAGATCTCTTCGATTTTTTCTAAAAAGTTGATGACATTTTAGACTTAAATACAAAATTTTTGAGCCATGAGCGAATAGGGGATTCAAATAACTTTGATTTTTTAAGACCGTTTTTTGCAATTTTTTTTTTTGAAAATCATATTTTTTAGTTTTTTACATTACTCTGATAAGAAAAAGAGTTTACAGAGATAATAAATACTCATTCTAAAATATTAATAATAGATAAAAAAATGTTAATATTTTTTTTAAACTATTTTTTCGCTGTTTTTCTAAAAAATAATGTTTATTTATTTCTTAGACGACTCCTATCGAAAAAGAAGCTTTGCAAATAAAAGATTAATTAAATAAAACATTTTTTATCAGAAATTATAACACAATAAAATATTTTTTAAGGGGATACCGTACCTTACCGATCAAAACGATTGTTTAGTTTTTAAACGAAGTTATTAAATTGGTTGCACAGAATGAAAAATGCTTCTCCATGATTAAAGTACATATAATAACGAAGCGGGACTGTGTTCAATTTTCAGTTAAAAACGAGAAAAAAAATTACAGTTTTAAATTATCGACTGCTAGCGTCAAGTCATACATATATTTGTTTAATATAAAAGTTTTGCAATTTTCACGTACAAAATAAGATAGATTCCCGCTTAGACATTCTTGAAAGAATGTATGTAAACTTTTAGAAATGATTTTGAGGTCTAGTAAAAATAATTTCGTTTTAAAACACTTTCGTGCATATGTGTCATACGAAATCGAGGATAAATGGGTAAAAAAGAGCAATAGATTAGTGCACCAGCAGATTGACTAGTGTCGCGATAGTCAGAGCTATCTTTTTCTGTGACAAGGAAAGACAATAGTACTATCCTTGTCTATTTCATGCGTACAGAGTAACATACATACACGCCGGTGATGCCAAACCGTATGACGCACACATAAGCGCGAGCCGTTTACATGTGAGCTTGGCACGTGCGCGGCGCCATATATACACGACTCGCGCTTGTGTGTGCGTCATACTGAGAGTGAGCCATGCATCTGATTCGGCATCACTGATGCACGCTCTAATATCGTTTAGTGTAGTTTTGTGTAGTGAAGTTATTTGTGTAGTGTTAGTTATTTGTCTCTAAAAAATGGGTCAACAGCACGATTGGAAACATTTGTCTCTCTGTCAACGTACAGTTTCCTTCAGGAAAGGCTGGATGAAAAGGTTAGTATTTTCATTTATATAAAAGGAATTGTTTTAATGTTATGTTATATGTTGTTTATTATATTGTTATCCAATTATGTTATGGCATATCGTTTTCGAATGAAAGATTTCATTACTCAAAGAGCGATCTTATTTTCCAATAAATTTATATTTTTTATCAAAAATGAATTTTGATTCCTAAGTTATATATAAATAATATATACATATAAAATATAATAATATATAATATTATTTAAATAATATAATATATATAGAGAGAGTTACGATGTTCCATTTGACACTTTCACTTTTATAAAGCACATACTTTATTCTCTAATAATCAAATTATCAAAATAATAAAATAATATTATAGTGTTCTTGAAATTGTCCATTGATCTAAAAATCCAAATATTTCTATTAACACAAGACGGATTTTTGACGTCATTAATGACACTTTTTGAGTGATGACTTGTATCATTTGAAAACGATAATATTTGGTAATTTGACTTCCATAAAGTCCATTAAAACATTAGTATTACAAAAATTGTTCTACATTTTTTTTCAAATTATATCTTTAAAACAATTCCTAAATAAAAAATATAAATAGTATATAAAGTTTATTATTAAAATACGGTTTGCATGTGCACACTGGTTCAAAAATTATCCAGAGACAATTTATTCGTGAGCTGGTTATAATATTTCGTACTAGATGCGGTTTGCATGTGCACACTGGTTAAAAAATTATCCCAGAGGCGATTTAGTCGTGATCTGGTTGCAATATTTTATGCCAGATGCGGTTTGTATGTGCGCACTGGTTAAAAAATTATCCAGAGGCGATTTATTCGTGAGCTGGTTGTAATATTTTGTACTAGATGCGGTTTGCATGTGCGCATTAGTTAAAAAATAATCCCAGAGGCGATTTATTCGTGAGCTGGTTGTAATATTTCATACCAGATGCGGTTTGCATGTGACATTTTGCGCTGTAATTGTACAGAACATTTTGTTTCCTCCCTCTATCGATACCGCGGTTATGAAATATAGTTGCGAGAGGGAAAAATTGCAAAAAAAGAATTGGCCAAAATACTGAAAAAGGAGATTAAAACTTGCACATTATTCATTGATGTTAAAAATCCATGCTTGGGTGCTTCTCCTGATGGATTTATAGATAAAAATGGCCTGGTAGAAATAAAATATCCTCTATGAGCTGAATTTAACAGCGGAAGAGGTTATAAAGACGCTGCCTCAATTAAAAAGCGTTTTTGATAAGAAAAATCTAGAGAAGATGAATCCAAAACATCGATTTTTCTATCAAGTTCAAGGCCAGTTAAGTATAACGCAGCGAGAATATTGTATTTTCACTGTGTGGACGCCAAGAAGCTTAAAAATAATACGTGTTAATAGAGACAATGTATTTTACTCAAATGCTACCCTTTTTAACACGTTTCTATTATGATTGCATGCTGCCCGAAATCTTGGATAGTCGACATAATAGACACATGCCTATTAGAAATCCTAAATATATAATAGAAGCTTAAGAAGCAACTCAAAAATTTACTGATCGAAAAAGTCGTCGATAATATAATATAGACGAAAATATTATCGAAGAAAGTCAATGTTGCGAATCCAATATTTTATCAATGGAAGCAACTAATACTACTGTTACTGTTCTGACAAATGCGGAACAAGATGACGATTGCATCATTATTAGTTATTCACAAAATAAAGAAGAACTAATTGAAGATGATATAGCGAAACATAAAGAATTTCTCGATAAACAGGTTATTCTTTTTATAGCCCAGTAAAATTGTTCGATATTTCACGATTTGGAAAAAATAATTGAACAAATGCTGCAATTTCGTGGAAAGGTGTGTTTTGAGGTGCTTTTTGACATATCAATTAGATCAAAAGAAAATGCACAGGACCTAAATTGTAGGAAATTTTGTTACCTTCAATTTAGGTCCTGTGCATTTTTTCCGCAAAGTTGACAAAAATGAAGATATAGACAAGAAAAGGAATAAAAATGCAATTTTGGCATAATTTATCCGAAAAACAGCACTTTTCCAGTGCCTGTTTTTTTAGTAAAACACATCTCGTGATGGACTTACGCAGCTGGACCATTTTCATATGTATATGAACTAATAAAAATAGGTTGAAACTAATTTTTAAAAAATTGTTACGCATACGTTTTTGCGCTATAACTGTAATTTTTAATAAAAATGTATATTGGCCTTTATCTTTAAACACCTATAACTTATAAACGATTTATCGTAGAAGAATCTACTACGGCTCATTTTAAAGATACTTTAATTGTCTTTAATTAATGTATATGTTATTATAGCCTACAGTCAACCAAAAGGAGTTATTTTGCAAAATACCTTTCAAAATTCAAATTTTGCAACTTTTTTGCTTTTATCTCATACACTCATTACCAAAATGAATTCAAATATACATGAAAAGTTTCAAAATTTTATTCCTTATTACTTTTATAATACATGCTATATGCGTACTTTTTGAGTTATAATTGACTTTTTTACACGAAAATTGTAGTTTTAGCCACTAACAGCGCATTCAAAAAATTTTTAAATATTCGTATCTCCGCAAATATCGATCGCACAGGAATAAAAAAACGCAATTTATTTGCAATTTAGTGCTCCACAACTTTCATTTAAACGATTTTGCGATCCAAATGGCCATTTTCAAGATATTAATGAAAAATTCACGACGCGCGGGCGCGTTTTCGTTGCGTCGCAAAATGACCCATATTTTAAAAAATTCTATCTTGGCTTCTATTGGTCGTACGGAGTTCTATAAAAAACCAAATTGTGCAGAATTTTATTAGCTACAGTTTTGATATTCATGTTTTTGCTCATAAACTTCATATTTTTCGAATTATTTACGAAAAACCGGTTTTTTGGACCTTTTTGTCACCACTGTGAATTTTTCGTAGCTTCCACGCATGGGGACTTTTGATATGTCAAATGGCACCCCAAAACACACCTCTCCACGAAATTGCAGCATTTGTTCAATTATTTCTTCAAAAAAATTCCATTTTACTGGGCTATTAATTTAGTAAGGGACAATGTATTACCTGTATATTGCAAACTAAACGACAAATTATTGGATCAATTTTTACGCGTTGTAAGAAATAAATCTCATTTTGAAATACAAAGTGTGCTACATTTAGAATATTCTCATTTAATTGAAGCAAGTCATAGCGACAAAAACTTACAAATTATTGAAGGAAATTGTAGTGATCACTGGCCATGAATATTTTTTGACGGCACCAAGCTTCGAGTGTACGACAGTTTACCCGATTGTACATAAGATAAATTGGCGTCTAAAGAAAAAAATTACATTCATCGTCGTTATCTACAAATAAGTGCAAATGATATAATATTTGCAAAGGTTCAAGTATAACCTGATGGCATATGTGTGGAATTTATGCTGCTTTCGCCACAGCTGTAGCATTAGAAGGAAATCCTTGTAACGAGAAATATTCCAATCGTGTGGAATACATGAGGCAATATTTTCTTAATATTATAGCAGAAAATGAACTGTCGCCTTTTCTCCAAAATGGTAATCCAATGAATCATTAGAAAAAGACACTTCAATATTATTGATTTCTTTGTACTTGGAGAGACGAAAATAATACATACATTATGATTGCGTTCTCACGGGAATGAGCGATGGAGAGGCCCATTTTATATATATAATATTTTAACAAATCGGAAAGACAAAAATATAATGGTTGCGTCTTACGAGAATGGGCGATGGAAGGCGCCCATTCTATACATAAAATATTCTATAAATATATTTTATATTATATATGTTATATATAAAGCCAGGGGCGATCTAACGTGTAGTGGCATTATATGTTTCTTTTTACACATTGACGTTCCATATGTATACATATGTCAAATGATATATAATATATTCATATTCTGTTGCATTTCTTTGTTCGACCAAAATTATTGCCATGCAAAGCCATATGCGGGAGGAATCGTCGTGCAAAATGTGTGCAATAAATATAAACAAAATATTTAATTACTTAAGAATTATATGTATATAACATTGTACATCTAATGTTATATACTTATTTTTAACTCTATATAATAAATACAAATAAATTGTTAAACTTTCTTTAATTTTATAAATGTATAGTATTATATATATTTGTGAAATAAATATTTTATCATATTTGATATCTCTTATACACTTTGCACACGTCTACTTCATCTTGTACATAGCTTTATTATATCATGGTTTTGCATATGCCAAACATGCAATAAATAGGAACTAAATATGCTACAATGTTTAATTTGAGAAATATATATGTGTATGTAACACTATATATATCTAATATCATATACTTTTCTTATTTTTATCTGTATGTAATAAGTGCAAATAAATTGTTTATTATTTATAATACATATTAGGTATTGAATATATAATTATCTCTATTTTGTATTTTATACCATAATGTGTGTGAAAAAAGTTATGAATACGTGTATTTACAATAATAATAAATATATGTATTTATATAATATGTATATTGAATGCTATTATAAAAATACGTTTTAAAATTTTATTCATTATGGTATAAAATACAAAAAAAAGCATAATTTTATATTCAATATCTAATTGTATTTCTAATAGATAATTTATTTTCATTTATATTACATACAGATAAAAATAAGAAAAGTGTATGACATTAGATATATATATAGTGTTATATATACATATTTCTCAAAAAATATTGTAACATATTTAGTTCCTACTTATTGCATATTTGGCATGTGCAAAGCCATGATATAATGAAGCCACGTACAAGATGAAGTAGACGTGTGTAAAGTGCTAAGAGATATAAAGTATGATAAAATATTTATTTTACAAATATATAATACTATAAAAGAAAAAGTTTAACAATTTATTTGTATTTGTTATATAGATATAAAAATAATTATGACATTAGATGTTTATATTATATACACATATTTTTCAAATTTAATTTGTTTACACACATTTTGTATATGCCTATTAGTCCTCTACATTACGTTCAGCCTTGCGACGAAATTTTGGTCGAGAAAAAAAGTCGTTTCTTTATAACAATTGAAAACGACACATGTACAAAGATTACGCATCAGTGTGTACTATTACCACACAACAAATATCTTTTTGCCAGCGAACGAAAGAGACGATAATAGAATTGAGCGAGACAATAATAGAAACGAGGGAGACAGTAATAAGAGCGAACGAGATAGTAATAAGAGCGAGCGAGACAGTAATAGGAGCGAGCGAGAGGGGCATAGCAGCTGGTAGAGAAAACTCGAGGCTCGAGCCTTTCCTTGCACGCTGCTATTCCTATCTCGCTCGCTCCTATTACTGTCTCGCTCGCTCCTATTACTATCTCGCTCGTTCCTATTGCTGTCTCGCTCACTCTCATGCCGACTGCGTCGGTAATACTTTGGGTGCGTTCCGTTTCGCGCATGAAAGGCATGAATGCCCAGCGCAGAGCATGAAGTGCAGAACTCGTTCCGTTTCTTCATGCACTTCATGCATGGGTCATGCGCTTTCTAGTAACGGAACAAATTTCATGCACTTCATGCATTAAACTGTGACAAAGTCACCAGGGACCGAACACCCGCCCCTGAAACAATCGGCGCCCCCAGACGTTGCGGCGTTGGGGCTCTCGGTTTCCCCACACGGCCGCCTCCCTACTCAATTCGAAACCGAGAGTGGGAGGCCAGCCGCCGGGTATATAAGCCGACACAGCCGGAGAACCGGCACCTAGTCCTGTCCTGATCCTGCCTCGAGAGAGTTCTCCGAGGATCCAGACACCAGCGACTACTCCCGGTTCCTTCACCGCGATCCTCCGGACAACGGGTGTACTCGTTGACTGGACCGGGCGTTCCCGGTCTCCGATCCACCGGACAACGGGTGTACTCGTTGACTCGACCGGGCGTTTCCGACCCTCCGGACAACGGGTGTACTTGTTGACCCGACCGGGCGTTCCCGGCCGCCGCAAAAGCCAGCCGTCCGTCCCCGAACGACTGTAAACCAACCGCCCGTTTCCGGGCGTAGAAACGTTGACATCCGTCCGTCTCCGGACGACCCCGAAGACCGAGCCGCCGCCAAGAGCGGTCCGCGACGACCGGACCCGCCGAACTCGTGTACGCCACTCGAGGCGCACCAACCCACCGTTAGACGACCGGACCTACCGCCTCACCGCCCGACACCCGGACACGTCGAAACCATCGTTCTCCTGGAGGCGCCCCGCACGCCACAGGCCGAGCCAAGGCCTCGTTATATATATCTCACCCTCTATTGTAAATACACCCCCCCCCTTGTACTACATGAATAAACGAATCTAACTACAAGATAGCAGGAGAGTCACTATTTTCCTTCCTCCCGTGCCGAGCCTTATCCCGAACCCTGGTCGATCGAGCGGCATCCGCGGCGACGGGAAAGGCGTAGCATTACAAAACATGAACGTGATGGACGAGCAATCACATATTATTTCAATTATTGCTATTTCATCTTCTTTTATGATATTAAAAGAAGATGAAATATCAACAATAGGCTCATGTTTATCGAGCAGCAGCAGCAGTGAAAGTGAAAGTGACAGTGATGAAGAAACAGATATGTTAACAATATATGGTATTATGATAGGAAATACTAGAGGCACAAATATTCCTTCCGAAAAACTTTTTGATTATGTTGAACGAGTTGTCCCAGGATATTCACGACAAGAATTCAAGGAACACTTCAGGTAAGTTTTATTTTTACACAAGAAATTACTTCTTTTTTGTAAGTTTGGATTTGCTTTTCATCACCTGAAAGTTCGCTTTCATCACTACTAGTACTTAAAAAATATAAGTCTTGTTTTATTATAAAAGAAAATAAATAGCAAATATGGAAATTAATTGCAATTTTAAAAAATAGTTAACCTTAAATTGTCATGTTTCTTATTTGCAGGATGTTCCTTGAAACGTACAAAATGATTTTACAATTGATTGGGCCAGCTTTAAGTCAAGTCAACGCAACAGGAAGAAAACAAATACTTCCAGGAAAGCAACTATTAATAACGTTATGGTTTTTAGCTACTTCAGATTCTTATAGGTATTAACCTTTATTCTCGTAGTTAATTAATATAATAAAATTAATATAATGGCTGTTTCGATATTCACTACCAGTACTGAAAATTTATAGTTTACATCATGTACATTATAGATTTTCTGTATTGGCAATTAATATCAGAATGCAGGTTTTTTTTATGTATTTTTGAATATAGAGTTGTATAGCATATATGTTTGTTTTTACAGATCAATATACGTCCAATTTGGTGTTGGTAAAGCAACAGCTTTCAGAGCAGTAAGGAGGATAACTTACGCCTTACATTGCTTTGCACCGAGATTCATTCAGTGGCCGAAGGATGAAGTGCTACATCGCACTATTGAAGAGTTTATGAAAGCAAGAGGTTTTCCTAATGTGATTGGCCCTTGATGGTTCTTATATTAAAATTAGAGCTCCACAAGAAGATGCTGCGTTATACATATGCAGGAAACAATTTCATGCGATTCACTTACAAGCGGTATGTAATGCAAAATCAGTTTTCACTCACTGCTATGCAGGACATGTCGGTTCAGTACATGATGCAAGAGTGTTCAAAATTCTGCACTTGCTAATTATATTGAAATGTCAAATGAATACTTTCCTTTTGACATTCATATAATAGCTGATTCTGCATATGCAATACATCCGCACGTAATGGTTCCATTTAGAGATAATGGCCATTTTACAGTAGTTCAGAAAAATTATAACTTTTGTTTATCTTCAACCAGGATGACCATAGAGCAAGCTTTTGGATTATTAAAGATACGGTTCCGTATATTGTTAGATTGCTTACCCCTAACTGATATAAAAAAAATTCCACAAGTAATATTAGCTTGCTGCGTTCTCCATAATATTTGCACTCTAAGAAATGATGACTTTCCAGTTGTAGTATATCCAAATGTAGAAAATATTACACCTGATATAATAGGCAATGGAGCTGAATTAGGCAACATCAAAAGAAACAGAATTATGCACGAACTAAGAATGCATAACATAAATTAACGGTTTATTATGATGTTTATTATGTGCAAGAATTATTTGTATTCAAAAATACTATTAATTAATTCTTAACTTTTTATATCTTATTACTATTTATAAGGCATTATATATTTATGTATTATCCATATATGTATTATTGTATTATATATATATATATATATATATGAATTATATAAACAGGAAAAAAATATACAAAATCTTAAAAAAATTAATGTAATATTTATTTGGATTTTCCTCTCTTCAGATATAGTTTGAAAAATACAAAATATACTTTAATATGAACACAGCAACATTGTCGTTCTTCTCTAAAAAAAGTGAATTGCGCTAACAAATATATAGCATAATATTGAATAGGCTGTGCCACATTTTTTCTAAATACTTAGCAAATTTTTGATTTCGCGCAAAATTAAAAACTGAAATATTCCTTAATTATTGATACAAAACACAGCTTTTGATGCAATTTAACTCTGACTTAGAAATAATGTACATATAAATAAAATATACGTGAATGAAATAACAGCATAAACATAACGTACATATAAATAAAATATACGTGAATAAAATAACAGCATAAACATAACGAAATATGCAATATCTTAAGTAAATCACAGTAAGTCAATACTAACTATCGGATTCTCCTTTCTTCAGACATGCTTTGAAGAATGCGAAATACACTTATATCAGCGTAGTAGTTATTATATCGTCGTTCTTAATCAAAGCGAAATGCGCCAACAGGTACATAGTGTAATATTGAATAGGCTGGGCCACATTTTTTTTCTAAATAGTTTTTAACTTCGCGCATTCACATATACATACACATACTCATACATGTACTCATACACATACACGTACTCATACACACACACATATTTCATTCCTATATTGTTTACCTAGATTTTGTTTTTCTAACTAACAATCTAAATTTATAATATAAATAATATTAAAACGACTGTGGAAAAGAAAAAGAAAATCAGTCAGAAAGAGTTCCTTCAGAAACATAATAATTATATCGCGTTGATTGTCACATTAATTGGCAGTTTCCGCATCCAAATACTTCTCCTTAAAAAAAATTATTTATTTCTTTATTTTTTTCTTTAATATTCTCTTTTATTTAATATTTTTTATTTAATATGCTTTATAGAAAAATATTAAATATATGAGTTTATATGTAATGTAATGTTTTAATATTTATAAGAATTATAATTCTAAGTATTGTAATAGACATAATATACAAAATAAACAAAAATATATAATTAATCTTTATATTCTAACAGGTTTAAATTATATTTTTAAAATAAAAAAAATAAATCAAAATCTTAATATCAATTAAATGTCATCGAAGTTACTTCTTACATCAATGAAGATTTTTCAATGCATAAAAAATGATGTTTAAGTTCTTTTTTTCTATGAGTTTTCCTAACAGATCAACAAGAGATCTCTGAATTTCAGATGTTTCTTTATGCATTTCGCGTTTTTCTGTTCTATAAGCTTCCCATCTTTGCTCTTTTCTTTTTTCCTTTTCCTTTTATTCTAGACTTCTTTCTTCTCTTTTTTGATCTTTTTCATTCTTTAAATCAGATATAAAAGAATCTAAAATAGCTTCCACTTTTCTTTTCTTTGATTTAGGAGAAGTAATATTCTCACATTCAAAGTTCATGGATGATACAGAATTACACGTTGAAGATGACGAAGATGCTAATTCGAAAGTGGTGGGTATACTTGGTCCATTGCTGCTTGCTACAGCTAGGAGAAACCCAGCTTTTCTCACCAAATAAAGAATCCATAACAGAATAATACACCCAAGAACTGTTATGATTGCCATATTTAGCATTAGAATCCTTAATTTTTTTATAAGTTCTTTTCAAGCTTGACATTTTGTTTTGAACTTGTACACCAGACACACTGTAATTTGAATTTTTCATTTCAGAAGCAATCTCTGACCATAGTTTATTATGATGTTTCAGTCAAACGTTTCTTTTTCATCTGATTTCTGATTTTCTTCAACATTGTTACTTTCAAAAGTGCTATTAAAATTATTTAAATCTTGGTTATTAGCATCTTCGTTAATAAAGTGTTGAACCATATTGATACTTCTTCGTTCCGTTTCTTGTGAAATTATTTTTTTAAATAGTCCTTGATCTAGAAATCAACAGAAACAACTATTTAAGCAAAACATCAAAAGATAAACCTTAATATTTTTAGAATTATTTTTTTTCATAGGTTAACTCTCCCTCAGACGTAACATTTTTTTATTAATTTTCCCTGGTTTTTAAAACAATTTTTCTTAGCGCTTGGCTAATAAGCCAGCATTAAAGTATGTAAAAAAAAGTCCAGAACAATTGATAATTATAACAATCAATAAAAAAATCGAAGTATTTAGTAATATATAATATATGACATAAAATAATATCTATTCGATATCGCGTCTAATAGAGAATAAGAAAATCTTATTAATTTACCTCCATTCATTATTTGATTGTAATCTTCGTCCGATACTGTAATATTGTACAATTCTTCTTTTTCATCAACAAGCACTCGTATAATTTTACCCGCCATTTTTCGCTTATGCATGAGCTGCATGAACTGCCTCTGCTCAAGAGGCACTTTATGCAGTCTCATGCACCGGAAGGGGCGGAGCAATACACGGACAGAAGTTGGACCATGCATGCAGAGAGTGCGCATGAAGAGAAACGGAACAAACTTTCATGCTTCTATGCACATCATGCAAGAAACGGAACGCACCCTTTTTTAGTTCTTTCAAGGCGGCGCTCAAAATCGCGTATATAAGTTTGGCCGACGCTTCAGTATCCCCTTAACAATTTAAATAATTTATTAACAATAATTAAATAGTTTGACATATATTGACAGAAACTGATTCGATTTTGAAAATCGTATCCTCCAAGTTCCTGGTGCAAGTTCAAGTGATAAGGATGGTAGCGATTAGTATTCAAAATCCTCCAAACTGTCGTTTGACTCAGTCCGGAATCAATTGATATCCTCCTAGTTGAATCATGAGGATTTACAGCAACGGCAGCAAGGACATCGACTTCTCTTTCATCTCTCACAGGTCGCCTAATTTCCTGGTTTCAATTGTATTGCGGATGAAGTTTACCAGTTGTTCGAATCCGAAAGGCTAAACGCCTTAAAACTTCCCGAGACTGAGGAATACGTTGGGGGTACCTTTCTGCGTACAAACGCTCGACTGCTCTGTAATTTTGGCGACATTCACCTAACACCATAAGCATATCAAAACCTTCCTGATTGGAAAACATGTTTGCTTTGTTGATGATAAACCAAAACTAAAGAATCATCATGAATTTGACTTAAATTTGTTTGTATCAAAGGAATGTCTCTCTTTGAACGGTGTTTTCAATAACACGTGTTTTCATTAGTTTTTCTAATTGTTGACATTGACGTCGTACAATTATATGTAATGTAAATAATGCGTGTATGTGTACGTGTGCGTGCGTGCATGTGTAATGTTTATGTATGTGTGTAATGTGTGAGCGATGTCGATTGTCCATTTTGAACATTTTGCAGACATTCATACATTAAACGTTTTTTTTCGAAACTTGTAAGAGATAATTAAATTAAGTTCTAATAAAAGTTGTTTCTTTTTCGAAGCTCTATCCAATGATACCCCATTCGACCTATATTCCCATTTGAAATTTCAAAGTTGACCCAAGTAACACCTACTTCCGGTTTATACCGGAAGTTGGAACTATCATCAATGAATACTTTGGGTGCCCTTTAGTAATGAAAATTTTTTCCCTAACTTTCTATGACGTTTCATTGCTGAGAAAAAACGGCTGGCACGGGTGGTCTGAATCACCCTATATGTAGATGATAAAACATTATATTTTATTTATTTATTTAGAGACGTATTTATTTTATCAAACATACAGAAACAAATCATACTCTACTGTTTTGTCTGACTTTCATCATTTGAAATAATAACTGCTAGAGAAACTTATACGAATAAAACTTTTTAGAAAATAATTTATTATGTCTCACGGAATAATGTTTCCGTAAGCATAAGGGATATTCATATAATGTGAAGAAAACTATATTTTCTACTAAGAAATGCATATAACGTAATATATGGAAATAAAGCCAATTGAATATGGATATAACATTAATATTTTTACATGTCATTGAATGTCAGAAAATGTCAAATGAATTTCTCACACATTGTTACTGACAACTTTTATACAATAGATAACTATTGTCAGAGCTGTTTTCGTGTTCTAACGAGATATAATATTAAGATATTGAAATAATTTTGTTTCATATAAGTGGTAAGATATAATAAATAAATATTGTTTAATAAAGAAATTTTAGTGATCTTAGTGATCAGACCAGTGTGTGCATAACTTTTTAATTAAAAGTATTTTCAACATTTTTCAAATAAAGAGATGTATTATAATTATATAATATATCACAACACGTACACACACACACACACACACATTATAATATTTCATAAATTTATATATATTATTTTCTGTTTACAAAGGAAAATATTATAAATAATCGAAAAATCTATAAGTTTGTTTCTTTAATTTAAAACTTAAACATTGTTTCTCTATTAGTTTCCAGTCTCTATATTTGATTTTGTTTTAATCGTATTAAATTTTTTGGATAAAGTTATCCGTTTATAAATATTAAAAGTTAAGTAATAGTTTTACTTATACATACTAAATTTTTTAAGAGGGTATCTTACTCTCTATGAGAGAAATTGGCTTGTCAGATAATTTTTTTAAAGAAAACTTGGTCGATTTCACTTATATCGATTAATTTTAATTTTGGTTTAATCTATATCTATATTTTTTAAATAATATTTTTTAATCGACTCAAATTATTTAATTTTATTCTAAAACTTTTCACTCACATTTATATTTAAAAAGTTTTTACAATAAAATATAAAATATTTTTCTTGTTTTATAATTTTGAATATAACACTAAACTGTTGCTTAATCTAACTCTAATGATTATTATCATTACTAATTTATTTGCCATATTAAGAGATTATTATGGTTAATTTTATTAACCGTAATAACCATCTTTAATAACATGCTTATTACATCTGTTATACATCTATTACATATTTATTATACATTTATTATTTATATTTGTCAAAAAATCGTTTTGTACATATAGAAAAACATTATATGTGTTATATGCATAACACATAATGCAATTCCCAAACGCAATTATGAGCCGATTCCACCAACGTCAGTTAACTTTAATCAACTCAGTTCATTCAAAACTCAAATTCATATTCATTTCTTTCTCTTAAACTTATCTGAAAGAAGCAAAGATATAAGATCTGTTCTTTTTAGCTGAACTGGCTGCACTAGTGCAGAGTTTATCTTCTTTTTTCTGCATTGGAAAGAGAAAGATAAATTCTGAACTAGTGCAGTCAGCTAAAAAGAACAGATCTGTAGTTTGTACCAAGAATAAAGTTAACCGACGTTGATAAAATAGTCAGTTACGAAATTTAAAAGATATATAAAAAAGATATTGTATAAAAAACATATATAAAAAGATTTAAATATATTTATTTAAATACAAACATATTATGCATATGTTCTCCGGAGATATAAGTCAATCATATTAACTCTTATAGAGAGAAGGTTAATAAATCTCATTTTTTTAAAAAGAAAGAAGATAATGAAAATTTTAAATTATTAGATCAAGATCGCTAGTAATCAGTTAATAGTAGGTAATATGATTAGAACGACCAAATAGCCAATAAATTCTTTATTTAATAATACGACGTTTCGACCATTTGGTTGTGGTCCTTTTCAAGTGTCACTATAATGAATAACAAATTAATAATAAATTAAGCATAGAAGATAAACACGACAAAATCGATCAAAGACATGAATTTGAGTGAGATAGCCCAGATATTTTACACAACGAGAAATTTATAAAAAAGAGAGAAATAGCCGAAATGTTTTTTATCAAGAACAACAACACAATAAACTTACAAAGAGACACAGAAAATCTAAATAATATTTACGACAAGATAATAAAAGTTGTTTAAAATGTTTTTTAAAAAATCGGCAGTTTAGTTTCAAGATTTGTTTTGACAAGATGTGTTTCGTCACTTGTTGGTTCGTCTTATTAATATTTACAACAATGAAATGTTTAATTATCTTCCACGTGTACAACACATTGTTATACATCTTTGTTTCATTCGAATGTATGTACTAAGTTAATTTGTCTTTGATCGATTTTGTCGCGTTTATCTTCTGTGCTTAATTTATTATTAATTTGTTATTCATTATAGTGATACTTGAAAAGGACCACAATCAAATGGTCGAAACGTCGTATTATTAAATAAAGAATTTATTGGCTAGTTTGGTCATTCTAATCAGATTACCTCTTAAGATAATGAAAGTTTCAGTAATTTCGAGCTATATATCGGTTTACATTTTGCTTTGGAATTGCCTGCATATTTTTGTGCGCGCCTTTTATATATCATTTACATTATTATCTGTTATATCTACATGTCTTTTTGTGCTCGCCACCGATACACATTTTTTTCGCTATTGCAGTCGTCTTTCCGTATGTTATATTTTTCCTTTTTTATTTATAAAAAGTCTTATTGTTATTACGTCACCCAACTATGTTTTAATTTGAGATTGTTTGTCTGTTTGATTGTTTGTCAGATTGTTTGTTTGTTCAATTTGTTTGTCTGTTATTTGCCTTTTCTTGAGAAAGTTTTGTGGTTGACGAGGCTTTACTTCGCGTAATATTTCGATTTACATACATTTGGAATGTTTTTAATTCGTTATCATAATTCATCGCTTTGACCATCTAATTTCTAATACATTTATCGGCTTACTGAAGAGGATCCAGTCAAGGACCGAAATGTTTAATATTAATTTTTTAGGAATTCTTGATTTCTATTATATTTTTTAGTGTTTATGTATTTTCGAGAATTGTACTTATATGAGATAAATATAATACATACATTCGCTCCTAAAGCCCATTTGTTCTTTCAAAAAGAGTATTTAGCTACCATATTGCTTCTGATAAAACGACATACATTTTATATACAAACGTGATAATCATGTTTCTTGAATTTTTCAGAAAAAATTATTTGTTTACATTCAAGAAAATGGATACTGATATGTCAATTTCTCAACGTTGTACTACTACAATGGTATACACGAACAAAGTTGTGACCGACGATGTGGGAAACCTCATAAAAAGTATAAATAATGATATTGATGTCATCGATAAAAAACCTGAAACGATGAAATCAGATTTCTTTAATTTTAAAACTGACATAATATGGTATATTGTTTTGCAAGTCGCTTTATTGCACGGCATTGGCATTTATGGTATATTTACTTTCAACTATTTGGAAAATCCGATGACTACATTGTGGAGTAAGTATCTTGAAAGTTTGATATATTTGATATTCCTATATAAATCTAAAGAAGAGATTTTGAAAATATGTTCCATTTAAATCTTGACGCGCTCCTCAGAATGATATATTCGGAATGAAGTCACAGTAGGCGAAATTGGCGAAACTTTTATACGATGAAATGTTCAGATAATTATATTAATGACAAAACAATTAATGATACTAATATCTTCCATTATTTGATACTCATAAAAATTCATACAGATAAGTTTTAAAAGGATGCATTCAGGGTTTATTTACACAGTAATTGCAGAATCATTAAATAATGAATGTTTGTGATTTTAATATATTTGTATGTTTTGTATACTTTAGAGCTATTAAATCCGTCCCATACTTACTACCTCCCTTCCATACTAGAATCGATTATTCAATTGACATATTTGTTGAATGTGGTGATTAATATTATAAAATATAAGCAATTTTTTGAAAATATCGATAATTTAACTAGTCTCTCTACATATATTATTTTGTTTGCAAATATGATTTTATATTTTAGTTATTTTATATATTATTTTAGATACAAATACTATCTTAAAAATCATATTACGTACAATAAATATAATTTCTTATTTTTTAAATATTTTTTATAAATATAATTTCTTATTTTTAAGTAATCGGCATGTACATCATATCTAATTTTGGCGTATCTGCTGGTGCACACCGACTTTGGAGTCACAAGTGTTATAAAGCTAAATTACCATTAAGAATTTTACTTCTAATATGCTTCAGCGCATGTGCACAGGTATCTTTAATCATTTTATCTCATTGTCAGTATATTTTCATTATTGCGACTTTATACATATTATATATGATATTTATACGAAATTTATATCATGATATTTATACGTGATATTTATATATGATATTTATACAGAGAATTTATATTATGATATTTATATATGATATTTATATAGAACGTTAAAAATTAATTTTATTTTATTAAAATTAATTAATTTAATTTTGATAATTTTATTAAAACAATTTTATAAAATTTAATTTTGTTAAAATTAATTAATTAAATTTTACTATGGAAATTAAAATTACTATGAAAATATAAAAATGTCCACAGTTATAAAAACAGAACATTTTTTGTATCTTACAAAAGTGTGAAAGTAAATAGTATTTTACAAATTAAATTTTATGATGCAATCAAATAAATGTATCTTGTATAAATAAAATTTTATTGGAATGTTTATCTTATTGAGATTTTTGCTAAGATTGAAAAGCTTAAAAAATGTCCACTCCCAGTAAAAAAAAGTAATTAAAAAATTTAAATTGAGATTAGAGAAGCTATAATAATGTTTTATGTATTATATTTTTGTTTCATAGAAATGTCTTTGTTGTTCACAGAGTACAATATGCAAATGGATGAAAAATCATCGTATGCATCACAAATATTGTGATACTGATGCTGATCCTCACAATACTCAGCGTGGATTCTTTTTTGCGCATGTTGGTTGGGTGGTTGTAAAGGAACATTTGGAATTTACTGAAAAAAGCAAGCAGCTCGATTTATCAGATATTATGTCGGATCCCGTCGTAGCTTTTGGCGAAAAGTAAAGAATATTTCGTTTATTTGTCATAAATTATAGAATAAATTTGTATTTTTTGCATACAATAACGTAAATAAATTTCGACAAATATATCATATTCTTGTGATATATAATGCAAAAATTTCATTTTACTTCTTATAAGTAAGTTTTAATTTACTTCTTTGTAAATTCGAAATGTTTTTATATCTAAGAAAAATTTCAATAGATTTTTTAGTAAAATGCATATATAGGATACTTGGATGATCTCTAAATGTTCAGAGTATAACATTTTTCTAGACATTTTTTACTACTTCAACTCTTCTTCGGCTTCATTCTACCTACGGCATTACCCGTGTATTTTTGGAACGAGACATGGAGTAGAGCTATAATATCGCAAGTATTTATACGATACATGATCACTCTAAATTCTGTGTGGACCATCAACAGCATCGCTCATGCGTGGGGTACTAGACCATACGATAAGTATGTAATTCGCACGCATAATTGCAATACTTAAAATTACTGCCTGCGACAAACAAATAAGCTACAAATCTTTAACATAATTTTTCGCACTGAAGAGAATCTCATTGAAACGTATGCGCACTCAAAAGCAAAATCATTTCGACTAATATTATTTTTATTTTAAGTTTATTTTTATGTAATATTTTGATACTCAACATTAATTACACTATATATTCATCAAATCTCTGTACAATATGTGATTTATAAATTTGTGATCCCAATGCTCTTACCGCCAATTGATTAATAATGTCTTTAACATAATTGTTCGTCAACAACAACAAAGTAATAATTTTATATAACAAAATATTATCGTATCGTTAATAAATTTTCTTAAGAAAGTTAGTTTTCTGTTTACAAGCTCTTGTAATCTTTATGACATAATTAAAGTAGAGGCTTAATGTTTAATCTCTCTTTTATTTCTTATATTGATAATATTCAATGTTATGTTTGATAACATGTTTTTCATTTTTTAGAAATATAAAACCGGCGGACAATAATTTTGTGAATTACGTGACAATGGGAGAAGGATATCACAACTATCATCATGTGTTCTCATGGGATTACAGATCGGCTGAAACCGGAAACAACATAATGAATTATACCACATTCTTTATCGACATTTTTGCGAAATTAGGATTAGCCTACGATCTTAGATACCCGTCCCTAGATTTGATAAAAAACATTGTATTAAATAGAGGTGACGGAACATCCTATGTTGTCCGGCAAAGTACCAACATCGAAATTCGATTAATATAGTCAAAAAAAGAAAAATAAATAAAAATAAAGCAAGAAACATTATAAAAATAAAAGTTATATAATCAAAAAAAGAAATAATAAATATATTAATCTTTGAAGATGTATTTGTATGTTATAATCTTTTTATTTGTTTTATTGACAATACAATTGTTTTAAATGTAATATGAATTAATGAAATATATCAGTGATTAATGCGCATTATTATTATTATTATTATTATTATTATTATTATTATCATTATACGACACCTTATCACCTAACTCTTTACATGAATAATATATACTTCATGTTATATGTTACGTCCGGTAGACTCCACGATTCTTTTCTTTCATGAAATATTAATTATCAATGAATATCTGATAGGCGAGACGAGAATTTCAAACCGTAAGATAACGAATGCTAGAAACTGAGCCATGCATAAACATTCAAAAGACTCTCTAGCTTACTTAGGAAATTTTTAAATAAAACAATCACTGTAAATTGAGATCGTTGTTTAAAACTAGAGTCATATGTAAATTAGAGAACGGTAACGAAAACTGAAACCACTTGATATGAGTGCTCGCCTAACAGATCCTTGGATAATAAATTCTATAGAATATAGCAACAAGCGATAACTTCCTCGGACTGTATCAAACTCTCCATTGTTTAAGACCAAAAGTCTCTGATAAAAATATGTACCAATAGGCAAAAGCTTCTGAGGTTCGAAACCGAAACCCCACCAAGTATATGGGGGGCGTTAATTAAAATTTTTATTCATCAAATTATTCAATTGAGAGGAGGTAGTAGAACTTTGCGTTACGCAAGAAAAATCATTCAAACCAGCAGTCGATTTCTAGCGGTCAGTCAATTTTCAGCAGTCAATCCACTTTAAACAGTCAATTTGTTTTCATCAATCAAATATTCACTATTGTAATTGTTACACCATACTCGTGATCTAGTTTTCTTCATTTTGATTTTAAATATATAGCCTCGGAGTATCTTTTCCGCGACATCTATTTGTTATTCTATAATTTATTTCTTCATGAAAATGAGTTCAAACTTAATAGTGTGAGTGTGACTTGTTATAATTCTCTGATGGATGTCTATCATCAACTTTTTCACGGATAATTGGAAATCAATATTCGTTGACCCCAGCCATTATTGTTTTATCTACGTCCGCATTTGTCAACAAATAGTGAGTTCAAATTTAAACAATTTTATTTTTTGTTTTATCCTATTATCTCATTTAAATTTAAATAATACTTAGTTTTTCTACAAAATCTTTCGTTCTTTTAAAATCACTAAACCACGTACTTAGATCCACTTATGCACATTCTTGAAATTAATCATTGTATTTCTCTGTTTCATTTCTAAATTCCGATTTACTTTTCTCCTTGCGGGTACCTGTGCAAAACTGGTATTTCACATACTGGCACAAAATACGCGATTAGGCAAAACTCGCAATTTTTATCTATTTTTCTTTGTGGGTATCTGTGTATTTTTGTAAAACTAGTATTTCACATACTGGCACAAAATACGCGTAGGTAATACCCTCAACATCCTAATTATCTCTCTTTCCTTTTCTTTCTTTCGAAATAATATAACGATTTATTACAATTTCAATATTTTCTTCTCTTTCATTCTTAATAGTAGAACATCAAGGTAATTATTAAAGAATTGCTCGAAGAATATATAAAATTATCAATAAACAAATAGTTTTTGTGGCTCGGGCTTGGTTAATATTATATATATATATACATGTATAAGTATATATATATGTATATAATATTGCAAAAGAATTTTGATCCATGATGTTATAAAAATATATATGTATATAATGTATGTATATAAGTATGTATATGTATATAATATTAAAAATATATATGTATATAATATGTGTAATATAACATGTATATAATATGTGTATAATACGTGTATAAATATGTATATAATATATGTATACAATATTATTCCAAAAGAATTTTGGTCCATGATATTATACAAATGTGTATGTGTATAATGTATGTATATAATACATGTTATTGTAAAGTTAATATTAAAAAATTGATATAAAATGTTCATGAAATTGATACAAAAATTATATGTAACACATATCCGGAAAAAAAATAAACTCTGGTTTTACTTTTTAAAAAAGTTTATACATATCTTATTTCTTTATACATGTTCCCCTAAAATAAGAATTGAAGTAACAAATAATATAATAAAAATTTATACAATACTTACCATACATTACTACAAACACATATACACAAAACGTTTATAATTAAGTACAATAGAAAAAATAGTAGGAATAATTGTAAAATATTAGAAGAAAAAGAAAGAGAGAGAGGATCTTCTCTTTTTTCTAATTTAATATTTATTCCTAAATACACTCACCTGCAAAAAAAACGGGCCACCCAAATTAAGTACAAATTTTTTAACATCTTCCAATAGCGATAACTCGGCCAAAAATCATCGTATCGGGATGGGCCAAAATGCAAATAAAAGCTTAAACATTCCTTTAAATAACAAAAAAATTCAGAATTTTTTTATAATAAATATTACAAAATGGGAGACCTTAAGACGAGACCTTAAAAAATGAGGAAAAAAATTTTTTTTTTAAACTATTGCGCAGCTAAGTGGAGCCGACTGCCTGGTGCAAAACTGTATAAGTTTTGAAGTTTATTCAATTCCTAACAAATCCATATTTTGTCCATTTTTCTACGACGATTTTTTAATGCCAATTTGTAGATCTTTCGTGAGTGCGTGCGTGTACATTATGTATGCGTGTGTCCTGCTCTTGGCGTTACCCAGGATCAACGGCGTGCACGTAGCAGGAATCTGATCCCGTGTGTGTGTGTGTGCGTGCGTGCGTGCGTGCGTGTGTGGATCGCAGGTGTTACATAAGTACGGAGGTCATCAACCAGAAAAGAAGGGGGAACGAGTGCAATTTTAAAGATTTTATTCTAGTTGGTATTCGTTACAATAGTTTATTCAAAAAAAAAAAAAAAAAAAAAAATAATAAAAATTTAAAAAAGTGTAATATGTGTTACGACGCGATTTTGACGTCCTCGAAGACGCTATCTATCAGGTTGAGGAGAGCGGAATCGGACATAGATGAAAGCTTCGATTCTAGAGAGGGGAGCGCGAAGGTGTCAAGATCTGCTGGAGAATATTCCAGAGAGGAGTCGGGTAATTTTATCATGTAGTTCGACGAATTATCCGAGAGAATCACGGACGAGGAATCAAAAAAGGTTGGGGGAGACGACGGCGGTGAGTCATCGAATATGTCGATGACCGAAGGTGAAAGGGGTACGGGGGAATATGATGGGGAAGGAAAATCTATTTCAGGGTAATAATGCGTAGATGGGAAAAGCGTCTTCAATGGGGTGGAAGCGCGGGTACTGCGGGGAAGAAGGGGGAGAATCAAAACTGTTGTTTTCGCACACGATCGTGTCGTCCGATCTATGGTCTCGGTTGGCTCGCGAGAATCGGCGGGTCGGCGCGATTTTAGGCATTTAATAAAAGAACAGGGTTAAATAAAGGGAAAAGAAACGACGGCAAAAAGAGAGAAGGAAAATAGACTTACTACTTAGGCAGATTTCGTTGTGTTTCAGCTGCTGGTCAGGTTGTGGTTTAGCTGTGGCTTTTGTTCGACGGGTGGTCGTTGTTGAGCACTGACTCTAATTGTTTTCAAGATTTAACCAGAACTTGATATGTGAAGTGAATTTTTTGGGTCAGCGAACGACCGAAATAAGTATGAGCGAGAGTAACTGTGCTGAATGACTCTAATGCTGCACTATTGACTGATTTGAATTTTGTGAGTCTGTAATGCGCGAGTCTTTCCTTTTTATATTAAATCTTGAGGGCGTGTTAACAATTTTGGACGGGAGTATTTTTGAGATTTTGACGTGTAAAATGCTGTCGTTCGATGAGATCCTTCTCCTCCTTATTTTTGATTGTTGCTGATTGGTGAGCTCTGTACGGCCTCTTAGGAAATTTGGAGATTCTTCATTTGGTTGTCTCCTGGGATTATGCAGCTGTTTTTGTCCATTTATTTATTTAGGGGATCTCGCTATCGATCCTTTTCGGTCATTTCTTTGAACATCGATTTCAATGTTTAAAACATTTTTTCGTTCCGCGGCCCTTTTATGACTGGTCGGGCAATTATTGCTTCATCTTTATAGGAGGTAAAGACGTGAAGCCGACAGTGCGTAGCGGCATTATTTGTTTCTTTCTTAAGATTATGCAGCTGTGTTTGTCTATTTATTCATTTAGAGGATCTCACTATCGGTCCTTTCCGGTCGTTTCTTTGGACATCGTTTTCAATGTTTAAAATATTTTTCGTCGTGCGATCCTTTTTATGATTGGTCAGGTGATTCTTACTTCATCTTTATAGGAGGTAAAGGCGTGGAGCCGACAGTACATAGCGGCATTATTTGTTCGTTTCTTAAGATTATGCAGTTGCGTTTGTTCTGTTTCGTTGTTTTAGAGGATTTCGTTATTGATCCCTTCCGGTATTTGTTTAGATATAGTTTTTAGTAGGTCTAAACATTATTTGATAATAACGGTTTTTTTCTATTGCGCGACCCGTTTTTTTTTTTTTTTTTTTTTTTTTTTTTTTTTTTGTGACCGATCGGACGATTATTGTTTCATTTTCGTGGGAGGAAAAACGTGGAGCCGACAAGACGTAACACATATATGATTTTATTTAATTATCATATTATCATATATAACTATATTTGGCAAGATATGGTCAGATATTGACAAAATCCATATATGGCCAATTTTATATGGACTTTTTTTCCCGGGTATGCAACCCATTATTCGTTATTTATACCTGTATTAAAGAATTGTCATAAGAAAATATAAATAAGCCGCCTGCAAAATGCAATTAATAAGATTGTAATTATTTATATCAGTTTAATTTCTGATACCCCATATAAAGGATTCAAATATATTAAACTGATTCTTGAAAAATTGGATCAATTGATTATACATATATAATTAAATATATAAGTTTGATTATGTCATATTTGATTACATATAATTACATTATATTTTATTGTGTTACATTTTATTGTATATTATATTATATTTTATTTTATATCTAATGCATATAATCATATTTGTTTATATAAGATCATATCGCGCCATTTTTAGGATATAATTATATATAGCCAATTAGATATAATCATATATAATTACATAAGTCTATTTTTTCTCGGATATATAATATATAAAGCACGCACGCACGCATATGTTATATTGTATCAATATGCAAGTATCTTTGTGCGTCATTTTTTATTAGTAATATCGGAAATCATTGTTGAAAATGTTGCAACTTAGAATAGACTTTGACAAAAGAAATGGCATGCTAAATATCATTTTTTTTAATAACAAATGCCGTTCTTTTTAATAACAATTACAAAAGTTATTACTCATGATAACTACAGCATTTCCGAGATATCAGCAATAAATAAAGTAATAACTTAAATAATTATCAGCAATTTTATTTTATGGATTTCTTAATCAATTTGTCTCTTATTTTAATAATATATGTAAATTCTGTACAATCTTAAAGTAGAAAATTTTGTAGAAAATAAAACCGTAGAAACGCACATATTTTATTATACTACGGATATTACAACTTTAATTAAATATAATAGAACAGCAAATTACTAACACAAATTAAATTATTAATAAAATAGAAATACAAGATGTTAACTTCATAATCTAAAGAGACTGCAGAAATTAGACTGAACTGTACTTATTTTGTATTTACTTATCAGCAGGATGAATGCTTATAGTTAACATTGGACGCACGAGCGTCTATTACATAGAACAAACCTTGGGATGTGAATAAATAAATATTACAAATAAAAAATCCATACAAAGTTATATGAAGCATGACTTCAACAAAATTGAATAATTTATACGTAGCGTACATCTATATACATATGTATTACATTAGTATACGATTGTCGCATTCACGCGACGATCTTTGCCACTTTAATCACGTGGATAGTGCTTGAACTTTAACCGAATATAATCCATTATACAGCCTGACTGTAATCTATTAATGGCACAAGATCAATTTCACATATTGTGCGAATATTGTCACAAATATAATTCACGTTCAACAGTTACACATGAAATATTATAGCTATAGTAGTATCTAAAAATTGTTTTTTATCATGTTTTTGTATTTATTTGCAATGCAGTACAGTCGTACAATATGCAAAATTGGTCTTGTGCCATTAATAGATTACAGTCAGGCTGCATAATGGATTTCATTCGATTAAAGATTATGAATAATTCCAAAAAGAAATGCTAAAAATCATTACAGATATTATTAGGTAAGTAGGATGCTCTTCTGTTTAGTTTCTCGATTTATATCGGATATGTTGATTATGTTGCGCTGGCAATCTTATCCTTGATGAAAGTTGATATCGGTCTAATGAACATCACCAAAAATTATAGTTTACGATGGAACAAAGGGCCGACGGAAGACTGAATTTTCTTGATGTTTTTATTTTAAATAATGAATTTATTGAATTCAATTGGTTTCATAAGCTGACTTTTTCGGGAAGGTATCTGAATTGTGACTCTTGTTACCCTCTCTGCCACAAGAAAGGCACAATGTCCGGCTTGATTAATAGAGCTTTTTGGCTGTCGTATCCAAGATTTCATCAAAAAAATTTTGAATTTTTTAATAAATTGACGAATAATGGATACTCGTTGTCAATAGTTTTTTACTCTAGTATCGACTTAGAACCTTATTTGTGAATAAATAATAATCGGAATGGTACTATGGAAATACGATGTTAATTCTTCTTAAATTTTATATTATATTATTATTTTAATATTCTCCATATTTAATTCCTCCGTACTTAATTTCTCAGAATAATTCGTGTGATCCATGATCTTAATATAAAAATGTCATACACAAACATAAATAAGCTACGTTTATTCAAGTACATACAGGATGTTTTGCCCAATTTTTCACGTAATAATGTGATGTACAAAATTTCATGTAAAGACTGCGGTGCTTCGTATGCCGGTCAGACTTTTAACAAGAATCAATGAACATAAAAATCATATTAACAAAAACACCACATAAAAAAATCTATTACCACAGACCACAGACTGAATAATCACAAATTTGACTGGAATAATGTATAAATTTTTTATGCAGTTCTTTCTAAACAATAGACTTGTGTTGAAAATGTTTATTAGACGCCAAAAAGATCATTTAAATCGACAAGAAGATAGAGAATGTTTTAATTATATTATGCATACACATCTATTGTTGAAATATGTCAAGAATTTAAGAAAGGAGAGTAGGTAAAATGTGTTAATTTTTGCTCACCCTTCTCTTATTTTATATATTATTTTGATAAATATTTAGAATAACGGAGCCAGCTCCGATCACGTTGACCTTGACACATGTTGTCAAGGTCATGACCCTGAGTAACATCCAAAAGGTTTTAGCCGTCGTTCGTTGTTTATTTAAAAGTTATTAACAAAAAAAGTTTAGAAAATGTAGCAGTTATTTTGAATCATTTAAAGCAGTCAATCGTTAATATAATAGTTTTTTATTAAAAATTCAAAATATTTTCTACTTTAACCACAAACAGTTAAATATAATTTGATCTCTGTTTTAACCAAACCATTTTACATATTATGGGTGTATTTCTGAAAAGATGAAACAATATTTTTATACACATAATATACGCACGCACGCACGCGCACGCGCGCGCACACACACACACACACACACACATACGCGCGGGGGGTGTAAAGGGGGCCTTCACCCCCCTCCCTTTCCGCACCCACCCCATCCACCTCGTTTTACATGTATGTACATTGCATTGGAAAGTTGCAAATCCATTTGAACTTTGCTTTGTGTTGCAATGTACATACATGTGAAGCGAGGTGGACGGGGTGAGTACGGGAGGAGGGCCGAAGGCCCCCCTTGCACCCCCCCGTGTGTGTGTGTGTGTGTGTGTGTGTGTAAAGTTATTATTATACATTTTAAAATGTTACTTTACTTTCAAGAAGAACAAAAAATTACATCACATTTTTCAAACTTTTTTTGTCAATAACTTTTTAAACAACAAGCGACGGCTAAAATCTTTTGGATGTTATACAGGGTCATGACCCTGACAACATATGTCGAGGTCAACGCGATCGGAGTTGGCTCCGTTATTCTAAATATTTACCATTATTTTATATATTATTTTACTACATATAATTTTTTTACAATTGTAAAATTGAAAATTTATGTATATATTATGGTCTATTAATTACAACATTACATAAATAAATGTTCCTGTCAATATCATGATTCACATCTGTTACTATCAAGTTAAATTCTAGATAAATTACTATTTTTTTGTAAAAAATTAAATTAATATTTATATTTTAAATTAACATTCCTATTTTATGTTTTACGCACATATGAAATTTGAATCAAAACATTTTCGCCAAAATCAACAAGTTTTTATTAATTTCATAAATATAACAGAATTTTTGTTATAAATTGACCGATTCTTTATTGTATTTTCAATTATTTGATTTAATTTCGGAACACTTCGGTTTTATTTTTTATGGATATAGCTAGCTATATAACTTGTTTATTACTGATATTTTAAATTATAATTCTTGAAAATAAGTTTATTAATTATATCTTCAAAAATACTCAATATGCTTTAAAATTAGATCTAACAATTTAAAAAACATCTACATTAGAACAACTGATACCTCCTTTTATATTATTTTCATATCAGCGAAAACCTGTTAATATTTTTAATAAAATGCCAAATGGAAGGAGCTATGACAAATCTGATAACGGCTGGATGACAAGAGAGAATTTTTACGAATATGTTGTTAATGTGTTTCATCCTTGGTTAATAAAAAATGAAATACCATTATCTGTCATATTGTACGTCGATGGACATGCATTGCATCTCACACAGCCATTATCTGAATTTTGTTTAAAAAATAATATTGAATTAAATTGCTCTGCATCCCAACTCGACGCATATTACCCAGCCAATGGATCAATCCATGTTTAGACCATTAAAATCAGCTTGGAAAAAACAAGTTGATATCTATAGAAAGGAAAATAACTCATTGAATATCAATAAAGCTGACGTGGGTCATGAATTAAAGAAAGCACTGGAAACTCTGGATGTAAGAATAATTTTAACAAATGGTTTTCAAGCTTGTGAATTATATCCTTTTTCAACAGAGGCCATTAATTATTTTAAAATTTTCAAGCGAATGAATAAACAAAAGCAGCAGACCAATGAACAATTATGCCCTGTACAAGAATCTGATTCAAGCTATTCTTGTGCTTTAAAATATATTAAAGAAAAAAATCGAGCCTACAACTTTAGCAGCATTCCAGCTATCGACAAAAATGAATGGTTAGGCCAAAAGGAAGATACGATTTTCTTTTATATATGGAAAGATTTAACTAAAATTGTAAGAGCTGAAGATATACATTTTCCAACAAATTAATCCAGAATCAACGACATAATCTACAGTTGATGTGCGAAGATGTAAAGAAAACGTTATAGATGTTCCAATGAATATAAACTTCAATATAAACACGATTACAACAGAGCAACCTTTAAACGTATATAATAATATTTTGTAACTATATTATATTTCTAAATTATATTTTGTAATATTTGTATCATGTTACTAAAATTGATTTTTTATGTGTTATGAGTGAGTTTCTATACTAAAAATTAAAAATTTCAGTCTTTAAAAATTAAAATTTCTTTAAAAATTATAATTTTTATAAGTTGTATATAACTTTATTGTTTTGATAAAAAATTTATATATTTATATTAATTTTACAATTATATCCCAGGCAGCATGCTAATGTTCGCTGAATGTTCGTTTTGTGTTATATATGTTTACTGTTTCATTCCGAACAGTTAGCTAATATTTTAAAAAATTCGAAGTTCAAAGAGTTAGGATCCAAATGTTGAACGAACGTTGCAAATATACTTTGTATATTCAAAGACATTGCACTTTTTTCTACATAAATGAAAATAATTTAATAGTTTATACATACGTATTAAAATTAATTCAAAAACTCTTTTTTTCCATTCTGCATATAAAAAAATATTAAGTTAGCAAAAAGTATTATATGAAATATTTAAATTTTACGTAAAAAAAATATATCATTGTGTTTTTATAACTTTGGTAAATAGGGTAGATGTCCCTATTAGTGTGCCTTTAAGCCAACTTGTTCATTATTACATTAATTATTAAATATTGCAACTTTAATTTCGTCTGTTTAAATTCAATATCGATTTTTCAGATATTTTTTTATCTTAAAGTATTTTTTTAAACGAAAAATCTTAATATTTTATAATGATATAATAAAAATAAATAAAGATGTTTTTGTCCCGATTAATGTACCTCTCCAAAGGCGATGAGCATATTAATGTGCCTCCCATTAGTGTGCCTGTCCGTATTTGTGTGCTCCCGATTAGTGTGCTTGTTCGTATTTGTGTGTGCCCGATTAATGTACCTGTCCGCATTTGTGTGTGTTCGATTAATGTGCTTCTGGTTAATAGATCTTATAGCAATTTTAAGTGTTTTCTTAAAACATTTTGTTATGCAGGTATATAATTTTCGATTAAATAAAATCATGATAAATTAATTTTAATTAAATAGTTTATTACAAATATATTATTAACCACGGGTTAATTAAAACGACCTAACTAGCCAAAATCATTTAATTTATTAACACGACGTTTCGACCATATGGTTGTGGTCCTTTTCAAGTGTCACTATAAAAAAAATATACAAAGGATCAAAAACCCTCGGAAAAAATTACAGTCAAACAGCCTTTTTATTTCAATTCCTTACGTCAATGATTTCAGCTTTTGTTTGCGTCGTCTTATGTGTGACGCTGGTTTGAACGTGGTTATGACTATAACTAATAAACTTAATACATTGATTAAGTGTGGTAAAGATAGATTACATAATGACTGTAAAACCGATGTTGTTTATAAATTACAGTGTAAAGATTGCGATGCGCTCTATATAGGCCAAACAAAACGATATGTACGCGTATTAAAGAACATCTTAACAATATAAAATTACATCCTACCAATCAATCAGTTGTTAGCAAACACAGAATTGAATTTAGACATGAGTTTGAGTGGGACAAACCGGTTATTTTACATAATGAAAAATTTATTAAGAAGAGAGAAATAGCTTGTTTTTAAAATGTTTTTCATCAAGAAATTTAATTCCACGATTAACCTACAAAGAGACACTGAAAATTTAAATAATATTTATGACAAGATTATAAAGGTCGTTTGAATTGTTGTTTTTCTTTCTAAAAATTGACAGTTTCGTTTAAAAACTCATGGTGACATGACGTGTCTCGTTGCTTGCGTTTATTTCAATTTATTAACCGTTGATTTTAACTAGTGAAATGTTTAATTGTTCCACAATTAAGTTCCACCTTTATACATATCCCATTGTATTCTTTCTTCTTTTTCTTAATTTACATGTGAGTAGACTAGTTTTTTAATGATATTACAATGTATTGTTTGCGTTAAATTCGGTATTAATTGTATTCATATATTTTTTGATCCTTTGTATATTTTCTTTATAGTGACACTTGAAAAGGACCACAACCATATGGTCGAAACGTCGTGTTAATAAATTAAATGATTTTGGCTAGTTAGGTCGTTTTAATTAACCCGTGGTTTATAATTGAATACTAGCGACTTTAATCTTTAACTTCTAAATATATTATTATTATTATATATATTATTTTGTATATTTTATTTTATATTTATTTTTTTATTATATATTTTTTTTTTGCTTTTTCTTTTCCGCTGTTTCTTTTTTAATTACAGCTTTTTCAACTCTTATTCTTTTTTCAGTTCTTTTTCCTTTTCAATTTTTCTTTTCTTTTCTTCTTGTTCACTATACCATTTCAAACCTTCCTCCAATGATAGTACGGATGGCATTTTTACCTTTGGTGCTCTCTTCTTTTTTGTAGAAGTATTTTCTTTTGGCCAAAATATAAATTCTTTAAATGGAGACAATATTTTTGAATCTAAGTTTTGTAAAACAGCATCTTGAACTGCTTTACTACTTTGATCCACATTAATGTTAGGATTTTGATTTTCATCTTGATTAAAAAGTGGTTCTTGCGATAACTGTAAAGGCTCAAGGTGTGAATCTTGTGATAACTTTAAAGGATTGAGATATAGATTTTTCGATATATCTAAAGGCTCAAGGAGTTGATCTTGTGATGTCTTTAGAGGTTCATGAAGGTTAACATTTCCTTGATCATCAACGTAGAAAGTAAGATTAATAGAATTTACATCTTGTTTATTATTATTTTACAAAACAATTACCTGTAAAAATTTATAAAATAGATTTAAACTACTAAATAAGAAATAAATTTAAATATTCTGTTGATATAGATTTAAAATATCATATATATAGATTTAAAATATATTTTTGAAATTTAAATTATAATTTCTAATTTATTTCTGTATCTAAAATTTCAATTTCATTCAGCGACTGCATGTTTTCTTCATTATTTGTGATTTGTTTTGTGGAATATTAATTTCATTTTCTACTTGTGGAATATCAGTTTTATTCTCTATTTGTGAGATATCAGTTTGATCTTTTATTAGTTCTGGTTCCATAGACATCTCATTTTGCTATCAAATAATTTTATATTTATTTATATTTTTGTTTATATTAGATTGAGAAAATTGACGACCAGAGAATTAAATGGATTTTATTACCTACATTAACCAAAGAATTGGGTTCAACGTCAGTCTCATCATACTCATTTAATATTTTTTTCCAAAAATAAATGAGATTTTTGTCCTCAGTTGGACCCATCCATTTTTCTTCATTTTTACAGGATTTGAATGTTTTCAGCGTTGATTGATCAATATACTTTTCAATAGATTTCAATAATTCTGATTTATTTTTTGAAGTAGTAGTTTCAACATCTAATTGTTGATTTTTCTTAGATCGAATAAAAACTTTGGTAAAATTTACTCCTTCAACTAAGAATGGATGTAGACCATAAGCTTGGAAACCATGCGATAGAATTCTTATTAGATCCATAATGAAAACTTTTTCCAATAAAAGTGCAAAATCATGTTTACCAACACTTGGAACTTCTTTTTCTATTCTATAAAATTGCACTTGTTTTTTCCAATGAGCCTTTAATGGTGAAAACATACTAACATCCATCGGTTGCATGAAATGAGTTGTATTCTGTGGTAAAACTATTAACACTATTTGATGTGTGTGGCAGAATTCACTTAATGGTTGTGTTAGGTGAGATACGTGACCATCCAAAAATAAAATTACTGGTAATTGGATATTATTTGTAACAATCCAAGGCCAAAATTTATTGGCTATACATATATTCATAAAAGAGCATCGCAGTCATCCATTCTTTTTCAGATGTGCCAACATGAAATTCTTTTGATAGTGTACTGTAAATAATATTAGGAACCAGGGATCCGGACCGAACCGGAATTGAAACCGAAAACCGTTCCGTAACCCTTTTTTTAGATGAACCGATACCGAAACCAAATTTTATAAAATTCATAACACCGAAATCATAACCGAACAAATAATATTATTTACGGTTAACAGTTTTTTTCGGTTCTTTTTCCGGTTCTTAATCTATATATGTATAGATCTGTTTTTCATAGTTGAATCAATATGACGACTTAATGCTCGATAGAAAATGTTTAATTTTTTAATAATAAGTTTTAAAAAATATTAGTTTGGAGTAAAATAACATTATGCTTTTTGAGATTTTTTAACTGTTCTAAATTTTTTATTATTATTGTTAATTATTATCTCTACGTCCTTTATATCTTAATTCTTCTATCTGAATCCATCAAATTAATCACATTTTAGTTTATCTTTTACACATGTATATGCATAAAATAAAACATTGTATTAAATAATATAATTTTTTATTTTTATTTCTTGTCATCTGCAAATATACAATTTAATAAAATAAATAAGTAAGTAAAAAGAGGCAATAGGAGCGAGGAGATGTGAATATAAAATTATAAGTTTTTTATATATAGATGATGTGTCGCAATTGTATTGACATTAAGTACATTAGTAACATTCTATAGAATGACGGAAATTATAATAAAGATTTGAACGTTTCGATTCATGTTTTGAATCCTCTTCAGCATAATATGTAAATTAAATAAATGAATTATAAATAAAAACGAAATTAATGATAACTCATCGCATAATAAAGGCGTAAGACATGTGTGAACATAAAATCCGTGATCGTATTCGCATGATTAAAAGGATCACTGCCTCAGAACCGCTGTACATATTTATCGCATGTTAGTTGTATAAATTACATATATATAAAACGATCCAACTTGTTCGGCTCTTTTATTGTACGGCTTGCATAATAATCCCGCGAGGCAATTCTCCGAGGTTTCCAGACCGAGGGAGGTATGTCGTTAGATTGAGGGGTTAAGTCTGTATTAATAAAATGAGTATAATAAATACCTGTTTGTAATAAAGTAATTTACCGTTAGTTTGTGTATAATGGTGGTGACTCAGAAAAAGCTTACAAGATATGCATTCCGTTTGTGTATTGTTGAATCTATGGTATATATATCGCGACAACTGATGTTTAACGTGTGGTTATGCCAATGGTACAGATGGTAATGAGCTCAAGGGCGAAAAATACATTTAAGATGGAAAGAGTTAGATAGGTGACATTAGATCTTAGGCAGTTTGTTTATTATATCATCGTAAATAGCTGGCAAACATTCTATATCTGTTTGTAGATTTATGCTATTTATTTGTCGTTTAATGTATAACATTTCAGATATCAGTCTTTTTGTGTAATAGGGCTCGTTGTCTAGTATTTGTGCATTGTCCCAATCAAAGTTATGATTGTATGTTAGGCGGTGGTCAGTGATCACTGATTTGTTGTTATTGGGCTTCATTATGTTGGTCTTATGTTCTTTTATCTTAGCATTCAGCTTTCATATAAACAAACTGCCTAAGATCTAATGTCACCTATCTAACTCTTTCCAACTTAAATGTATTTTTCGCCCTTGAGCTCATTACCATCTGTACCATCGGCATAACCACACGTTAAACATCAGTTGTCGCGATATATATACCATAGATTCAACAACACACAAACGGAATGCATATCTTGTAAGCTTTTTTTGAGTCACCACCATTATACACAAACTAACGCGGTAAATTACTTTATTACAAACAGGTATTTATTATACTCATTTTATTAATACAGACTTAACCCCTCAATCTAACGACATACCTCCCTCGGTCTGGAAACCTCGGAGAATTGCCTCGCGGGATTATTATGCAAGCCGTACAATAAAAGAGCCGAACAAGTTGGATCGTTTTATATATATGTAATTTATACAACTAACATGCGATAAATATGTACAGCGGTTCTGAGGCAGTGATCCTTTTAATCATGCGAATACGATCACGGATTTTATGTTCACACATGTCTTACGCCTTTATTATGCAATGTTTTATCATTAATTTCGTTTTTATTTATAATTCATTTATTTAATTTACATATTATGCTGAAGAGGATTCAAAACATGAATCGAAACGTTCAAATCTTTATTATAATTTACGTCATTCTATAGAATGTTACTAATGTACTTAATGTCAATACAATTGCGACACATCATCTATATATAAAAAACTTATAATTTTATATTCACATCTCCTCGCTCCTATTGCCTCTTTTTACTTACTTATTTATTAATCGGAGCTCTTTCTATAATTTTATTAATAAAATAAATATAAAAAAAGTGATTTTATTAAATTTATCATTACTTCAAACTCTTTCCGTACAACTAACTATAACCGGAAAAAAAGTTTAAAAAAACCGTAATTTTTTCGGTTTCGTTTACTGGTCAAGAAACCGAAACTGAAACTGAAACACTTATTTGATGTTTTATTAAACCGTAACCGGAACCGAACTGAAAAAAGCTTTCGGTCCGGGTCCCTGTTAAGAACTCGCTTGTAATTAAACACAACTAACGTTGGAGCCAACTGACCTGCAGCATTACTAGTAACTAATACTGTCAGGTTTTCTTTTTCATTGTTATTCACAATGTTGTAAACGTTTCTAGATCCTCTCGCTGCTAATACAGAACCTCCTTTAGGATTTAATAGCAAAGCTGTTTCATCTGTATTAAATATTCTGAAACCATCAATATTTTTAAGATTTTCTTTTTTTAAATAGTTTCCAACATCTTTAAACCAGTTTCTAACAGACTCTTCATGACTCTTAACTGAGGCTCTAGAGAGTGAAACATTCTCATAAATTCTATTTCTCAGCATTGTATGTCGACGAAGGAAGCCCTCGTACCAGTGGCGACCTGCCACTCATCCATCAACAAAAGGACTTGGCTTATCCAACTTTTTAATTAATATTGCCACACTGTTGATTAAGTGTTCTTTATTTACTGGACAGCCAAGAGAATACATACGGAGAATTCATTGTACAAGGTTATTTTCTTCGTCCGAAGTTAACACAGTACCTGGTCCAGTTTTTTCATGACTAGATTTATTTATAAATTTGCTATGAAGAGATGATCGTGGAACCTTATACATTTTGCTAGTAGTATTAATCGGTGTTCCTGATTTTACTGCTTCTAAGGCTTTATCCATGATCTCTTTGTCATAATCTTTACGCTTTTTCTTATAAGACTGACTCATTTTAAGGTACTACCTAAATTATGTAATAGATGTAATTAATTGTTTAAATTAATATTTTATAAATCATTTTAATTATACTTACAATTTCACATAACATTCGCACACCGTATCTAACTATCTCGACATTGAAAACAAAGGTTAGGTTAATCGGTAATATAGGAGAGCAAGAGGGCACACTAATACGGACAAGCCTTAAAATCTCGCAGTATTACTGGATTTACTTTAAAAAATTGTTTAAATGCTTTAAAAGGGCTTATTTCTTTATTTTATCATTATATTAAACCAAATTAAGATGTAATTTATATTCTATGCGGTGAAAATAATATTAATAATTAATTTATTCACTTCTGTTGAATAAGCGTTTCTTAAGATTTTTGATAAGACATTTGAGTAAATTCCTCAGAATCGTAATATGCATTTTTCAAAAAATGTTTACGTTCCTTTAATAGTTAAAAAATAGAATATTTTCTTTTGTATCATATACATTAATAGTTTAACTTAAATTTAAAAAAATTTTTTTTCTATTTATTTATTACTAGCTTTTTTTATGGCTTCTTTAAATACAAAGACACATTAATAGGGACAGGCACAGTAATAGGGACCACTACCCTATATACAGGGTGGACCATTTTAATCCATCCATTCGAATATCTCGAAAACCAAGCCCGGGAGAGAAAAATGTTTCAGACAAAAGTTGTATGGTTTCAAGGGGGCCATAAGATGGTACCATTGGTTTGACCTTAAAAAGTCATTTCAAGGTCACGTGAAGGTTACTTCAAGTTTTTTAAATGGAACACCTTATATATTTTTACATATTCTTGTAGCTCATCTCGAGAGCTTTCCAAAACACTTATGATAAAGTATTTTTCATTAAGTATTTTTTGAGTTATAAGGCTTCAAAGTTGCAGTATTTTGACATAAAATACAAGATATCTCATAAAATATTTATTTTTTGATTATCTTACTCTAATACTTTTATGCACAGAATAACGAGACGAATCAATTGGCATAATTAAAACACATAATTATGTTAAAGTAAAAATCTGAATTTGCAACTAACAGTTACAAATTTTTACTTTAACATAATTATGTGTTTTAATTATGCCAATTGATTCGTCTCATTATTCTGTGCATAAAAATATTAGAGTAAGATAATAAAAAAATGAATATTTTATGAGATATCTTGTATTTTATGTCAAAATACTGCAACTTTGAAGTCTTATTAACTAAAAAAATACTTAATGAAAAATACTTTGTCATGAGTGTTTTGGAAAGCTCTCGAGATGAGCTACAAGAATATGTAAAAATATATAGGGTGTTCCATTTAAAAAACTTGAAGTGACCTTCACGTGACCTTCAAATGACTTTTCAAGGTCAAACCAATGGTACCATCTTATGGCCCCCTCGAAACCATACAACTTTTGTCTGAAACATTTTTCTCTCCCGGGCTCGGTTATTCGATTGGATGGATTAAAATGGTCCACCCTGTATATAATGTAAAAAAAGACAATAAGGGAACATTTGATACGCGCTGTCACGCGTATCAAAAAGCGAGCAGTATCTCTCGATCGTCAGTTTTTACTGGTAAAAAAGAAACAGAAATAGAGAGTATATCTGTCCTTTTCTGCTAGTCAAAGCGCGTCAATTGTTTCATATAAGGGTCATACGTCGCATATTAGGGTACGAACACAAAGAAAGCAGGTTTTTTATTTTCCGATAATCAGCGCCGATCGGCGCAGGTTATCAGCACTTGGGGGGGGGGGGGGAGAGACACAGTAGATGTGCGTTAAAGCAGGAAACCTGTTAGTTTCTAAATTGATATCTTGCAGTAAAGATGTCTTTATCTGATAAAGATTTTTTTTATTAGATAATATTATACCAAAAATACAAAGAAAAAGATTCGGCACACACAAAATAAATAAAAGCAGAAAAAATAATGGTGAATATCATTACTTTATTTGATGCTCTCAAGAGAGACGAGCAAAAATTTTTCCAGTACACAAGAATGACTCTGGAAACTTTTAATTATACATTAGGAAAAATTGAGTATTGTTTAATGAAAACATGGTGTAACTGGCATAAGCAGCCTATCTTATCTGAAGAAAGGGTTATCGTCATTTTAAAGTAAATATGTAATATTAATAAAAGATTAATCTATGTTACACACTTTTTATTTATTTTTTGCTTTTTACCTTTTTATTATAAAAATGCAAAATAATAATTGCACAATATATCATAACGTATTACATTATAATAACCAAAATAAAACAGAAAACTTTAAATTATTAAATCTAGTCTAAAAATGTATTTTAAAAATATTGAAGATTGTGATGTAAGATATGGGACAATATGTTATGAATGCATACAAGCCTATTTTACATTGCCAGTATTTATATGAGAAAGCAATATTTGCCAGTATAATTTAGTTCATGTAATACAATTTTTGATATTTATTAAAACATTACAAAGAAGTAATCCAAGATTGTATTAGGATTGGAAAGGAAAAACTGCGTGGTATTTTCTGAACTCGTAGAGGAAGAAGAGAATGATTGAAAAGTATTTTCGGATGTTGCAGGAAAAGAAGTATCGAAAGATTGTTGGTTGTTGCAAAATGTAAATGATTGTTGCTACAAATATGCGAACTATTCAACAAGTTTTTGAATGCAATTACGAAAAGCTAATTTTTTTGTAGCTGGTATTTTTCGAACATGTGGAAGCAAGCTTTTGAAAATAAACAAATCTTCATCATTAATATCACGTTGTCGTGATGATTTTTCCTGCAGATATTAAACCTTCTGTCTTTTCAGATTTAATAAGGCATTATTAAAATTTTCATTTGATCCACACTTTCTCTTTCTTCCTTGAATAGATTGCACTATAGATGATGATAATTGACGTACATAATTTTGCAGTATCTTCTTTATTTTCTTGTTCTTCTTGATTCAGAAACATGAGAAGAGTCTTCTGCATCGTCTGCTGGAGTGTCTGCCTCTCTTGATAAAGTGGCATGAATTTCAGATTCTGTAGTTGTGACCAAATTCCCAGTCGAAAATCTGGGTCTTATAATGTCTTTAAGAAATAATAATGATTGAAAATGTGGCCATTTTGATGTAGATACAAAATCTCCAGCATCCCCAGAACGAGGAGAGATTTTTTCAAACTCAACAGCAAATTGATCTCTTAGATATTTCTATTTTTTTCTCAATATATTTTCTGAAAGAAAATTTTTTTTTCTTATGTAAGAATCAATTTTGGGGACAATGCAGTTTGTTTACTCAAATCATGGATTAAATACCGAAAACTTATTATTAATAATAGGTTGAGAATTATTCTGTATCACAATTTTATCAAACATAAAGTTTTTCCATCACACATGATGAACTTATTAAATAGTATTGAAGACAATTTTAAGAGCACAAGAGTTATTCAGATGTTTAAACATATGAAACATTCGTATATGTGTTCACCACTGAACATATTGTTTGAATACCAAATTTATAGTTAATCCTATTATTCATTTTCTGTTATGTGTTTGTTGTCAATGTATTAACAACTCATTTAAGATAGTTGATAAGTCGTTTTCTTTCTCTTTTACTATTGGCGTATTTTTGATATATTGCTATATTATTTTAACGCTGAAGAAGGGCATAAGAAGTGTCCGAAACGTCCGTTATTTTTGTATTGAAGATCAACATTGATATTGTATTGTATCTGGTTTTAATTAAAGTTGTAATTATAATTATTTGGATTTATGCTCTTAGATGCCTCTTAATTTTTTAATTTCTGAAAGAAAGTTGATAAAAATCTTTTGAAGTCGCATATAAAATGATGTACTTGATGTATGAAAACTAAGTTCTGCAGAATGCTTCGTTTTTATAAACGAAAAATTTTCTATTAAATAACTTTATTATATTTTATCTAGCAACTGGTTGTTCGTTCAAGACTTTATCATTTACTTTTCGGATGGATTCATCTACAGTAGAAAAAATTATTTCCGAAACTGTTCTTGTATTGTGGGACGAGTTACAACTAGAGCACATGTCAGTACCGACAAAGGATATTTTTAAAAAAATAGCTGAAGATTTTTATCATATTTTCCTCATTGTATCGGGGCCATTGACGGCAAACATATTCGTGTCCGAAAAATTCAGGTTCAATGTTTTTTAATTACAAAAAATATTTTTCTATTGCAAGGCGTTGCAGATGCATCTTATAAATTTATAACAATAAATGTAGGAGGATATGGTAAACAAAGTGATGGTGGCACTTTTCAAGCCTCCAATTTATATAAATTATTAAAAAACAAGCAATTCGATATACCAAAGCCTAGCAATCTTCCTCAAACAAATATAAAAACACCGTTCGTATTAATAAGAGATGTAGCATATCCGCTTCTTCCTTTTCTTCTAAAACCATTTAATAGAAAGAATTTAAATATTGAACAGGAATGTTTCAATAAACGTTTATCTAGAGCTAGGAAAACTATTGAATGCTCTTTTGGAATTTTATATTCTAAATGGCGCTTACTTTCAAAATGCATTGAAACTAACATTGATGTGACAGACAATATTATAAAATATATCTGTATTTTGCATAATACTATAGTAGATAAAGAGGGATTTGAACGACATCTGACTGATGTGTCTACTGAATTTCAAAGAAATTATTAAAGACAAGCAGGAGGCAGACCAACTAATGAAGTGAAAACGATTAGAGATATATTTACAACTTTTTTTCAAATAATCCTCTGTCATATATTAAAAAACGAAATTAATTGCATTTCTGATAAGTTATTAAATTGTCCTCTTATGTACTTAACATTTATTAATTTTACAATCATAAAATTAATAACTTATAAACATTGAATAAAATTGTATAATATCTTATAAGAATAATACTTCTTTGTTTACCTTCCATATTTACTTCTTTACTTATTTCTTTCCAACATTTTTCAACTATATTTCTATTAGAATGATTTTTAATTCTTTTATCCCAAATAGCAGGTCTTACAAAAATTGTTGAAATTAAATTATTGATGTCCATTTGTAGTGTTTCAAGAGTCAACCGGCGCTTACAATTGGCAAGAACTAAAAATTTGTTCCGATAAATTCGTGCCGGTAACACGACGTCTGCCTAACACGACTGGCCTCCCCACAATATGCAAATGCAATAAAAAAATTATATAATAATGCGCTAATTATGCACTCACCAAATCCACGAAGAAAAAATTTTTCGCTCTTTTAGTTTAACAAAAAAAAATTATTTTGTGGGGGGCTGAGTGGACAGTCAGTGAGCCTCCCCCCCACCCATTAATAACAAATAATTTCAAAAAAACAAATACGCAGGATTTATGCGCGCAGGATTTATTATATCCAAATAATTTTGATTTGTGCGCCGCAACCCTTAAGGCACTTCCCTCTTGAAGCAAAAGGCGAGATTCTCCATATAACGTGTTAAAAATTAAAAAACTGAGCAAATTAACTATACACGATAACTCTTCGATTTATCCGCTATTATATCGAGGTGATTTTGATTTCGTGCGAGAATTAATTGTCCTATACCTTTAAGAGAAAATGTTTTTATTCTGCAATTTACTCCTTTTAAGAAATTAGCGTAACTTTTCATAAAATGTGCTACATCTATACGAATGTAACATATCAGAATATCGTCCCAACATTTTGCAATATATTCAGCTATACTTTGATGTTTGGTAAAATCTCGTACTACAGCTGTTAATAATGTTCTACATGAATCGCATGTAATTTATTTTGGTATCTTCGCTCGCAACCACTCCATAAGCTAAAAAAATATAGCGTTTGTTGTCTGACTTTCAGATACCATTTACGTTATTGCAAAATTGTTACGATTAGTTAAATTTGAAATGCATGAATATAAAAAAATATGTTTCGATTTGTTATTATTAGGTCTATTGAGTTTTGTTATAGCTCCAGAAAAGGCTATTAAATAAATTAATATATATATATATATATATATATATACATATATAATTATAACGAAGCGACTCGAATTGATGCAGGAATGCATCGCGACCGAAGTGATAATCGCGCGAGCACTGACGCAGCGAGCCACGCGCGCCCGAGACCGAACGCGAACACGAGACCGGAAAGCGCTCTCAGAGACGCACCGGAAAGGTGTCGCCGAATTGCAAAAAGTACAAGCGAGGCAATTCGACTTTGAACTTCCTCGCCTGCACTAAAACGCGAACCCACGAATTCAGCAACATAACCATATTTGGTCATGTTGCTAAGGGATCCCCTCCGAAAAACCATGCAGTTCGGAGGGAAGAACAGCACCCGCCGCGATGAAGCGACGGGCAGTCGTTGATTAGATCCTAACGAGTAATTGTCATGGGCAATTATTAAATAGATCGAGATACACGAATAACTAAGAGTTATACGCGCGCCTGAGATAAGTCGATGCGTAGACTACCTGTACGACAGTGTATACTAGAGATACCGCTCTCTCACTTTAACCGATAATAAACGCGAGTGATATAGCGTTCGCTGGGAGCAGTGAACCATCATATTGTTGAATTTAATTAAAATATCATTTATTATCATAAAATAAAGGGAATAATCAAAAGTTAAAAGCCATTAAATTCAAAGGAGTAGCCGTCCGACGTATCTCCGGCCTTTCCTGAACGATCCCAAAAAAATCCCCGTGCTCCTTTGCGGAGGCACAACAGTTTGGTTATTATATTACCAGTTGCATCAATAGCAATTGAAGAATACCCTCATGCAGCATATTCTCTATACATTGCAATCTGGTGATTAGACCAATAATGAACATAAAAATTCAGTCCTATATTATGTATTATGTTCTTATATACAGTCTCTTGTGCTATTAACAATGATTGAAGGAGATCTTTATCGAAACACAAATTTTGACTATATTCTTGCATTACACTTCTTAATGTTTTTGCTAAATACAAATGCGATGGTTCTGGATCATTAATTGTTATTAATTCTTCAGCCTGTTCAGCTCTATATACTTCAGCAGTTAAATGTCTATCCCAAAATATTTTACCAATTTGTGTTCATTCAGTATTTCTTAAGATTCTTTTTCCACATATGCCTGTTCCTTTCGTATGTTCACATATCATGACATTATCATATTCAAAATTTAAATTATAAATAACCCCATTAATAACTGAACCACAATTACATTTTCTATTTATTGTAATTGTGTTATTATAAACTTTATTTTGTTTAAAATAATATGCACACTTAATTTTATGTACGTTCCACAGTTTCTCAGTTATAACTTGTTGCCATATACCCGGTTGCAATATTTTATATTTTCTGAATCGTATTTGGGGCCGATATTTTTCTGTGCGAACATATTGCTTCGTAACAATCAAATTTTCTAATTCTTGTTTTTTAAAAATGACTTTAATAATATGATTTGCATCATCGCTCGTATTTAACGTAGAAGATGTGATATTCAAACTTGTATCTAAATTTGTGTTGCATGAATCATTTTCATTTGAAATATTTCTAATACTGTTTGTATTAATTGTACTCCTATTTGTATTAATTAGTTTGTCTTTTAATTCAAAACAATTCTTTACGACTAATGCATATAATCCGTTTTCTGAAATATCACAGTTTAGTTCACGAGATATATTCGTCCATATTTTGCTTCGTTTTGAAATTATTTTATTTTCAGTATTTATTAAATTATCTTTATATTGTAAAATTGTTGACACAATTAACTTTTCGTCATACAGACGAGGTCTACCACGTTTTGATGCCATTGCAAAATTATTTACTTACAAACCGTATAAACCGCGCGTAAAATTGTATAACTTACAGTACATGCGAGTTTCCTGCTAAACCACTAACTAATTAGAGTTTCAGAATTGAAAGTAAATAACAAATGTACTTAAGAGCTTCTTAGTCTTACGACGAGCGATCAAACTGAACTGGGCTCTGTGCGAGCCTCGCTTATATTTCTGAAACGATCAAAAAGATCGTCCGCGACTATAACTCTTGTTTCGGCGGCCGCGGTGCGACTTAGATATCTGATATCTGAAACAAGAGTTATAGCTGCGGACGATCTTTTTGATCGTTTCAAAAAGCGAGGCTCGCACAGAGCCCAGTTCAGTTTGATCGCTCGTCGTAAGAATAAGAAGCTCGTAAGAGGATGCTAAACTGATCTTTTTTACCGACAATGTTACCGACAATGCCAAATTACTTAGGTGAAATTAATGTATTGATTGTACAGAAAAAAAATGCTTCTCTAGGATTAAAGTATATATAGAAACAAAGTTGAGAGATCAAATTTCAATGAAAAACAAAAAAAAATTTTTTTGTTAGTGCCATGTCGTAATTATATTTGCTGAATATAAAAGATTGCAGTTGTACGGATAAAATAATATTTCTTCCAATATAAAAATACATGAAGGAATGTAATAAAACTTGTAGAAATAAGTTTTGAAGCTTAAAAAAAAGATATCGATTTCACCTGCAAACATTGCATTTCGAGCATTTCTGTGCGTCGAAATCAACGTACAGAGCAATAATTAGTTGCTCGCCTCGCGTATAGAGAGAGCTGTAATCGGTTTCTATGACAAGGAGAGCAATAGTATTATCCTTGTCTGTCTCATGCGTGTAAGAGTAATATACCGTCTTTTTTTCTCTTATTGTCGTACGGTTATGCTATCTTTCTCTCGCTTGCTTATTATATATCGCCGTTACTTTTTCACAAGCTTATTTGTATTTGCGATCACTTTTTCATGCAAAAAAAATCACAAAAATGTTATAAATGTTTAGTTGAGCGTGAAAATGCAACAGAGCGATATACTATAAGAAGCAAAAAAGAGACAAAGTGAGCGACTAATTATATGAGAAAAGAAATAACATATATTATCTTTGTTTGATTCATACGTGGAGAGTAAGGCTTTTGCACGTAAAAAAATTTTAATCGTAATCGTAAAACTGTAAATAAATCGATCAATTACAGCGCGTAGTAAGACGAGTGAAATCATTACTAAGCACTGTGATTAGTCAATTTGTTTACAGTTGTTTATGATTATAACTAAAACTTTTTTACGTGCAAAGGCTAAAGGTGCTAGCAATGAAAAATAACAGGAATAGGAACAGAAAATAATGTAGGAAAAAAGGGAGAGAAATATCTTCTAAAGATATCTTCTAGAGATATTTCTCTCTCTTTCTTTCCAATGTTATTCCTTGTTCCTATTTCTTAAATTTTTCATTGTACTAGAGCTCTAATATACATGCCCACACTAATATTGCAGTCTCTCATATTTTCTCTCTCTCTCTCTCTCTCTCTCTCTCTCTCTCTCTCTCTCTCTCTCTCTCTCTCTCTCTCTCTCTCTCTCTCTCTCTCTCTCTCTCTCTCTCTCTCTTCCCCCTTTCTCTCTCTCTCTCTCTCTCTCTCTCTCCCCCCTTTCTCTCTCTCCCTCTCTCTCTCTTTCTCTCTCTCTCTCCTCCAAAAAAAAATATAAAATTTTGATTTAGATTTTTCATTTTAATTTATTTTATTATTTAGTGGATGCATAGATTACGAAAAAAGAATACATGTAAACATATAATATATGTATATATTATAAATATACAGGGTGATTCAAAACAACCTGATGTCCTTAAAATGACATATTCTTGAGTGAATTCTAAAACAATTTTTCCTTTACCAAAATTTGATTTGAAGCGTATTTTTTTAGTTATAAACAAAAATAGTTAGCAAACCACGCGTCGAGTATAGAAGGCAGGCAGGAGCGGCGCGACGCGCCGCGAGCACGGGCGCAGCTGACCGTCCGACGGGTGATTACCACCATATAAGTCGCTAACTATTTTATCTTATAACATAAAATTATGCTTTAAATAAAATTTTGGTAAAGAAGAAAATGTTTTAGAATTATGTCCGGAATACGTATTCTTTAAAATAACGTTACTTTCGATCACGATTTATCGTATTCCACCGTGCAAAGGATTCTTGCAGAAGAGAAATTGCACACATTCCACTACATCTGTGTGCAACACTTGCGACCAGAAGATTATCCTCGGCGAAAATATTTCTGCGAAAATTTATTAAGAAAGATGGAGCAGGATCCAAGATTTCTTTCTCGTGTGATATTTAATGATGAATCACTATTCACACGAGAAGAGATTTTTAATTCACACAACATTCATTATTAGAATGATGAGAATCCTCGACTTACCCGCCTTAGAAGTTTCCAGACTCGTTGGAAGAAGAACGTCTGGGCAGGAATTATAGGAAGACAAATAATGGGTCCAGTTTATCTTCCAGATAATTTAAATGATACAAATTATTTAGAATTTCTGGAGAATACATTGCCAGAATTTTTGGAAGATATCCCTCTGGCCGGAATAATATTCTTTTTCAACAAGATGGTGCCGGGCCACACAACGCCAGAGTTGTATCACGATACTTAAATCGGCAGTTCACTCGACGCTAGATGGGCCGATATGGTCCAATACGTTTGTTTGCAAGATCTCCGGATCTTAACCCATTAGATTTTTTTTATGGAGTTATTGTAAGGAGATTGTTTATAGAAAACTGCCTGAAACCATTGAGGATCTGGACTTCAAACTTCATGAAGCAATTTGATCTATTGTAGAAAACATGTTAGAAAATATGCAAATTAATATGTCAAGACGTTTAAAAGCTTGCGTTGCGATGGACGGAGGCCATTTTGAACATCTTTTGTGAAGAAAAATAAAATTAAATCCGTCCTTTTCAGGGCGAACAAATCCGCCCTTTTTAGGACGACTAAACACTTTTTCGTTGAGAACATTTTCGCAAAACAAAGAGAGAGAGAGAGAGAGAGATAGAGAGAGAGAGAGCAATTTTGTAAACCTCGCGTAAAAAAAGCCGTATTTAATTTTTGTTCAAATATTTATAATAACGAATTGAAAATAAAACAGAACAATGTATTTAGTATACATATTATTATATGCCAAATAAAAAATATGATATATTTTAAAAAATTAGACTCTTTTCATGCAATTAATATTATCGACGCTCATATCAGTGCTATTTCATGAGTGCGCAGTAGAATTAGGTACGAAACAGTCAGAAAGTAAATAGTAACAAATTATAACCAAACTCAAACAATTCTTTATAAATAATAATAGTGAATTGGTGATATTTTGCTGTGTGATTTTGTGCGGAAATTGTGAGTGATAGTGTTGTAGTGATATTTTCAATAATATTTATTACGAAATTGTAAAAGGTGAAGTGAGAAATTTTCAAGCTGCTCTTGATAAAATAAACCCCCGTAAAGGAATACAAATACTCGTCGATTCTCTTAAAGGTAATAATAATTTAATAAAATTTTAATTACTACTTTAGTCTTCGTTTATCCGTTTCTAATTTATTTGCCATTTTTGTAAAAATCGCGTTTTCGAAATTTCACTCTCGAGACTTTTTTAAATTCACAACGATCTTTATAAGAATAATTATTATACAGATTATAATTTTAATGCTCATTGAAAAATCTCTCTTGACCAAACTCCATAACGAGACTCTCTTTTTTTAAGTAACCGTTTTCGTGCGACTCTCCTTCCATTGTCGTCACCGACTTCAGACTAATCGATATATTGATTTTCCGGCTCAGCTGATAGAGTCAATCAATATTTTTTCAAAGACGGACGATACAGACACCACGGACACAACACTCGATTGACACAATACAGTTTAAGCGATAACGAATTTACTGTTTATTCACTCACTACCGATTCACCGATACACACATCGCGTGTAGCAATCAGCTGATTGTAGCGTCTGACGGCCGGCGATCCGGAATAACTTTTGGTCATTAAAGTAACGTTATTTTAAAGAACACGTATTCCGGACATAATCCTAAGACATTTTCTTCTTTACCAAAATTTTATTTAAAGCATAATTTTATGTTATAAGATAAAATAATTAGCGACTTATATGGTGGTAATCACCCGTCAGACGGTCAGCTGCGCCCGTGCTCGCGGCGCGTCGCGCCGCTCCTGCCTGTCTTCTATACTCGACGCGTGGTTTGCTAACTATTTTTGCTTATAACTCAAAAAATACGCTTCAAATCAAATTTTGGTAAAGGAAAAATTGTTTTACAATTCGCTTAAGAATATGTCATTTTAAAGATATCAGGTTGTTTTGAATCACCCTGTATATATATATATATATATATATATATATATATATATATATATATATATATATATATATATATTGTATATATTAATGTTTCGCTTTTCCCGACGCCACGGAATTGCTCTCGTGGTCAGGGTTCGGGAAAGGGACAGGCACGGCGGGTGATAGACTTCCTTCTTGTGTCGTTCTTAGACGAGTTTATTGTATTTGTACAATAAAAGTTCGATATACTATGCTCGGATACGCTGTTTACATTCGAGAGGGGATGTGTATATACAAGGAGCGATATGTACAAGCTGGCCCTGTGTAGGGCCATCGGTGTCGTCCTGGTGACGCTGGCTGGTCGGTTTCGTCCTGGTGGTTTACGCCTTGGCAGTAGCGTCCAGATGGCGGACGCTCGGCAGCTCGGTCGGTGGCGTCCTGGCGGCGGACGGCTTGGCGATTCGGTCGATGGCGTCCTGGTGGCGGACCGCTTGGTGGAAGCGTACGAAAGGCGGGTGCTTGGTTGTGCGGTCGGTGGCGTCCTGGTGGCGGACGGTTCTCTCTCTCTCCTCGCCCAAAGACGGGCGGATTGGTTGGTGTCGTCCGGAAACGGACGGATGTCAACGTTATTTGCCCGGAGACGGGCGGTTTACTTGTAGGGGTCTGGAGACGGACGGTTTTCGGCTCGTGTAAGGGGCCGGAGGCTGGGGACACCTGGTCGAATCAACGAGAACTCCCGTTGTTCGGAGGATAGTTGGCACAGGGCTGGAGGCCGAGGACGTCCGGTCGAATCAACGAAGACTCCCGTTATCCGGAGGATGGTTGGCACGGGGCCAAAGGCCGGGGACGCTCGGTCGAATCAACGAGAACTCCCGTTGTCCGAAGGATGGTTGGTAATGAGCCGGAGGCCGGGGACGTCCGGGCGGATCAATGAGAACTCCCGTTATCCGGAAAATGGTTGGTAAGGAACCGGAGGTCGGGGACGCCCGGTCGGATCAACGAGAACGCCCGTTGTCCGGAGGATCGTATCGGAAAAGTCGCTTGTGTCTGGAGCTTCAGGGGAACTCCCTCAAGGTAGGATCGGGATAGGACTAGATGCCGGCTCTCCAGCCGAGCCGGCTTATATACCCGGCGGCCGACCTCCCACTCTCGGTTGCGAGTAGAGTAGGGAGGCGGTCGAGTGGGGAGACCGGGAGCTCCAGCGCCGCAACGTTTGATGGTGCCGAAAGGCGCCGATTGTTTTACAGGAGCTGGTGTTCGGCCTCTGCTGATTTTGTCACAATATATATATATATATATATATATATAATTTTTAATTTATTAAAACTTCCAATTTTCTTAAATTTTTTATTTTTCTCATTTTAAAAATGATTTAATTACTGCTTCATCATTATTTGAATACATTCTACTTTATGTTTATAACTTTTGATAGAGGCATTTTTCAAACAAGTGTCCAACATTATTTTGTTTTTTCCGTAAGATCCAAATGTGTAACGTTTTTTGAGAAAAATATTTTTAGAATTATTTGCTTGTCACACTTTACGAAAGCCATCCTGTACAACATTTATATAGGGTGTCCCATTTTAATTCATCCAGTTGAATATCTCGAAAACCAAGCCTGGGAAAGAAAAATGTTTCAGGCAAAAGTTGTATGGTTTCGAGGGGACCATAAGATGATACTATTGATCTGACCTTGAAGAGTCATTTGAAGGTCACGTAAAGATCAACTCAATTTTTTTAAATGGCACCCCCTATTTTTTGTTACATATCCTTGTAGCTGACTTCGAGAGCTTTCCAAAACACTATGATAAAATGTTTTTTCATTAAACATTTTTCGAGTTATAAGGCTTCAAAGTTGCAATATTTTGACATAAAATACAAAATATCTCGTAAAATATTCATTTCTCGATTATCTTACCCTAATACTTTTATGCACAGAATAATGAGACGAATCAATTGGTGTAAAGAAAACCCATATTTATCTATAAGAAAAAATCTGAATTTGCAATTAGCAGTTACACATTTTTACTTTAATATAATTATGTGTTTTAATTACGCCAATTGATTTGTCTCGTTACTCTATGCATAAAAGTATTAGGGTAAGATAATCGAAAAATGAATATTTTACGAGATATTTTGTATTTTATGTCAAAATATTGCAACTTTGAAGCCTTATAACTCAAAAAGCGTTTAATGAAAAAACATATAATCATAGTGTTTTGGAAAGCTCTCGAGATAAGCTACAAGAATATGCAAAAATATATAAGGTGTTCCATTTAAGAAATTCAAAATGACGTTCACGTGACCTTCATGTGACTCTTCAAGTTCAAACTGATGGCACCATCTTATGCCTCCTTAGAAACCATACAACTTTTGTCTGAAACATTTTTTCGACTTTTTCATATTTCAGGAGATATTTCACTGGAGGAATTAAAATGGGACACCCTGTATATGTATATAATTTTATATGTCACAATTATATATCTTATTACTTATTTATATACCTCGAAAAAATGTTCTGAAACAAAGTTATCTTTTTCATTTTTATATTTTTAACTAAAAATTGACTATGTGTATTTTGTAGTTAGTATTTTGCAGTGTAATCTATCTCAGTGAGCCGGCTATTTTAAAAATATTTGACATCAGATGCAGTTTGCATGTGCGCTCTGATTAGAAAATAAGTAACCCCAGAAACGATTTATTCGTAAGATGGTTGTTTCACTCCAGACCCGGTTTGCATGTGCGCTCTGATTAGAAAATAAGTAACCCCAGAAACGATTTATTCGTAAGCTGGTTGTTTCACACCAGACGCGGTTTGCATGTCCGCTCTGATTAATATTTTTTAAATATATACATTATATTTATTATGCAATAGTTAATTTTTAGCAATAGTTAATTTAAAAAAAAAATTATACGTTTAAAGATTTTTTAAAATATATAAATAACTAATAAAATATATATTTGTAACACATCTTATTTTTGGTGCAATGTTTTACAAAATACTAATTTTTCTTTTTCTTTTGCAGGCGGCGGTTATTAAAATAGGCTGCAGAAATAAAAAATGACTCAGATGTTAATTATGAATCTATCGATTTTGAAAAGTCGGTTAATTTATTTTCCGATACGATGGATTCAAAATTGCAATGTTACGAGTCAAATACAGGTATGTGTAATTTGCATGAACAAAATATCAGACTTTTCGAAGATAACGAAGAGTTAATTGACTCAAGAAGCGTTGAGGATATTAGCGATGAATCCGTCGATTTAAAAAAATCGGAAGAATCATTTCCCGATACGACGGATTCGAATATCCAATAAATGCATTTTCAGGAGTCAAATATTGACATGTATAATATAGAAAATGTTCAACTTTGCGAAAATGACAACAATTTTGTTATCAAAAATGGCCGTCTGGATACGAATTATATCCAAGAAAGTACACTTGCAGGCCGTCGCTTAGTTGACGTAGGTACTCAAACTGATGAATCCAGAATTCGAGAATCACTGCCTGCTGCGGAATCATTGCCTAATATAACGGATACAAAAAAAGATTCTCGAATTGAATGCCAAATAAATAAAGAAAAAAATAACAGCACGTGCGATGAAAATGTTGATTCGGAACATTCAGACGATAGCGTGCCCTATTTTGTTATTAAAAAAACTCTGGTTGTAAATTGTATTAAGAATAATTTATTTGAAGGCCGTCGCATTTTCGACTTTTCTTTTATATGGACTGAACTGCACAGAATCTTTGACAACCATACACTACAGTGCCCGTTTTACGATTTGTATCTCGTAAACTTTTTAAAATGTGGGTTAAAGACCAAGTTGTTTTTCAAGTGCAATAAAGAAGCCAGCATCTGGTCAGAACTCACAGGGCCGGAAATAATGAACATTAATACGGCTGTGTAAGAGGAACTATTACAGTGGTTATGCCCAACTTGCAGCCATGAATGTTCCTAGCATGTCCGAGCCAATGTACATCAAAAGTAGAGACATGTTAGTCAACGAATTTGTAAACACATCCATAGAAAATATGAAAACGGCTGGTGAAAATGAAAAAAAACTCGCTCTTGATAACAACGAAGTTATAAACGGTATTCCGTACATAACAGTTGTAACGGATGGTAGTTGGATGAAAAGATCGTACGGCATCACCTACGATTCTCTTGCCGGTATTGGAGCCATAATTGGTTACCGCACGAGAAAGCTTCTCGGCGTTAAAAATAAATATTGCATAATATGCGATATGACAGAGCAAAGAAGTGTCGAGCCAAGAGCTCACAAATGCTATAAAAATTTTGATCGCAACGTAAGCTCCACAAAAATGGAGAGCGATACCATCGCAGAAGGTTTTAATTGTAGCCTCGAAATGTATAGCCTGATTTTTAGAACGCTTGTTGACGCTACTGACGGAGCCAGTAGCGTATACCAGAATATTAAAAATAATAATCCATACGGAGAAAATATGGTAACAGTAAACAAAATAGAATGCACGAATCTGCTGCGTAATTTATGTAAAAAATTGAAAACTGTAGCAGAGAAAACTCGGCCAAAAACATTAAGATAGCCTGGCTTTGTACAGGCGCGAAATGTTGTAAAAAACAACATTTTAGAAATACAGAAGGAAATAATTGAGGCAACCGCTCTACGAAGACAAGAACGGCAACCTCAACATCGTTAGGCTATGGAACTACAAAAAGATATTTTAAACATTCCTAGGCATGTTTTTGGCGATCACAAGCAATGCAAAGAACATGGCAAAGAGATTTGTGATGAAGGAAAAGAAAATTATGTAGATTCCTTAAAGTCACATGGCCTTTATTTAGAAATAGAAAAAGCTGTCGAGTATATAAGTGATTATTCTGACAGCTTATTGTTAAATTATACGAATAATATTGCAGAGTCATTCAATTCGTCGGTCTGCGCACTAATTGGCGCTAAACGTATTCTTATTTGTAAAAAGGCGGCTACAATGCTAAAGTTGCGGGGGCAGTTTTGCAATTTAATGCGCAACAAGTACTTACAGAAGTACATAAAAGCATGAATAAGATTGTTCCGCCTATTGTCGATAATTTGGAGAAGCGACGAAGAGAAAAACTAGAAAAAATAAAGAATATCGACAAATAAAAGAAAGGTCAAAAAAATTCAAACAAGAATCAGGAACAGATTGTTATTATGGTCCACAATCGCAAAAACCGGATCTACCATCCGATATATTCGAGCAGCTTCGACAAAACCATTTAGAAAAGTTGTCCGAAAATGTGATAAATTGGCATAAAATTGTGACAAAGTCACCAGGGGCCAAACACCCGCCCCTGAAACAATCGGCGCCCCCAGACGTTGCGACGTTGGAGCGCTCGGTCTCCCCACTCAGCCGCCTCTCTACTTAATTCGCAACCGAGAGTGGGAGACCGGCTGCCGGGTATATAAACCGGCTCGGCCGGAGAGTCGGCATTTAGTCCTGTCCTGATCCCGCCTCGAGAGAGTTCTCCGAGGATCCAGACACGAGCGACTACTCCTGAGCGACCACTCCGGCTCCTTCACCGCGATCCTCCGGACGACGGGTGTACTCGTTGACTCGACCGGGCGTTCCCGGCCTCCGCAAAAACTAACCGTCCGTTTCCGGACGCCAGCAAATCAACCGCCCGTTTCCGAGCGTAAAACGTTAACATCCGTCCGTCTCCGGACGCCAGCAAAACACTTGCCCGTCACCGGTCGAGCCCGAAGGCCGAGCCGCCGCCAAGGACTGTCCGCGGCAACAGGATCCGTCGAGCCCTCGCACGACACACGAGGTGCACCGAACCTCCGTCAGACAACCGGATTCACCGCTCCACCGCCCGACACCCGGACGCGTCGAAACCATCGCTCTTCCAGACGCACCCTACACGCCACAGACCGAGTAGAGGCCTCTTTGTACAAAATACATATCGCCCTCCACTGTAAATACATTCCCCATCGTATTACAAGAATAAACGAATCTAACCGCAACATCGCAGGAGAGTCACTATTTTCCTCCCTCCCGTGCCCAGCCTTGTCCCGAACCCTGGTCGATCGAGCGACATCCGCGGCGACGGGAAAGGCGTTACAAAATTGAACGCAATACTACAGACCAAAATAAATCAGAAATCTGGTTACAATTGAGACGCAAAATGTTAACGGCATCCAACTTTAGAACCGTATGTCGTATGAGACCGACAACGTCTTGCGCGTTGGCAGTGAAAAATATTTTATATCCTCCTGTTATCGATACCGCGGCTATGAAATATAGTTGCGAGGAAAAAAATTGCAAAAAAAATTGGACAAAAAAAAAGAAAAAGGAGATTAAACCTTGCGGATTATTCATTGATATTGAAAATCCATACTTAGGTGCTTCTCCAGATGGACTTATAGATAAAGACGGTCTGGTAGAAATAAAATGTCCGCACTCAGCTGAGAGTTTAACAGCGGAAGAGGCTATAAAGACGATTCAACTAAAGACCATCTTTGATAAAAAAATCCAGAAAAAATGAATAAAAACCATAAATTTTTCTATCAAGTTCAAGGCCATAAATATTACGCGGCGAGATTATTGCATTTTTACTGTGTGGACGCCAAAAAGCTTCAAAATAATACGTGTTAGTAGGGATAATGAATTTTGGAACAATAAAATGCTGCCCTTTTTAACACGTTTCTATAATGAATGCATGCTTCCAGACATCTTGGATATAATAGACATATGCCTATTAGAAATCCAAATTATATAACAGAAGCTCAAAAAAGAGTCAAAAAATTAAATAGTCGTCGACAATGTAATATAGAAGACACAAATATTATCGAAGAAACTCAATGTTGCAAATCTAATATTTTACCAAAGGAAGCAACTGTCACTGTTGTTACTGCTATAAGTGCGGAACAAGATAACGATTGCATCATTGTTAGTTACTCACAAAATGAAGAGCTAACTTAAAACGATATAGCACTAGAAAAAGATTTTCTCGATAACGCTCTATATCTTTTATTGCAATAGAGAAAAATGTATTACCTGTAAATAGTCTAGTAAACAACGATTCATTGGATCAATTCTTACGCGTTGTGAAAAATAAATCTCTTATTGAAACACAAAGTGTGTTGTATTTGGAATATTCTCATTTAATTGAAGTAAGTCATAGCGACAAAAGCTTACAAATTATTGGAGGAAATTGCAGTAATCATTGGCGATGTATATTTTTGGACGGCACCAAGCTTCGAGTGTACGACAGTCTACCCAATTGTACATACGATAAATTGGTGCCTAAAGAAAAAAATTACATTCATCGTCGTTATCCACAAATAAGTGCAAATGATATTAGATTTGAAAAGGTTAAAAAACAACCTGATAACACAAGTTGTGAATTTATGCTGCAGCTTTTGCTACAACTATAGCTTTAGGAGAAAATCCTTGTAATGTGACATATTCCAATTGCGTGGAATACATGAGGCAACATTTTCTTAACATTATCATACAAAATGACCTGTCGCCTTTTCCACAAAATAAAAAAAAATGAATATCTTTAGAAAAAGACGCCTCAAATATATATATACTATATAATACTTATTTTATACATATATATATATATATATATATATATATATATATCTAATGATATATACATATTAAAAAAGTTGCATATATTTGTATGTATCGAAATTATATTGATTTTGCAAAAGATAAATAAATGCAAATATTGCAATAAATATCCGTTAGACATGGGCGTTCGCAGGAGGCAATAAAGGCACTTGCCTCTTCCCCCCCCCCGGAAAATGAAACAGACAAATCTTTCTCGATTTACATATACCTTGTCGTGGTGGAAAAGCTTTATACTAAAAGGTGTATAAATATATGAAAGCAACATTTAATTAAATCTAAAAGTACATTTTATGTAATGTTCTTTAGTGTCTGAAAGACATTCTACAGACACTTCTACTTTTTCATTATATATATATATATTTATATATAATGAAAAAGTAGAAGTGTCTGTAGAATGTTGTGTCTCTCAGCTGAGCCGGAAAATCAATATATCGATCGGTCTGAAGTCGTCGACGACAATGTCGATGACAATCGAAGGAGCGTCGCCGTCGCGGAGACGGTTATTTCTCTCTCTCTTTCTCTCACTCACTCTGTCTCTTTCTTTTACGCATACACTCAGACATACACACATCGCGTGTAGCAATCAGCTGATTGCAGCGTCCAACGTTATTTTAAGGACTTATTCCTGACGTAATTATAAGACATTTTCTTCTTTACCAAAATTTTATTTAAAGCATAATTTTATGTTATAAGATAAAATAGTTAGCAACTTATGCGGCGGTAATCACTCGTCGGACGGTCAGCTGCGCCCGCTCCTGCCTGCCTTTTGTACTCGACGTGTGATTTGCTAACTATTTTTGTTTATAACTCAAAAACTACGCTTCAAATAAAATTTTGGTAAAGGAAAAATTGTCTTAAAATTGTGTCAGGAATACGTCATTTTACGGACGAAAGGTTGTTCTAGGACACCCTGTATATATGTGTCAATGTAAACAATATAAATTGTGTCCAAATTACGTAAAAAAGTCAGACACATTTATATTTTCCTATCATCGACGTTTATATACGCTTACAGACGCGTATGAGATGATACATTGGAAAAATATATGTGATATTGTCTGATTTCAACATATTGGGTATGAGAAAGAGAAAAGCGCTAACAGCGTCATTCTATCTTTGTCACTAATTAAACGAGATAGAATGACACTGTTAGCGCAAAAAGCATCTCCCCGTACGCACCCGTGAACACAATGAGAAATTGTTTTTTACGACATCTATCGCAATTATGCATGTCGGTAAATGGCGGAATTAAAATTGTTGGTAATTTATCGACAATTTTAATTCCGCTGAAATGATGGCGCTATCCCGTCGGAGTTCGTCCGTGCGTTTAGGATCCCCTTAAGAGGATACCGTACCGTACTACCTTACCGATCAAAACGATTGTTTAGTTTTTAAACGAAATTATTAAATTGGTTGCATAAAATGAAAAATGTTTCTCCATGATTAAAGTACATATAATGTACTTTATATGTACTATACGTAACGAACGGTAACGAATCGGGTTGTGTTCAATTTTCAGTTAAAAACGAGCAAAAAAAAATTACAGTTTTAAATTATCGACTGCTAGCGTCAAGTCATACATATATTTGTTTAATATAAAAGTTTTGCAATTTGCACGTACAAAATAAGATAGATTCCCGCTTGGAAATGCATGAAAAAATATATGTAAACTTTTAGAAATGATTTTAAGGTCTAGTAAAAATAATTTCGTTTTAAAACACTTTCGTGCATATTATCATATGAAAATTGAGAATAAATGGATAGAAAAGAGCAGTAGATTAGTGCACCAGCAGATTGACTGGTGTCGCGATAGTCAGAGCTATAATCTTTTTCTGTGACAAGGAAGGACAATAGTACTATCCTTGTCTGTTTCATGCGTAGAGTAATATACATGCACGCCGGTGATACCGAACCGGCCCGTATGACACACACACACACACAAGCGCGAGCCGTTTACATGTGAGCTTGGCACGTGTGCGGCGCCACATATACACGACTCGCGCTTGTGTGTGCGTCATACGGAGAGTGAGCCATGCATCTGATTTGGCATTACTGATGCACGCTCTAATATCGTTTAGTGTAGTTTTGTGTAGTGAAGTTATTTGTGTAGTGTTAGTTATTTATGGGTCAACAGCACGATTGGAAATATTTGTCTCTCTGTCAACGTAGAGTTTCCTTCAAGGAAGGCTGGATGAAAAGGTTAATATTTTCATTTATATAAAAGGAATTGTTTTAATGTTGTTATATCATATGTTATTTATTATATTATATTGTTATCCAAATATGTTATGACATATCGTTTTCGAATGAAAGATTTCATTACTCAAAGAGCGATCTTATTTTCCAATAAATTTATATTTTTTATCAAATATGAATTTTGATTCATAAGTTATATATAAATAATATATACATATATACATATATAATATATATATAAAATATAATAATATATAATATTATTTAAATAATATAATATATATAGAGAAAGTTACAATGACTCATTTGACACTTTCACTTTTATAAAGCACATACTTTATTCTCTAATAATCAAATTATCAAAATAATAAAATAATGTTATAATGTTCTTGAAATTGTCCATTGATCTAAAAATCCAAATATTTCTATTAACACAAGACGGATTTTTAACGTCATTAATCACACTTTTTGAGTGATGACTTGTATCTTTTGAAAACGATAATATTTCGTAATTTGACTTCCATAAAGTCCATTAAAACATTAGTATTATGAAAATTGTTTTACATTTTTTTTCAAATTATATCTTTAAAACAATTTCTAAATAAAATATATAAGTAGTATATATAAAGTCTATTATTAAAATGTGGTTTGCATGTGCGCATTAGTTAAAAAATAATCCCAGAGGCAATTTAGTCGTAATCTGGTTGCAATATTTTATGCCAGATGCGGTTTGCAAAGCGCATTGGTTAAAAAATAATCCCAGAGGCGATTTATTCGTGAGCTGGTTGCATTTTATGCCAGATGCGGTTTGCATGTGCGCACTGGTTAAAAAATTATCATAGAGACGATTTATTCGTGAGCTGGTTGCATTTTATGCCAGATGCGGTTTGCATGTGCGCACTGGTTAAAAAATTATCCCAGAGGCGATTTATTAATAGCGTGGTTGTAATATTTCTTACTAAATGCGGTTTACATGTGCGCATTAGTTAAAAAATAATCCCAGAAGCGATTTATTCGTGAGCTGGTTGCATTTTATGCCAGATGCGGTTTACATGTGACATTTTGCGCTGCAATTGTAAAGAACATTTTGTTCCCTCCCTCTATCGATACCGCGGCTATGAAATTAGTTGCGAGAGGAAAAAAATTGCAAAAAAAATTGGACAAAAGAAAGAAAAAGGAGATTAAAACTTGCGGATTATTCATTGATGTTAAAAATCCATGCTTGGGTGCTTCTCCTGATGGGCTCATAGATAAAGATGGCCTGGTAGAAATAAAATCTCCTCTATGAGCTGAATATTTAACAGTGGAAGAGGCTATAAAAACGCTGCATTAATTAAAAAGCGTTTTGGTAAGAAAAATCTAGATAAGATGAGTCCAAAACATTGGTTTTTCTATCAAGTTCAAGGCCAGTTAAGTGTAACGCAGCAAGAATATTGTATTTTCACTGTGTGAACGCCAAGGAGCTTAAAAATAATACGTGTTAATAGGGACAATGTATTTTGGAATACTCAAATGCTGCCCTTTTTAACACGTTTCTATTATGATTGCATGCTGCCCGAAATCTTGGATAATCGACATAATAGACACATGCCTATTAGAAATCCTAAATATATAATAGAAGCTCAAGAAGCAGCCCAAAATTTACTGGTCAAAAAAATCGTCGACAATATAATATAGACGAAAATATTATCGAAGAAAGTCAATGTTGCGAATCCAATATTTTACCAATGGAAGCAACTAATACTACTGTTACTGTTCTGACAAATGCGGAACAAGATGATGATTGCATCATTGTTAGTTATTCACAAAATAAAGAAGAACTAACTGAAGATGATATAGCGAGACATAAAGAATTTTTCGATAAACAGGTTATTCCTTTTATAGCCCAGTAAAATTGCTCGATATTTCACGATTTGGAAAAAATAATTGAACAAATGCTGTAATTTTGTGGAGAGGTCTGTTTTAGAGTGCTTTTTGACATATCAAAAGTTCCCATGCGTGGAAGCTACGGAAAACTCATAGTGGTGACAAAAAGGTCCAATAAACCGGTTTTTCGTAAATAATTCGAAAAGTATCAAGTTGACAAAAATGAAGATATAGACAAGAAAAGAAAAATGCAATTTTGGCATAATTTATCCGAAATACAGCATTTTTCCAATGCTGTTTTTTTTAGTAAAACACATCTTGTGATGGACTTACGCAGCTGGACCATTGTCATATGTATATGAACTAATAAAAATAGGTTGAAACTAATTTTTAAAAAATTATTACCCATACGTTTTTGCACTATAACTGTAATTTTTAATAAAAATGTATATTGGCCTTTATTTTTAAACACCTATAACTCATAAACGATTTATCGTAGAAGGGTCGGCAACGGCTCATTTTAAAGATAATTTAATTCTTTAATTAATGTATATGTTATTATAGCCTACAGTCAACCGGAAGTGAGCTATTTTGCAAAATACCTTTCAAAATTCAAATTTTGCAACTTTCTTGCGTTTATCTCATACACTCATTACCAAAATGAATTTAAATATACATGTGAAGTTTCAAAATTTTATTCTCTATTACTTTTATAATACATGCTATATGCATACGATCAGTACTTTTTGAGTTATAATCGACTTTTTCACACGAAAATTGTAGTTTTAGCCACTAACAGCGCACTCAAAAAATTTTTAAATATTCGTATCTCCGCAAATATCGATTGCACAGGAATAAAAAGAAACGCAATTTATTTGCAATTTAGTGCTCTACAACTTTTATTTAAACGATTTTGCGATCCAAATGGCCATTTTCGAAATATTAACGAAAAATGCACGACGCGCGAGCGCGTTTTCGTCGCGTTGCAAAATGACCCATATTTTTAAAAATTCTATCTCGGCTTCTATTGGTCGTACGGAGTTCTATAAAAAACCAAATTGTGCGGGATTTTATGAGCTACAATTTTGATATTCATGTTTTTGCTCGTAAACTTGATACTTTTCGAGTTATTTACGAAAAACTGGTTTTTTGGATCTTTTTGTCACCACTGTGAGTTTTCCGTAGCTTCCACGCATAGGGACTTTTGATATGTCAAAAAGCACCCCAAAACACACCTCTTCACGAAATTGCAGCATTTGTTCAATTATTTCTTCAAAAAAATTCCATTTTACTGGGCTATTAATTTAGTAAGGGACAATGTATTACCTGTAGGTTGCAAACTAAACGACGAATTATTGGACCGATTTTTACGCGTCATAAGAAATAAATCTCATTTTGAAACACAAAGTGTGCTATATTTAGAATATCCTCATTTAATTGAAGCTAGTCATAGCGACAAAGCTTACAAATTATTGGAGGAAATTGTAGTGATCACTGGCGTATATTTTTGTATATTTTTTGATGGCATCAAGCTTCGAGTGTACGACAGTTTACCCGGTTGTACATACGATAAATTTGCGTCTAAAGAAAAAAATTACATTCATCGTCGTTATCCACAAATAAGTGCAAATGATATAATATTTGCAAAGGTTCAAGTATAACCTGATGGCACATGTGTGGAATTTATGCTGCTTTCGCCACAGCTGTAGCATTAGAAGGAAATCCTTGTAACGAGAAATATTCCAATCGTATGGAATACATGAGGCAATATTTTCTTAATATTATAGCAGAAAATGAACTGTCGCCTTTTCCTAAATGGTAATCCAATGAATCATTGGAAAAAGACGCTTCAATATTATTGATTTCTTTGTACTTGGAGAGACGAAAATTATACATACATTATGGTTGCGGTCTCACGGGAATGGGCGATGGGGGCTCATTCTATATATAAAATATTTTAACAAATCGGAAAGACGAAAATATAATGGTTGCGTCTTACGAGAATGGGCGATGGATGGGGCCCATTCTATATATAAAATATTCTATAAATATATTTTATATTATATATGTTATATATAAAGCCAGGGGCGATCTAACGTGTAGTGGCATTATATGTTTCTTTTTACACATTGACGTTCCATATGTATACATATGTCAAATGATATATAATATATTCATATTCTGTTGCATTTCTTTGTTCGACCAAAATTATTGCCATGCAAAGCCATATGCGGGAGGAATCGTCGTGCAAAATGTGTGCAATAAATATAAACAAAATATTTAATTACTTAAGAATTATATGTAAATAACATTGTACATCTAATGTTATATACTTATTTTTATCTCTATACAATAAATACAAATAAATTGTCCAACTTTTTCTTTAATTTTATAAATGTTTAGTATTATATATATTTGTGAAATAAATATTTTATCATATTTGATATCTCTTAGACACTTTGCACACGTCTACTTCATTTTACATCGTACATAGCTTTATTATATCATGGTTTTGCATATGCCAAACATGAAATAAATAGGAACTAAATATGCTACAAAGTTTAATTTGAGAAATATATATGTGTATGTAACACTATATATATCTAATATCATATACTTTTCTTATTTTTATCTGTATGTAATAAGTGCAAATAAATTGTTTATTTATAATACATATTAGGTGTTGAATATATAATTATCTCTATTTTGTATTTTATACCATAATGTATGTGAAAAAAGTTATAAATACGTGTATTTACAATAATAATAAATATATGTATTTATATAATATATATATTGAATGCTATTATAAAAATACGTTTTAAAATTTCATTCATTATAGTATAAAATACAAAAAAAAGCATAATTTTATATTCAAGATCTAATTGTATTTCTAATAGACAATTTATTTTCATTTATATTACATACAGATAAAAATAAGAAAAGTGTATGACATTAGATATATGTTATATATACATATATTTCTCAAAAAATATTGTAACATATTTAGTTCCTACTTATTGCATATTTTGCATATGCAAAGCCATGATATAATGAAGCCACGTACAAGATGAAGTAGACGTGTGTAAAGTGCTAAGAGATATCAAGTATGATAAAATATTTATTTTACAAATATATATATATATATATATATATATATATATATATATATATATATATATATATAATACTATAAAAGAAAAAGTTTAACAATTTATTTATATTTATTATATAGATATAAAAATAAGTATGACATTAGATGTTTATATTACATACACACATTTCTCAAATTTAATTTGTTTACACACATTTTGTATATGCCTATTAGTCCTCTACATTATGTTCAGCCTTGCGACGAAATTTTGGTTGAGATAAAAAGTCGTTTCTTTATAACAATTGGAAACGACACATGTACAAAGATTACGCATCAGTGTGTACTATTACCACACAACAAGTATCTCTTCGTGAGCGAACGAAAGAGACGATAATAGAAGCGAGCGAGACAATAATAGGAACGAGCGAGACAGTAATAGGAGTGAGCGAGAGGGGCATAGTAGCTGGCAGAGAGAACTCGAGGCTCAAGCCTTTCCTTCCACGCTGCTATTCCTCTCTCGCTCGCTCCTATTACTGTCTCGCTCGCTCCTATTGCGTCTCGCTCGCTCCTATTGCTATCTCGCTCGCTCCTATTGCTATCTCGCTCGCTCCTATTGCTATCTCGCTCGCTCCTATTACTGTCTCCCTCGCTCCTGTTACTATCTCGCTCGCTCCTATTGCGTCTCGCTCGCTCCTATTGCTATCTCGCTCGCTCCTATTACTATCTCGCTCGCTCCTATTGCTATCTCGCTCGCTCCTATTGCTATCTCGCTCGCTCCTATTGCTGTCTCGCTCACTCTCATGCCGACTGCGTGGGTAATACTTTTTTAATTCTTTCAAGGCGGCGCTCAAAACCGCGTATGAGTTCGGCCGACGCTTCGGTATCCCCTTAAGTACATTTGTTATTTACTTTCAATTCTGAAACTCTAATCAGTTAGTGGTTTAGCAGGAAGCTCGCATGTACTATAAGTTATACAGTTTTACGTGTGTTTTCCACGGTTTTTAAGTAAACAATTTTGCAATGGCGACAAAACGTGGTAGACCGAGTCTGTATGACGAAAAGTTAATTGTGTCAACAATTTTACAATATAAAGATAATTTAATAAATACTGAAAATAAAATAATTTTGAAACGAAGCAAAATAAAACTTTTCCATGATTTTGGAAATTCTTTTAGGATAATTTCAGCTAGAAAAACTGCATTTACCTCCAGGAAATTTACTAATTTTGTAGAAAAAAATAGAATCTTACACTATCGTAGCAGTGGCAGCACCCTGGGCTAACGGATATCTAGAGAGAGTCAACAGATTTTCGAAATCTAGTTTACGCAAAATCATAAATGATCTGCAATCATGGAGCGAACATTTCAATGTCATTCAGTATGTGATGAACAAAATACTTTGCATATGTCATTGGGGGCAACTCCAGCAAAAATACTCTTAGAGTATGATTTACAGAATCAGTCAGATTCTGAACTGACTAATTTCCTAAATAAGTTAGCCCAAGTTAATCTTAATTTTGAAAAAGTTCGCGAAGAACGTAGAGACATTGCGTCAAAAATTACTAACAAAGTAAAATCATATAATAAAGATTACTATAATAAAAGGTACAGAAAGCTCACACAATTCAAAATTGGGGACAGAATCTTGATCAGGGATTCAGCTCTTAAATCTGGTGAAGACGGCAAAATAAAAACTCCCTATAAGGGTCCTTTTATTTAATAAGATTCTAAACAAAAATAGATATGTGGTTATTTAAAAGCATAACGGACTATGATATATCGCCCAAAGGTTATAACTCCATTCTGTCACCCGACAGAATGGAGTTATGGATTAGACCACCCCCTGATCCTTCTGATTAGTAAGATTAATCTTTATAAATGATTATATTTTATATTTTAGCTTAGAGACAAGTGTTACGTCCTGTAGACTTCACGATTCTTTCTTTTCGAAAGGAATGCATAAACAAACATTTAGAGATAGTGATTCTGAGAACGCTCTACGGCGAAATATCAAACCGTGAGAGCTGTTACTCTAGTCGCACTCCACGAATATTCCGTTACGAGGACAATAAAATTTTAACAAACCTCCGTAAGGCGAGACCAACTCTAAATAAGATAACCAAAGAAATCTTAGAAATCAAATAGAGCACAAACACTTGAACGGCTCTCTAAACTCCAAAAGAATTTTAAATAAAACAGAGTCGCCGTAACTCGAAGCAGTTGTTTAGAACTGCAATCATAAATTTGAAACGGCGATGAAAACTTAAGAAGCATTCGATAAGAGAGCTCGCCTGACGGACCACCTAAAGTGACAGCTGTTTATAATAAATTTCTAAATAGCGATAAGCGACTCTGACGGTACCAAACTCCTCATTGGCTAAATGGAAAAATCTCTTGAACCAATAGAGAAGAAATTTTTGAGACTCGAAGTTGAAGGAAACACCCCCTAAGCATAAGGGGGCGTTAATTAAAATTCTAATTCGTCCAATTGTCCAATGGAGAGGAGGTACGAATTCTAGTATTTAATGCGAAGAGCAATGCGCCGCGACATCTTCATCACTACTTCGGTTCGATCTCTCGTCCACGGTACTAATATTTTCTTCGACCTCGACCTCGAGACGCGGAATTAATTATTCCATCTTCATAGTTAATTATTCGAGCGTTAACACCTTCGGGTATTGATAGTTTTGATTCCGCGACGTGTGCTTCGACTGATATTTGACACAGACTCTCAGTGTAGTGGTTGAGTGTGCATTAAAAATTCAACACAGTATCGAGCGTTAGACGTTTCAAGTGTTTGTGCCATTCAACACGAAAGACTCGATCACTAACCAGGGCACCTGTAAAATACAGACGGACCCCACGAAATTCGCTGCCGAGGTCCTCTTCGGAATTTAAAACCGACCAACGCACTCAAGAAGTAGTAAATCATTAGTAAATAGTTTTATTTGATTAGTACTTCTCTTAAACTAAAAATCTATGAAACAGTTCTTGGTCTATTGGTAGATAATTTAAAAATTAATATTTCAATTTTTGTTTGTCTGTCCCCTCTTCTTCCCCTCTCTTTACTCTCATTTTTATTTTTTTTTATTTCTCTCTTACCCCTGAATTTATGTACACCGACATTCACACGTCAGGTTACTGAATACAGTTAGAGGTAATCTTTTTATTTTTCTCTTTACCATTGTATTTATGTACACCGACATTTACACGTCAGGTTACTAAATACAGTTAAAGGTAATCTTTTTATTTCTCTCTTATCCCTGTATTTATGTACAACGACATTCACACGTCAGGTTACTGAATGCAGTTAGAGGTAATCTTTTATTTTTCTCTTCCTACCTGTATTTATGTATACCGGGATTTCCACTCAGGTTACTAAATATAATTAAGGGAACTTATATCCCTTCCTCGTTCATCCTAATACTGATAATAAAACCTTGTAAATTTGTATAGTCGTACTGTTACTACAACCAATTTAAAGCCTATTATTTTAATATTAGTGTCAATTTTTTTTCTATTCAAATACTATTGCACTTATTATCGACAGTATATTATTTTTTGTTCTCGGGTTGTCTCATTATTCTTACTAGTTTTGTAATTTGACAAATGAATTAACCAAGAACTGTTTCCCCAAAGAAAAATAAAATATTAACATTTCCTCGCGGGGGTTCATAGTGGATCCTGCCACCCTCAAGAGAATTAAGTCGGGCGCAAGAGTAAACAAACGGCGCCGTAACCATCGCACGGTCAGAGTCGCGGCTAGGGCCTTAGCGGATAAGAATTTCATTTTCAAAAATTAATGTAGAGTTATTTAAATTACTTATAGCTAAACAAACAAACCCGCAAACAAAAACTGACATCTCCCCTCCTATTTCAATAAACATTCCTCCTCCTCTTCCTCCTTCAAGAGAGCCGGAACCATCCCGCTCACCTGACCCATCTCCTCGTATCACCATCGATTTCCTTTCCCCTTCACATCCCATAGCATCGTCCTCTCATGAACAACCCTCCCTATCTTCTCTCGGTTTACCGGGCCCTTCCAACGAAACTCCCTCTACCTCTGAACCCTCTCCACGTCCATTTTCAGCAGCTTCATCGTCCTGGGAGATTCATCCCTATCTTCCCCCCACAATTCACCTGATTCTCAAGAAGAATCGGACGAAATTTGAGAGGCCCTTCGTGATATTGCCGAGATCGTCGTCGACTTTGAGAAAGAAAATGCGAGTTACGCCGAAAATTCCAAACACCAAGAACCTCCTCGTCCCCCGCCTCAGGATCCTATCCAATATTTAATCAATAACCTCCCAAGGATCCGACATCCCCTCCCAGATGGCTCGTATACAATCCGACCTGGCTCTGTTGATTTAAAAACACTGCACTCCGTCGTTGCAAACAACCCTGCGGGATCCGTTATCCCATGGTTCCTCCCCGGTCATAGATATCCCCTCACCGTTCCAATAGAGGCTCTCTGGAAGAAATTTCCCCCTTCCACGATTACCTTTGAAGAGTTATAATTCTTTTCCTGGCCGTTCCCTTAAAATTTTAAATATTATTGTATGAATACCAGTCAGATAATAAGTCCCTTTTTTTTCCACTTCCAATTTACCTGACTGACGTCCCTCCGAACTAATGTAACACCCGCGAATACACACACACACTCAATCTATTAATAAGATTAATTAGTCTAATTAAAATGCTAATAATTTTCTAAATCTCATATACATATATATATTTTCATTTTTATTTAATAAATAAATAAAAATTAAAATTTTTAAATTTTAATCAAATTTATTAACCCTTTCAAACACATTCTCTGACTCCCAGATCGCACAAGGTCCCGTCCCGCGTAACAGGGATTAACTTCCTTTAGCGAAAAGGGACCACCGAACGAACGGCCTACTGACCTAGTAAAAGAGATCCTCGAAGTCTTTGACCAGGTCCGGCCTTGCACAGTTCGTTCGAGTCGAGAGCGTTAAGGTTTTACGCGTTTCGACAAGGGTAAGTTCTGTCCTTTCGTTATCTTATTCTTTTTCCGAGTCTGGACGTAACACTGTATTTGTAAGCTTTTTCTTTCGTTTATTCATTCATATTCCGTTTTAGACTAAATAAAATATAAACTAAACACAAGTAAAATTATCGATACACATATGTATGTTTATACGTATATAGATTGCTAATGTTGTATTTATTTAAAAATTTTATCCCCGAAAAATCCGCCATATTAAAAAGATCTTTAAATGAGAAAGTTAAACATAATAGCGTCAGCCTTACAATTAGTTTTTAAATTATTTTGATTATTTAAATGTATTAAAGTTATATTTTTCATTTCTTTTATAATTAAATTTAGTTTATTACACAGAATGTCCAGTAAAGATTAAATCAACGCTAATGAATCGTCTCCAAATTAGCCAAAAAATTCGCCCTTAAGCGTCGATAAATCTTTATCGAATACCTTGTATAATAAATTACAGTCGGACCTCTTATCCCACGACCCTCTTATCTACGAAACCTCTTATCCTACGACAAAAAATCCTCTCATGCTACGACCGCGAAAGGGGAATTATACCCCCACTCTCAAATTTTTGTCGTAGGATCAGAAGTTTAAGGGGAAGATTCCGGACCGAAAATGTCGTAGGATAAGAGGTCCGACTGTGAATTTAATTATAAAAAAAATAAAAGTATAATTTAAATAAACTTAAATAACAAAAACATAACTTACAACAATTAAAAAAAGAATAAAAATACTTTATTAGATAATATTTAACCTCATTTTCTCAATGGTTAATAATCGCTTAAATTACGGTTAGTACGTGGCATGCAGGAAAGTTTCTTTTTTATTAATGGCTGACGTTCAGTTGGGGACGTAACAGTAAACTCATCAGCAATCCATTTATACATACAATGAATGAAACATACTTAAGAAACACCACTTTAAAAACACACTTTATTTAATAGTTAATTTAGTAAATACTTGATACTTATATTATTTTTGTAACTAGCAGATGAAGTTGGCTGTTTCTGTGCATAAGTAGTTCAATTCAAGCTGAACTTGAGAACGCCACACACGGACAATTTTGCAACAGTTTTAAACTGCGTCACGTTAAAATAACAAGCACGTTTGATCTCTCAGTTTTGGTGTGAAGGGTCTTCAGTCTTAGCGTGACGGCTCCATACATGTTCAGTTTTACATCAGCTTTAAACTGTGTCATACCGCGCCTTATGTAAAACTGATACAAAACTGTACGTGTATGGCTAGCTTATAATATAGGACTGAATTTTTATGTTCATTATTGGTTTAATCACCAGAATGTATAGAGAATATGCTGCATGAAGTTATTCTTCAATTGCTATTGATGCAACTGGTAGTATAATAACCAAACTGAATAGACCTAATAATAACAAATTGAAACATATTTTTTTATATTCATGCATTTTAAATTTAACTAATCGTAACAATTTTGCAATAACGCAAATGGTATCTGAAAGTCAGACAATAAACGCTATATCATTAGAAGTTAAAGATTAAAGTCGCTAGTATTTAATTATAAACAACGGGTTAATTACAACTAGCCTTTTGGCTAGTCAGGTCGTTGTAATTAAAACGCTATATCTTTTTGGCTTATGGAGTGGTTGCAAGCGAAGATACCTATACCAAAATAAATTACGTGCGATTCATGTAGAGCATTACTAACAGCTGTAGTACGAGTTTTTACCAAACATCAAAGTATAGCTAAATATATTGCAGAATGTTGGGACGATATTCTGATATGTTACATTTGCATAGATGTAGCACATTTTATGAAAAGTTACGCTAATTTCTTAAAAGGAGTAAATCACAGAATAAAAACATTTTCTCTTAAAGATATAGGACAATTAATTCTCGCACAAAATCAAAATCACCTCGATATAATAGCGCATAAATCGAAGATTTATCGTATATAGTTAATTTGCCTAGTTTTTTAATTTTTAACGCGTTATATGAGAATCTCGCCCTTTGTTTCAAGAGGGAAGTGCCTTAAGGGTTGCAGCGCAAAAATCAAAATCACCTCGATATAATAGCGCATAAATCGAAGAATTATCGTGTATAGTTACGCTAATTTCTTAAAAGGAGTAAATGATAGAATAAAAACATTTTTTCTTAAATGTATAGGACAATTAATTCTCGCACAAATATTACAAGAAGCAGAAGAAATTCTCGGAGCCATAATAGTCATAGCTAAAAGTGAAACTGAAAGATCCCTCCCTGACGGAACATCTACACTTAGTGAAACATACAAACAGAGAATGAAACACATATTGATTGAGTCATTATCATTTGAAGATTTTAATTATCTTGATAATGAAGAAATAGATTTAAATACATCTGATATAAGCAACATATGAAAAATGGTCTAATAATATTCATACTAAAGTTTCAAGTCAGATAGTCGACAATGGAGATCGTACAAATGCACACTTTCATCCACCTTTGGTTGAACGTTTAATGAATGATATTAAATTGTTTCCTTTATGATCATGTATATGTCGCAAAAAATTTGGCTATGGTAGGATTCCTGCTTCCACGGCAGTTATAAAAGCTGAATTTAATAACATAAAATGTAGATTATTTGCAAATGCATTACCAACAAGAGCAGATTTATTCGTACTTCGACATATAGATTATATTAATGGACGCATAAAACTTGTCGATGTAACTGATATTTCATCCAAGATAGAAGAAAACCTGAAACAGATTATAAAATCTAATTTAAATGAAGAACAAAATTTATCTGTAAATAAAAATATATCTTTATATAGTACAGATATTAATGCATGTTTAGCATGTCAGTCCGATGATAAACCAACAAATTATTTATGCATCGTGTGCAATAAATCAGTACATACGTCCAGCGGTTGTTCACAGATTTTTAATGTTGAAGAAGAATCCAAGAAGATACAAAGAATTTGTACTTCATGTCAAAGTAGCATGTCTAGGAAAGATATTTTGAATGCTATTGATAGCAATGAAGTAAAAAATTGGCGCGGTTTAACATTAAAATCAGCGAAAAAGAAATCAGGATATTTAGACAAAAATAATATGTCTTGATTTAGAAAAAATAAAATTGAGAAATATTCCTATTTTACAAAATAGCAGTAATGTAAATTTAAAATCAATTAACATAAAAGGCAAGAAAGTATCATTAATTCAGACATGCGCTTTTGATAGCATTTTTCAAATATATCTTGTCACGTTATTTTAAAGTGAAGATTTTAAAACTGTAGCAACAGATTTAGGCAATAACGATATATTTTTCAAAATGATTTTAAACACATTTACATATGGCATATCAAAAAATACATATTCTTCAGAGCAGTTATTTTATCTGAAATCTTTGAAGCCAAAGAAACATTTGATAATTGCTTCGTTATTAATTGTGAGGTATCGATAGGATATCTTTGTAAAAAATTATTTCATGATATTTCTAGTCTTAAAAAAATTACATCATGCGACACATGTGATAATATGCGAGAAAAATCATTTCCTACAAGTTGTACAAGTAAAACTGGAGAACTTGTTGCATTTTGAATCTTCAATTGTTATTTTAATCAGTTTTTTTTATTAAAACGACAAAAAATTGTCAAAAAACCAATGAAGTAGACAACATAAAATGCATAGGAACACAGACTACAAAAATTTCAGATGTTGATAAGTAACTAAAATTATTTGTGACTTATATTTTTAAATTTATATATTATAATATTATGTTTAATTACTATTGTTACATTTTCAAAATAATCTGACATTATGAAACTTAACTGAATTTATATATTATAATTTTTATGCAACTTAAAGAACAATTAAAACGTATAATAGAAATAAAGTTAAATTGTTTTGTAACATATATTATTAATTTTAATTATTTTCATATTACATCTTAATAATTTCTTTGCAGATCTTTTTCTAATATTAGAAATATATGACACATACCATACAAAAACTGATGTAGAGTTGAATAAAATACTCCAAAAACTTCAATGTTCATTTATGCCAAAAGAATATATTTTAAGGGGATTATTTTTAAATTACCGGCATTTACGCGAAGCTCTGAAGAGAATATTGTTGGGCACTTTACAGCTGTAAGTTACCAAAATAATTCATGGATTGAATATGATGACTGCAAGAATAAACTAAAGAAATTACTAGGGACTTACAAGGCAAATATACAGATTGCAATGTACACATGTGCTAAAAACGAGAAACGCATGATTAAATTTTTTGTTTTTATGTATGTGTAAACCTAAAAGTCCAAAGTATTTTATTTATTATAATTATATTATCATATTATATCAATTATAATTATATTATCATATTATATCAATTATAATTATATTATCATATTATATCTACAATTAGATACCAAAAGTAAACTTTAAATATATGTAATCCTTAAAACTTTTCTTATACTTTACTTTTATATCTACTATTTCTTTTTATGCCTCCCTTCTGGATTTTTATTTCACATATTTAATAAATAAATTTATTACACACATACGCGCGTACACACACACATACACGCATACACGCACATACGCACACACGCACATACGCACACACACACGCACACGCACACGCACACGCACACGCACACACACACGCACACGCACACGCACACGCACACGCACACACACACACACACACACATATATATCAAGATTCATTGTCATATAATTACGCATAATTCAAAGATTTATCGTGTATAACTAATTCGCCCAGTTTTTTAATTTTTTACGCGTTATATGAGAATCTCGCCCTTTGCTTCAAGAGAGAAGTGCCTTAAGGTTTGCGGCGCAAAAATCAAAATTACCTCGATATAATAGCGCATAATTAGCGTATAAATCCTGCGTATTTGTTTTTCAAAATTATTTGTTATTAATGGGTGGGGGGGCTTACTGACTGTCCACTCAGCCCCCCTCCCACAAAATAATTTTTTTTGTTAAACTAAAAGAGCGTAAAATTTTTTCTTTGTGGATTTGGTGAGCGCATAATTAGCGCATTATTATATAATTTTTTTTTTGCATTTGCATAATGTGGGAGGGCCAGCTAGGCAGACGTGAGTTTATATCTTGTGTAAGAAGCGCGAGTGACATCGGAATGGCCGGGCTTAAAGCAGTGATATCAAAATGTATAATCATAGGATCGAATATGATACTGATTTAAATCGGAATCGATATTTATCCATGTTATCGGACGAGTCGGTAGAAATTAATTATTCAATATTAAGAACTTTTGCGTGCGATAGTTCGAATACGATACTTACGACGCTATAGTTTAGGCCATTTCAAAGGTTATGAAGACTTGTTACATATCGCGGGTGAAATAACTGAAATGCGCGAAGCATTTAATCACGAGGAGGATGATGCAGGAGGTCATATAGACCTTCTGTTATGTAATCATAGAGGAATCTGATTAACCGGTAAGTAAATGTTTTTATTTTATATCTGAGTATTTCTAATCCAAACATATGACGCAAAATTTTTCAAATTTCTAATAATTTATAGATCGGAACAACGCCAGGAATGCTGTACGAATTCAAAGACACCGGTCTGAAAATGAGCTCGAGACGAGACCTACACGTGAGTTTGTATAAAAATTAATCTTGTTTAATCTTTACAAAAAAAATTCTGTTGATACTGATAAAGTATTAAATTTTAGGAAAAATCCGATTTGATAAAAACAATCGCGAAACTTCGAATATTGCAACAACATCAGGTGAGATACAATTTTAAAAAATTCATACTTATAAATTTATAAATTTATTTTATTACAATTTTTTCCGACAGTGCAAAGAGGCGGTGGACGAGTTGAAGAAACGACTCCTGTGGAAGAAACATCGCGCTCTTGCGATAACGCAACCATGAGAAAGAAAAATGAGGATCGTCCTCACCCATTGTCAGAGACGGAAGACGCCGAAGAGGAAGAAGAAGATGAACAACATCCTCGTTGTCGTCGTCAGGTTGGTCATATTAATTTCAATTATGTCGATTTATTAACGGAGAATACGCGAAGATTTTCGAGATTCGGTGTAGACGGGAGAGAAGCGAGTTTCGTGATCCGACCACTAGCTGCAAGCTGTGATATTTATCACACGTTAGAAAATGCGTTTCATGAAATTCACACGTATGTTATACGTACGAGCAAACCAAACGATTATATAGGTTTATTTGATTCGTCGCATTTAACGCACGGCCCAGCGGGTTTATCTTTTCGTCCGGTGCGAGACTTAACTCATACGGATATTTGGAGACTCGTGAGTTCGCTATCGCAAAGGGTGGGCAGGCTCGATATCGGAACGCTTTAACATTCGTGTTTTTAACGTCGCGTATCCTTCAGGGCGTGGGTAGGTGAAATTAACGAGCGAAGATGTAGAGAAGCGTTCGATATTAACGATAAGAAATTCCGATAATTTATGTTTTCCCCGTGCTCTTGTAGTAGCATGAATTTATTGCGAACGCGATAAATTGCGTACGGAGAAATTACATGAAAATGGAATACGATAAGACGGCATCAATCATCGTTACAGCGAGAGCTGTCATTACAATTGACGAGGAATGTCGGTGTCGTAATACCTGAAGAAGGTTGCAGAATTCAAGAAATCGAACGTTTCCAGCAATATCTTGCCACAGACAATATTGCGATTGTTGTTTATGATTTGAAAACTTTCGCACGTGGGGTAAAACCGATGTACGACGGAACCGCGATACTCGCTTCTCTCGACCGCAAACCCATATTTTGTCTAAACATTATGTATTATGAGCGTTCGCGTCATTATAACCCTATTTTAAATTTAAAATCTGCCGCGGGATGTAATTATTACTGCGAATTGTGTAATATAGGGTTTTGGAAAAAGAATGGTCACCGCTGCCCAAATAAGTGTCCGCGATGTTTCGTCGTACCATCGTGTAATCAGTCCGACATTGAAATTAGAAAATGCAACGCGTGTAATCGTTCGTTTCTCGGTACGGGGTGCTTCGAGCGTCATCGTAGCAATAAATCGTTCGACGGTAAATCAAACGTAAATATTTGTACTGCCGTATGATTTTGTCAGGAATGTGGTTAGGTTGCATCATTAAATTAGACATGAAACACAAATGCGGAATTTCATATTGTAAACTATGTCGTTCGCTGAAATTGGAGAATCACTTATGTTATATGCAACCTCTTCGTCGTGATAATAGCTCGACTAACGAACCGTCGTCTTCGATGTCGGCAGCCAATATACGCGCGGCGGAAGAAAACGGTGAGATTAATGACGAAAAAACGAACAAACGTAAAAAAAAAGATCACGTAGCTTTTATATTTTATGATTTCGAAACGCGGCAGGACAAGACGGTTGAAGGTACATCGTCCGTAAAAAACACGTTCGCACCCATTGCGTAGCGCAACAGATTTGTGAGACGTGCGCTGATGAAGAAGACATGTCCGTGCGATGTCGTTGGTGCGGGGTACGCGAATTCGTATTTCAACACGAACCGGTGAAACAATTTGTAGATTTTGCAACGCGACCGACAAAATACTTTAGACGAATTATTTGCATAGCGCATAATGCGAAAGCATTCGACGCACAATTTATTTTACATTATATTGTAGAACAGTGTAATAATATAGAGCCGAAACTAATTTTAAACAGATCGAAAATTGTAATATTAACGGTAAGACATACGAAATTTATCGATAGCATTAATTATATGCCGATGTGATTATTCGAATTACCTAAGGCTTTTGCTCTACAGGATACAGCGGATAAAGGCATTTTTCCGCATTTACTCAATACTATCGCAAATCAATTGTACATCGGCCCGCTACCTTCCCCGCATTATTATTCTCCGGAAACGATAAAATCGGGTGAGCGCGAATGCTTTCTTGCATAGCAAGCGGCATTAACGCAGAAAAACGCCGTATTTGATTTCCAACGCGAAATAATAAATTACTGTTGAACAGACGTAGATATACTTCGACGCGCGTGCATGGCATTTAGAAAAATTTTTATAGATCGCGGAAATGTATACTTGTTCAAGGAATACACAACTATTGCTTCGACGTGCATGACAATTTTTCGAAAAAACTTTTTGCGACCGAATACAATAGGCGTCATTCCTACGAGCGGTTATAGAAAAGCGAAAAATTATTCGAGTAAAGCTCTACAGTGGTTAGTATGGATGAAGCGTGAACTTGGTCATCCTATAAACCACGTAGGGCGAGCACTGTTACATGCCGTAACTCGCATTCTTAAACATTTATGATTTCCGTTCCTAAAACTAAAACCAACAGATAAGGCCTAAACTAAAACCAACGAACCTTATTTTTTTATTTCCTCAAATTTCCCGACCCATGAACCGATAGGAAGATCCATGAGATAATATATACATATTTACTCTTTACCTTTTTCCTTTTTTATTACTGCCGAAACACGCTCCAATCATCACTTTCGAGATTAAGACATATTCGATTATTGGTCGTTATTTCCACGAGTTCCGAAATTTTGTTTAACTCCCACAAAAGGCCTTTCTCGTATTTTATAGTTAGATTCACAATTTTTGGGCAGTTCTAAGTCATCAGTCTCAGAGAGAACACCTTCGACGTGTAACATTGTGCCTAATAAAGTCTTATAACCAGATAACTGCGTCTTTTATTCATTACGTCGCGTCCAGCACGTAACAGCACGCGAATATCGCACAGGCGAGGGCACGCTCGTTGATGGATATTATGAAACGTCTGATGCGGGAGTATTGCAACGTCACGTATTACAATTTCACGGTTGTTTTTGGCACGGATGTCCATCTTGTTTTCCTTTAAATCGCGATAAATCCCTTTCGACATCAGATTGTAAAGATATAATCGAATCGCGTTATGAGCGAACTCTCGCGATATCGTGGCGGCTTCGTCAGCGCGGATACATGTTGACTGAAAAGTGGGAATGTGTTTTCAACCGAGAAATGCACGATAATCGAAAGATGTTTGAATATCTAGAAAAGCATCCGTTAGTGGAAACGCCTCCGCTCGCAGAGGCGTTTCCGCTAACGGATTCTCGGGAAACATTTTTCGGCGGTCGCACGGGTAATATCGTGACACGGTATGAAATTACGGAGAAAATACGTTACGTGGACGTATGTTCTTTGTACCCGTTTGTTTTAAAGACCGGCGCTTTCCCAATCGGCTATCCCGATATTTATGTCGGGAATGAATGTTCTGCTTTAATCGGTACACCACCGAATTATAATTTTGACTCCCTTGAAGGTCTCATTCGATGTACAGTACTTCCGCCGCGCGATCTATTCCACCCGGTACTCCCATATCGCGTACGCGGAAAATGATTTTATGCTTTATGTCGCAGTTGCTGTGAAACATTTTCCCAGGTGGAGTGTACGCATGAAAATGCTTACGAACGCGAATTGACGGTGTTATGCGAATTACGTAAGCTGTCGAAAAGGGTTATATCATAACGGTCGTAAGCGAAATTTGGCAATATAAAGTCAGCCAATTCGATCACGCAAAACGAAAAAGGCGGAATGTTTGCCGAATATATAAATACCTTTTTACAGCTCAAACAAGAAGCCAGTGGATGGCGGAGCGAATGCGGGGAAAACGACAATGTAGCGAAAGAACAATACTTACGGGAAATACGAGAAAACCGAGGGTATCGTTCTCGATAAGCGCAATATTGCTCGAAATCCTGGTTTACGTTCGGTCGCGAAACTATGCTTAAATTCATTTTGGGGAAAATTCGGCAAGTGTTCTAATTTGCCAAAGACAGAGGTGATCAGAATGCCACATCGTTTCGTAACTTTATTAACGAGCGCCGAGCATGAGATAACTGATATATTACCCGTAAACGACGATGTAATATATGTTTCCTGACGATTGCGACAAGAGTCCGTTGTTCCCTCCCCGTTAACAAATGTAGTAATAACAGCGTACACGACAGCACAGGCACGTTTAAAATTATATTCTTATTTAGAGTGATTAAATCGTCGTTTTATATTACGATACCGATTCATGTATTTACATGAGCAGCAGTGACCAAAATGAATATGAATCGCGTACAGGAAATTTTTTGGGCAACATGACGGATGAACTCGAAAGCTACGGCCATGGTAGTTATATCGAGGCATTTGTGTCCGGCGGCCTAAAATTTTATGCCTCCGGCAGACGGCATACAAACAACGGCGAACACGCAAATGTTGTAAAGTGAAGAATATAAACTTAAATTATCAAAATTCACAGTTGGTAAATTTCAGTAGTATAAAAAATTTATTATTATTCAAAGAGGGAGTAAATGAAAATGATAAAAAACGAGGAAGATCGGGCTGAAAATTCGATAAACCTTCACTTTAGATCAATTCGTCATACAGCGTTTCATGAGATAGTAACACGGGACGAAACTAAAGTATGTACGCCTGTGTTACTAAAACGCAGATTTATAAATAACAGATTGTCGTTACCGTACGGATACACGCTGTCATAATAATATTTTCTTTAGTTTGTCGTGTCTTCTTTTAGGTAGAATTCGAGTCTTTTCATATTTTGTTAGGAAATAATGTAAATTAATAAAATGGCCAAAAATGTAAATTAAATGTAAATTAAATGTAAATAGGAAATTTTATTAATGTAAATATAAATATAAAAATTTAAATAAAAACTTTTTCAATATAAAATATTTTTCATAATACTCCTATCTTTTGCTTTTCTCTCTCGTTTTCTCTCTTTTTCCAAACCAGTGCTCGTCAGTCAATCAACACGTTAATGCACTATGGGCAGACCAATCTGCGCGCCTCGCCCTGACACGTTCATACTTGCACGCGCATTTATTATTCCATCCCTATTCCGACCTTTCACCGGAGACTCAGGCAGTCTCGGTAAACGAATCCCTATATAAATATATCGAAAAAAAATTTCTCTTTCTTCAACCCTTTTTCCAGGTAGCCATTTCGTTTTTCCTTTTCCCTCTCGTTTTCTCTCTTTTTCCCACGCTCATCAGCCAATCAACGCATTAATGCACTATGAACAGTCCAATCGGCACTGTTATGCCCGTCTATTCTAAAGTAGAATGGAGAAGGGATTCTGGCTGCCCAAAGGATTAAAACCCACGCACTAAAGAAAACACTCCGTACACTATCGTAAAAGAGTATATTTCGTCGACTACAATTATACAGTGGTTGTGCTTAATGCTTATACTGACGACGACGCAAGGATCATTGCGACGTCTTTATATATCTAATTTTTTGTAGGTGGGAAAGACGGCGGTCCTGATCAGAGCACGTATTGTTTTCAATGTCGCTTCCGCTTACACAGCATCTTTCTGCCGTGTTATATTTTAATTTCCATCACGTATGCTTATCTTTCTCAATATCTTTATTTACTCGTTCGTGATCCTTTTCTAAACTTTTATATTTAATATTTTTTACTTAATTCCTTCTTCCGTCCTTAATTTTTTTTACGAATTGTTAATATTTTATATCTGATCTGGCCGTGACAGCACGATGCCTTCTACCCGTTTCACTCGGTACTTTTGCGTAACACATTTTCAGCATAAAAACTTCATATATTTTCTTGTCTAACAAAACTTTATTTAGCCCATATACTAGGACCAAGATCGGAAATTCGGAGGACCCAAGTTCAAATCCGAGTAAAATTAAAAAAAGAAGCACACCTTCACCATAAATACACTATATATTTTGTTATAGCCCCAGAAAAGGCTATATATTAGATAAATAAATATATATACAGGGTGCCCCAAATTGCTAGATCAACTCTCGTGGGTAGATAGAGCGTGTTAAACTGAAAACAAAAGTCTTATATCATTTTGCTAAATTCGCAATAATTAATGAGTATAAATTAATAAAGATCGGCCAATCCGTGCCAGTATAAGCGCGCGGCGCGAAGAAACCTCCCAGTTATTACTTGATACTAAGCGCGCAGCAAGACATAAACGCAGCGCGCACTGTACGTGTCTCTTTCAGTACGCCCTTTGTACGTACTTTGTAGAGCGCTCCACCTACTGTTTCGTCGCGCGCCTAGTATCAAGTAACAAGTAGGAGGCTTCTTCGCGCCGCGCGTTTATATTGGCACGGATTGGCCGATTTTTATTAATTTATATCTCATTAATTATTGTGAATTTAGCAAAATGATATAAGACTTTTGTTTTCAGTTTAACACGCTCTATCTACCCACGAGAGTTAATCTGGCGATTCGGGGACACCCTGTATATATATATATATATATCAACAACAAACCAATGGTACCATTTTATGGCCCTCTCGAAACCATACAACTTTTGTCTGAAACATTTTTTTCTCCCGGGCTTGGTTTTCGAGATATTCGACTGGATGGATTAAAATGGTCCACCCTGTATATATATACTTTTATGCACAGAATAATGAGACGAATCAATTGGTGTAAAGAAAACACATAATTATGTTAAAGTAAAAATGTGTAACTTAGTTGCAAATTCAGATTTTTATTTTAACATAATTATGTGTTTTAATGACGCCAATTGATTCGTCTCGTTATTCTGTGCATAAAAGTATTAGAGTAAGATAATCAAAAAATGAATATTTTACGAGATATCTTGTATTTTATGTCAAAATACTGCAACTTTGAAGCCTTATAACTCAAAAAATACTTAATGAAAAATACTTTGTCATAAGTGTTTTGGAAAGTTTTCGAGATGAGCTATAAGCATATGTAAAAATATATAGAGTGTTCCATTTAAAAAACTTGAAGTGACCTTCACGTGACCTTCAAATGACTTTTCAAGGTCAAACCAATGATACCATCTTATAGCCCCCTTGAAACCATACAACTTTTGTCTGAAACATTTTTTTCTCCCGGGCTTGGTTTTCGAGATATTCGACTGGATTGATTAAAATGGTCCAACCTGTATATATATATATATATACATATATGATAAAATAAAGCGACTTAAAATGATGCAGGAATGCAAGCGATAATCGCGCGAGCCACGCGCGCCCGAGACTGAGCGCGAACATGAGACCGGAAAGCGCTCTCGGAGACGCACCAGAAAGGTGTCGCCAAATTGCAAAAAGTACAAGCGAGGAATTTCGACTTTGAACTTCCTCGTTTGCATTAGGACACGAATTCGCGAATTCAGCAACATAACCATATTTGGTCATGTTGCTAAGAGATCCCCTTCCAATAATCATGCAGTTCGGAGGTAAGAACACCACCCACGGCAATGAAGCGACGGGCAATCGTTGATCAGATCTTAACGAATAGTAATCGTCACGGACAGTTATTAAATAGATCCAATATAGCGATACTTACACGGACAGCCGCGAACAACAGATATACGCGCGTCTGAGATAAGGAAACACGTATCGGGCTACGAGCTACGACGAGATACCGCTCCCTTACTCTAACCGATAGTAAGTGCGAGTGGTATAACGTTCACTGAGAGCAGTGACAAATTATCATACTATATATTTTAATTAGAATTCAGAAGAAGGTAGAATATTACTAATCGCCAGTGATATTTTTTAAAAAATGAAAAAAAAAACTTTAACCGTCGACCTGACTGGCAGAAAATATTTATTTGAATATTTAAGAAATGTTACATTACGTTTCGACCCTTGGTTTGGGTCCTCTTCAGATGTACAGTTTCTACAAAAAAATCGAAGTTGTCAAATATAAAAAAACAATGTCCGTGTGGATAATGCACAATTATAAACTGCAACAATGCGAACAAAACACAAAAACCGAAATTATTACCTGAGATAAGTCAATTAAACATTACAACATAATCATTATTACTAAACGCGAAAACTTAAAGCAAACAATTAATGCTACGTCGAACGTCGACATCTCTTATGAGATGTTCTCCAGAGACAGAGAGGGATCATACTGACTTTATTATTGTGTCATAGATAGGATTAAGATTTTCTGTATCTTTTTGAAGGTTAATTGTGTTGTCTGTCATTTTAATGTAAAACATTTCAGCTATCTCTCTCTTTCTCAAATGTCTCTCCGCATGCAAGATTTTTGGATTTTTCCAATCGAAATCATGTTCGAATTTGCTTCTATGCTTACTAACGACGTTATGGTTATTGGCATGTTTTTTTATGTCGTTATTATGTTCTTTTATACGCACTCCTAAGTGTCTTTTAGTTTGACCAATGTAAGACGCGTTACAATTAATACAATCAATCTTGTAGACGACCTCTGTGGGGGACCTATGGGGTCCCCCTTGTCTCCTATATTGGCTGACTTGGTCATGGATGACTTGGAAACATGCTGTCTGAGCTCTTTGAATCCTTCCATTTCGGTATACTACAGATATGTTGACGACATTTTTGCGATCGTACCGCGTGACAGTGTCGACAGCATCGTTTGAATGTTCAATAGTTACCACAACAGACTACAATTCACTCACGAGATTGAAAATAATAACAGCATTAATTTTTTGGACACATCGGTCAAACGCATTGGCAATGCTTTAGTTACTAATTGGTACAGAAAACCTACTTTTTCGAGTACCTAGATATATCAATTTTCTCTCCAATCATCCTACTAAATATAAAATAAATACTATCTTTAGTCTGGTTGATAGAGCCATTACACTTTCTGACGAACAATACCACAAGCGCAACATTACAATTGTTAAGGAAATATTGACTAATAATTGTTTTCCACTACAATTTATCAATAACTATGTGAATAAAAGATTGAGAATTCTCAACGCTCGTAAGCTTTAAAAACTGGTAAAATTGAGGAAGACGTCGCTTTGGAAAGACATTTTAAGCCAATCACTGAACCTCTAAAACGAATTGTTGAAAATACCATTGATGTGGAATCTGATGCGTCGAAAGTGGAGCCGTTTGATATACCCAAAGAAGAACAAGAGAGCATAAAGCAGAAACGATCAAACATTTCACTGACTTATAAAAAAAATCAAACGGGGGACGGAAACGATCAAACGATTCATTGATAACTTCTACACCAAATCAATCAAAGCGAATGAAACAATCGACTTCGATAAAAACTGTACAACAACCTCAAATAATCTCGTCTCCTTCCGTTGAAGAAATTTTTGAGACCACACCCGAAGCGGTTGTGACGTCGGTTCCACGTCAATTACAAACATCCGAGGGTCAGAATATGTTGCGAGAACATCTTGGTTCGCTCGGACAAAGATATATCGGAGCAATTTTGAGTCAAGATGAAAATAACGAGATGGATTACGTATACGGTGTTAAATTTTCCGACGAAGGAATGATGCTCGGCGATAAACATTTCGAAGTGGATAAGAATGATAATGTAATCATCAATGGAGTAAAATATGCGGGGACGCTGGGTCTCTACGAATTAATTTTCAAGAGAATTCCCGATAATGCTGTATATACAGAGAACGATATGCATAAATATAAAAGTATATTACTGGCGACAAACGCGCATATACGTGATAGAAATGTGCATAATCCAGTATTAAGTAACAAAGATACAAATATAAATATATAATCGCTTCATTATTTCCTATCAAAAGAAAAATTGGAAAAGGTATAAACCTACCACACACTATAACACTGAGTGAGAATAAAACTGAATACGTGCATTGGAACGATCCCAACGAATTGGTAGATCGTTTGCGGCTGCTGGAAGCTTCGCGTCGAGCAGGTAACAATGCCCATGGCAATGAAATCATGTCAATTATCGAAGAGCTTCGCGAGGCGGGTCTTATATAAATTAACACGTTAGCTGCCACGTCAGTCACCGATGCCTGACACTGAACTTTCCGAAACATTTCGATCCAAACGTACTTCTACTACGATAAGATACAATGGCTTTAATATATTTACACACCTATATCGAGTAAGTTTGAATCTTACAAGTGAACTTGGTATTGCTATACCACAGTACTGCAATACGCACTTATAAGCAGCGCACGTGGCCTGACAGGGATTTCCTCATAAATGCGCGTGGCAGCTAACGTGTTAAACAACATGTTGACGATACTAGTCATTCTGTCAAAACATTTAGTATTGAAATGCCAATTAATAAATTTGGAGTATCGCTCAGTACGTCGAATAATGCATACTATGAATGGAACGGATTACTAAGAAATTATGTGCGAGATAACGCTCTGTGCCTGACTAGCGCCGGCTTTGACGCAAGGTTGCGCAAGATACGACGTGTAGCGCAACCGGAATATGATAACAATGCTGCTAACTAACGGTACGTTAAAATGAATGTTGAACTTTTGAGGAATAGACAGAAAGAAATTGAGGAAATAATTATTGCGCTCGAAACGCACGTGCAAACGCTTCAGATAATGATGCATGAAATGCAGAAAATGCTTCAGACACGTGTGCAAACTACATCCGACTCAGAAAAAGATACATAAAGAATCATACATGAACTTTTACATTATTATATAATATGCCACGATCAAACATGCAAGAAAAGAAAAACAACTCTGAAAAGCAACAGCTCGTGGAAGAATTGCATGCTCCGGCGAGAAGAAATTTTCCGCGTAGACGCGTCATAGTACGCAGATACGACGACATGTGGCAAGCAGACGTGGTTGAGATGTGTCCTTATGCATGAGTCAACAAAGGTTTCAATTACATACTCACTGTTATCGATGTGCTGAGTAAGTATGCGTGGGCCATACCGCTCAAAAGTAAGAGCGGAAACGAAATGTCTGAAACAATCGCGAAACTAATTCGAGATGGTGGAAGATGTCCGAAAAATTTTCAAACTGACAGAGGAAAGGAATTTTACAATGCAAATGTGCAAACACTCAGAAAGAAACATTAATCATTATTCAACGTATTCCATCATGAAAGCCTCGATTTTGGAACGATTTAACCGCACTTTAAAGAACAATATGTGGAAATTGTTTACGTTAAATGGTAATTACAAGTGAATCGACGCTTTATCCCGACTCGTTGCAGAATATAACGCGCGAAAACATCGCACTATCAATATGAGACCTATCGATGTCACTCCTACAATCGCTGATAGACTTTTAAATACAGTATACAACAATGTAAAAATTGCTGCTCCAGCGAGATTCAAAGTGGGTGATTCGATACGTGTAAGTACATTCAAGACCATTTTCGATAAAGGTTACACATCAAATTGGTCGACCGAAGTGTTTAAAATTGTCAAAATACTAATTCCGCGATATATATATTAAAAGATTCGCGCGGAAATCCAGTAGCCGGAGGACTCTACGAATACGAACTACAACGTGTTGCTAACCCCGACGTGTATCTCGTGGAAAAGGTGATACGTAAAAAAGGAGATGAAGTTTTTGTGAAATGGCTGGGACTTGATAAATCGTACAACTCTTGGATATATAAAAATAATTTATTATAAACATATAACATAATATAATAAAAAATATACATAAATTTACATGAATGAATATATATATATATATAAAATTTATATTTACAATAAATATAATAAATACAATTATTTACAATGGTATATTTTATAATGTCCCCACGGTAACATATCAGTAGTTGTAGGTACGATATACCGCTTGTCGTCGTACGGACTTAGAGCAATTTTTGTTTCGCGAATGGTGTATACCTCATGCAATTTTGATCTTATACACGATTGACTACGCGTCATTTCAATCTCTTCGTTCAAACATCGCGTGCAATCGTCAAACGTTTTCGTTCTCGCGACAACGTTACTCTTGACGCCTTTTACCTTTTTCGTATCCTTCTTATCATCCACGCGCAACGCATATATTTTTGCTCTAAGTCCGATAAATTCGGTCATTAATGTACCGTTGTTTTCATTCTTCATTAGACCTGGTACCTTTTTATTCATGAGCGGTATACCGTACGCATTGTCTATCGCATAGTCGCTCGTATCAAATCTGCTGATGTCGCGTTTCATATTCTCGTACACATCGTCGCACTCAATGTGATATATAAGACTATCCGTGTCAGTGTACATGACTTTGCATTTCTCCCGATACATTGGCCATATAATCGTGGTGAAATTCGTACAAACACATCTTGGATACATCAAGTATACACATACCTACATAGATTGGTTTGTAAAACTTCACCTCGAGTCTACGCAATTCCACAGCGATTAAATTTTCCGAAAAAACGTTCCTGCTATGAAAATTTGGTTTCACGATCATTGCCTCTGCGCCGTACCTATCGTCCCATTTTGTTATAAGTTTAATATCTACGCAATTGCGCACATTTTCCATCGTTTTGCCGAAAACTGCATTATTCATTAATTTGTATAAATTCTTTTCAAGATCATTTTTTGCCAGTGTTCTAAATTTTGTGTTGAGTTCTATATAAGTACGGAGCCACGGAGATTGAGTTAATTGTAATATACGATGAATTTTTGCAACACGAAAACCGTGACGGGAACATTGCTGCAGGTTAGGGTAGTGTATCACGTAACGCTTCTTATCGTATAAGGTTGCGAGAAGCTTATCCTCGCGCTTGTCGGGTGGTTTGTCGCGTGTCGGACAAAACGGTAGGTCAGTTTGCGAATCGTGAAGATGCTGCGGATATTCGCGGTCGACTTCAAAGATGTAGCCTGTAGACGAATCGAGCGCGATCGATGATACATCAAAATTGGAAACATTATCGACCCACTGAAAATCGGCATAGGACAATGGTTGACACATTGCCCATCCGTATAAATTATTAACATCGAAATACATCAAGTACGTTGATGGTTTCGATAAGTCATACGACTGCATGTATTTGTTATTAGCACGCGCGTACCTGTTGGAACATTGACTCAGACCACCGCGTATACCTCGTTCGATAAATATAACCATGTCAATGCTTGAGTAATTCAAATATAATTTTGTATGTTTTAATATGGCGTCCCACGTGTAGCCGGGAAAAGTATAGTAATACGCGGGGTCGAGCCCATAACTCTTGATACAACTCTCGCGGAAATTTTCAAAAATGTGGGCTAGTAACAAGACATCAGTTTTGAGGTATGAATCGGCTATATGCGCCTAGCGTTCGAATTGAGAATCGCTTTCACACAATCTTAGCATGCGCGTAATCGCTCTCGGATACTGTGTTACCTGTCAAGGAGCTGTAAAATGATTCTCGCGATTGTAGACACGCATCTTGCAATTTATTTACGTAGTCAATGTACTCGTACGGGAAGACACCTTTTCTTGTCAGTAAATTGAAATCCTCGGCGGATAAATTTTTAAATTCCATTTGTAAAATTTTGAGTTTATCCTTGCTCAGAAAAGATGCCAATTTGTCGAGACTTGTGAGAAATTTATATAAATCTATGAAACGTAATTTAATGTCCCGGTTTGTCTTTCGTATCCTTAATATGTTTTGTAAATGAAATATATTTTTCTTTTGTTATCGGAAGTAAATCGATTTCTCCTTCGAACGCTGTGGCTATTTTCTCGATTGTAAAGTGAGAATCATAACCGGATAAATTGTTAAATACTATTGGAATGCAAAAAGATTCTTTGGAATTTAGATTGCAATTTGAATGCGCGGGACCTCTGTATCGTCCGGTCAAATGACAATGACCGCGTACGCGCGTATCTTCATCTTCCACGAATGGTTTCTCACATATATGACACTGAGTCGCGCTTCGAAATTCTTTCCATTCATCTTGCGTTAAATTTACCATGGGGACATTGGTTGTTAAAATATTTTCTACACGTTGCGCCAAATTTTTAAATTCGTCGGCGAACCACGCAACGTAATTTGCTTCGCGACGAGAATGATACGCGGATAACGAATTATCGTACGAGCAATATACATAATAAGCGATACTAAATACTTGGTGATGTTGATAAAAATTTTCTTCCTCTTTTTTCACCGAAACGCACTCCAGGTCGGCATACACGACAGAAGGTAGTCGTTCTTTCCTGTTGTAGTTGGCGAATGCGAGCCACCTGTTCTTATCGCTCGGTAACCGGATAGCGCAGTTGTTCATCTTGCCACAGTCTACTGTATGCGACTGTAGTTTCTCGTCCGAGTGAAAATAGTGCATGCATCTGTAAAATAAAAGTTAAAATTTTTATATCCTCATTTTAAATATTTTTAGACAGTTTTATTAAATATACATACCGATCGCAGATATATTTTTGACCATTGTGTTTGCTGAGTTGCGAACTCACGAGCCTGGATAAATTCTTGATCCACGCGAAATGTCCGATATCTTGCGCATCTTGCACGTAGAGCAAGTTGACGTGCTTGTCCCTCTTTTGCTCCGTAAGGCTTAACGGGATAATGTTTTCATTCTCGATGGTATACATTGATTGAAATGTCATAAATTTCAAATTTTTAATTTGATTAAGAGTGACTGGAAACTCAATATCTTGGAGATTCAGTACTGTTGTATAATGCGGGTACGATGATTGTCGGTCTGTGTGTCTTTCAACTGGATACAGAGCAGCCACCACCGCCCACGCAAAACATACATTGTCTTGAGATTGCACATTAACCACTGCTCGTTTCATTATTATCTTTCGCGGTAATTGCACGCAACATCCGGCGCGCATAGGATTATATTTATTTATATTTACAGTCAAATTTAGTATACGCAATAATGTCCATCCGCTATCGCGTTCCTGAAATTCTTCGAGCGATGCAAGGATGGGCTCGACGACTCGCCGCTCATACCACTCGCGTAAATCAGATGTACGAAAGAGTTCAAAGTTTCTCGTATTGATTGATTTATTGGCGCGCTTATCGCCCGCCACAAACTCGCTGTTAAACACTGTATTCACTTTCACACTGCTATGTTTTTGCATAACGGCTCGCACGTGCTCGAGCACAATGTCACTCGCGTCTTCCAAAAATTGACGAGGTTCGATGTGATTATAATTTATAACCGTACCAGTCAAGATATTAGCAGCTGCACATCGGCGCTCGAAAGTTTTGCAGTTTCAAATTACATGCAGCTGCATTTCACGATTTGTCATATCTCGTTGGATTGTCATCTATGGGCCACGTCATCTCAAAGATTTGTCATATTTCGATTATTAGCAGCCGTATATCGGCACTTGGAAGATCCGTGGCTTCAAATTACATATAGTTGCATTTCGCGATTTGTCACGCACACTTTAAACATTTTAGTAAGATTCGTTAGCGCATGGATAATTTGTAGTTTCAAATTACATGCAGCTGCGAGTTACTTTTCGATAATTTGTCACATACATTTAGAATATTCAGATGTGATTTTATCAAAAAATGTTGTCATACCTCAGCGCATGGAAAATTTTAAGCGCATTCAGCTAAAATTTTTAGAGATGTAATTATTAATTAGTAGCTGTATATAGACGCTTAGAGAAAAAAGCTTGCTGTATCAACAATCACCCCCTCCACATTGCAATTTGTAGTGCTAAATTGTGAACAATAACCCCTCCACATTGCAGTGTGTAGTGCTAAATTGTGTTTTAATACTTAAAATAATTTAGTATCGTGTCAATCGTTTGTGATCTCCGCTAAAGGAAGCAAGATGAATTATTACGTCCCGATTACGGACACTCTGCCAAAGAAAAGGTAAGTTTTATTTTTTTTAATAATATTTTTATTATTTATATTAGTATTAAATAATATTTTTAATATTTATATTAATATTTGTATTAATATTAAATTTTTAATAACATTTTTCTAAAATTTTGTAGCATTTCATCCGAGCCTCGTCGCGCGGGTCGTATCTTGGAAAGAAGGTATGCTCTAACCCCGACATCATACAAATACTTGGAGATTGGAATAAGCGTCGGAGCTATGTCATATGTGAAATTACTAGTTGGCGATAACCGAGGCAATCAAATAGTATTGCCAATCGACGTTTGTTTGATGTACGATAGTGGTTCAAACATGGTTCGATAGATGTTCATCGCGGTTCGATAGATGTTTGTTTGATGTTAATCGACGTTCGTTTCATGTACGATAGTGGTTCAAACATGGTTTGATAGATGTTCATCGCGATTTGATAGATGTTTGTTTAATGTATGATAGTGGTTGGATCGATCTGTAGCAAGTATTATATCTCTTAGCCACATCTCTTGGCCATGTCTACATCTGTGTGGTGAATATTACATTTCAGTATGTGGTACAGCTGCATCTGGTATTATATTTCAAGTCATGATATTAAGATATTTATTTGATGTATAATAAGGTTCAAACATGTTTAGATCGATATTGATCAATGTTTAGATCCATGTTGATCAATGTTTCAATAAATGTCTGATGCTTATTTGATTGTGTCGCTATTTAATTATAATTATCTGTATGAATGCTGTGTGGAGCGACAGTTTGCGTCAGCTTTTAATTCTTTATCAGCTATAAAGAGTAAGCATTTATTGCTAACTCTTATGTCATGCTCATCCCCTACCCATTTTTTTACCGAGACGTTACCTAGCTCTCGTTGGAGCTGACATAAGGTGTCTGTCAGTGATCCAGTGAGTACATTTGTGAAGTGATTAAAAAAAAAAGTTAAAAATATCGAGCATTATGTCATTTCTCGACGCTATGTTCGAGACGGGATACCGTCGCCTTCAGCTTCCTGAAGCGGTTGGCAGGCGACGCCATCGCCGTGCACTTCGCTGGGTCAGAAATTTGGCCCGCGCCCTATTGCGAGCGTTGTTCGACGTACTATTCGAGGATGTAAGTAGTTTTTATTATTATTTTATACGCTTTTTGATTTATAATATATTTATATTTATACGCTTTTTTCTTTTACAGTATTACCAATATCGGTACTACCACCTCCCACTTAGTGATGTAAGTAATTTTTATTATTTTATACATTTTTTTATTTATAATATATTTATGTTTTTTTTCTTTTACAGGAATATCAATGTTACCACAACCTCATCCCGGGGTATATTAACATCGCGCACATAAAAGAGATGCGTCGCGTGCGGATCTTCCACCGCGAATATGCGGAATATGAGGATTTGTGGGGCGATAGCACCCGTGCTTGCCTTTTAGACAGGTTCTTCCCATACTTGTACGTGGACATTTTCTCCCTCCGCAGGCTATTTGGAGAGGAGTCCTTCGTATTGTAAGTATGCGCAAATTTTAAATATTTTTTTAAAGTACTAATAAAAATGTTCATTTTCTTTTCTGTTACAGACGCAGCCGTCACGAGTTCCCCCTCCGCCTCGTCCCACCGATTTTTAGTGTTTAAATTTTATATTTTTATATCTTTTATATCTCGTTAGATTTAGTTATATCTTATGTTTTATATTTTTAAATTTATATCTTTTTAATTATATTTTATATTTTTAGATTTTATATTTTTCAATTTTATATATATTAGATTTTAGCTTTTTTATATTTTTTACTTTTTATATTTTACATTTTTTAACTTTTATTTTTAAAACACACACACACTTTATATGTATACACACTTTTTGAATAAAAAATTATATTAAACACATATATATTACTTATTTGCGCCTTCATTATCTATCCCATCCTTTTTCCTCTATATTAGATATAATTAGATAATATTTAATATATAATAATATATAAAAATTTAATATTATAAAAAAAAACTTAACATACAAAAATTATCTTTTTCTCACCTACGCTTTGGCCTCCGTCTTATCGCGCTTCTGCTATCATTTCTCCACACCCTCCTTCTTTCTCTCTCACACTATCTTCTTACTGCCATGCCGTATTGTGCTCTTCTTGTCCTATCCTATAGCACGCGTCTATCGCTCCGTCTCCGTCTATCGCGTTGCAAACGTCTATCGCGCCGTCTCTTTCTATCCCTTTCCCTACTCGCGGATCCATCGGTTACGCCGCGGACCTCTCTCTCCTCTCCGCAAACCCCTTGCCTACCAGCTGTGTCACGGACCTCTCCCTCCTCTCCGCTGTCCCCTCGTACACCAAACGCGCCGCGAAACTCTTCCCCTTTCCCCGCTGTCCCCTCGCCTACCGACTGCGCCGCGGAACTCTCTCCTGTCCGCGTACCCCTCGCCTACCAACCGCGCCGCGGACCTGCGGCTGTGTCGCGGATCTCTCCCCCTCTCCGCGTATCCCTCGCCTACCAACCGCGCCGCGGACCTGTGTGACGTCATCCCCCCGCGCCCGCGGTTCACCCTGCGCCTGCACCCTCCTCGAGCTCCTGGATTAGAACTCTCCTTAACACACTACTCTCGCAACTTTATCGAAAGAAGATCCTGGCGTGTCGGTGATTATCATTGGTTGTTTGGTTTTAACTCTAACAAGTTTCTTAAGTTGACATTGTAAACATTGTTGAATATATCGTTAAACATCTATTTTTAAAGTTTCCCAGCAATAATGATGTTTTATTCTACTGTATGTTTTCGTGACGCTGCGATGTCCTCCCGTAAGTAGACAATGCGTCTCCAATGATAGTAAGTCGTAAATCCTTCGGAGGATATTTAATCAATCCGTTGCATATAATTAATTTGGTAGGTGCGTCAGTAAATACTAACTGAAGCTGTGATTTGATATTAGTCCATGGTACGTTATTAATAATTTCCATTTTTGCGATATTAATTGTTTTTAATTTTAAGTTTGTTGTGATGTATTATTTTGGGATTATTTAGGGTAAGAGTTCCTAGGTTAGGGAGTTTGTTCCTTTCGAAAAGTTTTTGTGAACCTGAATCTAAAAGATTTCCATCGGTATCAACAAAATATGTTACGTTATCTCTTCGGAGGAATAATAGTTCACGGGACTCTATGACGTTAATTTCGCGTAATTTCTGGAGATGAGATTTTATTTTCCGTGATTTTAAATTTTGGTTAATTATTTCTTCTTTATCTTCTTCTTCAGTATTGTCATCCTTACCTAGCGGATCATTTCTTTCTTCGGGTTCTTCGATGTTGTTATAGTGAAGTTCTTTGATCATTTCGCTTTGTTTAAAATTTTACCTTGCTGGTTGACTCCTTGTTTGTATTCTGAGTAATCTGTGGTTCAAGAAGTCTATTTAAATCTTCGAGTGAGGATGGTAAAATATCTGTATCAATTGTTTCGTTTATTTCATCATCTGTTTTGTTTATCTTATTGTCTGTTTCGTGTCCGAGAAACGTAGAGTAAAATCGTCATCTTCTTCCTCTTTGTTGTCTGATTCTTCTAACATTCCAGAAATTATTTCTGCGTCTCTTATGCTATTTGGATTCAAAATTTTATTTTTTATAATTTTACAGTCCGTTTCTTGAAGGTCCACAGGATTTCGTGACAATGCATCTGCGTTTACGTTAGTTTTCCCGGCTTTATATACGACATCGTAGTCGTATTTCTGATAATTTCAATCTCCAACGTAATATTCTCATGTTCGCATCTTGTGCGTTTTTTTCTTAAACCACATTAATGGTTTATGATCTGTAACTAAGGTAAATTTCCTTACATATAGATAAGATCGGAAATGCTTGATGCAATAAACTATAGCTTGTGTTTCCTTTTCGTAAGTATCGTATTTTAATTCGTTATCGGTTAAGGTTCGAAAGGCATCCTCCTCGATGGTGCGCCACCTTGACATGGTGGGGAGGCTCTGTCCCGAAGCTCCGGGAAACCGAAGTGGAGGGATAGCTAAGAGCGCACCTTTAGCCGAATATCTCTTGGACCCCGACTTGGGCAGGATGCATAGCACTGGCCTGCATACCTGGGTGTCGGACGCGTAAGAATCCCTGCTACGGACGCGACGGTCACGGCCGAAATGATCGTGAACGCCACATAGTACGCCGGGGGCGCAAGCCCTTAAGCCGGAGCGTGGCTGGGCGGGGGCTGAGAAGTAACGAAGACACTACGCGAGGGCCTTAGCCTGCCCGCCTGAAGAGCGTTCTCTTCAGAAGAGCCGATCGAATGGTGAGGGAATTATGGCTTAAGATTCGATGAGTCTCGATCCTGAAGTGAGGCTTACGTGTCGCAAATCGCAACAAGACGACGGGAAGCAAACGATTCGGGGCACGGCTTCTTGGGGGGGAGGCGGACCTACGGGTGCCGACGAGCCTCCTGGGACGGCCATTGCTTCCGGGCCACCTGGTGTCGGGGAATCCGCCGGCACTGCGTGGTCGTTGTAGGGTAGATATTCACCCTACGATATAGGGTTCGGGTAGGACCTCGACCTGTTGGCTTGACAGCAGGGCGAGGCATCAGGGGGTCGTTCCCTCCTGATTCAGGTACTGTGGCTGGTGTTCGAATCGGATTTTCGGCTGGATTCGAGTCCCTAGATCACCGAAGCCGACACAGGAGTCCCTCAGGGTTCCTTTCTCCTGTATAAAGAAATGTCGAAAAGATGGACCGGTTAACAGGACGCCCGATATAGGTTGAAGGACCGCAGTCCCGATGCTATACGTGGTACGCACAGGGGTCCGCCTTTCCCCTCGTATAAAAACACGGAGGCGGGGACACGGGTTAGGAAGCCCGATGTGGGTTGAAGAACATTACCGTTCCGATGTTACACACGGCTTGAACAGGAGTGCGCCTACCCCTTTCTTTTTTAACGACAGGAAAATGCATTACGCATCCCCCAGGCCAAGTGATTTGCGGCCCGGGGGTATGTGGGACTCTCCCTATTTAACGGGCCTACCCATTAAAAACCTGTCGAGTGGCTTTGACGATTGTAGGGGAGGCTCCCGGAACTAACGGTTGCAATGCATCAGAAGCCTCCCTTCGCCAATTCCCATTATTGGTGAGAATCCTTCATGGGAAAGAGGGGGGCGTTAATCGCCTCCCTCTCTCACCTAGATTTTCTCGTTTCGGTGGGAGGGCCACTACCTCCTCCCGCCGTTTCATCTCGTCCCCTTGTGTGGGGGGAGTCAAGGACATTTGTCTTTCCTTACTCTTCATACAGGGGAAGTGTATATACAGGGGGTAAAAATTGGGGAGCGGGGTGTATGTGTAAGGGGAGTGAGAAGGGATAGAACCAGTCTATCCCTCTCCTCCCACTTACTGTTATCTCGGTGGCGTCCTCGGTGGCGGGGACGCCGCTACTGGTGGCTGTGACGTCGACGGTAGTGGCCGTAATAGTGGTATTCACCGGACGTAGGAGCATGGGCGATGGTGGAGGAATTTGACGGGCCCTATTGGGCACTCTTCCCCTTCTTCTGCCCGGTCTGTGTTCGCGCTCAGCGCTCTCTTTTTGCGCCATAACCGTCTTGCAGTAAGTGGCCATGGCTTTCCACTTTTCTTCGCTATCGAGCATCTGTGCCACGACATTCGACAGCTCCAGGTCTCCTCCGATGACGGAGGTCAGGACACCGCGCTCGTAGCCCCAGGCCGGGCATGCCTGGAGCGTGTGTTGCGCGGTATCTCTCTTGCATCCACAATGGTGGCAGACCTCTGTCTCCTCCTTACCAATGCAACACAGATATTCCCCGAAGCATCCGTGCCCGGGGAATATTTGTGTCATTCTAAACGAGTTGCTGCCCCTTGTCCTATTCAACCATTCCTCGAAATGGGGCAGGATGGCCAGCACTGTCCTTGACCCTGATGGCGGTAGGTTTTCGCACAACAATGTTATCCATTGTTGCATCAAGGATCTCTTCTTGGAGCCTCCAGGTGCCAATCATCCCGGCCGGGATCTTTCTGGCTCCCCCCTGACGGGCTGCAGATTTCCTTTCATACATACGTTTGTATGAATCTGCCGTCAGATGTATGGAGGGGAGTCCGGCCAGGATAACGGCCGCCGCGTGCGACACCGTCCAATAGCCGCGGGCGATGCAAATGGCCACCCTGCGCTGGACGCGGCGCATCACGTCTTGGATGCGCTTGGTGGCTATCGCCTTGCCGGCCCACACTGGCGCTGCGTATAACATTACGCTCTGGATGGTGTGTGCGTACACGCGGCGCACCCGACCGCCCGGCCCGCCGAGATTCGGCATCAAGCGGCTAATCATTGCCCCCATTTCCTCAGTTCGTGGGACCAGACGGTCAAATTGACCCCGAAAGCTCCACTGACCATCAATGTGAAGCTCCAAGTATTTGATTTGGGGCCCCACCAGGACAGCGACTTCTCCAACAAGGATTCTGGATGTTGCGGGTGGCTTCCCCGTAACGCGGCGGTTGCCAAACTGCTTCCGTCTTCTGGCGAGCTACCCTCAGGTCGATCTTAGTTATGGCCATGACTAGACCTGCCACTCCAATGTTCGCTCTGTCAAGAGCTTCCCAGTTATCCCCCTCGGCTATCAGCAGCGTGTCCAACGATACTGCAGCCGAGGGGGAGGGCGGTTCGGAGGACCCCGTCATAACCGAGGTTCCACAGTAATGAGCCCAATACTGAGCCCTGTGGAACCCCGTAGAACATTTGTCGATCGTGGTACCGACCATTCTGATCCCTGTATCCGAGCCTACGATGCCCAAAGTAAGCTCGGATTCCTTTCATGAGGTATTCGCGGACGCGATAGGTTTTAAATGCGTCCCCGATTATCTTCCACGGGAGAGTGTTAAAACCATTGAACACGTCCAATAATACTGCAAATGCTACCCCCCCCCGCGCTCTACTGCGGCCTCAGTGAGAGTTCTGACGCTTAACACTGCGTCCACTGTGGATCTCCCCTCACGGAAGCCGTATTGCTCCACATGAAGGGAAGGGACCCCATCCTATGTTAAGTGTTGGACGAGGCGGCGCACGAGAACCCTCTCGTATATTTTACCAACCTCGTCCAACAGGCATATCGGTCGATACGCCGATGGGTCATCCTTTTTTCCGCCCTTACGAAGGAGGACCACATTGGCCCTCCCCCACGTCGGGGGAAAGTTCCCCTCTGAGAGGCATCTGTTTAAGATGTCTCTTAACCATCCGGACAGGCTCCTCCAAGGTGATCTTCCAGACTTTTCCTGGAATGCCGTCCGGGCCTGGGGCCTTATTGTTCTTGACCCCCCAGACGGCCTCCGCCATCTCTCCCTCTATAATCTCCAGGTCCTTGGACTAGCGATCCCCGTTTTTGTTGGAGTCGTCACAGTCCCCCAGTTCAGATCTATGGCATGATTGGGTCTGATTGGGATCAATATTTGATCCAGGGATCCTGGAGAGTCTCCGTTACCGGAGGCGCCCAGTGGCGAAGTTTATTCGTCACTATCTTGTATAGGCGCCCTCACGGGTTCGAGTCCAAGGATTCAAGGAGCTCGTCCCATACTTTCGCCTTGGAGGAACGAATAGCGACGCTCAGTGCTATGCGAACATTCCTGTACTCACTGAGCGCCGCGGCTATCCATTCTTTGTCTCTGTGGCGCCGGGCACGCAGGAATGCTCTTCTGGCAAGGACGGAGGATTGGCGAAAGGACGCGATTTCGTCCGTCCACCAGTATGACCCGGCGCGAGCAGGGCCTACTCCTAGGCATGGAGAGGTCGCACACCTGCTTGACATGGTCGAGCAGACGCGCGACGTCCTCCGCCAGACTCACTGCTCCTTCCTCTTACAGGTGGTGTTGCCAAAGGGCTAATTGGATAGCCGCCATTAACTTGTTCGGGTCTAACTTTTTGAGAATCCAGCGCGGTGGTGGCGCTGTTCCGGGGATCCCGGGCTACTGGGGAGGGCAGCACTGAAACGTAATATAAAGGTGATCTGACAGTGTTTCAGCCATCTGTTCCACCTTCCACTCCCCATTCGGGCGCATGGCAGAGGGGGTGACCATAGTTAGGTCTATTATGGATCCCCCTCGCCCGCGTACGCACGTATCTATGTTGCCCGTATTCAACAGGCACAGCCCGAGAGCCTCCATCCAGTCAATTAGGGCCTTTCCCTTACCGGTGGTGGTCCGGTTGCCCCAGGCCTGCGCCTTGGTGTTAAAATCACCGGCCACCACCGCCTTCCGGAGGAGTATGCCGCGTATACAGCGGTCCAGCTCCCCCAGGTATTGTTTAAACTGGGAGAGGCTCTAACTCGGTGGTGCATAGCACGCCAACACCGCTATGGATCCCCAGTGGACTGCGACAAATCCTCTGCCTGCTTTGATTAAGTACAAGGGGGATTGTTGCTGATCGCGCCACGAATGATGGCTACCGTGCCCGTAGAGTCCACCCTCCATCCAGGATGGTCTCTGGGGGGCTCGGACACCCATCTTTGTCTGGAACCTTTCCTGGCTTTTCCCCTTCTGGCTGATCTTTTTAGCCGTGAAGGATTTTTTGTCAGAGGTGGGTTTCTGGTCTTGTTTGCCTTCCTATCTTACAGTTGCATTTGCACGTATGAGGTTGGGTGGGGGCCTTCATCTTCTTATGAGGCGGATCAGTTTGTTGGGCCTCGATTGCAATCTCAAATCCGTTTTGCTTCTCCACGCGGTGTTTCACTTCCGCGTGTCGGATCAATTCGGCTCTGAGATCCGTTAGTTTTAAAATATCATGAGTAATCTTCTCATAGATTTCTGCATCTTCCCCCTTTAGATGGAGGGGGGGGGGTATCTGAGCCACATGTCGAGGGACTCCTTGTAGCGAGGGGCCTCGAATCTCAATGGCGTTGACACTTTCCTGCTCTGTTTCCGTCTCCATTTTCGTACACTCAATGTGGGGACGGGGGGATAAGGTCTCCTTTATTGGGGATCTTGGCGGTCTTGGCGAGGAGGGGCGTCTTTCTGGTTTCCTCTCTTTCAGCGTTGGTTACTCGTGGTTCAAGGTGATGACGTTTTTTATGTCCTTTCCTACTCATTCTACTAATTTTGTCGGAATCCTCATCCGAGGAAGAGGTCCATGTATTCCGTCCTGAGGCCGAATATGAGTCGCGCCGTGCTCTGGCCTTACTCTGTCTTTTCTTAAGCCGGGTCAACGACTCTCGTAGTTTCTCGTTGGCTTTTAGGGAGATGTTTTGAAAGCGGAGTACATTCATTTCTCCTTCATTCGGCATGCCAGTCGAGCTTATACAAGCTCTGCTGTGTAGTATGGTGGTTGCAGCTTAGATATATGCCGCAGCCTCCTTCATATCTTTCTTTACATCGCTCTTCAAGTTTTTTGAAGATTGTGCGAATCTAAATATATTGTCGCACCTCTGCAGGGCATCCTGACTATGTCGGGAGTTGGGGCCTGTTCGTACCGTTCAAGCCCTTTTCTTTCATTGGCGTGGAACTTCTCCCATGCCTTTCCCTATGGCATTTTAGCCTTACTTTTTGCCTACTTAAATCTTTGTAACTCCTCTTCATTAGCCCTTCTTTGGGCTTTTGCCTCTCTCTGTTCGCTTATTCCTACTCACTCCCCAGTTTCGACAGGTCTTCCTCTTTTCCTAGCGACGGATGAGCTTCAGAATCTCCTTCCGATTCTTCGTTAGGAATTTCTATTGTTCCTTGCCTTACCTCTTCTGATTGCAAGCTCATCTGATCAGTGCGGCTACGTGCTGACTGGTAGATCTGGTAGATCTGATGGTTCTAAATGAGCTTTGCGTTGCATCGCTTTTCCCTTCGGACAAATTAGGTGCCTTCGAGTCCGTCTGCGAATCAGCCTGAGTGCACTTCTTCTTTCTGTCCGCTTGAGAATTTTTACTCTGTTTCTTCGAAACCATGTCCTGCATATGGCGAAGTGTGCTTCTCTTTAGTTTGACACTTACTACGGCAGTTACCTTTGGCTTTGGCTTTGATGTTGAAACCTCGGATTTGATTCACCCTCGCTATGTGTCCTATCGAACACTGGTCCACCCGGTGTTGTGGGCTTCACTGTTGGGGTCTTGCTGGTACCTGCCCGGCAAGCATCCTTTGTATGATTTGCCAGGAGCTTGGACTCCTGATAAATCCCCCTCGTTGTTCGCCGTGTTCACGGCGCTATCCACCTCGTTGCTTGGATTGCTTTGTTTGTTTTGAGCATTGGAATTCATTTTTGAAAGATTCCTGCTCCCCGTTGCGGCTCCGTCCCCCAAGGTATACCCCCACCTGCCGCGGAGTATCCCGAAACATGACCGGCAACACCCCGCGACAGGGCCCCAAGTTCCCCCAGAGAGGGGATATATGGCTCAGGCCGGAGGATGTGCATCTCCGGCACTGGCTTCCAGCTTCCTACTCACCCATGAGAGTTTTAACGCCCCCATGGGTTTTCGGGGATCTCGCGTCTCTGACCTCGCGGGTACCGCAACGGGTGGCTCCACCCGAGGAGCCCCACGGACGGTTGGGACTGGGTCGCCGCTCCCCGGCCCAGTCTTACCCGCCGTGGCGACCAGCATACCGTGTTACGGTCCCTCCGAGAAATGCCTCCGAGGGGGACCCGCTGGTGTACCGCTTTGGAAGGGGAAACAGTCGCGGCACACCGGCAACTCCTTGCTCGCCGTCGGGCCTTGCTTCGGAAGCGTCCGAGCGGCCCCGATGGCCAGGTCGACCCGGCGTCGCTGGGCAGTGCCCAAACGACCCGCGCCGACCTCCTCCGCCACCCCGGTCTCAATCTCGGAATACGTTCTGGCCCAGCCCGATGGGCCCGGGAGTTCCGGGACACCATTAGCCCGTCTACCCGTGGGACACTGACCAAGGTCGGCACCCACCTAATGTGAGACGTCAGCCTAGACTGACACCCATATCCTCCCCACGAGGGACGCCGTGTGGTGGGAGCACCCACACACATGGATACCCTCCTTATCGGGAACACCCGACCCCCGTGTCAGGGGCGAAGAACAATCCTCCCCCAACGGCGCCGTGCCACCGGGCGATTGTAGTCAGGACCGCCTATCCCTTCCAGCGATTGAGACTGCATTTTAGATCACCCCCAGAGGGGTGGGCGCAGTCCCTGAGGGAGTCGCTGGGCCCCCTTGTACCCTTAGAAAGGGTACTGTTTGCTCATAGTTCTCTCTCCACCCCGGCGGTTCACCCAACTTGGCCGAAGCCGTGTGAGTGTTCCTATGGGGTTTCGAGGTTAAGCCTCCTCACCACGACAAGGTGGCGCACGACGAGGAGGGCCTACCCCCTGTAAAAAACACAGAAGCGCTCGGTGCAGGGTGTTGATCAGCATGTGATAACACCCTGCCTCTAGGATTAAGGTAGTTTTCACCCTACAATGTGGGTGCGGCTAGAACCTTGGCAGTTGGTTCCACGTGGAAACAACAGGACAAGGTACTCAGGGGCCGCTTCCCCTGACACGGTTAATAGGACGCCCGATGTGAGTTGACGGACAATAGTCCCGATGCGGCACACGGTACGCATAAAGGTGCGCCTACCCTCTGTATAAAAACTCGATAATTTTATAATATTTGACTGGTACCACAAACCCACCTTCTCAGGTAGATACCTAAACTATTTTTCACACCACCAAATCCACCAAAAACGGGGCATAATCATCGGATTAGTGAACAGAGCATTATTTCTTTCACATCCTAGATACCATAGTAAAAATCTAGACTTTATTTTTAGAATTCTTTTAGAAAATAATTATCCATTAGAATTAATTTTCAATATCATTCATCTGCGTTTAAAATCTATCACTTGTAAACAAATCCCTACTAATGACATATTAAGTGCAGTGAACCAATATATTTTACGGTTCCTTATATACAGGGATTAACTGAAAAGTTCAATAACATAATTAAAAACTCGAGAGTGAAACTCGCACATGTCAGCCGTAATACGATGAACATTTTAATTCAAGCCCATAAAGACATCATTCCTACAGATTCTAAAACTAACGTTATATATAAAATCAATTGTAACCATTGTGATGCCTCATATGTCTGCCAAACATCCAGGAAGCTTAAAACTAGAATTACTAAACATAAACGACATACATATACATCGTAACTCTAACACCAACTCGGTAATCACGAATCATAGGCTTGAGTTTAACCATGATTTTGATTGGGACAACATTAGAGTACTTGATGAGGCTCCCTTTTATACGAAGAGGCTCATCTCTGAGATGCTCTTTATAAAAAGACAAAAAAATGGACTAAATTTACAGACTGACACGGAAAAGTTACCGAACGCCTACCATGACATTGTTAACTCGCTTCCAAAAATATAGTGGTGGGAACACATTATATAAACACGTAACTCGATGTATAATCCGACAGTATTTGATCGACCGTCACAGCACACTTTGTTCAGTCAACAATTGAGATCAATCGTCACTGAATATTGTTAAGCGTGAGTGACCAATATAATTAATAGTTACTAAGGGATTTTCGAGTCTAATTGTTTTTGTGCATTTTACTCCAACATCCCTGATATTTGCAGGTTTCAACTGCCATTGCATTTGATACGATATTCACGGATTAGTAACTCATTTTTATCATTTTTATTGTTGACTTCTTAATTTTAAATTTGAACTGTATATTCGTCGGAGAGTGTCCATAAAACTCATTGTTAATAGGATATTACATTTGTGTTTTCAATATTTATTTTTATTTTTATTACTTTTATTATTTATTTATATCTTCGCCAAAGACATTTCACTTATTATATTTGCGCTGATGAAGACTCAAAATAGAGCTCGAAATGTTCGTCGTATTTAATTTACGTTGTTATTTTTCAGGATAAGGTCAATTTTATAAATATTTTGCGTTTGCGATAACACTTCCGTCAATATTTTTATACCTAATCAAATTGCGACAGATTAATGATTTTTGACTTTAAGTTGTTTTCACATAATATATTGGTCATTACAAAAAATTATTTACACCTTAATATTGATTGAATGTAATCACCTTTGTTACCTATCCTGTTTATACGATATATTTGCTCTCTATAGCCTAATATATCTAGTGATTAAAAACTCGAAGGCGTTCGAGGCAGGATGTTCATCGGCATGCAATAACATCCTGTGAAATGGTTGGTGCCTGACCGGTGGTAACCAGCACGTACCGGATCGGGGCGTCGTTGCATAGAAAACCCCTCTGGGCCAACTGCCATTGGGACCAGTACGTGTCTCGACTCCTTTCCCGGGAACTCGCCCAAGGGGAAGGGCCCTGTTGGATCGGGGACCTGAAGCGGGAACCTGTTAGTAGTGGAACCCAAGGGTTCCACGAAACCAGGGCCCTGTAGAAGGTGGCGACCGGCCTGCCAATACAGGAGTAGTAACTCGTCTCATCCACTCTAAAAACCGCACGCAAAACGGTTATCCTCCGAAGGTGTAAACCAGGGTAGATGGCTCGAGTGCAATCCGGGGATGCCACAAGAGATGTTGGCTCGGGCGAGTTAGGGCTAAAAAAGACGGGGTCTGGCATGGCCAAACGGCATAGTCCACACCAGCTGTGTACGCGCCATGTCCTAAGGACCGTCTATCGGCCCTCTATTGGACAGAGGGTGCACCCCCTCGTGATGTGCCACCTTGTTGTGGTGAGGGGCCTCTGGTCTTCAATCGTACCCACGGTCCAACCGTGGAAAGGGCCGGAGGTTAGCTAAGAGCACACCGTACCCTGCAGTCTGCGGGGTACACCTGGAGTCCGGCGATTCCGTTAGAGGCTTGTCCTCATCCGTCGGTATGGGTTGGCGGCCCTGACTACAATCGCCCGGTGCTACGGCACTGATAGGGGGAGCTTGCTCCCCGCCCGTGACATGGCTGAGTGCTCCCGGCACATGAGGGTTTCTGCACGTGTGGGTATTCCTGCCGTGTGGCGTCCCTTGGGGGAATGTAAATGCCGACTTCGGCTGGCGTCTCACAGTAGGGGGGCTCCTCTCTCGTGGACAGACGGCTTAGTGGGCTTGTCCCCTAAATGCACGGCCACGAAGAGGAGCGGACGGGCGGATGGTGTCCCGGAACTCCCGGGGCCGTTCGGACGCATTCCGAGGTCACGGCCCGGCAGCGAGTGTGGGTGTCTCCGGCGATGCACCGTGACCATTTCCCTCCCGAAATTTCTCGGAGGGGACGTCAACATGGTACGCTGGCTGCCATGGCGGGTAAGGCTCGGTGACTCAGCCCCAACCGTCCATGGGGCCCTTCGGTTAGCACCATCCGCTGCGGTATCCCGGAGGTTGGAGACCGGGAACCCCCGAAAGCCCATGGAGACGTAAAAACCTCCATGGGTGAGTAAAGGGCTGGGGACCAGTGCAGGGGATGTTACATTCCCCCGGCCCGAGTCGTATGCCACCTCCCCGGGGAACTTGGGGTCCGGTCATGAAGTGCTTCCGGAACACTCTGCGGCCGATGAGGATACACCTTGGATGGCGGAGCCGCAGCGGGGCGTGGGATTCTTCAAAATGAATTCTGCATCTTACACACATACCAAAGACGAGGAGAGGAGGGAAGAGGATAAGACAATCAAGTCTTACAGACCGGGGCCCCGGAGCTCTAAGGCGAAAATCGTCGAGAACAAGCAGATTAAGATCTACTTAAGAAAAGAAGATCCTGCGGTTTTTAAGTTCGGCTCATCGAGCAAGAAGACTGATGAGGTCTACTTCCCGGAGATGGGCAAGGAGCCGTTTCCGAAAAAGCGGAAGTAAGGGCGCCCCGTAACCACCAGGCAGTACGAGCAAAAGAAGGCCAGGAAGGCCGAAATGAAAAAGAACAGGGTGGAAGAGGAGAGAGATCTTTGATTCCACTCACTGACTCTCAAGCATGGGAGAAAATGGAAGCCTACGTCAACGAGTTAGTTGATGAGATGAGAGAGGCCCCATTAGGTGATATCTTTTCAAGGTGCTTAGACAGTACCACGGTTCTAAAAAAGATCGTATGTCGATTCAAGAACCTAAAAGGCACTGTCAAAACGGAAACCAGGGAAGCTGCATGCCTACTACAGGCATCCACGCAAACTCTGGTTATAAGAGCACCAATTGCAGAAACATCCAGAGCCGACTTAGAAGACCAGAGCAGGCTAGACTCTCTGGACAGGCAAGTCCGAGAGTTAAGGGAGGAGAATGCTCAACTCTGAGATGAGAATTATGATCAAAAGATCTAAAAAGAAGGGAAAGCAACAGAATCCTACTGCTAAAGTGGACGCGAAAAATAGCAACTATTCCACCCGCTTAAAAGGCCAAGATAAATCTCGACCTAATGGAGATCGATAATGACAACGTCGTCGACCCACCCGGTCAACAACCCCTCCTCTTATCCCCTATAAAGGGGAAAAAGAAAGAGTTGAGCAAAAAGTACCCTTCAGAAATGGTGACAGAGGAGGCTCGTAGAGCCTACGATCACGGCGAGTGTAGCCCGACTCCTGGAGAGCAGGGAGGCACTGAGCAGAGGAGAAAAACTTCCTCAAGGCAGTGACCCTTCTTGGGCAAGATCGTCCCCTCCGGGAACCCGCAGTCCGCCGCGGCCTCAGTAAAAGGCCGCAATCCCTATACGGCCCCCGAAAGAGAAGAAAGGCAAGGGATCGAAGCCTGATCCCAAGAAGAGACAGGCTAAGACTCCTCACCCGCCCGCTCCTCAAAACCCTCCACCACCTTCCCTAGACCAGGTAACCCCTTGGACAAAGGTGGTAGAGAGGAAGGCGAGGAGACATGAAGGGGCAAAGAACACCGCGCCGCCCAAGCTCGTTGCTACAGGTGGTGGCCAAAAGGTCTCTCCCACTTCTGCTCATGGGAGGAAGGAGAAGGCGGGAGAGCTCCCCAAGACAGCGGGAAAAAAGAAGAGGAGAGCCTCAGGGCGGCGGCTGTTACCATGACCTGCCCTGAGGGGCAGTATGTGGAGACGCTGAAGCTGGCTCAACAGAAAGTCAATATTGACCAGCTAAGCATAAAAAGCCTGAAAGTAAAGAAGGCTGCCACTGGGGCCATTATTTATAAAATCCCGGGAGAGGAGAAGTCCGAAAAGACGGAGAGATTTGCAGAGGAACTCCGCAAGGTTCTTGAGAGCAAAGAATGTGTCCGGGTCCCGCGGCCCTATAAAAAATGGGAGATTAGGGTCCGTGGCCTGGACTACGCCGCCACCAAAGAGAAGGTGGTGGCGGAAATAGCAAGGGTAGGAGGATGCCTGGCAACAGACATCAAAACGGGGAGATAAATTCTCCCCAAAACTATGGGTACCATCTGGGTACAGTGTCTGCTGGCTGCCATGAACAAGATTGTGGCAGTCGGCAAGTTTAAAGTAGGATAGGTGGCGGCACGGTGGAGCCTTTAAAAGCCCGGCCCTTGCAGTGCCACAGGTGTTTAGAGCGGAGCCAAGTTCGAGAGCGGTGTACCAACACCGTCGATAGGAGTGGTTTTTACTACAATTGTGGCACTGCAGGGCACAAGGCGGCCAGCTGCTCTGCGCGGACCAGGTGCGTCCTATGCGCAGAAAGCGGGCTGCCAAATAATCACAGGGTTGGAAGCGAGAGCTGCCATCCAAAAAAAGGAAGAAAGGACAGAAACGTTAAGGCTACCCCCAAGACTGGGGATAAGCAAAAGGGAGGCAGCGCGGCTCCCAAAGCAGGAGCAGGGCAAAAGGAGGCTGCGACAAAAGCAGCGGCGAAAGGAGTTCCCGTTGAGAACCTCATTGTTTTAAAAGAGGTGGTGGCCTCATGAAGGAGGCCTAAGTCTCATTGTAACATGAGCAAGATAAGCCTCCTCCAGTTCAACTTAAATCACTGCGCCAGGGCACAGGACTTGTTCCTACATGCCCCGGCGGAGTACAAGTGTGGAGTGGGGATAGCGGCAGAGCCGCTATTATAGGATCCCGTCCAATCATCCATGTTGGGTGGGAGACGACCAGGGCTCTGTTGCTATCACCTGGAGGGAAGAACCTGACTCCCCCCGTTTCAAAGTAGGGGCGGAGAGACACCATGTCGTCGTGGAGTGGGGCTCAGTCTGGGTGGTGGGATGCTACATTCCCCCAGCATTAAAAACCCTGCCCGGTTCGGGGATATCCTGGACAAGATCGCATTGCTCGTCCAAAGGAGCCCATCATTGTGGTCGGGGACTTTAACGCTTGGAATAGGCTATGGGGTTCCCGACACACCAATGGCAAAGGCAGAGTCATGGAGGATTGGGCGGCGGTGCTTGGCCTGGTTTTGGTCACCAAGGCTCGAGCATCACCCTGGTCAGATCGCAAGGGAAGTCCATTGTCGACTTGACATGGGCGTCTTCTCTTACGGCTGACAGAATTGACAACTGGCGGGTGATATCGCAAGAAACCCTATCCGATCATTTGTATATTCGGATGAGGGTTGACATCACTCGCCGAAGGTTGCTCAACCGCCACCGAAATGGGAGAGATCCACCACCCAAAAGATGGGCCCTAAGAAAACTGGATCCGGACAGGCTGATGGCAGCCGTGCTCCGGAGACCTGGCCCAGCACTACAAAGCCGCAGAACACGGAGAGTCAAGTAAGATGGCTCGGGGAGATGATGACGAAAGCTTGTGACCTCACCATGAGCCAAGCCCAGGCCGTACAGAGCGGCGTACTGGTAGACTCAGAAAATAGCAGAATTGCGTAGAACCTCGGTCCAGGCCAGACGCCGCTTCACTAGAGCGAGGAGGCGCGGTCTCTCCGAGATCACAGACGAGGCGCTGGGAGCCTACAGAGAAGCAAATGCGTTCAGCGCCGCCATCAGGAAGGCCACGGCCAGAGCGTGGGATGAACAACTTCTCACACTTAACTCAGACCCATGAAGACGCCCATATCAAATCGTTATAAATAAAATCAGACACTGGGCGCCCTCCATGACGGAGCCACTGAACCTCGGGGTCTTAGAAAATATCCTCTCCGCTCTCTTCTCAAAAACCGAGCTTTATCCCGATTCAGGAGAACGGTAGGAGGCGGAGTGGGGTGCCTCGAGACCAGTGATAAGATGGCTGGGATTGTCAAGAAGCTACAAGCCCGGAGAAATAAAGCCCCGGGCCCCGATGGCATACCCAGCCGGGTCTGGATCATGACCTTGAGTCACCTGTCCGATCCAGTTAGGGAAATATTCAACGCATGTTTGAGGGAAGGCTACTTCCCCTCACTCTGGGAGAGGGTCAAAGTAGTCCTCAGCCAAAAGGAGGGCAGACCTGTCGGAACTCTTTTGGCATACAGCCCCATCTATCTGCTGGACGAGATCGAGAAGCTACTCGAAAGAGTGATAGCCAACCGACTCGTTCAGCCTCTGGGATATAGGACCAAACCTCCACGAGGATCAGTTCGAATTCCGCGAGGGACGCTCGACAACTGACGCGATATTGCGTGTCAGATCCCTCGTGGAGTCCGAAACAGGAGAGGGTAGGGTGGTTGTTGTGATATCACTTGATATCATTAATGCAATCAACACCCTGCCCTGGGAAAAGGTGTTGTTGAGGGACGCCTATCATGGCGTCTGTAATGTCTCGCCTTTCTCGACGTCTCGTACAAGCTCGCCGGTTCCAGGATTCGAGAGGACAGGCACGGTAGGTGATAGACTCCCTTTATCGTTCTTAGACGAGTTTATATTTTGCTACAATTTTATGGTCGTGGACACGGTATTTACATTCACGCGGCGGGGGTATATGTACACAGGGGGCGATATATACAAACGGATGCCGAGAGGGGCTGTCGGTGGTATTCGAATCCTACTGGCTCGGTCGGTCGCGCCCTGGAGGCGAAGGGTCTAGTGAGTCGGTCGGTGGCGTCCTGGAGGCGGACGGCTTGGCGAGTCGGTTGGTGGCGTCCTGGTGGCGGACGGCTTGACAAATCGGTCGGTGGCGTCCTGGACGGCTTCCTCTCTTCCTTCGCCCACGGACGGGCGGATTGTTTGTGGTCGTCCGGAAAGGGACAGATGGCAACGTTAATCGCCCGGAGATGGGCGGATTTTTTGTGGTCGTCCGGAGACGGACGGTTTGTGTCTCGTGCAAGGGGCCAGAGGCCGGGTACGCCCGGTCGATTCAACGGGAACTCCCGTCATCCAGAAGAGGGTCGGCAAGGAGCCGGAGGCCGGGGATGCCCGGTCGGTTCAACGGAAACGCTCGTTGTCCGGAGGATTGTGCAAGAATAGTCGCTTGTGTCTGGAACCTCAAGAGAACTCCCTCGAGGAAGGATCAGGACAGAACTAGGTGCCGGCTCTTCGGCCGAGCCAGCTTATATACCCGGCGACCGGCCTCCCACTCTCGGTTACGAGTAGAGTAGGGAGGTGGTCGAGTGGGGAGACCACGGGCTCCAACGTCGTACTGTTTGGTGGCACTGAAAGGCGCCGATTGTTTTGCAGAGACGGCTGTTCGGCCCCTAGTGACTGTCACACCACCCCCTTCTTTTATCGAGGGGGTGAGGGCGGGCGGTGTGCCCTTCTCGGGTGGCCGTTCCTGTCGAACCTGATGAGCCACCTCCCGTTGGGTGTCCGGACCTTATACTTCCGCGATGTGTGCCGCGTGGTAGGGCACCTGGACGATCTGTCCGTCTCCTAGGGCTACGGGCACTGGCGGTGGTGGTAGGCGGATCGGCACGAGCGGTGGCGGTCGTCGTGGTTGCTCCGGCGGTGTTCGGACCGATGGTAGCGGTGCGGGTGGTCGTGCTGGCGGCGGGTTGGTCGGCCGCATCCGGGCTCAAGGTGGCAGCGCTGGTGCTCGTGCTAATGGTGCTGGTCGAGCCGGTGGTGCTTGGCTTTGCGGAGGCGCCCGGAGCGGTATTGGCGGTCGCGCCGGTGCGAGTGTGAAGCGGGCCCGCTGGCGGGCGGATGGCCATCGCGTGTTCGTACCCCAAGAGGGGGGTCGAGCGTCGGCACACGGGTGGAAGTGCCTCCAAAAATATCGCCCTCCTCTGGGCCTGCTGGGGGTCAGACCGTTGGACCCGGGTACTGACTCTGGGCACTGGTCTGGTGGTCGCCAGAGCCTGGCTTGCTGGTCGCCCGGAAACGGGCGGTTTTTCTTCCTTGGAATCGGAGCTCAGCTTTCGAAGAACGCTGCGACTGTTGCCTCTTGAGACATCGTGGCGTCGAATGATAAGCCGGATTCAGTATTGGGTCTTTTATTCTTCCACTCGCGGTTCATTAGCGGTGGCTCGCGCCTGGATTGCGCTCCGCGCGGCGTGCCGGCGAATTAGCGGGCTGGTAGCAAGTTCGCAGCGGCTGGCGCTAACTCCGCGCCGGGCGCCAATTTCAAATCCTTAATATGCACGTGCCGGTGCCAACGGCCGCGGGCATCTTGCAGATCGACGATGACGGGTGACGTGATGCGGCGGACCATCATTGGCCCGGTATATCGGAGTGCCAGTTTGGCGTTAAACCCGCGGGCTTTGTCGGAGAGTGGCCGATCCCGTTTCCACACCTGGTCTCCGATGCGGGGCTTCCAAGTCCGATGTCGCAAGTCGTAATGACTGTTGCTGTTGGAAGGCTCTCGCCAGGTGGATCTGGACTACGTCGTAGGCGTCTTCCAAGAAGGGATGTGTGGTCTCTGGTGTGTTCGGGTCGCTCGTCGATCCGCCGGGTGCGGTCGGGCGAGTTCCCGTCCGTGGAGTAGGTAGGCGGGAGTGTATCCGGTAGCCTCTTGTCTCGCGGTGTTGAACGTGTAATTGGAGAAGGGGCTCGTCCTACCGTTGCTGACGCTTGCCGACGTACTGTGCGATCATGATCTTGATGGTCCGATTGCCTCGCTCGACGGGGTTGCATTGCGGTGCGTACGCAGGTGACATCTGGTGAGTGATCCCGTGGTCTGTCAGGAATTTCTCGCACTGGCGAGACGTGAACTGTGTCCCATTATCCAAGATCACGATGGTCAGGCAGCCGTGACGGTATATCAGCTGCTGCGTGAGCACCCGGAGGAAGGCGGTGGTGGTGGCCTTGCGTAGCGGGGCGAGTTCCAGCCATTTGGTGAACCGATCTTGGATCGTGAGCAGCCAAGTGTGGCCCGCGGCGGAGCGGGGCAACGGGCCGACCAGGTCGATGGATGCTTGTTGCCACGGGGCGGTTACTGAGGACGTGTGCAAGCGGCCGGCCGGGGCTTGTTGGGAGGCCTTGTGCGCGGTGCAATTGTCGCACCGATTGACGTAACGGGTGACGTCCCGAAACATCCCGGGCCAGTGGTATAATTCGGCCACGCGACTGATTGTCTTGGCCAACCCCAGGTGTCCGGCCGCGGGATTGTCATGCAATCGCTCCAGTACCTCAGTTCGGTGGTTTGTGGGAACGCATTCCTTCCACTGCTCGTCAGCCGGGGTTTCGCGGAAATCGAGCGAGTGTAGGATGTGTCGGTATAGCTTCCCGTCCCGCAGTTGATAATCCGGGAAGTCTTGGGGCCGTTGACGAACGTGGCGTCGGAGGCACCAGGTGGTACCAGGCGCACTGGTTGGCCTTCTGCAGGGCATAGGTTTCGGGCCGTCGTGACAGCGCATCGGCGACCCGGTTGAGTGCCCCTTTTCGGTATCGAACCTCGAAATTGAACTATTGTTGTTCGAAGAGCCATCGCCCCAGGCGCCCCGTCGGTGCTTCCAGTCGTTACAGCCACTTGAGGGACTGGTGATCCGTGATGACGATGAATCGGTATCCTTCGAGGTAATCCCGTAATAGGCGAATGTCCCAGACCACGGCGAGGCATTCCAATTCGGTGACGCTATAATTTTGTTCGGCCCCGTTGAGCGTTTGGCTGGCGTAGGCGATCACGCGCTCTCTTCCTTCCAGTTCCTGAGTCAGTACCGCGCCGAGCCCTTGGTCACTAGCTGTCTGCAGGGTAAACGGCCTGCTAAAATTGGGACACGCGAGTACTGGTGCCGTGGTCAGGGCGTGTTTGATATGCTGGACACCTCCTCGTTCGCCCAGAGAAACCGTGCTCTCTTCATAGTTAAGCGGGTCAGTGGGGCGGCCGTTTTTGAGAAGCCCGGCACGAACCGACGGTACCACGACGCCATCTCCAGGAATTGGCGAACGTGGCGGACGGTGGTCGGCGGTGGCCAGCTCGTGATCGCGCTTACTTTGGCCGGATCCGTCCGGACTCCCTCGCGGTCGACGATGTGCCCCAAATATTGGAGGCGGCTCTGGCAAAAATGGCATTTGGCCACGTTTAACCGGAGGCGTGCCAGGTGCAGGCGGCGGAAGACCTCGGCCAGGTGCGTCAGGTACTCGTCAAAAGAACGGCTGGCAATAAGGATGTCGTCCAGATATACCATCACGTGTGGTTCTAGCTCAGATCCGACTACTTGATCAAAAAGCCGCTGGAAAGTGGCAGGGGCCGAGTGAAGGCCGAACGGCATTACTCGGAACTGGTAGAGTCTCCTTCTGGGTATCATGAACGCGGTTGCAGGCCGACTCCCTGGCTCAAGCGGCACTTTCCAATATCCTTCTTTCTAGTCGAGCGTCGAGAGGTAACGGGCGCCCCGCAATTTATCCAGCGTGGCGGTGATGTACGGGAATGGGTACGCGTCTTTCTCGGAGGCCTGGTTCAGTTTGCGGAAGTCTATGCAGAACCGATAGGCACCGTCCTTTTTCCGGACTAGTATCACAGGCGAATTCCACGCGCTATGTGATGGTTCGATCACGCCGGCCGCTTCCATTTTCTCGACTTCCTGGTCGATGATAGCCTGCATGGTCGGGTTTCGTGGCCGATACCGCTGTTTTATCGGTACTTGGGTCTTCAGTCGAATCCGGTGGGTGGCTAGGTCGGTCGGTCCTTGGATGGTGGCGAACTTTTCCATTGCGCTGGCCAGGAATTGCCGGAGCCTCGCTTCTTCCGCGGCCGTTCTGGGCACCAATCCCTCGGAGATCGCGCCAATTTTCTCGGTGGTTTGGGCGGCCAGCATGCCCCGTGGCGTTCCTCCCTACGTCGGGCTATTTACCGGTGGTGGCGGTAAGGTGAGCTGGAGCTTGGTCTAGAGATCCGCTCCGATGAGAATGCCGTTTCGAAGGTTTGGCATGACGATAAATCGGTGCTGGAGAACGCGGCCCTCAAACCGGACGGTCAGGTCGCAAGCCTGGATGGTTTCGGTCTCGGAGCCGTCGGCGAGACGGACGTGGTCCGTGGCGATAATCAATGGTCGCCCCGTGGCCTCGGCCGCGGCGGTGGTAGGCCGTTAATAAAAGAGAGCTCCGACCCCGAGTCGATCAGAGCCCACCTTCGGCGGCTGGCAGCGCGTATCCGGATATATGGACGCGGCGTATATTTTATTCGCGGTCGGCCGCCGACTTCTCGCCGGACCGCTCGGCGTTTCCCGCTGGTGGGTGGCAATCGCGGGTAAGGACACCGTCCTTCCTGCATTGCGAGCAGAACTTCTTGGCGGGCCGCTGGTAGTTTACGCGCATATGCCCCCGTTGTTTGCATCGCCAGCAACAAGTAGTGCGGTCGTACGCGGCGGCGGCCACTAGGGCTTCGGTGGTTTTTCGGGTCTCTCGGAGTCGGTCTTGGCGACATTTCGTGATTTCTTCGTACCGTGCCACCTGGCAGCAGGGTTCCGAGACGCTGCGGATCTCGTCGGGTCGGCATTTTTAAACAACTGTTCTAGTTGCTCTTGCCGCGAATATCCTCCGGCTCGGCGCATCATGGTGAGTACCGCGGTGGCGTATTTTCCGAACGCCTCGGTCGGCTGTTGCCTCCGCGCCTGTATTTCGCGGCGTACTTGTCGGAGGTAGCCGGGCGGCAAGTATTGCGCGGTCAGGTCACGGCGGAAATCTTCCTAGGTGTGCCAGTCCTGGTAAATGTTCCGGTGCCAAAGTAGGGCGTCGCCCTTCAGGAGTTCGGGCAGCCCCATCAATAGTTGTTGGCCGGAGTAGCCATAAGCGGCGATTAGTTCGTCTATACGCTCCAAGAAAGACAGGGGATCTTTGCCATCGAAGTGACAGCCCCATTTACGGATCTGGTTTAGCGTCTTCCCTGGATCCTCCCCCTATCGGTTCTGGGGTGGTGGTGCCGCTATGGTCGATCTCGTCCGGCGCCTTGGTCAACGTTACCCTCGGTGGCTGGGTAGCCATGACGGCGTCTTGCAATCTCTTTCGTAGGTCGTCGAACCGGCCTTCGGTGTCAAGTCCACGCTGGGTCAACTGCTCGATAAGTTGCTCTTTGTTCAACCGGTATATCCACGATAGCATAGGGTGGTCTTCCAACCGTGCCTAGTCGGTCGAGTCAGGTCTCTGTTCGAGCGCCATAACGTTTCGCCTTTCTTGACGTCTCGGACAAACTCGCCGGTTCCAGGATTCGGGAGAAGGACGGGCACGGCTGGTGATAGATTCCTCTCTCTTGTATCTCTTAATCGAGTTTATTATGCTCGTACATGAATTCGTGGATAACGGTATTTACAACTATCTACAATGGCGGGGGAAGATATGTACACGGGGCGGTATATCCGTTGGGCCGTCGGGGTTAGCCCTGACGACGCGGGCTCGGTGGTGGCGTCCTGGAGTCGGACGGCTCGGCGATGCGGTTGGTGGCGTGCGTCCCTGTGGTGGACGTCTTGGCGGTTCGGTCGGAGACGTCCTGGGGGCGGACGACTTGACGGTTCGGTCCGTGGCGTCCTGGCGGCAAATGGCTCGCTCTCTCTCTTTGGTCGCCCGGAGACGAGCGGATCGGTGGTTATCGTCCGGAAACGGACGGATATCAATGTTATTCGCTCGGAGACGGGCGGTTTGCGTGTTGTCGCCCGGAAACGGACGTTTTCAATCTCGTGCACGGGGCCGGAGGCCGGGGACGCCCGGTCGGTTCAACGAGAACGCTCGTTGTCCGGAGAATAGGTGCCGGAGGCCGGGGACGCCCGGTCGGTTCAACGAGAACGCTTGTTGTCCGGAGGATAGTGATCGAGGATAGTCGCTGGCGTCTGGAGCCTCGAGAGAACTCTCTCGAGGAAGGATCGGGACAGGACTAGGTGCCGGCTCTCTGGCCGAGCCGGCTTATATACCCGCTGGCCGGCCTCCCAGTCTCGATTCTAGTCAGAGTAAGGAGGCGGTCGAGTGGGGAGACCGGGAGCCCCAACATTGTATCGATTGGTGGCGCCGATTATTTTGCAGGGGCGGCTGTTCGGCCTCTGGTGACTTTGTCACAAAATATATCTTGAAGTTTAGTCAAAAATGAAAAAGAAAATACAAATATAAAAAACAAAAATTAAGTTATTAATCAAAATTGGTAATCGTAGGCAATGGAGAGCTGGTATGTTTGTTAACAAAAAACTAAAGGATAAAAATATAATTTGAAGAAAACATAATTGAAGTATTTAATAATATAAAGAAAACATTCTAAGTTTTTTACATATAATGTGAGAAAGTAAACATTAATTGACAAAAATTACAGTATGTACGTTTCGGCTTGTTTTGAAGCCATCTTCAGCGTTAAACATTAAAAAGTGATTTGAAAAAGATTTCGCTTATGAACTAAAGTAAGTATTGGATAGTACCTATTCGTGTTTTTAATCTAATAGTTCAAATATATTATGGGACGCGTAACGTATTTGTTTTTATTTTTGTTGGGTGTGGTACGCTCACCGTTAATTTTCGAATATTGTTGTCCATTGTTCGTTTGTCGATTTGGAAGTCACCGTAGGATGTTGGTGCAATTGAAATTATTTCCATGGATTTGTATCTATAAATTTCACATTCAAACAATCGGTGTAAATATTGCGTATATGTTGTATCAGTTGATTATTGTAATAATATTTGATGTACTTCAAGGAAGCATGTTTCAAGTCAACGATCTTTCTCAAACAATGGATATGAGAAAGAGTAGAACAATTTTTAGAACGTTAATTATAAATTAGTGGTATCATTATGTAACGAACATGTCGAAATGAGAGTGTGAGTCATATTAATAAAATTAAGTTTTATGTGTTAAAATTATAAATAATAGTTGAGAATTATGAGTCATTAAGTGTCAAACAGTTAAAATGTAGTCCGTGAGTCTAAACAATTCGCATTACGTGTGTATTGGTTGTAATAATCTAAATTATTATACATTAAAATAACTTACAATTTTTTTTTTTTTAGGAAATCTCGCCAGAAGTGATGTCAATATAAATAGCTCGTCTTAAAAATAATAACGTCTTGTCGCAGTTACGGTTGACTTATAAATGGTAAAACATGAACAGTTCTAATATGTTTGTTTCTGTGTATGACTTTCAAAGTTTTGGTAGATTGTTAATAACATCGTTATATATCTCGGGGAGGCATTCCGTATTTGTTTGCAGATTAATGCTATTGCGTTGTCTTTTTATATAAAGCATTTCAGAAATTATTCTTTTATTATAAACAGTTTCTTTGTTAAGGATTTTGACGTCATCCCAATTAAATTCGTGATTGTGACTAAGTCTATGCTCCGTGATGACAGACCGACTATTAATGTTGCAATTAATATTTCTTTTGTGTTCTTTGATCCTTGTTGATAACTTCCTGCTCGTCTGTCCGACATACGAAGCATCACAGTTACCACAATCAATTTTGTAAATGACGTTGGTATTGGAATTTTTAGGGATGGTATCTTTGTGTGCTTTGACAATGGAATTTAGTTTGATCATGTTGAAATATGTCAATTTAGTGTTAGTATCTTTCAGAATGTTCTTCAACTTATCAGTCATACCGGGTAAATATGGTAATGTAAAAAATGATGCTCGTTCCCTATCGTTGTTTGAATCTGTGATATTGTTTTTGAATTTACTAGTTAGATGGAAGAGTCGTTGGTTAATATTTTCAAATATGAATTTAATTGAGTACCCATTTTTTATTAAGATATTAATGATTAGAATGATATTTTTATAGTGATGTTTAGGATGTGAAAGCGTAACGGCTCTATCTACCAAGCCAAATATTGTGCATTTCTTTTGGCAATCTGGGTGGAGTGATGAGAAGTGTAAATATCGGCCTGAAAATGTGGGTTTATGGTACCAATCAAATTCTAGTTTATTGTTTAATGAACTAATCGCAATCTCAAGGAAACTAATGGTGTTATGGTTTTCAAGCTCTATCGTGAATTTTAATCTAGGGTTTATGAAATTATAAATGGTTAAAGTATAATTAATTTGGTCAAACGGTACTGCTGTGATGATATCATCTACGTATCTGTAATAGAAAATTCCAATACCAACGTCATTTACAAAATTGATTGTGGTAACTGTGATGTTTCGTATGTCGGACAGACGAGCAGGAAGTTATCAACAAGGATCAAAGAACACAAAAGAAATATTAACTGCAACATTAATAGTCGGTCTGTCATCACGGAGCATAGACTTAGCCACAATCACGAATTTAATTAGGACGTCAAAATCCTTAACAAAGAAACTGTTTATAATAAAAGAATAATTTCTGAAATACTTCATATAAAAAGACAACGTAATAGCATTAATCTGCAAAGAGATACGGAATGCCTCCCCGAGATATACAGGGTGTTCCAGAACAACCTTCCGTCCGTAAAATGACGTATTCCTGACACAATTTTAAGACAATTTTTCCTTTAGCAAAATTTGATTTGAAGCTTAGTTTTTGAGTTATAAGCAAAAATAGTTAGCAAATCACACGTCGAGTACAGAAGACAGATAGGAACGGCGCGGCACACCGCGAGCGCGGGCGCAGCTGACCGTTCGACGAGTGATTACCGCCGCATGAGTCGCTAACTATTTTATCTTACAACATAAAATTATGCTTTAAATAAAATTTTGGTAAAGAAGAAAATGTCTTAAATATAATTACATCAGGAATAAGTGTTCCTTAATATAACGTTGGACGCTGCGATCAGCTGATTGCTACACGCGATGTGTCTCTCAGCTGAGCCAGAAAATCAATATATCGATCAGTCTGAAGTCGTTGACGACAATGTCGATGACAATCGAAGAAGCGTCGCCGTCGCGGAGGCAGTTATTTCTCTCTCTCTCTTTCTTTCACTCACTCTGTTCCTTCCTTTTACGCACACACTCAGACATGCACACATCGTGTGTAGCAATCATCTGATCGCAGCGTCCGACGGCCGGCGATTCGGAACAACTTTTGGTCATTAAAGTAATGTTATTTTAAGGAACACATATTCCTGACGTAATTATAAGACATTTTCTTCTTTACCAAAATTTTATTTAAAGCATAATTTTATGCTATAAGATAAAATAGTTAGCGACTTATGCGGCGGTAATCACCCCCGTCGGACGCTCAGCTGCGCCCGCGCTCGCGGTGCGCCGCGCCGCTCCTGCCTGTCTTCTATACTCGACGCGTGATTTGCTAACTATTTTTGCTTATAACACAAAAACTACGCTTCAAATCAAATTTTGGTAAAGGAAAAATTGTCTTAGAATTGTGTCAGAAATACGTCATTTTACGAACGGAAGGTTGTTCTGGGACACCCTGTATAACGATGTTATTAACAATCTACCAAAACTTTGAAAGTCATACACAGAAACAAACATATTAGAACTGTTCATGTTTTACCATTTATAAGTCAACCGTAACTGCGACAAGACGTTATTATTTTTAAGACGAGCTATTTATATTGACATCACTTCTGGCGAGATTTCCTAAAAAAAAAAAAATTGTAAGTTATTTTAATGTATAATAATTTAGATTATTACAACCAATACACACGTAATGCGAATTGTTTAGACTCACGGACTACATTTTAACTGTTTGACACTTAATGACTCATAATTCTCAACTATTATTTATAATTTTAACACATAAAACTTAATTTTATTAATATGACTCACACTCTCATTTCGACATGTTCGTTACATAATGATACCACTAATTTATAATTAACGTTCTAAAAATTGTTCTACTCTTTCTCATATCCATTGTTTGAGAAAGATCGTTGACTTGAAACATGCTTCCTTGAAGTACATCAAATATTATTACAATAATCAACTGATACAACATATACGCAATATTTACACCGATTGTTTGAATGTGAAATTTATAGATACAAATCCATGGAAATAATTTCAATTGCACCAACATCCTACGGTGACTTCCAAATCGACAAACGAACAATGGACAACAATATTCGAAAATTAACGGTGAGCGTACCACACCCAACAAAAATAAAAACAAATACGTTACGCGTCCCATAATATATTTGAACTATTAGATTAAAAACACGAATAGGTACTATCCAATACTTACTTTAGTTCATAAGCGAAATCTTTTTCAAATCACTTTTTAATGTTTAACGCTGAAGATGGCTTCAAAACAAGCCGAAACGTACATACTGTAATTTTTGTCAATTAATGTTTACTTTCTCACATTATATGTAAAAAACTTAGAATGTTTTCTTTATATTATTAAATACTTCAATTATGTTTTCTTCAAATTATATTTTTATCCTTTAGTTTTTTTGTTAACAAACATACCAGCTCTCCATTGCCTACGATTACCAATTTTGATTTTTATAGGGAGCTTATTTATCTTAGATTTAAGTTATTAAAAAAAATAAAAATTTTTTAAATTAATAAAAAAAAATTTATAGAAATTAAAAATTAATACAAGTAAAAAAAAATTAATTAAAAAACTTAGCCCTGCTAAGATAAACAGTATGCTAATGAAATTAGCAGTGCTAAGTTTTTCAATTAATTTTTTTTACTTGTATTAATTTCTAATTTCTATAAATTTTTCTTTATTAATTTAAACAATTTTTATTTTTTTTAATAACTTAATTTTTGTTTTTTATATTTGTATTTTCTTTTTCATTTTTGACTAAACTTCAAGATATATTTATATAATTATTAAAAAAATATAATGTATATAATAGTTTATACTTTCAATAATTTTCTTAAATATTTAATAGTTTTTCTTTTATACTGGAAATAAAAAAAATATATTTTATAGTAAAAATTTGTATTCAATTAACACAACTTTTTAGTATCGTTATTTTTGTAAAAAATAAAAACAATTATTTTGTACAACTTTTTTAGTTACACTACTTTTAAACTTATACTTTTAATTAACCCAAATTTTTTATATTATTTTGATTTTGTAGAATATAATGTAAGAAATTAAAACAAATATTTTGTATAACTTTTTTAATTAAAATATTTTAATGAATTTTTATTTTTACTTAGCACAGTTTTTTTGATATCATTAATTTTTGTAAGATATGAAACGACTTTGGAGATAAGTTTTTATAGTTAACGCACTGGTTTGCAAATACATACTTTTACGCGGGACTTAGCTCCTTTTTTTACCTCTTTTTTAAAAAGGTAATTTTTTTAGAGATATCACTATTTTTTGTACTATATGTTAAACGAAAAATTTAAAGTTTCTTTCAATAAATATGCTAAGAACCTGCCACGCCCATCATATTTCATTAAAATACTACTTTTCTCTTTAGGTTCTCTTTAGTTATATAAATATTTAGATTTATCAAACTTTGTTATGCTTATTGTAAAAATAACAAAGGATAATCACAAATCAATGTGCCATTAGAAATTTACATTTATTATTCATAATAAAATTCCAAATCTAAATTGATAAATAATCATTGCTCTGTTTATTTAATTCATCATTGAATGTATAAGTAAAACGGAAAAAGAGTAAGTTTCATAATTCTATTTCTAATAATAAAAAAATGAAGACAAATTATTGGTTATTTTTCTAAATATTTCTTGACAATTTATAAATAATGCAAAATATAAAGCATTATTCACGAAATTGCTGATACATACGATATTTTTTTATATAAGACTGTTTGAAATATTGTACTAAATAATAAATTATGAATCACAACTTAGATGTTACATAAATGTTTATGTTTAATAAAGAAATTTTTTACTGCTTTATTTTATAACATTTGATATATATTATTTAATCATATTTTGTAAGAAAAGTAAATGAACATCTTTAGCACCTCTAGGCCACTGCTTTTTTTTAACTTTAGCATCATTAACTTCAATCCAAATATTAGATGCTTTTTCTCTGCACATACTTATATAATAACCTTCATCAATACTTGAACCATGATAAAATATAGCATTCATTACTTTATATATCTGTCCATCTATTAACACTTTAGTTGTTGGAACAGCACTCAAATTAAAGTTGTATGTTATTTTCATTAATTTATCATCCTGTGACGAAAATATTAAACGAATAACAACTATCTCTTTCGTTAATATTATTTCATTTTTTAATATTATATTACTTTCAGTACAATATTCACATGACTCGTTATGCAATTGATACCAACGTAAAAACGTAGTTTTTAATAAATCATTAAAATTATAACTCTTCTTCTTCAAGTTATTAATAGGAATAGAAATAATAACATTATTATCAACAATAGTTTTTGTATTATTACAAGTTTTACACCGTTTAACAGAAGTTATTTGATGCTTCACCAAACTTTTTATTATTTTTCACAAAGAGCAAAAAAAAAATCAGATGCATTCCGTTTTACAGGACTTGAAAAATAGTCTCCTAAACATTGTCGTATTGCATATGTATTTAGATTACATATTCCATTTTCATATCGATGCATTAATACACGACATCTGATTTATCACAATTGGATAATTGCTGTCTAATAGCATTTAAATTAAATAAACATTGCAGTACTGCATTTGCATAACATGAAACCTTATCTGTATTTTGAAAACCATGCATGACCCAGTACTTTGTTGAACATTTTGATCTAAACTTGATTTTTTAATAGAATCAACTACTTTTGGCAACGCTCATAAGACATCTTTCACTTTGTAATAGGGTTCCTTTGACATGGCAATCATTTTTGCTTTTGGTTTGTGTATCTGTTTTAGACGGTTATATTCAATAATAGCGTCTTCGCTAGCTATTACCGATGAAGGATCAAAGTTAATTAAATGTAATCCTTTAGACGTTACTCGCGATAATGCAACATAAGTTTGGCCACAATTAAATACAGAATTATCAATATCCATAATAACATTTTACAAACTCAATCCTTGGCTTTTATGAATAGTAATGCCGTAACTCAAAGATAATGGAAATTGTTTTCTAACAACGTACGCTCTATCTACCACCTCAAATTTAACACTTACTCTTTCAATTAAATATTCTAAACTTGATGATAAAAAAAGTTTGATCTTTTCTACATAATCATTATCTTGTATAATTGAAATCACTTTAGCAATTGTATCGTTTACTAGACCCAAACTAGCATCAATATTACGCCGTATCATAACTTTCGCTCCAATTTCAATTATGAGTTTTTGAAAGTCCTGCTGTTCTAGAATTATCTTTATCATTATTTGATAATACTTTTGAAACTTTCTTTTTTACATATGGAATACAATCAATCGTATCTTCAGCAATTAATATTATTTCTTTAGAAACAATGTGACTTAACATTGCATTATTAAGAACGTCACACATATGGCAGGTGGGCAATAAACAAACGGTGTCTGATGACAGATTGTTAATGAAATTACATAACTCATTTAATTTAGATTCGAAAGAATTACCCTTAAAAAAACTTTTTTATTTTCAAGAATCTTACAATCAGATTTTGTTAATAAACCGATACGAATTCTGGACAATAACTCGCGATAAGAATCATCTCCTTTCTGACGCATATTAATAGTCAATTCATCATAGTCAAATAGTATAGTCCATAAATTAACCGCATTTAAAGAACTAAGATATTTAGTAATTTTTTCATTTGATAAATATTTAAAAATAAGATCATCACGTACAGGAAGTGGTTGAAACAAGTCTCCAAATAAAAGAATGTGTTTTAGACCAAACCAACCATCATCGCAATTATTAGTGTCAAATATTTCAGACAATCGAAGATGTATATACATTAAAGTTAAATTAGATATCATTGACATTTCAACAATTACAAAAAGAATAACATCTTTAAGATCTGATCTTAAAACTTTCAATACATGATCAGATAGTTGTTTATACTTAGGAGTATGACCATGTTCAACGGGTAATTGAAGCAATCTATGAACCGTCAAACCATCTATATTAAATGCTGCTATACCAGTAGGTGCTGCTACAGCAGTATCTTTGTTGAGGTTTTGTTTTACCCAACATTTAATAGTCTTGATTAAGAAACTTTTTCCAGTACCACCTTCTCCACTAACATATAATCGTAATACTGATTCACCTGACTCTACAATATTGATAACTTTATCAAAAACACGTTTCTGATCCGCATTTAATTTTGCTATCATTTCAGATACATTGATTTCTCGAACTGCTTTATTACCAAGATCTTTAAAATCTTGCATTGTTTCACCAGCCTCTATATTTTGAATGCCTACCGGATTTTCAGGCTCATCCTGAGACTGTTTTTATAAATCATCATCTATGCATTGCTGAAGTAACTGTTTTGCAGTTTCAAATGCTTTTTGCAATTCTTCTCATTTTTCATGATATCGTAACGTTTCTACAAAATATAGTTTTTCTTTCTGAAAAGATTCGGCATAAGTATCCTCTCCGTTTTTAAGATCTTCTAATTTTCGCCATGGTTTAAATATAAGTAATAATGAAAAGAAATAATTTTCCGGCTGTGTATTAACATTAAATTTATAATGATTAATAAGATATCCACGCTGTCGCCGTTTAAGATACTTATCGTTATCTATTTTATAATATTCAATATATTCATTTTTCGGTTTGATCTTCGAGATATCGTACCACTGGGCAAATTCATAAAGAGATATATTTTCTAGTTCGTTTTGTCTATGCGGATAAAGATCATCTACTAAAGACGGATGAAATATATCTGTAGATTCGGGATCAAGAGCTTCAATTTCCTTGTAGCTTTTTAATTTTTTACGTCTTATTTGATTAACATCTAACCATCTTATAGTTGTATTTCGATCAGTCTCATACAAAGGAATACCTAATAATGTATCAGCAGCTTCGAGAGCTCCACATTCTCTATTATTCACAAATCGCAAACTGATATTCCAAAGATAACTCACTAATTTGTTTTTATTATTATTTTTATTATAATTATTATTTTCAGTATTAAAGATAGAATCAGACAACTCACATTTTCCCGTTTTATTCATATATTTAGTAATGTACCAAGTAAGCAGCAATGATTTTTCACCAATAAATTGCATATCCATATTATCTTCCCATGCAGTAAGAAGAACAGGATTATAATCATTTATATTAACTTCATTCTCTGTTCGAGAAGATCATAAAAGCCTACTTTTATGTTTCAATTGTTTTCTACCTGCTATCGAAGTTGCCACATTTCTCATATTGTTTCAGTAACAGGACGAGGAAATCCAAACACACGAATAATTTTACGTTTTGTTTTTTTAGAGCGAAGACAATAATCGTTATGTTTATGTCGCTGATGCGTGTTAACACGTTTGTATAATAATGGCGAAATATTTTTATCAGGCATTCTGCAACTTATATATTGTAAAATAAATTTGGAGACTTCTTCAATAGTAGATTCACAAATCGGTGCATTTTTAATCCAAATTAATAAATGAAAATGTTGTATACCTCTACCTTGGTATTCTCGTCTCCAGAAATAGTGCGTTACTTCTCCAATTGGATGATCTTTGAAACTAATAAAGTCAAGCATTGCCCGAAACTTATTATCGAGAAACCTGGATGTTGATATAGAATCTTTAGCAACAAGTGCGCTAACGAATAAAGAAGTATTATGCTATCTATTTATTTCACGAATATATTCACCTAAATCTTCCCATAACCATTCACTCGGACTTAGTGTTAAAAACCATGTCACAGGCCCATAATGCTGCGTCATACACTTTAAATTACTTCTCGGTATACGCCAATGTTGCTCCGTATTTTGAAGTGTGGAAAATATTGTTGTTAGATCAGATTCCAATTGTTCTTTCGACAATGCTTCTATATATTCTGTAGCCGTATAACGAACCTGAGGATTAGTTACATTCAATTTATGATAAATTCCACGTCTTAACTGACGAATATTTGCATCATTCAACAAATAAAATAAATATTGTTGGTTTAGTCTAAATTGTGGATGTTTAGATGTCAAACGACATTTAATAAATTCATGATCGTGTAATTTGACTTTCCTAACCTCACGTGTTGTCCATTAATATCAAAAGGATATAAATCTGGAAAACACATTAAATCTAAATCTTTTTCACGATTATCCAAAGGCGCATTTTGAATTTTTATCATTTGATACAAGTCTGTTGAAGTTTTATTTGCTTTCTTTTCATATAAAGGATAAATAGTATATTTTTCATAATAACCGTCATTTTCATCAGTAACTTGAGTTAACATTGCTTTCTGTTGCTCGTCTAATGTAATTTCTACATCATTTTTCAATCGGATTATCTAATGATTCATTGTCAGATTCATCATCTAATATCGTTTCTTGCTCTTCCAGTTGAAATTCTCAATTTTTTAATTGTTCTAAAATGTTTAATTCATTATGATCATTTAGCAATATAATATGAGAGTATAAAGTATTGTTGCACTTTAACCATATTAAAGCGTCAAATATTTTTTTAACATTAACCATCTTTTCCCAAATAATTTTTGATTTGGTCGGGATACTTCTAACTAAGATATATAATTCGTTATTAATATTTATTGAGTCAGTATCCAAACATAAATTCTTCAATGTTTCCTGTAACGGAAGTGGTAAATGAAATGTTTGTTCTAGCTTTAATTTTGTGTACCATTTGCCTTTGAGGCAACTTTTTATTAATAACAGTTCCCATTTTAACGATAGTTTGAAATGCTTTAGCTCTTTGTATAAGAATTTTTTCAAATGTATTAAGAGATAATATTACTTCGGGCACATCATCTGTAAAGAGATTATTCAAAATGCAATATGCAGGTATTAAGCTTTTACGAAATTTATCTGCATAATAAGTACAAATATATTGCGCATCATTTTTTTGTTGAATATATGGCATTAAATCTCTCCAACTTTGAATATTTATTTGTTTTCGAAAAATATTGACTTCAGAAACATTCCTCTTGTAACATAATTTTTCACATGATATGCAAGCATACCGTGGTGTATCTGTTGACCGTTTCACCAAGGCCTTAAACGCTTGATGATATTTAGAAATAATATCATCATCGCTCATAATTGTATCTGTCTGTTGTTATTTGTACGCATCTGCTTTTGCTTGTGCAGAAGTTACAATTTCATTTAAGGTATCTAAATCAGTATAAATTAATGCCTCATCCAAATTATTCATCTTTTGATAAAAATCTATAAGTTGATAAATTAAGCGCTTAATATATCTTACTCGTGGAAAATGAGGCGATAATAAAGTTGAACTGGGAGAAACATTCTTTCGCAAAGTATTAAATCAATATGGCAGCTACGCGTATGGCCTAATTTCTCATTTGAAGTTTTCATAGTACATTTATGAATATTTGATGATATGTATGTAATACATGATGATATGTAGAATCAATAAAATAATTTTCAGATGAAGCTGTATGGCTGGATTTGCCACATAACAAATCTAATTTTTCTTCAACTGTGGAACGTTTTACGACTTGAGTCAAATTTACTTCTGTTTTGTTTTTAATTAAAGATAACATTTTGTAAATATTACGAAGATAACTTCTTCTAACCTGCATACACCAACGTATGATTTTTTCGGCTTTTAATCGTTTTTTGATATGATTTTTAATACCAAATTTCTCAACAATATTTTTAGTAAATGTTTTTAAAGAATGCTGAAGTTTTATGGTGTTTTTCGACCAAAACTTTTTATATTTTTTTATAACTTTTTTTCCAACATTGTTATCTTTTATTGCAGATTTTTTACTTTTTTGATAATATTGTTTCTTATAAAACCATTTGCGATTAGAATCTAATGCTTTTTGTCCGTCCTGTTCACTATGAAAGTTTATAGAATAACATATGCGTTTTTGTTCACGTTGTCTTACAGAATTTTGTTGATATCGCTGTTGCTGTTTTGTACGATTATTTTCCAAATTCTGTTGATATCGACATCGTTTCTTAAGGCGATTATTTTCTACATCTTGTTGATATTGCTGTCGCTGTTTAGTACGATTATTTTCTAAATCTTGTTGATATTGACATCGTTTCTTAAGGCGATTATTTTCTAAATCTTATTGATATCGCTGTCGCTGTTTAGTACTATTATTTTCTAAATCTTGTTAATATCGACTTTGCTTTAACGTATGATTATTTTCTAAATTCTGTTGATTTTGACGCCGCTTTAATGCACAATTATTTTCTAAATCTTGTATATATTGATGTTGCTGTTTAACGCTACTATTTTCTAAATCTGTACATTGGATTGAAGCCAATTGTGTTTTCATGCAACTATTGGTTATTTCTTTCTTAGATTGACGAATATCAGCAAGTTTTTTTAACCGATTTTTTTGTTGTTCAGTCTTACATTGTCGTATGATATCGTGGATCTTGAGGAAAATGTTCAATTATATTTGATTCAAAAATTTTTACCAAATGTGAACGCATTAAACTATGATTGTATTTTCCTTTTCAGGTTTAATATTAAATAATAACGGAATCGCAAATGCTGCAAAAACACCACATTGTTACCATTTGGTTGTTGTTGCACAGTAGAAAATTTAACAAGATATTTCTCAAAGTCATATGTTGGAAATAATATTTTTAAAAATTGTTCATGATGCTTATGCAGTCTTTTAGAATTTAACGAATTATAAATAAATATATATTTTGTGTTATAGTAACTACATACCCAATGTCCATCAAACGGACCTGATGAATACAATATTTGAATATGATTTTTATCTTTTGGGATAGGTTGAATAGTATTAAGACACTGCACGCGCCAAGTTACGACAGGTGTATAATCTGAACGATTTTGTAAAAGATGACTGAAATGTTCCATATGAATGTCAATTAACCAATTGCCTTGAATAATTATATCTTTTTCTCTAGGCATTAAGACTATTTGTTTAATTGTCTCTACAGACATTTTGTATATATAAAGTAAACGTTTTTTTATACAAATAACAGTTTTAAATAAACTTTATAAAAACTTTATATATATGTTAATTTTATTTATATATAACAGCTTTTATCGGCGCACAGCAGCCACTTGTTATGAGCGCACAGCAGCTCTATAACGGCGCACAGCAATCTTTTATGGGCGCACAGCAGCCACTTATAAGCGCACAGCAGCCTTTTATTTAAAAAATTAATAAAAAAAAATTAAATTAAATTAAAAAATAAAATGTTATACTTACCTCTATCCTCAACGAAGAAAGGTGATAAAACCTCCGTAACACCCTGTATAAGTATCAATATTATACAGACATTTATTTATATTATATTATATTTTTAACATCTTCTTTAATAGAAATAAAATACTATCTCTTTTTAACCCTTCAGTCGTACGATTTCTCACAAATCGTGTGGAACTTTGAGAAATCCTAGTATACTAAACGGTGTATTTTTGTTTCGCAAAAACTTTGAGTTTTCGCTAGAAAGATATCGAAAAGATTAAACGATAAAGTATTGTATTTTGTTTAAGACCGAGCACGACGGTTGAAGGCTTAATCAATACTTTAAATATACAATTCATAAGTTATATTACTTAAAATATATCCAATATAAAAAAAAATTTAATTTTGCAATAAATTTTGCAATAAGTAAGCGTACGTGCAGTTAAAAATTATTTTAATAACATTATTTAATTCTAAAATATGTAAGACTTAAAATTCATTATAATTTATGAATTTAAGTATTACAGGAAGTTGTTTATAAGATAGTGAAGCTATTATTTTTCTTTTGTATATTTAAATATATATTGAAATTGTATGAAATTTAAGATTTACAATTATAGAGATTAGAAATATATTTGCAAAATTAAATTTACAAACACATTACATCTGTATATTTATCTGTTAGACATAAATTATTAATGTATATGCTTTTACATATACAAAATAACTTGTATAGTACATGCTTTACAAAATAATTTAGCTCGTTGAAAAACAATAAGAATCATGTGTAGAATATTTATGGAATATATTATTTAATAAAAGTATGTAGATAGATTCAAAATTATTTATCTAATTTAAATATTGCAGAGTTTGCTTATATAAAGAAGTGTGGCTATATTCTTCTAGTAATTCGTCAGGTAATCACTTCACATTACTTTTTATACATCATATCCAAATAATATTAAGCAAGTCACACAGGCAACATTCTGTGCGTGATTCTATCTTTCTTCAACTTCAGTGAATAACAAAGATAGAATGACGCACTGTGTCGTCTGTATTGCTTGCGGGAAAGCACTCATAATTACATCACATCAATTTTTACATCATATATTCAAATAGTATGTTTATGTATTATAAAAAACATTGTTATCAAAAGAAGAATCTATTTTGTAAATAAATTCTACTTATAGTATCCTGCAAATCCTTACTTGTAAAGAAATAAACCTATTCTTTGCCGCAGTGTCTACTTAAGCTCTGATTGGCTGTTTCTATGACGCACTCTCTATTCTGTACTTCTATTCCGCATCATGTGACTTCACCCTTAGGGCTATCGCAAATTTATATAAACTGTATGCCTAACATAAGACCGCTGGACCAATGAGTATCGAGTATTAAGTCGTCGTATTGATTAATGCTTAATGATCATTCAGCCAGCAGTCTTATTCTATGTATTGTATATGCACCTTATGTTAATTTGTGCAATAGCTCTTATTCTATTATATATAATAAGTCAAAAGATATGTGTGATAATTAGTGCATCACACAATAAGTACATGTAATAGTTGCATTATCTATTATTTCAAAATCGATATTGATCGACAATTCATCATGGACCAATCAGCTACAAAGCGTCATTAATATCACTAAACGCCGTTAGTATCACAGACACAGATTAGACTGCTAACTCCTTATGTACAAGGCGCTTTCATTTCTTATTAACCTTACTAACCATGTACATAAGGTAACATATTCTGCGCATGCGCTTTGATGATACACACATATATTTAAATATACAGACTCAGACATACAGATACAGACATACACTTTACGTATTATGTATTTACTATTATAGAAGTCTGTGCTTATCATATACACATTTTTACACACACACATATATATATATATATGTGTGTATATACCAAAAACAAAAATTTATTAAAAAAATAATATTAAATAATAATAATATAGTATTATTAAACTGAGTTAACCTAAATGAGCAAGTTTTTATAATGTATAGCAAAATATTTTATACTTATAAATTTTTATATGTATCAATTATATTATATACATGAAAAAAAAATTTTACAAATATATTTTATAGATTAATAAAATGCACACATTTTATATTTGTACTTTATATTATTTTAATTATATTGTATACATATATGTATAATCTACATCTATTTTGTATCTATTATGTATCAATAGATGCACAAGTTTATACCATGATACCTCAAAATTACATTCAAAATATCTGCACGTTTCAACAGATAACATACATTCAAATCAACAATATACATTATAAGACATGTAACGCATAAAATTATTAATAGAACTCTTGAATTTTTTTACAAATTTTAAATCTAACGATGTCTAAAGGAACCTCAACATTATATTGTCAAACGAAGTATAGATTTTAGATGAGTATATACCTTATAACATATTTCAAAAATATAATTAATTTTCAATCTAGGTATATATATATATAAACATATACATGTAATATTTAATACATATATACAATGTCCTTATTGTTATAGAATTATACAACATAAAGAAATTTTATTAATTTGGGATAATAGTAGTGTTATAGTGGGGATTCTAAGCCATGGGGCGCCGAGGGGGGTGCGGGAGCGGGGGTATCTGGGAGGCGCGAGGGGTCTGGTGTTAGGGAAAGGGGGGTGAGGGGGGAAGGGTCCTACACACGTTCGAAAGTAGATGTTTATCTTTGCAGTTGATTTTATAGCCGGGGGTATTTTAGAAGTCATAAAACTGTTCTTTTTCTAATTTTATGATCATTTTATGGTCATTATATCATTAGGATTTTAAGCGCCGACGTTCGGCAGCTTTGCACCCTCGCGGAAAATCTCCCATAAAACTGGAGCGAAACATCTTCCATAATTTTTAGGGAAAGAACTGCAACTGCAAGGTGTTTATCTTTGTGGTTGATTTATAGCCGGAGGACATTTTAGAAACCATAAAACTGTTTTTTTCTTTTTTTCTAATTTTTATGATCATTTTATGACCATTAGAATATTATGGAAAAAGAGATTTTAAGCGCCGGCGTTCGGCAGCTTTGTACCCTCGCGGAAAATCTCCCATAAAACTGGAGCGAAACATCTTCCATAATTTTAAGGAAAGAATGCAACGCATCAGCGCCATTATGGAAAAAAAGATTTTAATCGCCGGCGTTCGGCAGCTTTGCACCCTTGCGGAAAATCTCCCATAAAACTGGAGCGAAACATCTTCCATAATTTTTAAGGAAAGAACTGCAACTGCAAGGTGTTTATCTTTGTGGTTGATTTATAGTCGGGGGACATTTTAGAAGCCATAAAAGTCGTGGGAAAACAATAGAAATTTTTGGCCGACGCTGCGACGAACATGTCGGAACGTTTTTATAGATGCAAAAGCGTTGACGTTTGGTAGGATATGTTAAGACAGCATTAGGCGAAATATAAGAACAATGAGAGCCCCGTCAAACCATAGTACGATTTGAAAGGGCATAGAGGAAGCTGTGGAAAAAAAAATTTGAGTGGTTACTGTCAGGCATTAGAATTGTTAGTGACACAATAGCGAATGGAAAATATTAATTTCGAAGCGATAATAGACGAGTCGTCAGACGAAGAGCATGCGTTGTCGGACGATAGTAATTATATTAGTGATTGCAGTAATACCGATTTTGACGACAACGTAGTAGAAAATGAACAAAATCAACGTAAAATTTGCGCCATACACTTTTATTATTCAACGGGTGGTGCTCTAGCTCTCTGTGCTTCGTGTATGGACACCTTTCGAGATGACATTGGATTAATATACGAAATACGGAGACATAAAGTTACATTGCCCGATGAGGTGGATATGCGATGGTGCAGTAGCTGTCAAATTTTATTACATATAATAATGTCGCGTAATATGTGTTATGTTTGCACACAAAAATAGAGAGAAAAAATGGAAAACATGCAGCAGAAAGAACGCGACTTGTTGGAGCGTTCCCACCAAGTCACCACATTGGGTGAATATTTTGGATGGCTGCAGCACTGCGAGGAGTTTATCGAAGAGCTTGAAGAACGCAGCCGTGTCAAGCGTCCGCGACTCTCAATCAGAAATAGACAATCTTTGGTGACAAGAATTGCGCGACTCGAGGGTGCAAAAACTCGATTGCAGAGACAGTTTACCAGTGGTGGTGATTATAGTAGTGAAAATAACGTGGAGAGACTCATATGGCGAGAGATTGATACGGCGTTTGAGAGCCGCATCTTGACTGGTGCGGTTATAAATTATAATCACATCGAACCTCGTCAATTTTTGGAAGATGCGAGTGACATTGTGCTCGAGCACGTGCGAGACGTTATGCAAAAACATAACAGTGTGAAAGTGAATACAGTATTTAACGGCGAGTTTGTGGCGGGCGATAAGCATGCCAATAAATCAATCAATACGAGAAACTGTGAACTCTTACATACATCCGATTTACGTGAGTGGTATGAGCGGCAAGTCGTCGAGCCCACCCTTGCATCGCTCGAAGAATTTCAGGAACGCGATAGCGGATGGGCATTATCGCGTATACTAATTTGACTGTAAATATAAATAAATATAATCCTATGCGCGCCGGATGTTACGTGCAATTATCGCGAAAGATAATAATGAAACGAGCAGTGGTTAACGTGCAATCTAAAGACAATGCATGTTTTGCGTGGGCGGTAGTGGCTGCTCTGTATCCAGCTGAAAGATGCACACACCGACAATCATCGTACCCGCATTATACAACAGTACTAAATCTCCAAGATATTGAGTTTCCAGTCACTCTTAATCAAATTAAAAAATTTGAAATTTATAATGACATTTCAATCAACGTGTACAGTTTTGAAAACGAAAACATTGTCTCTATTCACCTTACGGAGCAAAAGAGAGACAAGCATGTCAACTTGCTCTACGTGCAAGATGCGCAAGATGTCGGACATTTTGCATGGATCAAGAATCTATCTAGACTTGTTAGTATGCAACTCAGCAAACACAAGACTAAAAAATATATCTACGATCGGTATGTATATTTAATAAAACTGTCTAAAAATATTTAAAACAAGGATATAAAAATTTTAACTTTTATTTTACAGATGCATGCACTATTTTCACTCGGTCGAGAAATTGCAATCACATACAGTAGACTGTGGAAAGATGAAGGACTGCGCTATCTGGTTACCGAGCGATAAGGATAAGTGGCTCGCATTCACCAACTACAACAGGAAGGAGCGACTACCTTTCGTCGTGTACGCCGACCTGGAGTGTGTTTTGGTGAAAAAAGAAGAAGAAAATTTTTATCAACATCACCAAGTATTTAGTATGGCTTATTATGTACATTGCTCGTACGATAATTCGTTATCCGCGTATCATTCTCGTCGCGAAGCCAATTGCGTTGTATGGTTCACCGACGAACTTAAAAATTTGGCGCAACGTGTAGAAAATATTTAACAACCAATGTCCCCATGGTAAATTTAACGCAAAATGAATGGAAAGAATTTCGAAGTGCGACTCAGTGTCATATATGTGAGAAACCATTCGTAGAAGATGATACGCGCGTACGCGATCATTGTCATTTGACCGGGCGGTACAGAGGTTCCGCGCATTCAAATTGCAATCTAAATTACAAAGAATCTTTTTGCATTCCAATAGTATTTCATAATTTATCTGGTTATGATTCTCACTTTATAATCGAGGAAATAGCCACAGCGTTCGAAGGAGGAATCGATTTACTTCCGATAACAAAAGAAAAATATATTTCATTTACAAAACATGTTAAAGGTACGAAAGACAAACCGGGAAATCACGTTAAATTACGTTTCATAGATTCATATAAATTTCTCACAACAAGTCTCGACAAATTGGCGTCTTTTCTGAGCAAGGATAAACTCAAAATTTTACAATTGGAATATAAAAATTTATCCGCCGAAGGTTTCAATTTATTAACAAGAAAAGGTGTCTTCCCGTACGAGTACATTGACTGCGTAGATAAATTGCAAGATGCGTGTTTACCATCACGAGAATCATTTTACAGTTCCTTGACAGGTAACACAGTATCTGAGAGCGATTACGCGCACGCTGAGATTGTGTGGAAGCGATTCTCCATTCGAACGCTAGGCGAATATAGCGATCTGTATTTAAAAATCGATGTTTTATTATTAGCAGACATTTTTGAAAATTTCCGAGAGAGTTGTATCAAGAGTTATGGGCTCGACCCCGCGTATTACTATACTCTTCCCGGTTACACGTGGGACATGTTAAAGTATACGAAAACTATATTTGAATTACTCATAGACATTGACATGGTTATGTTTATCGAACGAAGTATACGCGGTGGTTTGAGTCAATGTTCCAACAGGTACGCGCGTGCTAATAACAAGTACATGCAGTCGTATGACTTATCAAAACCATCAATGTACTTGATGTATTTCGATGTTAATAATTTATACGGATGGGCAATGTGTCAACCATTGCCCTACGCCGATTTTCAATGGGTCGATAATGTTTCCAATTTTGATGTATCATTGATCGCGCTCGATTCGTCTACAGGCTACATCCTCGAAGTCGATCTCGAGTATCCGCAACATCTTCACGATTCGCACACTGACCTACCGTTTTGCCCGATACGCGACAAACCACCCGGCAAGCGCGAGGGCAAGCTTCTCGCAACCGTATACGATAAGAAGCGTTACGTGATACACTACCACAACCTGCAGCAATGTTCACGTCACGGTCTTCGTGTTACAAAAATTCATCGTATATTACAATTCACTCAATCTCCGTGGCTCTGTACTTATATAGAACTCAACACAAAATTTAGAACACTGGCAAAAAATGATTTTGAAAAAAATTTGTACAAACTAATGAATAATGCAGTGTTTGGCAAAACGATGGAAAATGTGCGCAATCGCGTAGATGTTAAACTTTTAACAAAATGGGACGGAAGGTACGGCGCAGAGACATTGATTGCAAAACCAAATTTTCATAGCAGAAGCATTTTTTCGGAAAATCTAATCGCTGTAGAATTACGTAAACTTGAGGTGAAATTCTACAAACCAATTTACGGAGGTATGTGTATTCTCGATATATCCAAGACATATTTGTACGAATTTCACCACGATTATATGGTGCCAATGTATCGGGAGAGATGCAAAGTCATGTACACTGATACGGATAGTCTTATATATCATATTGAGTGCGACGATGTGTACAAGAATATGAAACGCGACATTAGCAGATTTGATACGAGCGACTGTGCGATAGACAATGCGTACGGTATACCGCTCGTGAATAAAAAGGTACCGGGTCTAATGAAGGATGAAAACAACGGTACCATAATGACTGAATTTGTCGGGCTTAGAGCAAAAATGTATGTGTTGCGCGTGGATGGTAAGAAGGATACGAAAAAGGTAAAAGGCGTCAAGAGTAACGTTGTTGCGATAACGTTTGACGATTACACGCGGTGTTTGAACGAAGAGATTGAAATAACGCGTAGTCAATCGTGTATAAGATCAAAATTACACAAGGTATACACCATTCGCGAAACAAAAATTGCTCTCCGTACGACGACAAGCGGTATATCGTACCTACAACTACTGATACGTTACCGTGGGGACATTATAAGATATCTTTATAAAATATAATGTGTGTGTGATTTTTTTTTGTATGTATATTTCATATTTTATATATTGTAATGACTATTGGAAAGGATGTATTAATAATGATTTTGTATATTTCAAATATTTCATATATTTTTATATTGAATACATTGTATTTCTTATAAAATTAAATTACATGATCCTTATGTACCCAAGAATTGTGCGAGCTATCAAATCCCAGCCATTTCACGTAAACCTCGTCACCCCTCCTGCGCAGTACTTTCTCCACGAGATACACATCTGGATAATTCGCGCGATGCAACTCGTGCTCGTAAAATGCTCCAGCGATAGATTTTTTGCGATAATCCTCGAGTAGATATGTTACGGGATTTAGTATGTTGCACTTTAACAATCTTAAACACCTCGGTTGTCCAATTTGGTGTGTAACCCTTTTCGAAAAGTTTTTTGTATTTGCTAACGCGTACCAGGTCACTTACTTTAAACTTTGCAGGAGCAGCAATTTTTATACTGTTGTATACAGTATTTAAAAGTCTATCAGCGATCGTGGGAGTAACATCGATAGGTCTCATATTGATAGTGCGATGTTTTCGCGCGTTATATTCTGCAACGAGTCGGGATAGCGCGTCGATCCACTTGTAAGTTCCGTTCAGCGTAAACATCTTCCACATGTCGTTCTTCAGCGTGCGGTTGAATCGCTCGACGACAGACGCCTTCAATACCGAATATGTGGAATAGTGATTAATGTTATGTTTCCGTATAAGCCGTTGCACATCGGTATTGTAAAATTCCTTCCCGTTATCAGTTTGTATGTTTTTCGAGCATCTCTTGCTATCTCGAATTATTTTGACGATTGCATCAGCCGTCTCCCTTCCACCTTTACTCTTGAGTGGTACAGCTCATACATACTTGCTCAACACATCGATGACGGTGAGTATGTAGTGGTAACCTTTATTGAAACGAGAATACAGACGCATCTCGACGATGTCGGCTTGCCACAGATCATCGTATCCTCCCGCACTATGACGTGTCTTCGGGGAAAATTTTTTCTCGCCGGCGCGTGCAGTTCGTTCACCAACTGTCGTCTCTCCAAACTATGTTGATTCTTTACTTTGTCAGTTTTTCTCGATGCCCGTTTGTTGTTCGCTTTTTTTTCACTCATTTTCGTTTATCACCTTTAATAGCCGTTCTTGACCTGTTCTTGACCTGTTCTGACCTGTTCTGACCTGTTCTTGACCTGTTCTTGACCTGTTCTTGCGTTGTTCACCGCCGTCCTTCACCCATTCGAAAATCGTTTTTGACCCGTTCGCAGCCTTTTTCGCCTTTTCGTTTTTGACTCGTTCGTAGCCGCTTCTGACCCGTTCGTAGCCTCGTTCACAGACGTCTTTTGATCGATCGTAGGAGTTGTTTGTAACCTTGAGTGTAGCCGTTAAGAACGTGTTCGTAGCCTCGTTCGCAGCCCTGCTTGAGATGCTGATAGCCTCGTTCGAAGCTGTTGTAGCTGCTGCTAGGTCGTTTACTGCCACTGCCACTGCCATTCATTGTAGTTAGATAGTAGTTCGATAATTCTTCGTAGCTGTTCGATAATTGTTCGCAGCCGTTCTATAATCCTTCGTAGCTGTTCGATAACCGTTTGATAGCCGCTCCTAACCCGTTCACTGATGCTCATTTAGGTTGATAGCTGTTTCTGAGTTAGCGTTAGCCGGGCGTTGAAGTTCGTTTAGCACAATCTGTATTGCTCGCACGTCCTTCTCAAGCGAAATCAGCTTCTCGTCTGATTCTTTCTGTTGATTCATTAATCTTTTAACGCAGGACTCCACGTACAGTTTGTTGACGGCATCGGTGTCAGCCTCTGGTTGCGCTACACGGCGAATCTTACGTGACCTTGCATCGAAGTCTGTAACGACGCGACACAGAGCGTTTTCGTGCACATAACTTTTTACCAATCTATCCCAAGAGCCGTTTGTACCGGTTGCATCATTTCTTGAATCGAATAAGCCAAATTTGTTGATAGACATTTTTTTCCGACGCTTCGTAAAGTGTCACGCGACGCTGATCGACTGATTAGTTTTGTCGAGACATTATTCAATTTATAATAAGACCATCTTCGCGAAGTTCTTCGATAATCGACATGATTTCATTGTCGTGAGCATTGTTACCGGCTCGACGCGAAGCATTCAGTAATCGCAGATGATCTACCAACGCGTTTGAATCGTTCCAATGCACGTAGTCGATCATATTGTTGGTTAGCGTCATAGCGCGAGGCATAGATATCTTCCCTTCAGATTTTGTATTTTTCGATTCGAGCGACATCAACGGTGCAATTATATGTTTGTACTTGTACCCCCTGTTACCCTTCAAATGGCCCTGCGCATCATAATCGCGTCTATGCGCGTTCGTCACCAATAATATGCTTTTGTATTTTTCCAAATCGTCCCCCCTCGTGTAAAGTTCGTCATCGGGAATTCTCTTGAAGATCAACTCGTACAATTCTGGCGTTCCAATGTACCGCACGTCGTCTATGATAATAGAGTCATCTTTGTTGATGTTGAATTGTTTGTTGCCGAGTCGCATTTCATTCTTTCTGTTAAAATAGACTCCATACACATGATCAATCTTGTGATTTTTGTCGCCACTGAGCAAAGCGCCTATGTACTTTTGCCGAAGTGGCCCAAAGTACTCCCGCAACGTTTCTTGACCTTCCGGCGTTTGTAACTTGTTTCGAACAAAGTTCATGTTGCCCGAGGTTTCGAAAACATCTTCGTTTACGCTTGTTGGTGCGGCTAACGGCGTAGAGGCTATCGACAGTTCATACAGTAAAACGTCCGATCGTTTCCTTTTTTTCGGTGTCGCATCTTCCTCTTCCTCTTCCTCTACCTCCTCATCTTTAGCCTCTTCCTTCTCATCCTCCTTGTATCGCTTGATGGGTAAGATTTTAATCTTTGCGCTACTCTCCGACTTATTTTTCACCGCGAACGAGTTGTCGACAATCTTTTGCAGCGGCTCGATAATAGGTTTAAAATGGGTCTTGACCGCGATATCGTCATCGATGTTACCGGTCTTCAAAGCGCGATGTTTCTTGCGGATCGATTCGCTCGTTTTCGCAATCTCCTTCGCCATCTTTTCACGCTCGCGAATATTATCGCTCCCAGCCATATCGATAGAGAGTGTTGAACGCTCGCGTTTCACCCCTCACGACAGAATGTAGGCAACGACTAATCATTTTGTGGTATCGCAAACACGTTAAATTCGTTTCTGTATCGCCCGTTTGTAAGCAAGCTATCCTTGTCTATCACGAGAAATCCATACTTTTGCTGCCAACAAGTACGACATAACTAACTGAAATCCTCGTATGACATGTCGGTATTCACGTGATCGTTGTACACGTGTTTCAAGTTGGTGCCATCCTGTTTAAACAAGATTAGCAGGTTCGCGTTGTCGCGTAAAAGATGTTTCGGTATTCTCGCGTATGTCTGGCAGAGATAGATAGAAGCAGTCGACGTTCGAGTGGCGTCCCATTGAGAAATATTTTCTTATTGTATTTTGTTTGTCGCACGCCACGTCATCGAAAACGAAAATCGAGTTTGGACGTGCTTTGCTCGGTGGAATGACGTCACTGTTATTGGAGAATGTAAAATAGCCGATTTCATCGATCGACGTTAACAAATTCTTCAAATATCGATATTTTGGCTGTTGCAGTGACTTTGAATACACGTATACATTTTCAAAGCGGACGCCGTGCAGGCTTTCTATCAAACTAATCAACACGTTAGTTTTACCGCAATTCGAGGGGCCGCAAACGATTGCGCGTATAGTATTCGGCAGCATCGTACCGTGTCTACGCATCTCCGCATTGTCACCCATCCAGCGTAATCTGACGTCGTAATTTGTCACGCGTATCGCGAAAGGTTGTCGCACGAATTTCATTTTCCCACTTCCGATTCGGATCGCACGCCTGTCTATTTATAGCTGCGCGGAACTACAAAGTGTTCAGTAACGAAAAAATGTTTGTCCTGCTATCAAGTTTTTACGATATTCTCGATTTGAGTGCCGAACAGCTACAGTTTGTATCTAAAGCAGTTTTATTGCGAATGTGTGGCAATCACGTTCACTACGTGTGGGACAAACTTCCGGAATACATAAAGGCGGATTCGGAGGTTCAGACCTATCATCGCTGTTTCGAACATTACAATCAACCGTGGCAACAAACGCACATTGACGGTCCAGCGCCAATGATAAAAGATTGTCGTGAATGTCAACGCAAATAAGCAGAGGTCTATTAAATCGTGCAATAAACGCGCTTCCTATCGAATTATATATTCCTGGATACCAGTTTTGCGGTCCGGGCACGCGGCTAGAAAAACGATTGGCTAGAGGTGATCGAGGTATCAACCCATTGGACGCAGCGTGTCGTGAACACGATATAGCGTACTTTCGGAGTAACGATCTTGCCGAAAGACATGCGACGGATAGGATACTCGCCAAAAAGGCGCAAACTCGCATCACTGCGAAAGATTCGCCTCTCGGTGAGAGAGCTGCAGCCACAACTGTCTGGACAGCGATGAAAACCAAAACGAAGTTCGGTATGGGTCTAAAGACGAAAACGAAGAAAAAGATGGTGAAAAAACGAATACTTCCGGTAGCGAAACGCGGGGGTGTATTACCGATTCTACCAGTGTTGGGCGCTCTCGGATCTCTGATTGGTGGAGCGGCTGGTGTAGCAAAGATGGTGAACGATGGAAAAGCTACACAACGTCAGTTTCAAGAGATGCTACGTTACAATCGTGCCATGGAAGGTCGCGGATTGTATCTCGCACCATACAAATACGGACGAGGAGTCTCAATGAGAAAAAATAAAAAAAAAACGTCAAAGAGACGCTAAAAATGCCAGAGGGCGTAACTACCAACGTACAATTGCTGCAACTAGCAAAACGTATGCACATTCCATATTTTAGAGGTGTTTTTATGCGTAACTCATTACCGATCGGTGGTATATATCGAAACGAGAGCGGGATCATAAATTTGGATAACGCTAAAGGCTCGGGTACTCACTGGGTAGCGTATGCAAAGAGGGGGAATCGTGCTATATATTTTGACAATTTTGGCAATCTTCGACCGCCGAATGAACTGGTGCGATATTTAAATGTAACAAAAATAGAATATAATCACACATCCTATCAAACTTATAATCAAAGCATCTGTGGACAATTGTGCTTGCAGTTTCTCCGAACGGTCGATGCACGCGAATTTAAAGACATACATTGCGCTATTTAACTTAGTATTCGTTAAACAGTGTGGCCAACATGTCTATGACATTCACGCTGACTGGAAAGAGCAGCATTCTCACGGCAAACTACTTTCCCAACGTAGATTTAAGCGACGGTGAATACGAGCTTGGTCTAGCGGATTTTGAAAGTTATCACACGATATCGAACGTGAATTCCTCGAATAATAAATTTTACTTTGGCAAAGACGATGCGGAAATTACGATTCCCGAGGAATCGTATGAGCTGCAAGCGATACATGAATTTTTGAAACATACAATTTTACGAAAACGTTCGCAACACACAGTTCGTGATGGTGATAAAAAACACACTGACGACGACGATAACTTTGAGGCTGAGATCAAATGCACCTACAGATTAAATTTTAGCAAGCCTAACAATATTGGATCGCTGCTAGGATTCTCGAACCGTATACTGCAGCCGCGAAAATGGTACGAGTCGGACGTGCCGATTAACATTATCAACGTGAACATTATCCGCGTCGAATGTAATGTGACCGCGGGTGCGTACAACAACGGCAAACTCGTTCATACGATACACGAATTTTCACCGAGGGTACCACCAGGATATAAGATATCGGAATCACCGGCGCACATCATTTACCTACCGATCATCGTGCGGTGCATTACGGATTTAACGTTACGCGTTGTCGACTAGGAACGACGATTACTCGATTTTTGAGGAGAAGAGATCACCATTAGATTGCATGTACGGCGGCGGCAAAATTAGCGTGTGATGCTCGTGTTGAACGGATCGAAAGACGTGAGAGACAACACAATCTTTACGACGCCAGCGACAACAACATCGACATTTGCTAATATTCAATCATCCGGCACTAAGAAAAAGAAATTGAACGCATCAAACGTTGCGTTTTTACAATCTTTGGGATTCGTGGTGCGAAACATTTAAACGATGACTGATATTCTCGACATTGCGGATGAGCCAATCTTTGACGATCGCATCGTCAAGATTGAGACTCACTCCTATAACCCATTTGCCAACACAACGTTCGGACACAGTGATGAGATAAGAATACCCATACAACAACAGGATCTGTATACATTGCCGTACGAGAGTTTCTTATACATCGAAGGATTAAAGATAAAGAAGCCAGCTGGCGGATCCAATGTGGTACTGCAAAATAATTGTGTTGCATTCATGTTTGACGAGATTCGATACGAACTCGATGGTGTGGAAATTGATCGGAATAGAAACGTGGGAATAACAAGTATGCTCAAAAACTATGTAACAATATCATCCGATAAAAGCGTGATTATGAGAAATGCTGGCTGGAGTGAGCCAACTATTGTGGATGGACACTTTAATTTTTGCGTACCGCTCTACATGTTATTGGGATTTTGCGAGGATTACAGACGCATAGTAATTAACGCTCGTCACGAGTTGATCTTAATACGATCGCGCAATGACAACAATTGTCTGCTTGGAGCTTCGACGCTGCAGCCTGTGATCAACATATTTAAGATACAATGGCGAATGCCACATGTGTTGTTGAATGAAATTAAAAAGCTGTCTATGCTGCGCGCTCTGGAAAGCCGACGCTACCTCAGCATGGGTTTTCGCTCGTGGGATCTGTACGAGTTTCCGCTGTTGCAGCGTACAACCAAGCATTCGTGGGCCATTAAGACCGCGACTCAGCTGGAGAAACCACGATACGTTATCTTTGTTCTGCAGACAGGCCGGAAGAATATTATGCTCAAAGATATGAATAAATTCGACGACTGCAAATTAACAAACGTGAAACTCTATCTGAACTCGGAATATCCGTACGACGACATGAATCTGGATTTCGATAAAAACATATGGGCGATTCTGTACGACACGTACGCGCGTTTCTGCAAAAACTATTACGGATACGAGTACCTCGAACCGAGTCTCACCGTCTCACTGTTTCTACAGTACGGTCCGTTTGTGATCATCGATTGTTCTCGACAAAACGAATCGGTCAAGAGCGCAACCGTGGATGTGCGATTGGAATTTGAGTGTAAGGAGAATGTGTCTAATAATACGACTGCGTCATCATACACGATCGCGTGATCCAGTACAACTCGTTGACCAACGTTGTGCGCAAAATTACCTAAGTGTTTGCGACAATAATTTAGAGAGAGGGGAAGCTGGATATAAATCCGAGTGTTACGAGATGGTTGTCATTCTTCTTAACTGACGAAAAGAGAACTCATCATGTCTGTACCAACGTTTGTCGATCTGCAAGGATTTGTCGTTTCGAATAAATTCATCGCAAAGGAGGTGGCGGTGCTGAGAAGAGGAACTGTTCTCGCACACTACATTTTTCGGAGTCCTATACCATGGCATCTCCTTACAAAATCCGAAAAGTGTCAAGCTTCATGGTTGATGGCGAATCATCATGGACTACAATGGGAGGATGGAATCGTTGCGTACAGCATGGCGAAACGATTGATTACAACAGCTGTAGTTGAAGAAGAAGATGATAAAATGCAGTGTATTGTATACGTTAAAGAATGCCAAAAACGAGAATGGCTTGCTAATATGCTCAGCGACGATGCGAGAGAAAATTTAATCATTGAGACCTTGGATGCTGATTACGACGATATCGAATCTCTAAATAATCTAGATATTAAAAATACTATACGATGTGAAAAACATGTTAAGAATTGCGCATTACAAAATGTATTCAAAATATTTAACTGGTGGTCGCAACGCCAGAAAGAATTGCAAGATTTGGAAAAATAAAATATTTAAACACTAATATGTTTTATTTCTTATTCCCCCTCCTCATTCCCTCCCTCCCTCCCTTACGAGTCATTTAAGAATTCTTTTTATCCGAGTATCGTCTCTCCCTTCTCCTAAAAATTTCAGAGCACTAAAGTATTCTAGAATCTCCCACCACATTTACCACTAATCTCCCCCCACTACTTTGAAAAAACGGGATGTCACGTATATTTGATTCTTCATATTCGATTCTTCATATGGTCAGTGTTGCGTTAACCGTTCGTGAAAGTGGTCCACTTTTGAAATCTGGAAATATGTACTACGTCGAAAGAAGTAGTGGCGGCCCCATCAGAAGCGTAAATAATTACGTACCGAATCGTTATGAAACTCCATCGTTTGAGAACAAATGTGACAAGTAAGTTTTTGTTTAACTTCTTTCTATTTTTTCACAAATTGTTTTTAAACTAATTTTTTTTTATTTTATTTTTCTACAGCATTTCGTTGAAGCGTCGTGCGATTCGTATACTAAGTAGACGATACGCATTGACAACCACGGAATTAAAATTCCTTGAAATTGGTATCAACGTGGGTACACCGAGTTACGTGGAAATTGTCATAGGAGATCATCAAGAAAAGGAACTGGTATTATCTCTCGAAACGTGGAAGGGACTCTACGAGCAACGTCGCAATATTCACGATTTACTGCGAAAGGACTCTAAAGATACCTATAATTTTATAAACATTGGACCGCTAACAGTGCGAGTTCATACGATTAACGATACTAAACTTATAAGTCTTGAATCTTTAAACGTACGCATGATGATGATTGAACCGACGTTACACCGTATGTTTGATCTCGATCAATGCATCGATGTAACTTTTGATTGATTGGTTAGAATCACCGAGACAGTCGATACTAAATTTACACAATTCTCCAATATCGCGTCCACTATAACGGATAATAAAAAAGTGTCAAATGTAATATGCGCCAGCGACGCCTTCAATAAACATCAACTCGTCGATTGCGAACTGGTAGCTTTAGTTTTTAGTCACAATATGTAATAATAAAAAAAAAATATAAAAGAGAAGAATAAAGTTTTTTTAAATTTAAATCATGATATAATTTATTCGCACGCATTTCCCATCCGTGCTTCCTCCCACCCGTAAACAGTCCCAGTTCTCATATGTAGCTCGTTGCGGGGAATGACGTCATGCTGGGAAGGGAGATGCGAAGCTAGGGACCGCGAGAGAGTAAACGCTACAAAAGAAAGAGATAGCGCGAGGTGAAGGAGAGCGAGAGAGTAAGTGCTAGGAAAGAAATAGCGCGAGGCGAAGGAGAGCGAGAACGCAAACAGTAATTTTTTTTCTTTTTATAATTTTTTTCTTTTTTCTCTTTTTATTATTTTTTTCTTTTTATTATTTTTTTCTTTTTTTTTTTATATTTTTTTTATATTAAATATTAAGTTATTATATCTAATTATATCTAGTATATGAAGGAAGAAGGATGGGATAGATGAAGGAAGCGCAAGCAAGCAATTATATGTGTTTAACATAATTTTTTTTTATTTAAAAAAGTGTGTTTATTTACAAAAATCTGTGTGTGTGTGTGTGTGTGTGAATTTAAAAATAAAAAGAAAAAGATATAAAAAAAAAATATATAAAAGATTGCACGCCGATGGTCGAGCAGTACGGCACGACGGCGACTGCTGCTGCGAAGCGCTGGAGAGGATGACCGGGCGGTGGTGGCGTCCAGATAGGACTCCTGCATAACAGAAAAAAAAAATTTATTAATATTTTCATAATTTGAAAAAGAATACTTACACATCAAGGATTACTTACAATTACTGATCAGAATCAGTATCAGAATCTGGATCATTGTCGATGACATGTTGTAGATACAACATGTTATCGATATGTTGACGAATTTCCCGATGGATTTCTTGTAACTGCTCAGGACATGTTTGCCGATTTCCGCCTGGTAAACAGCAATTCTCGCAAGGCTTTCCCCTTAGTCTGTTGTTTTCATTCGTCCATATATAACTTTGTAGTTTAAAGATCACTGTTGAGGAATTTTTTATGTCAAGTTCGCGATTTCGTTGAAACTCCACCATCGCATTCAATAGTTTTTCGGTCACCATTTTTCACAGCACTTAGTCCTAGCAAATGTCTACAAAAGTTTATTGCTGCGCACAAAAATGGCACACACTACATGCTATTACTTGGCACAGTGAGTGTCCACAATTATTACACGAGTTCCAACCGTGATAAATATATTGTCCAGTTTCATGTTTATACACAATTTTACCTTGTGTATATGAATCTTGAACTTCAATGAAACATTCCGAACAAAATTTTTCACTATTTTCCTCGTTGTTGTCATACTTTTTTACTTCGTAATAAAATATGATGTTACACATTTCCTGCCGTTCAGTTATAATTCGTAAATCTTCACGCACTAACGGCACTACTTGTTCATTCAAATAGTCTTCCGGATCACTCTCATAATCAGAGTCATTCACTATTTCCACTTCTTCATCGCTGTCGTCGATGATAACAACATCTTTATTGTCTTCATTGTCTTTGATGACAATTACATCTTCTATATTCATTTTAGCACTAAATCGAAAGACACTCGACGACTGTTGAATACGTTTTAACGCGGAGACAGATTCTCAAATTCGAGCAGCCGAATGTTGGCGCTGGTGCGTTGCATTCTTTCCTTAAAAATTATGGAAGATGTTTCGCTCCAGTTTTATGGGAGATTTTCCGCGAGGGTACAAAGCTGCCGAACGCCGGCGCTTAAAATCTCTTTTTCCATAATATTCTAATGGTCATAAAATGATCGTAAAAATTAGAAAAAAAGAAAAAAAGTTTTATGGTTTCTAAAATGTCCTCCGGCTATAAATCAACCACAAAGATAAACACCTTGCAGTTGCAGTTCTTTCCCTAAAAATTATGGAAGATGTTTCGCTCCAGTTTTATGGGAGATTTTCCGCGAGGGTGCAAAGCTGCCGAACGTCGGCGCTTAAAATCCTAATGATATAATGACCATAAAATGATCATAAAATTAGAAAAAGAACAGTTTTATGACTTCTAAAATACCCCCGACTATAAAATCAACCGCAAAGATAAACATCTACTTTCGAACGAATGTAGGACCTTTCCCCTCCCCTCACCCTCCTTTCCCTAACACCAGACCCCTCGCGCCTCCCAGATACCCCCGCTCCCGCACCCCCCTCGGCGCCCCATGGCTTAGAATCCCCACTATAACACTACTGATAATATTATAAACTTTTAATTATTCTCTTAAAAATAAAACTTGTTTGGTCAGTTGATGACGTTTTCGAATAGGTTTTAAAATTTCTTCTTGATAAAATCTTAAATAGGAATATAATCGTATGGTGATATATTTATTACATACTGCTATTATTAGTTGTATTTTGTGAGGCATTTCTAGTAAGTTTATGTCTTCACATTGTAAATCAGGAAATATTTTTTTATCAAAACTAAGAACATTTTTTACTTTACTTATTACTTTTTTATGTATATCTTTTATGTTTATTTGAGAGAAATGATCAGTTATAATTTTTAATTGTTTTTCTGTTTCTTTGCATATATAAAAAACTGATGCGGATGGTTTTATTAATCCATCATTATTACAAAAATTCAGAAATCTCGAAAATGCTTCCTCATGAGCATAATTATGTTCAGAGGGATTACTTCTTAAATTCAAAATACAAGATTCACAGTTAAGATGATTTAACTTTTTAATAATGTAACCACTAATGTAATAAATAATATAATCAGTAACAGTATCATGTTGTTTCAACAGTATTTTATGAAAATCATTTTATGTTCATCATTATTTTCAGTTTCGAAGTCATTAAAAATATTATCTTGTTTCTATTTCTTCCACATTATAGGAAATATGGATGTGGCGTATTCTGTATCAAATTCAAAACAGTTTGAATTTATTGAAGCTTTTATGTCGGTGTGTAATAAAATTTGCCTCATAGCATATGTAAATTGTTGACTGGTCGGGTTATTATTAAAACCATGTCGTCCACGAATCTTTGAAAATAATATTTCCAGATGATCTTGCGAAAATTTATAAGATAAAATGTATCTAAACAATTGATTATTTTTAAAAATTTCTGTTGAAATATCTAATATTGATTGAGCAGCAATTGCAAAACCATATATAAATGTTTTTCTTTGAGTGCGATGTAAAAATTGACCATCAACTGTTTTTAAAGAAAATAAATACTCTTTTGTTTCATTAATTACATTCCTTAAATATTCAATATTTTTAGGAAAAATAGGTGTTTTAAAACCTTTTCTAAAAGGATTTCTAGAATTTAAAATGTCAAATATGCGATCTATTGTTCTCAAAAATTTTGTTGTTTCAGAACTATTTTGAAATTCTTCAAAGCCTTCAGCTTCTAAAAATTCTATGGCATTGGCCACTGAAGAACTTAAAACGTGTACAGCGTACTTGACTTTCATTTTATTTTGTCTCCAATTTATGCACTGAGATGAAAGACGATTTTTCAATTTAAAAGTTAGTTGCTTTTGTAATTCATGTAATTTTACAATATAATCCCATTTAATAAAACCTTTATCAGTTTTAAATATTTTGTAATCTGCTAATGCATTTCTACCTAATTTCGCCATATGACATGCATCTAATATGATTTTAATATTTCTATCTTCTTCAGAAGAACATGGAAAGTGATTTTTAATTTCTTTATAATCTTTAGGAAATTTTTTTGCTCTGAGTAGATTAACTGCGCTGCAATTGGAAGCATCACCATCGAATGTCAAACTATGTACACGTAATTTATATTTACAACAAAGAATTAACGCATTTTTTATTAATTGAGACAGTATTGTCGACGATGTTTTATTTGTCAAAAAATATGCAATTGGCCATTTCCATGCTCCTTTTAAAGAAATTAATAAAAATACTAAAGCATCTTTTGCTTCTGCATCATTACTTTCCAAAGACACTGAAGTGCCATATTCACAAAATCCTACATATTTATGTTTCTCTCTATCCCATGTGATTTGTTGCTTAATTGCCATTGCATCAAGTATAAGACAACAATCTTTGTCTTTATCATCTAATTCGGCAAGAGCTTGTATTACTCTTAATTGGAATCCAGGTTCTAAATTAATATTAGACATCCAGTTTCGCAGAGATGATGGATGTGGCAACTTGAATATTGTTCTAAAAATTATATATGTTATAAGAAAGTATTTTAATAATAATAATATATACATGAACATAATATATAACAATAATATATTAAACATTAAATTATTTTTTATTTGCATGTTTGATGCATAATAAATAAATAATGTGGAAGTAGTATTGTAGGTGTTACGTCCCGGCACCAAAATTTTTCTCATTTACTTCTAAGAAACACTAAACTTATAATATAAAGCCAAACGACAAGTTACCGACTACATTTTAGCCGATAAGTTATTCACTAAGACAAGTTACTCATTATAACCGTTACCGACTCTAACCGACAGTACGAAACGTTTATCATAAAATAGCTGCTCTCCCACCACCATAAGACTCTCCCGCTACTCCGAACCCTTAGATAACCCTTCCTACGCGTCCACCCCACTTTTCAACCCTGACCCGCACAAACCGAGGGACCTCGAAACAGTCCCAAAAATCGACACATCAATGCGAGACTCTGAGCGATGCACTTCTCTCTCTAGAAGTGCTCCTCATCCTTGCGATTCTATTTCCATACGCGATTCCATTTCCAAACACTGTTCCAAATCAGCACGCTTTCCATATCCACATTCGTTTCCATTTCGGTACGCGATTCTATTTCATACAGTTCCTCTGCAACGTCATTCTACTTCATGCGAGCGCCTGCTATATCGTTACTTTATTATACTACGTCTGTACACCCTGCGTCAGTTCTCCGCGCCGATAGCTCTCCGGTTCATATTCACGCGTCACCACCGTAACCATTCAATGTAAGTTTAGTCAAAATATACATATATTTACAAAATCTCACTGTGCATTAATACCGAAACGTACCTGAACCCAGTCCGCATTTTCTACGTTTGGCGTCATATTAAGTTCCAATCCGACCCTCAACCGATCTGGTTTCGACCATTAACCAAATTAACGACGTAGCGGTGCAAACAATTGCACGCTCGTTACTCCTCTCCCCAGCCGATATCGTGCTAATACTCTGCACATACGGTACTCCTACCCTAAGACCAACTTATACCTTCTCCTGGAAGCATCGTGCTAATATTCTGCACATGCCACCTCCCTACCTCAAAACCAATGGTCGAACCCAGCGAACACGCGAAATTAACTTGATCTTTTGTAGATGTCAAAAATAAGAAGAGGCGGACACAAATTCCACGCGCGACGTTTGTATTACGAATACAAATACGCCCCCGTCAGTGAAGCGGATAGTGAATTCCTCGGGACGGATCGTCTATATTTTGACTTAGAGTACGAGGCGTACTTTAACCCGACGCTACGAACAAAGCAGGTCAAACCTCTGAGGACGGACATCCGCATAAAGTCTATGGGATATTTTCCGTGGCCGCGCAAACTGATACAGTTGGACACACAGCTACTGTTCCCCCCTCTGCCGCCCGCGAATTACGTACCGGGAGATTCGAGGAAGACCCGCTACCTCCAGATACGCGACGAAATATTATACCTAAATTACGGGTGTTCCACCCCCGAGCACTGGGGTTCCGCGGAACAACCGATAGTAATAGATTAATATTACACGGAACGAAATATAACGATATCTCGTAGCAGCGTCACTCAAAATACGAAGCTTGGAAAACCTAGAGTTTTCTCGTGCCTGCACTTTTACGACCGACCCTTTTTTTTTTGCTTCCTGCGTTTCGCTTGGGCCAGCTCGCCCTCCGCTAAACCCTTCCAAAATAGTATTTTCGCTCCGCGCTGCAGAGACCGGTTTACGACCGACCCTTTTTTTTTTTTTTATTTCCTGCACTTCGCGTTGACCATTCTCTCTCTTGTCGAGATTTTCTCGAAGACAATACTTGTTTCCAAGTTAATACTCGTTTCAAATATTGTATAACGCGCGTGTTATTTTATTCCTTAATTTTTTAAACAATTAATATTTAAACCGAATAAATATAGGAAACCTATTTTCCGTTATTCAATTATTTTTTACTCTTTCCTTATTTAACCATGACCTATTGACAACACACCTACATGTGTTACGGACAACTGCGCCCATACGGGAGGGCCACCCCTCCCCTCCCGCCGTCGAAGCGCGTCACCGATTAGGGAACGTCCGTTGCACCTACATCTCGGGATTTGCTCATAAATTAGAACTTACCCCGTATTGCGCATCTTGCTTTGTAAATTCCGACGACATTGATAGAGATTCTTGCGCGTACTTCAACGTACACCTCGCGCTCGACAGCACGCGCTATTCCGGCGTGTATTGCACGGTCTGCTCTCGTAATCTAGCAGAGTTTTTCCCGTTCGACTGCGACCGGTGCGTTAACACCTACGCCGACTTCCTCAGAGATTTGAGAAATAGAAACATCTATTAAAGTCTTCGTTAGCGGAACCATCCCCGAGGAGTTCACATCACGCGACTTCCCTTAGTCAGTAATCGCCATATCCCTATTACTTCGCCGTTGGGAAGAAAAACATCCATCGTCCGGATAAGCCTAGTCGCGAGGAATCCCCAGAAGCTTAGCTTCTGAAATACGCGACCGGTCAGGCGAAAGGTCCGACCACTCTTAGGAGCCGCGACCCCGTTTGACGTAACATAGGTATTGTGAGAAAACACAGATTAAATATACAAGTAGATATTAGATAAATGTAGTGATAATGCATATAACTTAAAATAATGTATTGTTGATAAAATGTTAAAACAGGTCTGTGCAGCTAATGTGCAAACAATTATAATCAAATTGTTTTATAAGCACAACACTCATCATTAACAGTCATTATAATTGACTTATATCACACCTTTTTGAAATCAATAACAATTTGTAATGTCCAAAACATAAAACATGCAAATATTTATATACATGCATTAATATTAATAAATCAATACGTGCATTAATAAGTATGCTCAGTTAATATTTTTTCATCAGTTTAAAAAGTAAAAAATTAGCAAGAAAAAGTAAAGAGTAAAAACGATTTAAATGAAACATATAAACCTAATATAATTTATTTTATAGAAAGTTTTTTCTTTTACTTAACCTTTCGTTAGGCGCAATATCTAATAGATATTATTTTAAACCATATTATTACACTCCGATTTTTTATCTATTGTAATATATTTACACAATTGTACTTTACTGTTTCTAACTCTATTAATCAAATGTTAAGACAAAGTTGTTTTAAGAAGCAAAAAAAATGAAGGAAAAATATTGCGCCTAACGCAGAGTTAAATAAATTGATATGAAACAAATTTTAAAGTGCAAACATTTAATTTGTGTATGTATGATGCGTGTGTTATTGTTATTAAAAATAAATGCAAACTTGTTACAGAAGAGTATTTTAGGTCCGAATTAAAGGTCGCTTCTCAAATCTGAAGGTTTAAAAATTTCTTAAAAGATCCTATTTAACTAATGAAATGATGCTATACGATCATTCGATTAGTTGAATAAAACTTTTAAGAAGTTTTTAAATCTTAAGATTTGAGAAACAACTATGAATTCGGATCTTAAGTAAAAAGATAAGAGAAAACATACTGACCTACAATACTGGTAAGCTCTGGGGGAATGATAATGTAACGTCAATGCAAACCTTTTTATATCTTTGGAATAACGTCGTCCTTTTTGTTTATCTTGATTTTTACTCTCATTTGTAAATATTTGAGAGGATACGTTACCTAAATCTGAATTTAACATCTCATACGTTTCATTACTTATTGTTTTAGAATTCTTCAATTGCTGTATAAGATTACCAATTTTTATTTGCTTTCGTTTTGTTTTAGCGTTAAATAATTTACTTTTCTTTTTTTCCAGTATAAGCTTTTCTTTCCAAATATTTTTTTCCTTTTTTATTAAAGTTTTAAACATGCCTGCTTGAGTGTTTAATCGTTTTTGATAATTTTGTGTTAGAGTGCTAATTAATTTCTTTAATTTGGTATTTTCTTTTTCTAGTTTGCAACATTTTATATTTGTTCTCTGTTCTTCTAATATATTTGTACATTTACGTTTTTCTGCTTTATGCAGAGATTCTGCTAGAGCTGAAAAAAAATTAATACTGTTAAAAAAATTAATACTATTTTTCTTCATGCAAACTCAAATTTTTTTCAACAATGATACATTCATTTACATCCATAAATAAAATATATAATTAATACTTTGAGTTTTATATAATGTATTTACTATTTTCTTACCTGGTTGTATTATCTCATGCATCATATTAGTAGTGTCAGCAGTAGCTATATTTTCTTCATGTACACTAGAGTCTTCAACATCGATACATTCATTTACATCTGTAAATAAAATATATGACATATATAATTAAATAACACTTTAAGTTTTATATAATGTATTTACTATTTTCTTACCTTGTATTATTTTATGCATTGTATTAGTAGTGTCAGAAATAGCTCCTTCATTCAATTCTTCGTTTAAAATAAAATCTTCAACAACAATACATTCATTTATATCTACATAAATAAAAAAATGTATAATTATTTTCTCATTTTTATACAGGGTGTCCCAGAACAACCTTCCGTCCGTAAAATGACGTATTTCTGACACAATTCTAAGACAATTTTTCCTTTACCAAAATTTGATTTGAAGCGTAGTTTTTGTGTTATAAGCAAAAATAATTAGCAAATCACGCGTCGAGTGTAGAAGGCAGGCAGGAGCGGCGCGGCGCACTGCGAGCGCGGGCGCAGCTGACCGTCTGACGGGTGATTACTGCCGCATGAGTCGCTAACTATTTTATCTTATAGCATAAAATTATGCTTTAAATAAAATTTTGGTAAAGAAGAAAATGTCTTATAATTACGTCAGGAATACGTGTTCCTTAAAATAACATTACTTTTGGTCATTACTTTAATGACCAAAAGTTGTTCCGAATCGCCGGCCGTCGGACGCTGCGATCAGCTGATTGCTACACGCGATGTGTGTATGTCTGAGTGTGTGCGTAAAAGGAAGGAACAGAGTGAGTGAAAGAAAGAGAGAGAGAAATAACCGCCTCCGCGACGGCAACGCTCCTTCGATTGTCATCGACATTGTCGTCAACGACTTCAGACTGATCGATATATTGAATTTCCGGCTCAGCTGAGAGACACATCGCGTGTAGCAATCAGCTGATCGCAGCGTCCAACGTTATTTTAAGGAACACTTATTCCTGACGTAATTATAAGACATTTTCTTCTTTACCAAAATTTTATTTAAAGCATAATTTTATGTTATAAGATAAAATAGTTAGCGACTCATGCGGCGGTAATCACTCGTCGAACGGTCAGCTGCGCCCGCGCTCGCGGTGTGCCGCGCCGTTCCTATCTGCCTTCTGTACTCGACGTGTGATTTGCTAACTATTTTTGCTTATAACTCAAAAACTAAGCTTCAAATCAAATTTTGGTAAAGGAAAAATTGTCTTAAAATTGTGTCAGGAATACGTTATTTTACGGACGGAAGGTTGTTCTGGGACACCCTGTACGTTTAACATATATACACACACACAGACACAAAGATGTGTACACGCACCGGCATAAATGGTGTCCGTCGGTAAATGTGTATGTACGTACGTGTATGACAACCGAGAGCGTTACATACACATGCAGCGCGTACGTACGTGTCACTTGAAGCGCGGCGGAGTTCATGCAGCGGAGGAGAAAAAAGTGGGAGGCAATTCGATGTTGCATCCTTAGCGCAAGCCGCACGATCGAGAGAGAAAGCATGACAAGACGTGATGCCGATTAGTGGTGTCCTGTAGCACTGCCTCACTCACTCTACGCTTGAATGCAGGAGGAATGAGCGAGAGAGCTATAGGACACCGCGTTGTCTCTATATGCGTCTCGTTCGCTCTCGCGCTTATATCATGCTTTCTTTTTTATTCTTTCAAGAAACGTGGCTGAACTCTGCGCATCGAATGCCGGCATTCGTAAAATTATAATTATATTATATTAAAATATTAGAAGTTCGGTTTCACATATATCAAAAAAATATGATTATTCTAATTAAATATTAATTTATTTATGATTGTGTATTTTTTTTTCTATTTATGTAAAAAAATTTGCTAAAAAATATATATATACATGTATCATTATGAGTAATTTTGAGATTCACTAGAACAGTAATTGTAAACTTGCATCCGTTTGTAATTAAATTTATAATTACTTATAAATAAACGTGTAGAAATGATAATTCGTGATATAAAATATTTTTCGTAATTGTATTATTACAAAACTCAAATTTTAAATTCTCGATAAAAAATTTCTTATGTATAGTTATACAGAATTGAATATTATTATACAGGATTCAACACAATTGTGTAAAAATATGTATAATTATTATAGATGACACCGTATAAAACGTTACGTATATTTATATATAAATGGATTGATAGCTACAATTAGAATTATGTATATGTAAGCTTATACATACTTATACACAATGCCTGCAACATTTTATTTATAATTATTAATAATTATATATAATCATATATAAAATGGACAAATTTCGTATATAAATTTGTATAATTAGATACGACTATTTTTGTCTGATTATATATACAAATTTTTTACCGGGTTTATAACACAATATCGATATCTGATCGAATTCATGGTTTGTCACAAATGAACTAACGAGCATTTAACTGTAAATTTACAATACTTATATAAAAATGTAACTAATTTAGGGAAGATAACGTTATGCTGCGTAATATTACAAAAATTCAGATATCTTCATAAAAAAGTTTTTTAAATATTAATGATTAAATTATACATATATTAATATTAAATATTAATTTAAAGTAAATTAAAAACTCTATTTATTTTCTCTCTTTTTTTATTTATTTCCATAAATACATATATATATATATTTTTACATATAATTATATATAAAATATAAAATAAAAAAAAAATATATATATATATAGAGAGAGAGAGAGAGAGAGAGAATTTATATATAAAAAATATTATATATATATATAATTATATAGAATTATATATACTGTTACGTCCGTGTCAGCTGTGAGGAAATCGATATATCGATCGGTCAAAAGTTTGAAAAAAAACGAGCGTCGCAAGAAGACGAGTCTGCTTTCGGACGTAACACTATATATATATATATATATATATACATAGAGCATATACATATATATATATACTCTATATATATATATACATATATATATGTATATATACAGAGCATATATATATATATGCTTTGTATATATATATATATATATATATATATATATATATATATACACAGAGCATATATATATATATATATATATACAGAGCATATACATATATATATACTCTATATATATATATATATATACAGAGCATATACATATATATATACTCTATATATATATATATATATACAGAGCATATACATATATATATATATATATATATGCTCTGTATATATATGCAGAGTATACGCGTCCTATAGGCGTCTCACTCGTTCGTATACTCTGTATATATATATATATATATATATATATGCTTATAACTCAAAAACTAAGCGTATATATATATATATATATACAGAGTATACGAACGAGTGAGACGCCTAGAGTCCATACTTCACATGAAACACGGGCATGGTTTCGGGATCATCCGGAGATTCAATTGGTCAACTGGCCTGCACGTTCACCAGATCTAAATTTAATCGAAAATGTCTGGGCACAAATGGTTCAACGATGGGAACCAAGACGGGAGAGGACGGTAGCAGCGTTAGTCAACCATGCGAGAGAAGTCTGGGAGGGGCTTCGGCATCGACCAGACTTTCTCGCAAACTTGATTGATTCGATACCAAATCGACTCAATCAAGTTATTGACCGGGACGGATACTGGACAAATTACTAATGAAATGCAGCTTCCGCGCTTGTCCCACGATCGGCCCTTTTCAGGGCCAATAAAACTTTCACACCGCGAGGAGAAGCGTCTATAGGCGTCTCACTCGTTCGTATACTCTGTATATATATATATATATATATATATACAGAGCATATACATATATATATACTCTATATATATATATATATATATATATATATATATATATACAGAGTATACGAACGAGTGAGACGCCTATAGACGCTTCTCCTCGCGGTGTGAAAGTTTTATTGGCCCTGAAAAGGGCCGATCGTGGGACAAGCGCGGAAGCTGCATTTCATTAGTAATTTGTCCAGTATCCGTCCCGGTCAATAACTTGATTGAGTCGATTTGGTATCGAATCAATCAAGTTTGCGAGAAAGTCTGTCGATGCCGAAGCCCTTCCCAGACTTCTCTCGCATGGTTGACTAACGCTGCTACCGTCCTCTCCCGTCTTGGTTCCCATCGTTGAACCATTTGTGCCCAGACATTTTCGATTAAATTTAGATCTGGTGAACGTGCAGGCCAGTTGACCAATTGAATCTCCGGATGATCCCGAAACCATGCCCGTGTTTCATGTGAAGTATGGACTCCGGAGTTATCCTGCACTAACCGGATAACTGGTACATCCTCTGCGGGATAAATTGCGCGTACTGAAGGAAGAAGAACATCCTCCAGTATGCGAATATAGTCCGCAGAGTTCATCCGCGAGGGAATTTGCACCAATTCGCCGATTGCAGTTCCCGAAATCCAGCCCCACATTCCACACGAAATCCTTCCACTTTTGTGAAGAGGCACAACATGGTTCGGATGCAACCTTTGATCTCTTGGTCGCCATACATGAGGTGTGCGGTCGACAGATGATACAAAGACCTTTTCATCGGTCCAGATCACAGCCTCCCACTCCTCACGGCTCGTCACCAGGTTCTCCAAAGCGAACGCGATGCGCTGCTCCCGATGAACAGGAGTCAGCGGAATTTTGTGGGCTGGACGGTAACAATGTAACCCAGCTTCGTTCAGACGTCGCCGGGCCGTCCGATCCGATACTTGGACGTTTGCCGCGTTGAGAGCCTCTTGGACAGCGCCGAAGGGCTGCTCAACTGCTGCGGCAACGATAGCCTCATCTTCTTCCGCCCTGGTTTTACGAGGCCTACGATTATGCTGACGATGATCATGCAAAGCATGATCACCACCATCGGCAAATCGTTGTATCCATCGTCGAACAGTTTTGTCAGAGCACGGAATCGCAGCAGCGATTTCCGCTACTGTTCTTCCGGCCTGCCACTGTCCGACGATGCGACCTCGTATCTCAGGACACAAGTTTTGAGGCATCGTAACACTTATCGCGATAATTAATGCGTTCTTCGCTATGGCACCACGATAAATAATTTAATAAAACAAAAATAGAAAGGAAATAAAAAGTTGAAAAACGCGGTCTCCTAGTAATGCATCAATAAAGAAAGAATAAATAAAAAGAAAAGAGAAACGGCATTGTTCGTATGAGTGAGACAAATATAAAGACCTATTTATATATATATATATATATATATATATATATATATATAATATTACAAAAATTTAGATATTATCATAAAATTTTTTTAAATATTAATGATTAAATTATACATATATTAATATTAAATATTAATTTAAAGTAAATTAAAAACTCTATTTATTTTCTTTCTTTTTTATTTTCATAAATACATATATATATTTTTATATATAATTATATATAAAATATAAAATAAAAAAAAATATATATATATATATATATATATATATATATATATACAAGGTGGACCATTTTAATCCATCCAGTCGAATATCTCGAAAACCAAGCCCGGGAGAGAAAAATGTTTCAGACAAAAGTTGTATGGTTTCGAGGGGGCCATAAGATGGTATCATTGGTTTGACCTTGAAAAGTGATTTGAAGGTCACGTAAAGGTCACTTCAAGTTTTTTAAATGGAACACCCTATATATTTTTACATATTCTTATAGCTCATCTCGAGAGCTTTCCAAAACACTTATGACAAAGTATTTTTCATTAAGTATTTTTTGAGTTATAAGGCTTCAAAGTTGCAGTATTTTGACATAAAATACAAGATATCTCGTAAAATATTCATTTTTTTATTATCTTACTCTAATACTTTTATGCACAGAATAATGAGACGAATCAATTGGTGTAAAGAAAACACATAATTATGTTAAAGTAAAAATGTGTAACTGTAGTTGCAAATTCAGATTTTTACTTTAACATAATTATGTGTTTTAATTATGCCAATTGATTCGTCTCGTTATTCTGTGTATAAAAGTATTAGAGTAAAATAATAAAAAAATGAATATTTTACGAGATATCTTGTATTTTATGTCAAAATACTGCAACTTTGAAGCCTTATAACTCAAAAAATACTTAATGAAAAATACTTTGTCATAAGTGTTTTGGAAAGCTCTCGAGATGAGCTACAAGAATATGTAAAAATATATAGGGTGTTCCATTTAAAAAACTTGAAGTGACCTTTACGTGACCTTCAAATCACTTTTCAAGGTCAAACCAATAATACCATCTTATGGCCCCTTCGAAACCATACAACTTTTTTTTTTTTTTTTTCAAACTTTTGACCGATCGATATATCGATTTCCTCACAGCTGACATGGACGTAACAGTATATATAATTCTATATAGTTATATATATATATATAATATTTTTTATATATAAATTCTCTCTCTCTCTCTCTATATATATATATATATATATTTTTTTTTTATTTTATATTTTATATATAATTATATGTAAAAATATATATATATATGTATTTATGGAAATAAATAAAAAAAGAGAGAAAATAAATAGAGTTTTTAATTTACTTTAAATTAATATTTAATATTAATATATGTATAATTTAATCATTAATATTTAAAAAACTTTTTTATGAAGATATCTGAATTTTTGTAATATTACGCAGCATAACGTTATCTTCCCTAAATTAGTTACATTTTTATATAAGTATTGTAAATTTACAGTTAAATGCTCGTTAGTTCATTTGTGACAAACCATGAATTCGATCAGATATCGATATTGTGTTATAAACCCGGTAAAAAATTTGTATATATAATCAGACAAAAATAGTCGTATCTAATTATACAAATTTATATACGAAATTTGTCCATTTTATATATGATTATATATAATTATTAATAATTATAAATAAAATGTTGCAGGCATTGTGTATAAGTATGTATAAGCTTACATATACATAATTCTAATTGTAGCTATCAATCCATTTATATATAAATATACGTAACGTTTTATACGGTGTCATCTATAATAATTATACATATTTTTACACAATTGTGTTGAATCCTGTATAATAATATTCAATTCTGTATAACTATACATAAGAAATTTTTTATCGAGAATTTAAAATTTGAGTTTTGTAATAATACAATTACGAAAAATATTTTATATCACGAATTATCATTTCTACACGTTTATTTATAAGTAATTATAAATTTAATTACAAACGGATGCAAGTTTACAATTACTGTTCTAGTGAATCTCAAAATTACTCATAATGATACATGTATATATATATTTTTTAGCAAATTTTTTTACATAAATAGAAAAAAAAATACGCAATCATAAATAAATTAATATTTAATTAGAATAATCATATTTTTTTGATATATGTGAAACCGAACTTCTAATATTTTAATATAATATAATTATAATTTTACGAATGCCGGCATTCGATGCGCAGAGTTCAGCCACGTTTCTTGAAAGAATAAAAAAGAAAGCATGATATAAGCGCGAGAGCGAACGAGACGCATATAGAGACAACGCGGTGTCCTATAGCTCTCTCGCTCATTCCTCCTGCATTCAAGCGTAGAGTGAGTGAGGCAGTGCTACAGGACACCATTAATCGGCATCACGTCTTGTCATGCTTTCTCTCTCGATCGTGCGGCTTGCGCTAAGGATGCAACATCGAATTGCCTCCCACTTTTTTCTCCTCCGCTGCATGAACTCCGCCGCGCTTCAAGTGACACGTACGTACGCGCTGCATGTGTATGTAACGCTCTCGGTTGTCATACACGTACGTACATACACATTTACTGACGGACACCATTTATGCCGGTGCGTGTACATCTATATGATACGTGTGTACATCTATATGATATGTGTGTATATATATATATATATATAATACATTATACTTACGTGTATCTTTATGTAAATTTTGAGTAGGTATGACATCTACATACTTTTAATCTTTTTCTTTTTAAAGAATTAGAAAAATCGTTATTAAAATGAATTTGGCAAATGCGACTTGATGAGGTTGGGATCCAATTTTTTATTTGTTGCCGCTATCCATTGTTCTAATAAAATAGGTATATCCATAGGAAACATGAATTATTTAACAACAATAAATTTAATATTAAATTTAAATAGAATTATTATGTATTTTAATTATTTTAAATAATTAAAAGTTATAGTAGCGTAATGACAATATATAATCCTACCATATATTTTTATTTAATATTACTTACTTAAAGAAAGAAATCTTATTATTTTTATTATATGTGCTTTTGCACGTCTCAATTACACATGTCAAAGGCATATTTTTTCACTTTTATCTTAGTCTTCACTTTTCACTTTTCACTTAGTCTATACAATTCGTCATAAACAAGAGGTTAGAAACCTTTTAAAACCACAACAAACTCGACTATATCTATCATTCATATTACTTCTCAGGTAGCAAGCATACGTCATTTTGACGTCGAATACTAGTCATGTTCGTACGAATGACGTCAAATGACCAAAAAATGACCATCATATTTAAGTCTTTTGAATGACATTATAATGACGTCATTATATTACGTCAATATTACGTAATATTTAAGTCCTATATGCATTTTATTCACTTATCACCATAATTTGCATAAAAATGCCATTTTATCTAAATAATGTTTTTATAGTCTTTATGTTTAACTGTATTGATTTATAAATGTATTATTACATTTATATATATATATATATATATATATTTATTTATTTATTTATTTATCTACTTATTTTATCTATGTATTCTGCTATTATTATCTGTATATATTTAAATTAACATTTATATTTGAATCGGACCGCCCGTTGTGAGTATACATACATATATATATTTCAGACCGTAGCCGCACGCAATGGCAAAGAAATTAACCTTAACCTTCATCTGTGTATGTTAGTCCATGCTTGTTTTCACTTGTTACTACTTGTGTGTGCATAATTAATATACATCTTACAATTAGAAGACACAAAAGAAAAATTTGTATATTTTTAATTATCTAATACAGTAACAAAATGACTTTTGTTGGCGTTGAATTTATTAGTGATGTTGTGCCCGTGCCGTGAGGATAGGGTCTTCCAGGATATTCGCCCAAAGAATTGGAACTCAGGCAGCAAATAAACGCACTCCGTACTTGTTTAGTAAAAGAATATATTTCGGTCGTACTGTTACACTATTCTCACACTACTGTTAAACTCGCGTATTCGGTCGTCATGTAGACGAACCGTGTCGATAGGTCGATAACTTATTTACGCGCGGCTCTCTTATTAGCTACTTTTTTACGAGCGACCGCGATGGGTCTCGCGATCGGTTTATATATCGTTTTAATTTCGAGGGTGGAAAGATGAGGTTTTTCGGGTCGGAGCGCGGGACGTGCTCCGTGCTCGGGTGTCGTAATGCTTATTCAGCTTGACCGTGACTTGCTTTCTTGTTGGTCACGTCTTATTTTTCTTTCTTCATCTTTCTATTTAATTCTTATTTAATTCTTTTAATGCCTTGCTTTGCTTGCTTAATTTTAGTTTCTTATTTCTTAATTTTATGTATTTACTTTTCTTTTCCAGGTAAATGTTTCGGGTTACGACATCCTTCCCCCTTTGGGAAAAGAAAATTTACTAGCGGTAAATTTTCTTTACCTTATTTTCGCTTCTTAATCTATGTTTTTACATTTTGTCTTATTAATATAACATGGCTGTATTGTTTCCGTCATCTAGTGTTGTGTCGGGTTGGTAAGGTCTGTCATAAATTTTTTCTCTTTGTACTCGTGGTATGCTTATTTGAATTGTGCTTATTTTGTCCTGTTGTTCCTTTTTCGTTTGCTTCCTTCTTCTTACTAGGTGAGTTAATACTACAATGCTGGGTATAATTATTGTTCCTGTGATACCTAATATCGCGGGATATATTACATGTTCTCGTATCAGTAGACTGTCTTTATTTATCTGTTTGTCTGTCTCGGTCAGTGTGTTACTCAGTTTCATTAATTCGGATGGGTTCCGTATTATTTTTCGTAATTTTATGCTTTCTACCTTGTCTTTTGGTTCGTTCGTCTGTATTTTCAGTATGTTTGTTAGGTTGTAGTCGGGTATCTTTGTATTTATATATGTTGTTATGGCGGGTTTGCTCGCTTTTATTATGTCGGGCGTTACTAATTTACATTTTTCTCTTATTGTTATTCGCCCTGACTTTTTGATTTCGGTTTTCTTTGTTACTCCGTTACTACATGTTATTTCTATTGGCTGTCTTTTCCTAGCGGAATATATCCACGAGTTCGCGTCACTCAGCGTTATTCATATCGTTGAGTTGGCGTGTTGTGTCGTGTGTTACAGCTGTTTATATGTGTGTCTGTTCGTACATATGTCTGTACCTCGCATAACGCTTGGCTGTCTATGTGGTGTGTTGGATGACTTCTTTCGCATACATATTGGTTGTCGTTTCGCATACATTTTTCTAATTCGCTTTCCGTGATTGTAAAATATGTTCGACTATCGGTGTCTATCGCTATTATCGGTTGGCTTACTTCTATACATATAAATGTGTCGTCTTGTTTATGGACGGGTAGAGGGATTGCTTTTATTATCTCGTATGTAGGGTACATTATTAATGGAAATCTTACTATCGTAATTATTCCTATACTATCGTAGTATGCGCTTATTTTTATAAATTTCTCGATCTCTCCCCAATTTTCTGGTGCAATGTTGAACGGAAAGTGCGTTTCTTGCGGTATTTGTGCCGCGATTTCCTTAAGATTATTTATTACGGTTTCGATCGGTAGTATTCTTATGTTTATTATTCCGCTTTTCGCGCTATTTAAATGCGTTACGATATCGGTAATATCCGTTATTAATCTTCTGATGATCGCGCTTAATACGATGAAATGTTCGTCCATCTCTTCTCTGTGTCCGAATCCTGTTTTCATCTGTATCCAGCTTTGTCGCATTTTCTCTGTCACATTTAAAAACTTGTCTTCATTAGCCTGTATTATTTTCTCTGATTCTTCTACGTGTGCAATGGTTGCGTTTAACACTTTAATTTGATTCTTCAACGCATGCTGTAGTGTTTGTTGATTTCCTTCTAGCATTTTCAATTGTTCGTTGATTACTTTTTCGTCATCGGCATCCATCGTGCCGAATAGTGTTTTGGCTATGGTTCCTAGTCCATCTACGAGTCCTCTCCTTGTTTTCTTTGCTAACTGATAGGTCGTTCTTAAACGTGTTAATAGAGTTACTGATTTTTCGTACTCTTGTTCTGTCAGTTGCAGTAAGAGGCTGCAAGTTCTTTTCATTTTTTCTTCCAGACGTTTGTCATAGCATAACGCTCTCGTTTGCGCCATGTATCCTGCTAACTGCTCTTGTCGGTGATCTATTGCAGAAATGTCCGTTTTGATTACCATTTTCCATATGGACTCTACTTGATTGATTTTTCCTATCTTCTCGAAATATATGCCTGGTTCCTGTGAGAATCTTTCTATCTCCCAGGCTTCGTCGGTGTCAACTTTTTCTGTCCTGACTGTGCTCCAAGTAATTAGACTCCTGTAATATAAATAGTATCATATTATATCACTGCGCTTTCTTAGAATGTTTCGTGCATTCTTTATTCGCGTTGCGCTTTTGCATATGTGGCTGCGTTCTTTCCTTGCTCTTAGTTAGTCTTCAGTCGCGATCCCGTGCAGTTTATCCGCGTTGTCTTCCTTCTATTCGGTTGTGTTCATGGCTCCTAACGCGGGTGAAGTACATTTTTCGAGTGACCAGCAGGTTGTGCGTGACAGTGGTGATCTGATTTCTCGCGAAGAGCCCGCGGAAGACCACTTTTCCCGCAGTTTTGTTCCGCGAGTGGTGCCTCGTATTTCTGAGGTGGTATTTGAGCCTATTCCGAACGCGCCGTTTACCTCGATGCCACCCCATCGGTGGTGGCTGTCAGGGCGCGGTCGCCACATTTGGGACCGGGGTGCCTTCCGGTATTACGGGAGCCTTTATCGTCCCGTTCGCGGCCGTGGCCACGGTCGCCCCTTTTAAGGTAAAATTTATTTTATTTATTTTTCCTTTCTTCGCTTCTCTATCGCCTTCCTCCGCGCGCGTCGCCGTCTACTATTCTAATTTTCGATAAACGCTTTCAATCGGTTTACGTGTACGCGTATCGTCCTTCTTCCCATTTTTATTGTATAGTTTACGTCCGAATTCTTCTCGGTAATTAGATAGGGTCCGAGCCATAGGGAATCTAACTTCTTTGATCGCCCTCTACGAACCGTTTCGTCGTGTAGCAGGACTTTCTCTCCTACTTGGACTGTAGTTTCGCGTGTCTTCTTATCGTAATTTTCCTTCGCTTTTATTTTTTCGTTGCGTAGTCTTTGTACGTGTATGTAGATTTTGGCGGTTGCGATAGACTTGTCAGTAGGGTTGCTCCGTAAATTAGTTCGAACGGTGTGAATCCTGTCGTTGTATGCGGAGTAGTATTATATGTGAACATTGCGTATAGGATCCATTCGTCCCAGTCGGTTTGATCTGCGTTGATATAGTGTCGTAAATACTCGGCTAGTGTACGATGTGATCTTTCCAGCGCTCCGTTGCTCTCCGGATGATATGCTGTTGTTTGTATCTTTTCGATTTTTAACAATTTGCAAGCGTTTTTAAACATCTCGCTTAGGAAATTTGTTCCTTGGTCGGTTAGTATTTTTTCTGGAATACCGTGCTCGAATATTATTTTTGTTGTAAATTCTCTTGCGATTGTTGCGGCTTCTTGGTTCGCTATTGATATCGCTTTACTAAATTTCGTTAAATTATCTTGGAAGGTTAAGATATATTTATTTCCAGTGGTTGTAATTGTTAATGGTTCGACTATATCTAGTGCACATTTTTCGAATGGCTTATCGGCAGTGTCCGTGATTATTAACGGTGCCTTATTTTTTCTTGATAGTTTATTTCGTTGGCATAGTTCGCATTTCGTTATATAATTTTCGACGTCTTTTGTTATTCCTTTCCAATTATGCATTAGTCGAATTCGATTTATCGTTTGTTCGATTCCTTGATGTCCTCCTAGAAGTGCGTCGTGGTATTCGTATAATATATTTTGTTTCTCATCTTCCGTATATTCTTGTATTGGTCTCGCGTCACGTGCCTCTTCCTCTTTAATCGCATTGATATCCGCTACATGTCGACTCAGCGCGTCAGCGTTTCTGTTCGCTGTTCCGGCTTTATGTATTATTACATAATCGTATTCTTCTAATTTAAGTCTCTATCAGGTCAATCGAGATTCGGGGTCAGTGACATTAAATAACCATACTAACGATTTGTGGTCCGTCACGACCGTGAATTTGGTTCCATATAAGTATGGTTGAAAATGTTTAACGGCCCATACTATAGCGAGTAACTCTTTCTCTGTCGTACTGTAATTCTGTTCTGCCTTTGTTAGTACTCGACTCGCGTACGCTACGGGTCGATCTTGTCCTATCTGTTCTTGCGATAATATGGCTCCGATTGCATAGTCGGATGCATCTGTTGTTACTATAAATTCTTTTGTAAATTCTGGGTACTTCAGTACCGATGCTGTCGTTAGTTTTTCTTTTAGTTATTCAGGCGTTCTGTTGCGCTTGCGTCCACTCGAACTTGTTTTCTTTCTTGGTTAATTTTGTGAGTGGTTTCGCTATTTTGAAAAAATTTTCAATAAATTTCCGATAATATCCGGCCAATCCTATGAATGCTTAGACATCCTTGACCTTTTTTGGCGTCGGAAAATTTTTTACAACTTTTAATTTGGTTGGGTCGGGTGATATTTCGTTCTCCGTAATTATGTGTCGAAGATATGTCACTTCCTTTCTCAGAAATTCCCATTTGTCGGGCTGTAATTTTAGTCGATTTTCCCGTAATCTTTTTAATACTTCGATTAATCTTTTATTGTGTTCCTTTAGACTGGCTCCAAAAATTACAATATCGTCTAAATAAACTAGACATTTTATTCCTTGCAATCCGCTTAACACGGCGTTCATTAATCGCTGGAATGTGGCGGGTGCGTTTTTTAATCCAAACGGCATTCTGTTAAATTCGTAGTGTCCGTATGGCGTGGAAAACGCTGTTTTACTTTTGTCATTTTCTTCCATCTCGATCTGGTGATATCCTGATGCCAGGTCGAGGGTAGTAAAATATTTTGCGTTCTCCAATTGATCCAATATGTCCGTAATATTCGATAAAGGGAATGAGTCGTCTATTGTTAGGTCGTTCAATTTCCGAAAGTCTACCACCACTCTAAATTTTTGTTTTCCGGATGCATCTAATTTCTTCGGAACGACTAGTAAGGGTGCGTTTCATTGGCTCACGCTTGCCCTAATTATTCCATTATTCAGCATCTCTTGCATTTGTCGATTGACTTCCGTCTTTTGTTTTTCTGGCAGTCGATATGGTCGTACGTTAACCGGTGCGCTACCTGCTCGTGTTGCAATTTGATGTGTCACCGCGTTCGTACATGTGAGTGGCTCTCCGTCGGTGTGGAACACGTCACTGTATTCCTCACAGATATCTCTTATCGCTTTTTCCTCTTCCTTATTTAGGTATCCGGTGCGGAGCTCTTCTAATATTTTCTCGGTCCGTCGTAGGCTTTTCTCCTCCGTCGTCGAATGTGCGAGATTTATCTCCGTTGCGTCTTCGGCTTCAATTTTCTCAATTGTTATCTGTGGCATTGTAATTTCGACTTCGTTTTCATTTGTATTCATTACGCTCGCAGGGCATAAGAATTTTTCGGGTTTGACTAGGCAGTTCCCTATGAATACGCCTGGTATTATTTCCTCTGCTCGGGTTACTCTCATCATGTTGATTGTCGTTGCCATTTGTACTATCGTTTCGCTCCGAAGCTGTAATGTGATCTTTTGATAAGGGTATAGTCTCAATATATTTCGTCCGATTTTTAGCTGTTTTGTTGAGTAATTGCATATCGCTTCTTGTTTTTGAGAAAATCTATTCCTATTATTCCTTCATACTCAATCGGAAAATCGTCTTTTACGACGTAAAGTCTATGTTTTATTTTTTCATTTCGCAACTTTATCGTCGCATTTATTCGTCCAATGGTATATACCTGGTGTCCCGTCACACCCGTGAGGGTTATTTTATCTTCGGTTATCATCGTTTCTCCTTTTAGATTTCTCACTTTGATAAGAGAAATGGCTGCTCCCGTATCGCATAATAAATTTATTTTTCCTCCTTTTGCTTCTCGCATGGGTAATGCAACTAAGTCTAGGCCTGTGTGTGAGTGAGGCGTTCATCTTACGTGTGATACGTGATACTCGGCGGCAGGTCGACGTTGTTTCTTATCTTCTTTCTCCTTCTTGTCGCTACTTCGAACGGAATCAGATCTCTTTTTTCTTCTTTCATCGTTATACCGATTTTTAATTTCCCGTGGTGGTTGATTTCGTTTTGTACGATTAGGCTGGTCCTTATATGGTCGTCCGTGTAATATCCAGCATTCTTCTTGCCTATGTCCGGTCCTTTTGCAATAGTTGCAATATTTATCCACGGTATTCACGCGCGAGGGTCGCTCCGGTTTTGGTAATGAAAATCGCGTCGCGTATCTACTCGTTCGGCATTCTCGTCCGTTATGCCCCATTTTTCCGCATTTCTGGCATTGTGCAGTTCTCTTATTTTCATGATTATACGCGGGCGTTGTAGCGTTCTTTGGTCGTGCGCCGGCACATGCCGATCCCTTAACCTTTTCTTCCGCGCTCGCGGCTGATATCGCTTCTTACAGTGTCATGTATCCTCGAGAACGTACCACGGTTTTAATGTCGTCGTGTAATCCAATTTGGAAATTCTCTAAGGCTTGCTGCTGTATTATTTTAAAGATTATCCGCTTGTGCTTCGTCGCATAATTTTGTCCGTCTAGCATCGACTCGTATAGTTCTATTGCTAGTTTGTCTGTTCGAAGTCCGTATGCTCTTGCGCTTTCGCCGGTTTTCTGTTTTAGCGTATTGAATTCTATTTGTAAATGTGTCGTGCTCTTTCTACTAGCATAGCACGCTTCTAGTTCTTGTTTTAATTGTACAAAATTTCGGATCTTTCGCGTCTGAAAATCTAGCATCGCTCTGCCTTTTAATTTGGTACATAGTACGGCACCTAACAGAGTGACTTTGTCTAATGGGTCAATATTTTCGACCGCGTATGTTGTTGCGCTTAAAAATTCTTGTAGTTTATTTGGCGATCCGTCGAATTCTGGTATTAGGCTTCGTGCCTCTTTCAAGGGTAAACTTCCGCGTCCTCGACGGTATCGTACATCGTCGGGCGAGTAGTCTTCTTCAACTTCGCGTCTGTGATTTGTTGGCGTTAGGCTTCCGTTATTTCGCGTTTCCTGTCTTTCGCGAATATAATCGATTTCAAGGTGTAAGTTCCGAATTTCCTGCATCAGCATTTCCTGTATCATCTCTCTACTATTATCGTTTGTACCGCTTGTTCCGGGTCTCGGTTCGACGTGTCCCTGTGCACGTGGTTCCGCCGATTCCTCGCTTATCTCGTTGTGTAAGCGTTCGATTTCCTTATCGACCTTGTCGGCAGTGATGTTCGGTTGAGCTACCGGAGGTGTTCGGATCATGTTTCTTCTCTCGCGGTATTCTAATTCCGGATTTAAAATACTTGAGTCGTAGGACGTTAATGAAAATTCGCATCGGTGTGTTACACGGCTTGATGTGCTTATCGCTGACTCGACGTCAGATAACTGACCGTCTTGATTCGCGATTATGTTACGATCTATTTCGTTGACCGGGAGTTCGCGTTCTGCTAATACGTTCGCTCTGGGTTCGTTTTCGGGAAAACTTTCGCTTGAGTAATATGTCTCTAAATGTCTGCGAACTCTATTACTAATGTCTCTAAGCGCGGTTTCTGCTATTTTTTGCGAGCTTATTAAACTATTGGCCATGGCTTTTTCCGTCGATCCGCTGTGTAGCCACGATGCGTTCGCTCTATTATTTGGTCGTTCGTTTCGTCCTTCCGACATTCACGCGTTACAATAGTAAATTTTTCGTTCGGCTTACATTAGTACGATGAACCGCATTTTATTTGATCGCTCGCTGTTTGAGGTAAGTCGGTGCCTTCTCAGGTTGCGGTCTGGCTGTCGTCTCAACGTACCGGGTGTTCGGGAAGTTTCCTGGTTGTCTTCTCTGTTGTAGTGGGTGTGTTTGGTCACGACGTCCTTTATTTCCCTTGCGTTACTTGTGCTGGCGTATCCCACCGCTGCCACCAATTAATGTTGTGCCTGTGAGGATAGGGTCTTTCAGGATATTTGCCCAAAGAGTTGGAACTCAGGTAGCAAATAAACGCACTCCGTACTTGTTTAGTAAAAGAATATATTTCGGTCGTACTGTTACACTATTCTCACACTACTGTTAACTCGCGTATTCGGTCGTCGTGTAGACGAACCGTGTCGATAAGTCGATAACTTATTTACGCGCGGCTTTCTTATTAGCTACTTTCTTACGAGCGACCGCGATGGGTCTCGCGATCGGTTTATATATCGCTTTAATTTCGAGGGTGGAAGGATGAGGTTTTTCTGGGTCGAAGCGCGGGACGTGCTCCGTGCTCGGGTGTTGTAATGCTTATTCAGCTTGACCGTGACTTGCTTTCTTGTTGGTCTTATTTTTCTTTTTTCATCTTTCTATTTAATTCTTATTTAATTTTCTTATTTAATTCTTTTAATGCCTTGCTTTGCTTGCTTAATTTTAGTTTCTTATTTCTTAATTTTATGTATTTACTTTTCCTTTCCAGGTAAGTGTTTCGGATTACGACAGTGATATTAGTGAAGCCGCAGAAATTGCTTTAGTGCATCAGTCGTGGTTTACGCCTCTAAAGAAACAAGTTTGGTGGCCTCCGTATAAAACTGGTGCGCAGTTTAAAAAAGCTCTCATTTTCGAGGAAAGACCAAAAATTAATGCATGGAAATTATACGGTATCAAACAAATACTTTTTTCTCAAGGTATATCATATATATATATATATATATATATATGTGTATATATATATATATATATATATATATACATATATATATGTATATATATATATATTTGTATATATATGTATGTTAATAAGAGTATTAGACGGAGAGCCAGCGACAAAAATAGTTACGTGATTTCATAAACAAAATATTGTACTCTCTTGACATAGGTAAAATTTAATTGATAAGTCTGCCGCAGCATCATTGGTGGATAGAGTAGCGGTAGAGGTTGAAGGCTAAAAAAAATCAATACAAAAACATAATATAAGTAAGGCTGATTTTTTGTGTGATGACGTTGAATAATATTTTATGAAATATATTATAATGGCAGACAGTTTGGTGAATGAGAACATGGCGGCAGACAGCCAGAAAGGTTGAGAAAATATGTGGCATACTTACGTCATGTCAGTAAGATTGGGACAATTAAAATTTTTGGAAAATTATAATAATTTTGCATTTAAAAAGGCAGACAAAATTTTTGAGTCAAACACCTTGGCAGACGCAAGGACACAATATATTCGTCATCGCCACGTAATGAGTATATCGTATTTTTCGTCGCCCTTTATTGTATACTCAAAACATCTACACATCTACCTCTCTCGGTTCTGTTTGCCTCCCCCCCTTCCCCTTTAACCGGCTTTGTTTTTTATCAGTTGTAGCCTACAAGCAGTCGAAGATCTTTCTCGTCCACGTTGTGCCACAATTTTCAGTGATATTTTGTTAAATATGGAAGAAACCGTGCCAGTTTGTGTAATTTGTCATTGCCAAGGTGATAAAGTGATTTTTTTCGCTAAAGCCACATTGAATAAATGTAATAACATAAAGAAAATACGATTGAAGCATGGTTTGAAATATGGTGATATTAAACTACCGACAAGTGTAAACATCACGGAAGGATACCACCACAAGTGTTATAAAAATTTCACTACGCTAAAAAAAAATATTTTGAGAAAGAAACTGTCGAAATATCGAGCACAACATTCGTATCACCGCAATTATCAACCTCATCCCGAGATGCCATTGTCGATAATGTCGAAACACGTGCAGAAATACTGTCATCCGAGGATACCATAACAAGTAGCTCACCAGTAAATATAAAAGTATGTATATTCTGTAATAAAGCTCGGTTAAAAATCAAGGGAAAAGAACATACACTGCATACAGCTGAGAAACAATCTTTTCAAGAGAATATTGAACCGCAGACAAGAGAATTAGATGATTTACAATTGCTGAATAAAATTGAACAATGTCATATTTTAATGTACCACAACAATTGTAGAGTCTCTTATTACAATAAGTTCCGATCAGCTGAGGACTCAAAAAAAGAATCGACTTCTTGGCACACAAAACGGAAATATCATAAGATGGTATATGATGAAGTGTGTTTCTTTCATCAAAGAAAATATTATGGAAAATAAAAAATGTTATTTTTTAAATTTTCTCTGCAATTGTTATAAGAGTAGTTTACGTCGAGTTCTGCAAGAGAAGTCCGAGTGTGAGAAAAATTTATTCACTGCACAGCATTTGGAAGAGAAAATTGTTAAAACATTTGGAAGTCGAATTAAAACTGTTTCAATTCACAATCAAAATCTAGTGAAACATCCCGATGTTGTTATAGACAATTTCGTATATTCATCTTTGAAAGAAGCTAATAATATAAGAGATGCAGCGCTTGCTCTGAGAGAAAAAATCTGTAAAATAAAAAAAGTCCAATTGCCCAATAATTTAACTGCAAAAGATTTAATGCAGCATTTTTGAAGAGCTTCACGACTTTTTAGTTACACTACTTGGTGGCGTTAATCCCAGACGTAGAAACAGTTCAGATTGTTTGCGGAAAGTTACATCTTTTGCCGAGGATATCATTTATGCTATTACAAATGCCCGGCTGAAAACTTCAAAACATATTACTTTAGGGGTGGCATTAAAAAGTCTAATAAGCAGCCGAAAGATTATTGATATTTTAAATAGGCTCGGTCATTGCTGCAGCTATAATATGATAGAAGAGCTTGAAACGGAAGAAACTTTTGCTTTAACTAATAGTTCGAAAATTTGTCCACAAGGAATTGTACTATTGGGAGACTTGAATACGGGGGTTGCATTCGACAATTTCGACCGATATGTGGAAATATGCACTGGCAAGGACACACTTCATGACACAGTTAGTATTATTATTTTAATTCATCCAGTCGAATATCTCGAAAACCAAGCCCGGGAGAAATAAATGTTTCAGACAAAAGTTGTATGGTTTCGAGGGGGCCATAAGATGGTATCATTGGTTTGACCTTAAAAAGTCATTTGAAGGTCACGTGAAAGTCACTTCAAGTTTTTCAAATGGAACACCCTATATATTTTTACATATTCTTGTAGCTCATCTCGAGAGCTTTCCAAAACACTTATGACAAAGTATTTTTCATTAAGTATTTTTTGAGTTATAAGGCTTCAAAGTTGCAGTATTTTGACATAAAATACAAGATATCTCGTAAAATATTCATTTTTTTATTATCTTACTCTAATACTTTTATGCACAGAATAATGAGACAGATCAATTGGTGTAAAGAAAACACATAATTATGTTAAAGTAAAAATGTGTAACGGTTAGTTGCAAATTCAGATTTTTACTTTAACATAATTATGTGTTTTAATTATGCCAATTGATTCGTCTCGTTATTCTGTGCAAAAAGTATTAGAGTAAGATAATCAAAAAATGAATATTTTACGAGATATCTTGTATTTTATGTCTAAATACTGCAACTTTGAAGCCTTATAACTAAAAAAATACTTAATGAAAAATATTTTGTCATAAGTGTTTTGGAAAGCTCTCGAGATGAGCTACAAAAATATGTAAAAATATATAGGGTGTTCCATTTAAAAAACTTGAAGTGACCTTCACGTGACCTTCAAATAACTTTTCAAGGTCAAACCAATGGTATCATCTTATGGTGCTCCTCCTCGAAACCATACAACTATCTAAAACATTTTCTCTCCCGGGCTTGGTTTTCGAGATATTCAACTGGATGGATTAAAATGGTCCACCCTGTACATATATATCGTATGTATATCTGGCTTACAGTAATAAATTCTTATTTCGGAGCTTAAGGGTGGGACAATTTATTGCATTAATAGTATAAGTATGTGTTTATATCATAATTATAATAGTTTAACAAAATCAAAGTTGTTAAAACAATATTATGTCATATAATGTCAAGTACAGTGTGTTAAAGTGATGACTGATGTGATACAATTAGAATTATATTAAGATATGAATTCAAGGTGAAATTGATTTTTGTTAAAATATAATTTGGGTTAAAATAATGTTATATTATGATGTGAACATATATATATTTATATGCATATGTATTACAGTAGAACAGTGCTCGGAGTTAGTTGCCCTTTTCAGGCCGATTTCCGAGGCGACGCCTCCTTTCTCCCACTAGCGCTCGAGACTCGACGGCCGAGCCGCCGAATCGCTTCAGGCGCGTCTCTGTAAGAAATATATTGGGATCCATATGTTAGGCACACAAATCGTCACATCATGAAAGTTTTTCTCGCTAAATAATTTTTCTTTTTATAAATAATTATAAATAAAATTATGTCAATAAATAATAAATGTAATAATAATAAATGTAATAATAATAAATAATATAACAATAATATATGTAATATAAAATATATAATAATAAATTATAAGTAAAAATATTAAAAATTCTATTATTAATATGTTATGTAAAGCTATTATATATATATATATATATATATATATATATATATATATATATATATATATAATATACATATACATATATATGTATATGTATGTATATATATATTATATATATATATATATATATATACAATATATATATATATATATATATATATATATATATATATATATATATTCGCATGCATAACATATTAATAGAATTTTTAATATCTTTATTAATAACTTATTTTATTTATTATATATTTTGTATTATATATTATTATTATATTATTTATTATTATCATTATATTTATTATTTATTAATATAATTTTATTTATTATTTATAATTATGAAAATAAAATTTGTATAGCGAGAAAAATTTTAATGACGATTTATGGCGTAACATATATATATATATATATATATATATATATATTAAATATGTTACAATAGTATATTATGACAATAACATACTATTACAATTCTGACAATAGCTTTCCACATCACCCGTGAGGTACTATAGTTTGATGCGTTTTTTTTAAAGTGGTTTCCCCAGTAGGCCTAGTCCACTAATAAGAAAATATGTGGCTTAACGAACAGAACAGCAATATGTTTCATAAGATATCAGAAAGATATAAGAAAAGAATCAGAAAAAACCAATGTAACTAATTTAAATGTAATTCAAAATAAAAATTTCCTCTAATGCGATCTTCTGGGTCGTTTGCACGATTCTACTAATAATGGTACATCCACAGAAATTTTAGAAGAACTAGCTCGCATCAGCGAGGACAATGTTTTGTCGTTTAAAGAAGATCGTTTTTCTGTTTTTGTAAAGTTCATTTTGGAAAAAGAGCATTCACATAAATATGTGGACCCAAACATGGAGAAAATTCGAAGTCCGAAATTTTTAAGATGTGGATAATAAGATTACACAGACCGCTGCCGTTGAGAAACAACGGAGGAGATAAAACAATTGCAAGTCAATGCGCAGTGATAACACGCAGCAAGAGTTCTCAACGGCAGCGGTATCGCATTACGCGTGAAACGTGCCCTTTAAACGTCTCGTGTGAAAATACAAGTGTTGATATTTATATTGTGTAAATACTGTTTACATAACGATAATGCAATAGTGTCAATAATATATTAGTTTTTAACCAATACAGTAGTGAGTAGTGTAATAGGAATTATAAATATCTTTTTTTCTCTTGTGTTTTTTTGTGCTGGATTTTTTTCTCCTTTCAGCTGTGTTGAAAATATGGATAGCGAACAAAGATACGTGCAATATTTTGATAAGGTATGGGAAGAAATTTTTTTCGCATTTATTAACAATAAAACCACTTGTCTTCTGTGTGGTTATCAACCTTCTGTCGTTAAAAAATATATTCTTCATAGGCATTATAAAGTTAAACATTTAAATGAATATTCACAATATGTGAACCAGGAGAAATTAAATTTAATTGAAGGTTTAAAATTAATTTATCAAGAAGGTTATAGTCTCGAAGATTCGAATCTTGATAATAATACCCCTTCGGTAAAAGCTCTCACAGCATCGTATGCTATTGCAAATATTATCGCGAAAAATTCTAAGCCATTTACTGAAGGAAAATTTGTAAAAGAATGTCTCATCGCAGCAGTAGAGTCATTCGGAAATTCGTTGACTCTTGAAGAAGCTGCTAGTATTCCTTTAAGTGACAAAGTAGTCAAATCTCGAATAAGTGATATCGCTTTTAGTCTAGAACAAAAATTAAAATCTTTATTAAAATCTTGCTCGTTCTTTTCTTTATGTCTTGATGAGAGTACCGATAATCGGCATGTAAGTCAATTAAGCATTTTTGCTCGAATCGTGTAAAACGATTTTTCATATGTTGAGGAACTTTTAGATTTTGTCCCGCTTCATAAGACAACTATGGGTGTGGATATTTTCGAAGCTGTTAACCAAACTCTTACAAAATTTGATATCGATTTTTCAAAGTGTTCAGCTATCGTAACTGATGGCGCAAAGGCAATGATAGGTTCGAAAAATGGATTTTTTGGTCAATTAAAGCAGCGAGGTTTAAAATTTCCTGTTATTCATTGCATAATTCATCAAGAAGCGTTATGTGGAAAAGTTGTGAAACTATGCACCGCAATGAAAACTGTTACAAAAATTGTTAATACAATTAAAGGCGGTCACAAATTTCTTTCTCATCGAAAGTTTCTATGCTTTCTCGAGGAGCATAACGCAATTTATACAGATGTGCCTCTGTATTGTGAAGTTCGGTGGCTTAGTGCAGGAAAATGTTTAGAAAAGTTCTTTGCAATAAGAAAAGAAATCTTCCTTTTCTTGCAAGACGAATTTCCTGCAAAATTTGATGAATTTAAATTTTTTTTTGAAGATTTAGATTCGCTTTGCGAGCTTGCTTTCATAACTGACATGACAAATCATTTGAATACTTTAAATTTAAAGCTGCAAAAGACCAATCAAATAATTTCGCAATTAGTTAGTCATGTCGATTCCTTTCGCAGAAAGCTGCAATTATTTAAAAATCATTTAGTAAATAATATTCTTCACTTTTTTCCCTCTTGCCAGATTCTCTTTGAAGAATACGGCACAAATTGTAATTTTACAAAACAAATATATATTGTTGATTCTCTAATAAATCAATTCAATACGCGTTTCACTGATTTCGAAACGCTAAGAAAAGATTTAATACTCTTTGAGAATCCTCTCACTGTGCAAATCGAGGAACAAAGCCTAGAATTTCAGACAGAACTTTGCGATTTGCAATGTGATCTTACTCTGAAGGCACAGTTAGAAAAGGGGATCGAATTTTTCAAAATTTTAGATACATCTTATTATCCACATCTTAAAAATTTCGGACTTCGAATTTTCTCCATGTTTGGGTCCACATATTTATGTGAATGCTCTTTTTCCAAAATGAACTTTACAAAAACAGAAAAACGATCTTCTTTAAACGACAAAACATTGTCCTCGCTGATGCGAGCTAGTTCTTCTAAAATTTCTGTGGATGTACCATTATTAGTAGAATCGTGCAAACGACCCAGAAGATCGCATTAGAGGAAATTTTTATTTTGAATTACATTTAAATTAGTTACATTGGTTTTTTCTGATTCTTTTCTTATATCTTTCTGATATCTTATGAAACATATTGCTGTTCTGTTCGTTAAGCCACATATTTTCTTATTAGTGGAATAGGCCTACTGGGGAAACCACTTTAAAAAAAACGCATCAAACTATAGTACCTCACGGGTGATGTGGAAAGCTATTGTCAGAATTGTAATAGTATGTTATTGTCATAATATACTATTGTAACATATTTAATATATATATATATATATATATATATATATATATATATATATATGTTACGCCATAAATCGTCATTAAAATTTTTCTCGCTATACAAATTTTATTTTCATAATTATAAATAATAAATAAAATTATATTAATAAATAATAAATATAATGATAATAATAAATAATATAATAATAATATATAATACAAAATATATAATAAATAAAATAAGTTATTAATAAAGATATTAAAAATTCTATTAATATGTTATGCATGCGAATATATATATATATATATATATATATATATATTGTATATATATATATATATATATATATATATATAATATATATATACATACATATACATATATATATATATGTATATTATATATATATATATATATATATATATATATATATATATATAATAGCTTTACATAACATATTAATAATAGAATTTTTAATATTTTTACTTATAATTTATTATTATATATTTTATATTACATATATTATTGTTATATTATTTATTATTATTACATTTATTATTATTACATTTATTATTTATTGACATAATTTTATTTATAATTATTTATAAAAAGAAAAATTATTTAGCGAGAAAAACTTTCATGATGTGACGATTTGTGTGCCTAACATATGGATCCCAATATATTTCTTACAGAGACGCGCCTGAAGCGATTCGGCGGCTCGGCCGTCGAGTCTCGAGCGCTAGTGGGAGAAAGGAGGCGTCGCCTCGGAAATCGGCCTGAAAAGGGCAACTAACTCCGAGCACTGCAGTAGAATAATGAAAATGTCTTTAGTATGTGAATATTTATACGTATCGCTTTGCTTGAATAGTTAGGCTTCGGGACATTTTTAAATTGAGATATTGATAAAATTGTATCTTGAGGTGATTGTATCTACTAATTTTACTTTGACTATGTAGTGAGAAAATAGTGTATTAATGTGATTATATATTTTAAAGGAGATGAGTCACTTAAACAGTAGTTCAATTCGGAATCCCCCTTCTTTTTTTATTTTATCTTGTTGGAAAATAAATACGTTTTTATTAAAATAATAATGTTCTTTTTGGTGGAGCTTATGCGAATATGTGTGTGTGTGTGCGTGTTTGAAATAGTGACTTACCTTTATTAATGCTTCTAGCTTTGCTGATTTTCCTGGGTCTTCCTCTCGTATACTTGACGTCGTGGATCTCCCTCAGGGATGTCAGCAGCAAAGATTGAGGCAGAGTACAGCTCGACTTCGACCAACGGTCCGGGCCAGCCAATAAATTCAAAGGTTCTTTGCGAGATGGAAACTTCGACCGAGTCAGATGTAGGAAGCTGGTCGAAAAGTTCTACGACAATTCTTTGATTGTCTGGTACGTTTACTGAATTTTCTTTTATGTCTTTTTCTACTTGGCTGAGACCGTTATCACTGTTCGAAGTTTGTCTCTGTTGGCGTAAAGCGGCACGTAACTGTCTATGTTGTTTACCGGCGCGACGGGAACCAGTCATTTACTATAAATTATAATCAAAATTTTATTTTAATTTGAGAAATTATTATTCATTATAGGCTGACAATCTGGATCAAGCGACATTCAAGCAGCTCATCGACTAAGTCTCAGCTCTGCTCGAACTAACACGAGGGGCATGTCACTCTGCTTTATCCCAGGCACGGGTCTCGCTAACGCTCAAGATCCAGACGTACGTTAAATATTTAATCAATATTAAATTAATTATAGTGCATACTGGTTGAGGGCGAGAGATCACTATTTTGAAATAATGAACTTGTGAATATCATGAAATAAGCAACTATGTATTTTAAAAGCTCGAAAATTTTACAGAGATTGCGAGTATAGTAGTGATTATAGATGTTGATTACAATTTAAAAGTAAAAGGTACAACCGCACTGTACCAGAAATTGGAAATTAATTAACAGTAAAGTAGTAAATCTAAATTATAAAGTAGAGTGAGTCGCAACTTTAAATTATAATATAAGACGAGTCGCGAAGACGAGAAAGTAAAGTATTATTAAAGATCTACCTTGACGACACAAAGTAGCTGACAAAACTAAGTTAAGATTGGATTTCAGGATGCAGTGAATAAAGACTCGGAGACGACTTTTCACGACTTCGGACGACTGAATTAAGATGGATTCTTTTTGGCGACGGGTTTTCGACTTTCTTATTGCGGTAGTTTAATACGACTGACTCCGTCCGCAAGATCGACTGACTTCTGTGGTCCGTCCCCACTGCGGGGTCACCTCCCTCCAGGCATCCGGTGGACCCAAGATTTCCCGGGTTGGCTACTTCGTCCGGATGGAGGTGGATTTTTGATCTTGATGAGGGAACTCTCCGCCTTCGAAGACGTTAGAAGCGGCGAGCTCTTCATAATCTTAATAGGTTTGATGAAAATTGCAAAGTTTATAAGTTGATATCTAGCGGTAAATTTCAAAAGCGAGTTGTTATAATATTTAGTTTCGTTGAGTCTGTGCGTCGATAGATAAGAATAATATTCGGTTTCATCAAGTCTTTCTCGCCGTTGCCTATTGCGTCATCCAATTATTAATTTTTTGATATGCGAATGAGAGACTCTTTGTCTTATAAAATAATTTCATACTCTTATATTATAATTCATTTTACAGCAAGAGAGGCTTATTAATTTAACTGTAGTAAGAATTAATATTCGTTCTCGTAATTACTATAGCTCATCATTAATTATTTTCTTTTCACTTATTAATTACACTTTATATTTGGATTTCTTTTAATTTCCTCTCTTGTTGTATCACATGTTTCTTATTGACATGTCTAGTAGATATAATAAGAGAGTTCTAATACTGGGATCTGAGGGGGGCGAGGTAAGCGGGGGGGGGGCGAGGCGAGGTACCTCGCCCCCCGTACTGACGGGGGGGAGGGTGGTACCAAATGTCTCCCCAGATTGAGGGGGAGGGTGGTACCAAATGTTTCCCCCAGATTGAGGGGGAAAGGTGGTACCAAATGTCCCCCCAGATTGAGGAGGAAGGGTGGTACCAAACCCCCCCTGATTGAGAGGGGGAGGGGGGAGGCATACATATGGTTCCGCACGTGGAGGGAGTGTCCTCTCCGACTGACTGCGGAGGTCTGATGGTGAGAGAGAGAAATGTCAACTGTTATAGATAAAATAATCACCCCACTCTGTTTATCCATAATGTATATTTGTAATAAATAATTACGTTCGCAACGCGGTAGAGAGAGAAGGTGTTATAGACGTTCGCAACCCGTTAAAGGGAGACTGTGCTATAGGCGTTCTATATAGCGTAGGACAAGGAGAGTATGACGTGGTGTGATAAGGAAAGCGCTGTATGTGTATGATAAGGGAAAGCATGATGATAGGAAAAGGAGGGCATGATGGTAAGAAAAGGAGAGCATGATGATAGGAAAAGGAGATATGGGTGCGAGAGAAAAGAATAGAGAGGAAGGAGGATAGCGGAGGCGCGATAAGACGGAGGCTAAGGCGTACCCGAGAAAAAGATAATTTTTGTATGTTAAGTTTTTTATAATGTTAAATGTTATCTTATTATCTAATTATATCTAATACAAAGGAAGAAGGATGGGATAGATGATGAAGGTGGATAAGTAATATATATATAAGTTTAACATAAATTTTTATTTAAAAAGTGTGTATGTGTATACATATAAAGTGTGTGTGTGTGTGTTTTAAAATTAAAAAAGAATAGAAATTGTAATAGAAAATTTAAAAAATTAAAATAGTTATATATTTAATTATAAAAATATAAAAAAGAATTAAAATTATAGTAGAAAATTTAAAAAATTAAAAATCTGTAGGGGCGAGGCGTCAGGGGAACTCGTCATAGCTGCGTCTGTAACAGAAATGAACATTTTTATTAGTACTTTAAAAATATTTTCTAAAATGATAAAAATTATAAATACTCACAATCTATTCGGAGTCTCTCTTATCTGGAGTCCTCCTGCAGAGTTTCGGGGAGCCACGGTTCCTCTGTCTCCCACACCTCATACGGAAGCTCACCAAAGAGTTTCCGCAAAAAAAGACGATCCTCGTTAAACTGAGAAGTCACCTCCTCACACCTCCGGTTCTCGGGAGTGTCACCCCAAAGATCGTCACGCACCCATGCGTATAACTCTCTCTCGTGACGCCGGAACATCCTTTTAATTTGTCTATTGTAAATATTCACAAATCCCTTAATTTTTACATCAGCCTGTGACTCGTACTGTAAAAAAAACATTATTATTAGTACTATTAGTAACGCTATTAGTACCAATATTATTAAGAAAAGTAAATACTTACGTTTTTAAATGCTACTATATTTAGCACAACTCTTATTAATTCATGTGCGAGATCCTTCATCGTCCTTGCCAAATAACGCCAGTTTTGAGTAAAAATTATATCCACTAACAAACACATCTTGTGGTGTGGCATCCTTAAAACTTGCGCACTTTAGTCGTTCACAGACTAACACAGTCTTGATGAAAGTTCTAACGGAGTTAGCCAACGTCTCGGGAAAGAAAAGTAGGGGATGTATAGCAGCGAGGTCGATAGACAAAAGATTCTTTGAGCCTTTTTCAGTTTTTTTCAACACATGTGTGTGTATTAAATGAATTATGTACCAATCGCTTTATTCTTTCTTCTAAAAAGGCTTTCCTTCTTATTCTTTTTACCAGTCGCAGCCAAATTTTTTTAAGATACCTCATTTCCGGAATATGTTTAAATCGCGTATGTTCTATATCGGTATTTTTATCGATCACATCACATAAAAAATTTATTTTGTCACGAATCTCGAAAAACAGTTTTAGCGATCTTGTATAAGTCTTTGGTAAACCAATTTCACGATTTTGTAAAAATTACACTACAGAATTCATGGCACTACCGAAGGCGTTGTAGTTTATGCGATACTAAACTATTCAAAAGTTATAGCACCATGTGTGCGGCTGTCGTATGATGAAATGGATTCAAATATTCGGTTACAAATGTATACGACAAAGCGAGAGATAATATTTTGGCTAAATGATAACATAAACAGAACGTCGACAGTACGGATGTTTGCGCTAAAGAATAACGAGTCGACAGTGCGAATGTTTGCGCTAAAGAATAACGTTTCGCATAGTGGGTGGGCATTATCATGTATATTTAATTTGATTATGAATATAATCAAGCGTTCTATAGTATGATGTGGTGTAAGAAGGAAGGCGCTGTATGTGTAGGACAAGGAGTGCATGACGATAAGAAAAGGAGAGCATGATGGTAGGAAAAGAAAATATGGGTGCGAGAGAAAAAATAGAGAGGAAGAACAGCGTGCATGGTGAGAGAAAGAATAGAGAGGAAGGAGAGCGCGCATGGTGAGAAAAGGACAGCGCTATAGACGTAGGACAAGGAGAGTATGATGTGTAAGGAAAGGAGAGAGCATGATGGTAAGGAAAGAAGGTGACAGTAAATGAAATATAAATGTATAAAAATTTCAAATTTATTTAAAATTAAAAAAATATAATTACAGAATATAGAAAATAATACTTGAACTATAGTTTTTAATGTAAATATAGGTTGATTGAACCTTCATGATGATGATTCGACCACCAATTGAATATTTTAAATACATTTTGTAAAGTGCAATTTCGTACATGTCTATCGCAACGCAGAGTAGCATCTAATTTATCTAAAGCAGGAACGTCATCATAGTCGTTATCCAATGTCTCAATAATAAGACCGATTCTCGCATCGTCTTCCAGTAAATTTGCCAACCATTCTCGTTTTTCATGTCCTTTGACATACACTCGAGAAGATGCATCTTTCAACGTCACAGCCTCAGTGATTAAACGTTTAGCCATGTAGTATGGAACGTTTCCATCTTCCCATTGCAGATTGTGATGTTTTCCAACCAACCATGCAACCTGAGATCTCTCAGACCTCGTGAGCAAACGGAATGGTGTAAGACTCGTAAAAATATAATGAGACAGTACAGATCCTTGAGTCAGAATCGCAATTTCTTTCACGATAAATTTTTTATCGATAATAAATCCTTGAAGATCCACAAACGTTGGCACAACCATAATGAAAAGATATTAGCGAGAACTACGACGACGAACGACTGACGTTAATCATCGAGTATCGCAAGTTTTTATGTTATATGATCCGGTATGCGATTCTCCAATTTCGTTTACAGTAGATTTGAACGTTGGTTGGTTGATAAGACGAGCGCTCCTGCTCGTGTTGATTCATGTAATTTTACGTACTACGTTCGTTAGAGGATTGTATTCGACAACGCGATCATGCAAAATGAGACAATAAGCGGTAGTGTTTGCCGGCACATTTTCCTTACAATCAAATTCTATTCTTACGTCTACGGTAGCATTTTTCACCGATTCGTTTTATCAAGAACAATCGATGATTACAAACGGACCGTAAAGTAGAAACAGTGAGACGGTGAGGCTCGGTTCGAGGTACTCGTATCCGTAATAGTTTTTGCAGAAACGCGCATACGTGTCGTATAGAATCGACCATCTGTTTTTATCGAAATCCAGATTCATGTCGTCGTACGGATAACATTCCGAGTTCAGATAAAGTTTTACGTTTGTTAATTTGCAGTCGTCGAATTTACTCATATCCTCGAGCATAACATTCTTCCGACCTGTCTGCAGAGCAAAGATAACGTATCGTGGTCTCCAAAATCTAATATACAACCATTTTTGTTCATACCGTCTGCATTTGTTCACCCTCAATTCATGTTTTATGATTATTATCAAGAGTCTTTTCAAAAGCGAGAACACTATCCGAAATGTATACTAGTTATTATCCTTTATTTAAATCTACTTATTTTAGTTTCCCACTGTATTAGAACTTTCTTTATTAAAATTCTACTTCTAGAATGCTAATTGTTTTCCATCCGATTTGTCAGAACCGTCTTTATAATCGTTTATTATTTAACAACTTATCTACTTGTTTGTTCAATTATTGCAGGGCTTGCTCACTTACAGCCCCCGGAGAGGATGAAGACGTCTCATCAACTCATCAACGGTACTAGTGGTTATTGGTGAGCATCTAATTAAACCAAACCAAATCAGATTAAGGTTAAGGTTACTGTTAGTAATTTGTAGTTCGATTCTGCAATAATTCCGATTATCAATATGTTATATTGTTCTTATATTAAGTTAGTCTAATATTTCGTCTGTTTTAGATGAATAATTCCTTCAACTGTATTAATAAAGTAGTATGTTATTATTCATCGTTCCAGATAGAGATACCGTTAATCATGTCACAGGGACTGTCCATGTAGTCAAAGAGAGATCTCCTGTTCAAAAATTAGAAAGTTTAGGATCCCACTGGTAACGAGTATAAAATTAACACTAATAATAATAAAATTAACACTAATAATATTGTCTTAAATTAAATGCACTAATTCAGCGTTTCTTGATTCCAGGTTTCTTGTTCCTCAAAGTCGGTGGGAAGAATAAGATGTTCTCGGTGAGCAGCAGCATAGCATCCAAGCACCACTCGTCGAAGAAGCCTCCATACGACTGCCGGATCTTCACACAATTTCCCAGGGGAAGCAGTGGAGACCGAGTGTACATGATCACCATAAAGGATAATACCCTCCGGCGACAGGCCATGCCACCGCTCATTGTCGGTTGATGCTAGCCAATTTAGAATTAACCCTTCATTAACAACCAGCCTTCCTCCCACAGAAGGCATCAACTTTGGCGTAGGGCCGTTCAAGATATCAGCAGCAGGGAATAAACACTGAAGGTTAGATGCACATTGCTAGCACACGAGATGTGACAGATTATAACCTTGATTCAGTATATTATTTTTAATTTTCCAGGTTTCTGTCACCCCCGGGCAGCCCACACAGAAAAAACCGTTTTTATTTATTTATAAATAAAATTATTTATCTGTTTCCATTTAATTACCCCCAAAGGAAAATTAACACAATGAGAGTACATGGGCCATTGCACTAGGGTCCAATTCAATCACTGTCATCTAACCGTTCATAAAAGAAGAAAAAAGAGCCACCCGTAGTCAACCACCGCCATCGTATTTAAAATGTAGTTAACTAATTAATAGTGCTAATTCCCCTTAAACTTGCTCCAATGTTTGTTCCTATTATAAACATTCATCCATCTGTCGTTGTCGCCATTACGCGAGCGCAATCTTAGTACACATGGCCACGCTGTCCTGCTCCCTCGGGTTCAGCACCTGCTACCCCTTCTGGTGTTGGACATCCTGCTGGTACCAACCCAAGGCGTGACGTATCATTCAAGGCAGGGAACACTCGCGTCTTACACTTGCACCAACTGCACTCACTGGGCTTAAATGAACACCACGTACATGTATATGTTTTTAATTAATATTGTAACATTGTCTAGCAGTCCTTGGTTATCTTATTAGTCTGTTTGGACAAGTCAGTCTGTATTTAAAGAGTTAACTTTCACACTGTGGACTAACCACTATGTCCATTCGTGCACCTCCCTGCTCACCGTAGAGAACATCTTGAGTACATTATGTCTGTATTATTTATAATAAATTCCCATTGGTGGGTGTGGGGCAGTTGCAGTAGCATTGTTTATTTAGGGATTGCTATACTTTCATCCTTCCAATTAAGTATATATCCTATGAGTTACAAGAGCGAGGACACGTCATCCCATGACGTCATCGGGCCCCTTAGACACTTTCACTCACTCAGTCACTTTTCAGAGGATGCAGCTACCAAAAGAATATGCATACAAATACAACTGCTCTCTATTAAAGTTCCGCTAAGTCAGAATGCTGGTTTTTTATAGCCGGGAACGACTATAATTCTCCTGAGACGGTCAACGTATATGTCGACGTGTATGTGACGTCATCCGTCTTCCACGTACACGGCCGTCACTTTTGCATAGAAAAAGCACGCAAAAGGACAATTTTCACGCACAACACTGTTACACTTGTTCTTTGTTAAACATCTACAAAACATGAAGCGGTATTTACCGGTCAAAGACCTAAAATAAGCCCGCTTCCCTCTTATTACAGTCCAGCGTGGACGTGACGTCACGCCATCGGCTGACACAGTTTTACGGTAATTGTAATTAATTAATTTTCACCACACTGTTAAAAAGTATATATTCATAAACAATTCATTACCGCGAACAACCTCAAGCACAATTCCGGTACCGAAAAACACTTATAACCGTCTGCTTTAAGGGTCTTAGCGGAGCGGCCTCCAGACACGTCCGCTCGGTACGCCAGACACCACCCGACTTCCAACCTAACCTAACCTAACCTAACCTAACCTGGCCTCCCGGGAATCTGGCATTTGCACTACATCCAGGAGACCCCCGCCTCTCCGCTCGCGGTAGTCGTCGCTGTGCGGCGGCTACCCGTCCCTCGCCTATATTTTGGCGAGAGACTTCCTCTTTTTCATTTATTTGCGGTGCAGAGGGGCCACACCCCCGCACCGCATCCTCCCGCGGAAAAAAAAAAAAAAAAAATTTTCTCTGTGGGTGGGACCGGGCCAGGTTCCCGCCTGGGTGTCCGGTCCCCTTACCCCTGTTAGAGGTGTACTGGGGAGGTCCTTGTGGTGAGCCTCCCCCCCCCTAGCAGGGGAAGTTTTATGCTTCCCGCTCTTTGCTGGAACTTCAGCTTATAACTTTCCCCGAGGCCTAATTGTTTGCTCTAGAGGAGGCCCAGAACTAGGTTCTGTCTCCCCTTAGCCTTCCTCTGTTTCCAGGCTTTGGCGGGTAGTTCGGGTTCTTCCTCCTGGGCCTCACCCTGCGTCTCGCAGTAGGGTTCGGCCTGGCGTCACTCTCACTACTGCTCTCTCTTGGAGCGCGTTCGCGTTCCCTTTCGGCCTCCTCCTTCTGCAACATAACTGTTTTGCAGAAGAAGGAGACCGCCCTCCAGGCCTTCTCGTTCTCTATCATCCTCGGTATGATTACCGAGAGCGAGAGGTCCTCGCCTACCACCGAGTTCAGGATGGCGCGCTCCTCGGCCCATGCGGAGCAGTGGGCCAGGGTATGTTGCGCGTCGTCCATACTAGCCTCGCAGTGGTAACATGCCGTTGTTCGCTCTTTGCTGATCTTGCGCAGGAATGCTGCAAAACAGCCGTGCCCAGTTAGCACCTGCGCAAGATGGTATGACACCTTGCCGTGCCTCCTGCCCACCCAATTTTCCATTATTGGAAGCACGGCCCCAACGACGCGTCTCCCCGAACCCAACCCAACCCAACCCAAAGGAGACCTGGACTACGGTGTTCCAAGGTGAAGGTTGTGAATAGTAAGCTGGTGCAAATCCGCTTACGCAGGTAGGACCTTGCAGTTTTTAAATTCGGCTCGACACCGAGCACGAACAAAAAAAAAAAAAGAAAAAAAAATTGCTGAGGCATACACCCCGGAGTCGGAAAAAGCGCCGCTTTCCAAAAAAGAAAGAAAAAGAAGCAGGAGCGCCCCGTTACAACCGGGGAATATGAGTTGAAAAAGGGCAGGAAGGCCGAGAGAGAAGAGAGAAGAGCGGAAGAGGAGGAGCGAGAACTAATCGATCCCACCCCTCTCTCGAAATCCCAGGCTTGGGGCAGATACGAGGACAACGTCAGGGAACTCATTGACGACATGAGAGAGAGCTCTCTCAATAAGATATTCTCATGGTACCTCGATAGCGTTACGGTGCTTTAGAAAGTAGCGTGCCGTTATAAGAAGGGCACTATTAAGAAAGAGATTGGCCAAACTGCCTGCTTACTGCAAGCAGCAATACACACCCTAGTGATGAGAGCATCCATTGCGGGGTTGACGGGAGCCAGCACAGAAGAAAGTGACAGACTGAAGGGGATGGAAGATCAAATCCGCGAGCTGAGGGAAGAGTACTCCCGTCTCAACTCGAAAGTCATGGCCCTCGCCGAACTTAGCAGAAAGAAAGGGAAGAAACTGGATCCCCCCGTCCCACTACCAACAGGGGACCTGGTGAAAAGAAGGAAGTGCAGACTTCCGCCGCTCAAGCCGAGCCAGACAAGCCCGACTTTAATGAAAGTCGACCCAGTTACGAGGGTAGAAGACCTGTCCGTCCAGCCTCCTCTCCTACTACTCTCGATCAAGGAGAAGAGGAAGGAGCTGGGTGAAAAATACCTTTCAAAGGTAAAGTTCGAAGAAGACCCCCGTGCCTATGATCACCTCACGGCGGGCATAGGTTACCTTCTAGAGAGGAGGGGAAATTGCGTAAAAGAAAAACGCCCCACTAGGCAAGACCCTTCCATCCGGGGGCCCGCAGTATGTCGCGACCTCAATCAAAGTCAAGGCCGTGGTCCCTGTACGGTCCCCGAAAGAGAAGGAAAGGAAGAGATCGAAGCCTGATCCCAAGAAGGGACAGGCAAGGACCGCTTCCCAGCCCACCACTCCTCAAGCTCCTCCAACGCCTTCGGTGGATCAGGGAACACCCTGGACGAAGTAGTCGGAAGGAAGGCGAGGAGACAAGAGGAGGCAAAGAATATCACGCCCCCCAAACCCGCTAATGCAGATAGCAAGAAGGCCTCTCCCCTTCCTAGTTCTGGGAGGGCGCAGAAGGCAGCAGAGCCCACTAAACCATCGGGGAATAAGAAAAGAAGGGTCCCGTGAACGGCGGCTGTGTCCATCATTTGTCTAGAGGGACTATACAGTGAGACATTGAAGTTGGCCCGACAGAAAGTGGACATTGAGCGGCTGGGCATAAAAAACTTAAAAGTGGAAAAAGCTACTACTGGGGCTATTATACGAAATCCTCGTAGAGGACAAGGCCGTAAAGGCCGACAGATTCGCGGAGGAGCTGCGCAAGGCTCTCCAAGATAAGGAGGGTGTTCGGGTCGCGCGGCCCTTTTTTCACGCAGGGGAAATCTCCAAGAAGATGTAGGGACGGAGCACTGGGTTAGCACAGAAGAGAGTGACAGACTGAAGGGGATGGAAGATCAAATCCGCGAGCTGAGGGAAGAGAACTCCCGTCTCAACTCGAAAGTCGTGGCCCTCGCCGAACTGAGTAGTGGATTTTAGGGGCGCTAGATGTTGTTTACGCCCCCGACCCATTAAAACCCCTGCGGTGGCCTGGCCCGGGCTTTTTCGGGACCTTCCGAGAACGTGCATTTGCATTACCTCCGGAGGGTCGCTAGGCTATTTCTGCCCGTGGGGTCTACGTCCGGATAATGTGTCCGGACGTGACCCCATTCCCCCCATGTGTAGCGGGAGGAAGGCCTTCCCGTCGTTAATCATGGCGCAAGGGAGCCACCACTTCCATGCCACCCCCTCGGGGGGGGGAGAGACATTCCCCCGGAGAAAGGCACGAGTCTCCCGCTCGAACCCCCGTCCTTGTGCCCTTGTCCTAACACCTGGTTGGGAGGGCGGATTCCTCTATTGGCGGCGACGGAGTCGGGGTCTTCGACGAATTCTTCTAATTTTTCTTCTTCTGTCCCCGCCGCCGCTATCGTCTGTATCGTCACTGTCGCTGCCCAGTGTGGCAGCGATAGCTTCCTCTCTTCCTCTCGGCCACCTTCTTCTGCATCATTATTGACTTGCAAAGGAGATGACCACTATCCAGTTTTCGTCGCTTTCGACCATGCGTGCAACGACGGTCAAGAGCGACAAATCTTCCCCGATGATGTTTTGTAGGATACGGCGCTCTCTAGCCCACGCTAAACAAAATTCCAGCGTGTGCTGCGCCGTGTCCCTCTCCTCCTCCTCGCATTAGTGGCATGCAGCCGCGCGGTCCTTCCCGATTTTACACAGGTACTCGCCGAACACCCATGTCCGGCGAGCACTTGCGTCAAGTGGAATGACATCTGTTTGCCGTGAGACCTATTCGTCCATTCATCTAGGACAGATCCCATAGCCCTGACGACTCTCTTTCCTGATTCCGTTAGAGGAATGGAGGTTAAATAGTCCCCCCATTCCTCCATCATTTGTCGCCGGGCTTGAAGCCTTGTGACATCTCTCACCCTGGCGGTTATTGCCACTCTCATCCCCTGGATCTCCTTAATTCTGGCATATGTATGAGCATGTGCTCTTGATAGGAGCTCCATGGGAGAGAGACCCGCCAGTATGGAGGCCGCAACGTGAAGCACCGTCCTGTAACCACGAACGAGGCGAACGGCCATTTAGCGCTGAATTTGACGCAGTGTCACAAATGCGTTTTGTGGCCATCGCCTCGTCCATCCATACCGGGGCCCCATAAAGGGCCACTGAGTTGACGGTGCCTCCGTACAGCTTGCGCACTCGGTCGTCCGGTCCCCCGAGATTAGGCATTAGGCGGCAGACTGCCGCCGTTATCCTATTTATTTTCTCGGCCAGATGACCAAAGTAGTCACAAAAGCTTCATTTTCCATCCAGCTAAAGTCCCAGATACTTAAAACTGTTACTCAGCTGGACGGGGATGTCAGCCATTGTAATTTGGGCCTGTGGTGGCTTCCCCCTAAGACCATCGTGAAAAAAGATGGCCTCAGTTTTCTGGGGGGCAACCTTCAGGCTCAACTCCTTAATGGCGCGCACGGCCATGCCACCCCCATCTCCGCTGTTCTAATGCCTTCCCCCCGGCATTACCCCCGGCGAGCAGCAGTGTGTCATCAGCGTAACACACCGTCCTACAACCGGGGAGGGGAGGATAATCCTGAGGATGCGGTCGTACGCGATGTCCCACAGGAGGGGTCCTAGGATCAACCCCTGAGGGACACCGCACCGGTTCTCCCGTCAGCGTTGAGTACCGTTTTTGTCGCGGTACTCTAGGCTCCTACTTTCGAAGTAAGAGTCTATAACCTTCACGAGGTACTGGGGAACACCATGGTATTGTAGTGCGTTCCCCACCTTCCCCCAAGATAGGGTATTAAACGCGTTATTTATATCTAACGATATGGCAACGACCACCCTGCCTTTCCGTCTCGGACTCCACGAGGGTTCTGACGCGTTTAATTGCGTCTGTGGTAGAGCGACCCTCGCGGAATCCGAACTGGTTCTCGTGGAGATCAGGCCTAATCTCCTTTAGGTGCCGGACAAATCGGTCCACTATAACCCTTTCGAGAAGTTTTCCGAGCTCGTTCAGCAGGCAGATTGGTCTGTCCGCCTACGGGGTACCTGCAGGTTTGCCCCTCTTGGGGATGAGGACCAATTTGGCCCTCTCCCAGACTGGGGGGGGGGAGAAACCCTTCCCTGAGACACCTAGTGAAGGTGTCCCTAACCAATTCCAACAGGTGGGCCAAGGTTAGAACTCAGACCAGGGGATCCCATCAGGACCCAGAGCTTTGTTGCCCCGAGCCCTTAGTCTCTTAATTACCTTGGCCATTTCGTCGCCAGAAACCTCGAGGTTCTCGTCCCAGTCCATCCTTCCCCGATCGCCGATATGGGGATTATCCCCGGTCCTCGGAAAGAGGGTGGGGAAGGTGTTCTCGAGAACTCCGATACCCAGCGACTCCGTCATGGGAGGCGCTCAGTGCCTTATTTTATTTAACACTATCTTATAGAGACGCCCCCAAGGGTCTGAGTCGAGGGAGAACAACTGCTTCTCCCATGCATCAGTCTTGGCCCTTCTGATAGCGGCACTGAGGGAGTTTCTCGCTTCTCTATATTCCCCCAGTGCCTCTTCCGCAGCGTTGGAGGCCGCCCCTTTTCAATCTTGTGAGGCGGCGTCTGGCTCGGACAGAGGTTACACGTAGTTCTGCAATCTCCTCTGTCCACCAGTACGCCGCCCTGCGCGGTCTGGCTCGCGGCATGGCCAGGTCACATGCTCTGGTCATAAGCTCCCCGAGCCACCCCACCCGGTCCTTGGTGTTCTCTGGAATCTGATCACCGGGCCAGGTCTCCGACATTACTCAGCCTATCGGAATCTAACTGTTTCAGGACCCATCTCTTGGGTGGTGGGTTCCCTCCCTCGTCACCGGGGCGGCGGTTGAGCACCCCGTGGCAGGTGATGTCGACTCCCATTCGGATATAAAAGTGATCCGAGAGAGTCTCTTGTAACATCTACCGCCAGTTGGCTATTCTGTCAGCCGTAGAGGAAGATGCCCATGTAAGGTCAACAATAGACTCTCCCTACGGTCTGACCAGGGTGCTGCTCGACCCTTGGTTTATTAGTACCAGGTCGAGTACCGCCGCCCAATCCTCCATAACCCTGCCGTTACCGTTGGTGTGCCGGAAACCCCATAGCCTATTCCAGGCGTTGAAGTCCCCGGCCACGATAATGGGTTCGGGGAGTCTCCTTTGGACGAGTACAGCAATCTCGTCTAGGACATCTCCGAACCGGGTAAGGCCCCTGATACTGGGGGGGATATAACAACCCACCATCCAGACCGGGCCCCACTCTACGGCGACATGGTGTCTCCCCGCCCCTATTTTAATACAAGGGGAAGAGCCGACCTCTTCCTTCCAGGTAATAGCGATAGAGCCCTGGTCGTCTCCCGCCCACTCTATAAAGCTCTATAAAGGACCTCGAGGTTCTAGAGAACACCCTCTCCACTCTCTTTCCGAGGACCGGGGATTATCCTCATTTGGGCGATCGGGAGAGGATGGAGTGAGATGAAAACCTTGAAGTTTCCAGCGACGAAATGGCCGGCGCGATAAAAAGATTAAGGACTCGGGGAAATAAAGCCCCTGATGGGATCCCCGGCCGGGTCTGGGTCTTGGCCCACCTGTCGGATACGGTAAGGAACATCTTTACCAGATGTCTCCGAGAGGGACTTTTTCCCCCAGTTTGGGAGAGAGCCAAGTTGGTCCTTATCTCAAAGGAGGGCAAACCTGCAGGCACCCCGTCAGCGTATAGGCCCATCTGCTTGCTGAACGAGATCGGCAAACTACTTGAAAGAATCGTAGCGAATTGACTCGTCCAGCATTTCAAAGGAACTGGACCGAACCTTCTTGAGGATTAATTCGGGTTTCGCGAGGGGCTGTTGTGCCTCCGTGAGGGGTCGGGATCGTTGCCGGTCGGGATCCGGGGATAATGCAAAGGAGTATTTAGTTCCCGTTAGGAGAAAAAGAATAAATCTCGTGCTTAGTCCATTTACTGTCGCACTTTTATTACACTGTTACCCTCCTGATTTACAGAGGATATAATAACTATGCGTCTTACGCACCGGGTCACTCGCGAGCGCGGTAGGTGTCTTTTCGATCGTTAATTACTGCCCCCGTTTTTAGGCGGTGGGCCACTTTTATCTCCTCCGGTTCCGGGCGGATTTCTGAGGGGGTCGCTTGGCGACACGACCGAATATGGTCGTGTTATACGATCACAAGGGTGCGAGTTAAAGAAGTTTGAAGTCCGAATTCCTTCCTCGCACCTTTTCGCAATTCGGCAGAGCCGAGATTTCCGGTCTTCTGTGCTCTCACTCTGCCCTGGCCTTGGCACGCGTCTGTGCTGCATCAGCAGCGCATTCTTATCGCGGTGTGTTCTGTTCGCTCGCTTCTAGTTATTAGCTTTTTATAATATGTTTATTAACTTATAATATATATATCTTATAATATATATCTGTGTCTAGCCCTTCCGGTTATGACAGGGGCGTTCAACCACTGACGCGATTAAGCGCCCCGCGTCAGGGCCCTCGTGGAGTCCGAAACGGAACAGGGCAGAGTGGTTGTAGCTGTGTTGTTGGACATTACCAACGCATTCAACACCCTGTCCTGGGGAAAGGTGGGGAGCGTCTTAGAACACCACGGCGTTCCCCAATACGTCGTGGAGGTGATCAGGTCCTATTTTAAGAGTAGAAGTCTAGAGTATCGCGATAAAAGCGGTACTCACTGCCGGCGGGATATGTATTGCGGTGTCCCTCAGGGGTCAGTCCTAGGACCTCTCTTATGGGACATCGCATACGACCGTGTCCTAAGAATTGCCCTTCCCCCGGCTGCAAAACAGTGTGTTATGCCGATGACACACTGCTACTGGCCGGGGAAAATGACTGGGGGAAAGCCGTAAGAACGGCAGACATAGGGGTGGCTTGCGTCGTGCGTGCAATCAGAATATCGAACGCGACGCGACACAACTGACACTTGCGAACCGCACTCATAAATAATATACATTTTTAAATTAAAAGGGATAACTTTAATAGTGAACACAAACTTCAAAAACACCAATAACAATATCACAAATATTAATGTAAGACGCGACCATCCAGCTTAACAGCTGTCAAAGATCTTTGCAGTTCGCCTCTCGATTTATTTATAATATCATCAATCGGTATCGATCTTAATATTATCTGTCTTATAGAATCAGATTTGACATCCAAAATTGTGATCAGTAACAAATCGTGTTTCACTATGTCATCCTCGACCACCTCCAATTTGTTCTGCAATTCTTGTACAATTTTATGCTCCTCTTCCTTTTCCTGAGTCAATTATTTCATTTGTGCTAGTAATTGCATTACTTTTTGAGTCTTATTCACGGCCATAAGATTACGGCATTGAGCTTGACTTTTTTCCAATGCTTGTCTTAAATGATTCATTATGGTACCCTTCTTCACCATGAGAGCAGCCTCGTGTTCTCTTCGATTATCTTTCAGTTTACGTTGAAAAATGATATACAATTTTTCCTTATCCTTTAGTTGGGATACGTTTGACACTACGTAGCTGTATAAAGATTTCCCTGATATCTTATTATTCAACTGCTTAGAAATAATCCTCCATATAGGATCATTTTTGGAAATGATTTTACCTGTGGCAGGCATAATTTGATCTTTGCAATTTAAGATTTTTTGCGTAATCATTTCCGTATTAACTTTTACCGGTCTTCCGACCCAGCGTTGATAATTCCGAATGTGATCGTTTTTTTCAATTTATTTTGTCTCCCTAAAGTTGTTATATCTTTTAATGTTTTATAAACTTTAAGATTACAGAAAGAGCTCCGAATTATTAAATATAAATAAGTAAATAAGAAAGAGGCAATAGGAGCGAGGAGATATGAATCAAATTATAAGTTATTTTATATAGGTGATGTGTCGCAGATATATTGACAATAAGTACATTAGTAACATTCTATAAAAAGACGGAAATTATAATAAAAATCTAACGATTCGATTCATATTTTGAATCCTCTTCAGCATAATATATAAAATAAATAAGTAAATTATAAATAGATAAAAACGAAAATTCATGAGAACGCATCGTATAATAACGATAACTACCGATTTTATTAAAAATTTCGAAAACAGTCTAAAAAAAATTCCTGCCGAAAAAAGGACATTGTCGAGAAGTCGGACACAAACTATCATTAAATCCCTTTCCACATCATCCTTTCCACAAAATGAAACCACTAAAAAACTAATCAACTTACAATCAACTACTAACAACTTCTTAAAGGGAAACTCGAATCTTATCCTTACCAGAGCGGATAAAGGTAATGTTACTGTTACTTTGGATAAAGATAAATACACCCAAATAATGGAAAATTTATTGTCAGATAAAGAGACTTATATTTTATTAAATAAAAACCCTATTAATAAACTAATCTCAAGCCTCAATGACATACTCAAACGGTGGAAAAAACAAGAATACATCTCGACCATTGAATATCGTAAAATGTCCTTCAGTGAAGGTAATTTACCGCGAACATATGGGTTACCCAAAATCCATAAGATTAACATCCCTTACAGGTTGATTGTATCATCTATCAATAGCCCATTATACAACTTAGCCAGTTGGTTACAAAAAATCATGTACGACAGCTTCCCGAAACCGAATAGTCATATTGCAAATAGTTTCGATCTAGTCAACAAATTATCTGATTTACATATTGATAATGATTATGAGTTGTTTTCGCTAGATGTAATCTCACTGTTCACTAACATCCCGATCAATTTAGCAGTAGAAAGCATATCAGAGAGATGGCAATATATTACAAATAATTGCAACATCCCGGAACCAGAATTTTTAACAGCAATAAACTTAGTCTTAAACTCGACATACTTTGTTTTCAATAACAAATTTTACCAACAAACTTTTTGCACACCAATGGGCTCCCCACTCTCTCCGATCATCGCCGACATAGTCCTACAAGACATAGAAGAGAAAGCATTGACGTTATTGAATTTTACCCCTCCCATTTACTTTAGATACGTAGACGACATATTAATATCGGTACCTCCAAAATTTATTGACCAGACATTGACAATTTTTAATTCTTTCCATAACAGAGTACAGTTCACAGTGGAAAAAAATGACCACAACAAGATTAACTTTTTAGACCTCACACTCATTTTAACTAATAACCATCTAATATTTGACTGGTACCATAAGAATACGTTCTCGGGCAGATATCTTAATTTCCATTCCCAACATCCTAACAACCAAAAAAGAGGCATAATAGGCTTAATCGATAGAGTATTCTTATTATCACATCCCATGTTCCATGAAAAGAATATCAAATTTATAATAAAGATTTTACTGGGTAACTCCTATCCAACCGATTTTATATTCAAAACAATTAATAACCGTATAAAGTTTTTAATTAACGATAGACCACCCGACAAAAAATCACAAACACCTAATAATAACTCATACTTCACAATTCCATATTTGCAGTCAGTAACTGATAAAATAAAGAATGCTCTAAAAAATGTCGACATCAAATTAGCCTACTACAGCATAAACAAAAACAACAAATTTATTAAGACACACAAAGATCCTATACCATGAAAACAAACGTGGTATATAAAATTAATTGTCTAAATTGCGACGCTTCATATGTTGGTCAAACAGGCAGAAAGCTGAATACTAGGATAAAAGAACATAAGACCAACATAATGAAGCTCAATAACAACAAATCAGTGATCACTGACCACCGCCTAACATACATATCATGACTTTGACTGGGACAATGCACAAATACTAGACAATGAGCTCTATTACACAAAAAGACTGATATCTGAAATGTTATACATCAAACGACAAAAAACAGCATAAATCTACAAACAGATATAGAATGTTTGCCAACTATTTACGATGATATAATAAACAAACTGCCTAAAATCTAATGTCACCTATCTAACTCTTTCCATTTTAAATGTATTTTTCGCCCTTGAGCTCATTACCATCTGTACCATCGGCATAACCACACGTTAAATATCAGTTGCGCGATACATATACCATAGATTCAACAACACGCAAACGGAATGCATATCCTGTAAGCATTTTCTGAGTCACCACCATTATACACAAAGTAGCGGTAAATAACTTTATTACAAACAGGTATTTATTATACTCATTTTATTAATACAGACTTAATCCCTCAATCTAACTGCATACCTCCCTTGGTCTGGAAACCTCGGAGAATTGCCTCACGGGATTATTATGCAAGCCGTACAATAAAAGAGCCGAACAAGTTGGATCGTTTTATATATATGTAATTTATACAACTAACATGCGACAAATATGTACAACGGTTCTAATGCATTGATCCATTTAATTATGCGAATACGATCACGATTTTTAGTTCATACATTGCTTACGCCGTTATTATACGATGCGTTCTCATGAATTTTCGTTTTTATCTATTTATAATTTTCTTATTTATTTTATATATTATGCTGAAAAGGATTCAAAATATGAATCGAATCGTTAGATTTTTATTATAATTTCCGTCTTTTTATAGAATGTTACTAATGTACTTATTGTCAATATATCTGCGACACATCACCTATATAAAATAACTTATAATTTGATTCACATCTCCTATTGCCTCTTTCTTATTTACTTATTTATGAACTTTGTTTATATTCGTTACTTTCTTTATATACAGGGTGTAATAACAACCTTCAACCAGAACAACCTTCCGTCCGTAAAATGACGTATTCCTGACACAATTTTAAGACAATTTTTTTTTACCAAAATTTGATTTGAAGCTTTGTTTTTGAGTTATAAGCAAAAATAATTAGCAAATCACACGTCGAGTACAGAAGGCAGATAGGAACGGCGCGGCACACCGCGAGCGCGGGCGCAGCTGACCGTTCGACGAGTGATTACCGCCGCATGAGTCGCTAACTATTTTATCTTATAACATAAAATTATGCTTTAAATAAAATTTTGGTAAAGAAGAAAATGTCTTATAATTACGTCAGGAATAAGTGTTCCTTAAAATAACGTTGGACGCTGCGATCAGCTGATTGCTACACGCGATGTGTCTCTCAGCTGAAAATCAATATATTGATCAGTCTGAAGTCGTTGACGACAATGTCGATGACAATCGAAGGAGCGTCGCCGTCGCGGAGGCGGTTATTTCTCTCTCTCTTTCTTTCACTCACTCTGTTCCTTCCTTTTACGCACACACTCAGACATACACACATCGCGTGTAGCAATCAGCTGATCGCAGCGTCCAACGGCCGGCGATCCGGAACAACTTTTGGTCATTAAAGTAATGTTATTTTAAGGAACACGTATTCCTGACGTAATTATAAGACATTTTCTTCTTTACCAAAATTTTATTTAAAGCATAATTTTATGCTATAAGATAAAATAGTTAGCGACTCATGCGGCGGTAATCACCCGTCGGACGGTCAGCTGCGCTCGCGCTCGCGGTGTGCCGCGCCGCTCCTGCCTGCCTTCTGTACTCGACGCGTGATTTGCTAACTATTTTTGCTTATAACACAAAAACTACGCTTCAAATCAAATTTTGGTAAAGGAAAAATTGTCTTAGAATTGTGTCAGAAATATGTCATTTTACGGACGGAAGGTTGTTCTGGGTCACCCTGTATATTCATTCTCTGTACTGTTCTCTATGTATCACAGCCTGGGCCGCGCCACTGCGTTTCTCTCACAACAGCGTATAATCCTTTGCTCTTGTTGATGCTTTCTCTCCCGCTCCAGGTCGAAATGCACACATTTCCAATATGCAGAGTGATATTACAAAGACTCGCGTATTTTATGAAATCATGCTTTTTTCGTTTACTTTCAATTTCTTTGATTTTGTTTTTCGAAAAAGAGAGAGAGAGAGAGAGATTGAATCCAAGATTGTTCCTCTCCTTGTCATCACTAGGATTAAATTTAATCATCTGCTTCCTTTATGTACGCATTGTTAATCTTAATATACATTTTGTGCATGTTCTTCAGTTTAACTTCTAAAGACTTTATCCTGTTGCGTGAAGACTTTTCGTCACTGAAGTTGTATTTTTTATCATGTTGCGAATAGAGCTCGCATTTTTTATTTGATACCTTTTTGGCCAGTTCCAGTTTTAACTTCTTCATTTCCTTTATCCCTTTCTCTAATAATATTTTTTCTTCACGTGGCGGATCATACGTTTGCGAGGCAACTGGTTTACTATATTTTTCAGATTCGGTTTTTTTATTATCTACAGTAGGATCTGTCACGAATGCCGGGTATCTCTGCAGCCACTCTTGATATCCTTTAATTAAAATCTGAATCTCATACTTTATACCAAGATCCCAATTCTTTAAAATATTTTCCAATATATGTAGATATTGAGTAGTGGATGTCAGAGACTTTTGCGTAGTATCCCAGTCTACCAAAATTATAACATCCGCATGACTTGCTGATCGCTCTCGAAATAATTCATGTAAATGTTTATCTTCATAATAATATAAATATTTCAAAAAGCGATGACCCAGCAATCCTTTTCTTTCAGATTGTGGAATGTTAATGCATTTATCAGATACTATTCTAGATTTGGCATAACTACTTTTCTGTCTAATATCAATAATTAAATATCCGTAATTTTCTTGTAACAAATCATACAATTGGCTTGCTGGATGGAGAGACTTTAGCAGTACGAATTCGAAATAATTCATCGAAAAGGTCGTTTGCATCAAAATGCCGATGGATTATCGAAGCGACCTTGTGCGGAGAGAGAGTGCAGAATAATTCTGAAAACGTTATCGCCTATTACAGTCAAATTTTGACTAAAACAGAAAAGAACTACTGTGTTACGCGTAGAGAATTATTTTTGTATATTGGCTATTGTGGATTCAATAAAATCTTTTCATCATTATTTATATGGAAGAAAGTTTCTGATTCGCACTAATCACATTTCTCTTCGTTGGCTTTTATCTTTTAGAGATTTCAAAGGACAACTGGCTGATCAAGATGTACAAAGAAAGGAAATAAATCGTTTAGAGAACACTCTGTCACAGAAAGAAAAAGAATATTGTTCTATTCTATTACAGCTGGAGGAAGATTGCAAGCGCTTGGAGGAGAAGCTACAAGTCGCAGTGCAAAAGCCTAAGATTTATAATGAGCCTGAAGGTGGTCCCCAAGAAAACGGAGGCCATATTTTTCCATGATGGTCTCCAGGGGAAGCCACCAAGGGCCCATATTAAGGTGGATGATACTCCCGTCCAACTGGGAGAAAGTTTGAAGTACTTGCGTCTCCAGCTGGATGGGAGATGGAGCTTCCGTAACCACTTTAGTCGTCTGGCCGACAAAGTGAACAGGGTATCAGGGGCATTTAGCCGCCTGATGCTCAATTTGAGAGGGCCGGACGACAAAGTACGCAGCTTATACGCGCACACCGTCAACTCGGTTGCCCTGTACGGAGCACCGGTGTAGGCGGGCGAAGCGATGGCCATAAAGTTCATACGTGATATCCTGCGCCGTCCACAGCGCAGGATGGCCATTCGCCTTGTCCGCGGGTATAGGATGGTATCGCACGCTGCGGCCTCGATCCTGGCTGGTCTCCCACCTATGGAGCTCCTGGCTCGAGCTCACGCTCGTACATACGAGAGGATAAAAAAGCTCCAGGAGCTGAGAGTACCAATCACCGCCAGGATCCGGGCTGTCACGAGGCTCCAAGCCCGGCGACAAATGATGGGGGAGTGGGTGGAGTATATACTGTGACGTGATTTTTTTTTTCGTCCGTCACAAGGACCGAACGGCCCGATCGGGAAGGGTTTCGCGGGGTCTGCGTCCTCCATTTAGAGAGGGCGCCCTTGTGACTTTTATATTTCTCATTTGCACGCGTTTGCATGAGTTTGGCGGCAGCAACATCTTCATATTTGGAAACTACAGGGATCCAGGAGGCTGATTCCGATGGCTAGCGGAGGCAAAGCCGACGCGGAGAGATCACGCCTGGTAAGAATTATACATTTTAATCGATAATTGATAAATCGGTGGAAACATCGGCTGCCATTAAAAGATTCATACCCGCAGGATCGCACCAGGAGCAAAGGACCGGAAGGAAACGGTCGAGGGGATGGCCACTCCCGACGTAATGGACGTCGGACTCAACCATGGGGTCCGGGGAAGCCAAGAGCACCGGACCGAGCCGAACGGAAGTTGCCGACAAGCCGCCCTGGGAAGACTCGCGGAAATCGACGGATCAAGGGTTAATAAGCCGGATCGAATCGGCCGCGAGTGGCCCTAACAGCCGTGATAGCGTCATAGGTGGCCTAATCGCACACGAATTCGCCGGCGTGTCTCCCGTAAGCCTCACGCTCGTCACTGTTCGGTGAGCGATCGAGGACGACAGGCCCTATCGACTCGAAACTCTGAGATCCCGAGCGAAACAGAACGACGAGAGAAGGAAGCATTTTGTAAGGCCACCAAACCGGTAACTTACGCGATTCGAACGAGCTTTGCCCTGTCACAATTACCGTATCTTTAGTTGTCGCGATTAACAGGGAAAATCATATTCCGCTGTCGCGTAATTGTTGCCATACCGTTTCATTTAGAGTTCCACGAGAGGCTTCTCTTCGTCCGAATCGCACAAGGGCATAAAGTCTCTCTTTCTATAAGCTGCCGATACTCACATTTATATTGTCGCGTTAATTGTCGTTTTAGTTGTCGCGAATTAATGATAGTATTTGTCGTATTGTATCCGTCAGGAAGCGAGTTCGTATACCGCGTGCCGCGTGCGACTTCGAGATTCCGTGCCGCCCATCGACTCGCGATCTGGAAATAACTTATGTAGTAGTGATTCACCAGAGTGTTAAAATTCATGTAAAGATTGTGTCAAACAGTTATAATTTACGCGTGAGGCAATTATCGTATAATTGGTATAGCGAAAAGTAAACGTCATAGCGATCGATATCGAAGGTCAATGCGTGCCGACCGCGTGTGTTTACGCGCATTCCATCGAATATTTCTCTCGCAACGTGAATCGCGCGATTGACGGACGTTCCGTGGCCGAGACTTACGGTATGTTCTCGATATTTACTCGTGCTATCGCTGCAACCTTAACAAGCCGCGAGCGACTTCTGAAATCATAAAGAATATCCGAAATCGAGCGTAATCTGATATCCTTCACTCGGCCGCGGCGCCGCGTCGTCACGCGCCCTTCACGTGCTCAACAAGTGCGGCCACTACGCATAGTTGTCGCTGAATAATTTTAACTTTCTCTTGTAAAGTTCAACGTCATTTTTATAGATTTCATGTACATTCAATCTCCGTTTTAAGTATTTCTTGTCAAATATATCTTTTATTCATATTTAAAATTATTGTATCTTTTATTGAGATAATTCAACGACTAACACTATCGATTCTCGATCCCGTGCCGCTCCTTATGAACCACCCTTTCTACCGATTTTAAGGCTGGCTTGTCGCTGTAGTTACCGTCGCAATTGTGATTATCTTGGTGTTTTTGTCACGTAATGTGAAAGTATCATATCGATTTAGAGCGGCGCGGATTTTCGCGCCTGGCACCCAATATCATTGTCGTTTCGGGGATAAAATTTCGATTCGAAAGAGCGATCGCGCGATGGTGTGCCATAGGCAAGTCCACCGGCCGAAAACCATCTCAAGGAGCAATTATATTAATCAACAAAAAATTATACGGTCACAATATATACCTCCTTTCCTCTAACTGATTCCGGGATTAGGGTCGTCACGAGGCTCCAAGCCCGGCGACAAATGATGGGGGTGTATGTACGTACCTCCATTCCTCTAATTGATTTCGGGAATAGGGTCGCCGGGACCGTGGGACCAGTCCTTAACAAGTGGACAGAGAGGTCCCACAGCAAACTATCATTCCACCTGACCCAGGTATTCACCGGACATGAAAGTTTCGGTGCATACCTGGGAAAAATCGGAAGGGAAAGCACGGCACAATGCTACCATTGCACGGAGGAGAGGGACACGGCGCAGCACACGCTGGAATATTGTCCAGCGTGGACAAATGAGCGCCGTGTCCTTCAAAACATCATTGGGGATGACTTGTCGCTCTCGACCGTAACTCAGAAGATGGTCGATTGCGAGGAAAATTGGCAGACGGTCACCTCCTTTTGCAAGTCAGTAATGAAGCAGAAGGAGGTAGTCGAAAGAGGAAGAGAAGCTGCTACTGCCGCGATGGGCAGCGACAGTGACGATATCGATGGGGACGGTGGCGGGGGTAGAAGAAATAGAAGAATCCGTAGAAGACCTCGTCGTCGTCATTAAAAGGAGTAGCTCTCTCAAATTCTTGGGACAAGGGCACAAGGATGAGGGCTCGAGCGGGTGACTCGAGTTCTTGTCCTCCCCCGGGGGGAATATCTTCCCCCCCCCCCGAGGAGGTGGCGTGAGGGTGTGGCCCCCCTGCGACACGATTAAACGAGAAGGCCTCCTCTGCCCGTTACACATTGGAGAGAAATGGGGTCACGTCTGGATACACAAACCGGACGTAGACCCCACGGGCAGAAAAAGACAAAGGGTCCTCCAGAAGTAATGCAACTGCTCGTTCCCGGAGGGCCCCGAAAAAGCCCGGGCCAGGCTACCGCAGGGGTTTTAGTGAGTCGGGGGCGTAAACACCATCTCAGTGCTCCTAAAACCCACATAACCCAATGTTCCGCCCCGCGGGCATTGGGTATTTCCTTGCAGATTTCCCCTACGTGAACAAAGGCCTGGGTGAGGGCCTGTGGTGCTTGGTTACCTAGGTGTTACAGGTGCCTTCTGATTGAACACATCGGCTGCTGTTGCACCTCGGCAGTTTCCAGGGAGCACCTTTGTTACAGGTGCGGCTATCCTGGACACAGGATGGTGGGGTGTAAGATGCACCCTAGATGCCCCGTGTGTCGAGGCACCGGGAGAGAGGAAGGTCACACCCTCGAAGAAGGGAGTTAATGCTCCGCACCCGGGAGTGTGACGGAGGATACAGGGGGAGCTCCCCCTGTCTCCCCTGTCGGGACTTGCGGAGGCCCCCCCCCTTCTGGGGAAGGAGGACCAAAGCGAGACAGAGACAGGGGTGGTGTCCGATGACACAAGGGGCGGGTAGAACACCTTCCACCCCTCGGAGTCAAGGGGGGTGAGTGCGGGAACACTCACTCCCCATTGCACCTTGACTCCAGTGAAGGGACGGCATTGCGGTGGTGGTTCCCGCAACGCCGTCAATGGTGCATCATTGGGACTTATCTCAATGGCGCACCACATGAAGGGAGCCCTTCCCTCTTTAAGGGAGCTTGGGCGAGGGGAAGATCGCGGGATAGTGCCGTTGGCGAGGCCCGCCCTCCCTTTAAATCGCTCGGGAAGATCACCCGTAGGGATTTTAGTGGGTATGCCCGTTAAATAGGGAGAGTCCTACATACCTCCGGAGGAGTTCCCGATCCTCTGGGGGATGCGTAACGCATTTCCTCTACGTAAAAAAAAAAGAAAAAAAGGAATGCCAGTGTCGTATTACCTGAAGAAGGTTGCGAAATTCTGGAAATCGAACGCTTCTAGTAATATCTTGCAGACAATATTGCGATCGTTGTTTATGTTTTGAAAACTTTTGCACGTGGGGTAAAACCAATGTACGACGGAACCGTGATACTCGTTTCTCTTGACCACGAACCCGTATTTCGTCTAAACATTATGAGCATTCGCATCATTATAAGCCTATTTTATATTTAAAATCTGCCGCGGGATGTAATTATTACTGCGAATCATGTAATATAGGGTTTTGGAATAAGAATGGTCATTGCTGCCCAAATAAGTGTCCGCGATGTTTCACCGCATCATCGTGTAATCAGTCCGACATTGAAATTAGAAAATGCAACGCGTGTAATCGTTCGTTTTTCGGTACGGGGTGCTTTGAGCGTCATCGTAGTGATAAATCGTTCGACGGTAAATCAAACGTAAATATTTGTATCGCCGTACGATTTTGTCAGGAATGAGGTCGCATCATTAAATTAGACACGAAATACAAATGCGGAATTTCATATTTTAAACTATATCGTTCGTTGAAATCGGAAAATCACTTATGTTATATGTAACCTCTTCGTCGTGATAATAGCTCGTGTTACGTCCCAGCACCAAATTTTTCAACCCATTAGCTTTAAGAAACCACTAATCATAACCAATAGTTTAAGTCTAAACAATAAGTTACCTACTACATCTTAGCCGATAAGTTACTTATTATATTCTAACAGATAAGTTACCCATTATATTAGTTACCGATTCTAGCCGATAACTCGAAAACGCTAGTTGTAAGTAGCCGCCTTCCCATCATGGGACTCTCCCGCTGCTTTGAACCCCTCGATAACTCTTTCTCCGCGCTTACCCCAATCCTCAACCCTGACCAGTGCAAACCAAAGGATCCTAGGGCAGTCCCAAAATTCGACACACTAACTCGAGACTCTGAGCAATGCACTTCTCTCTCTAGAAGTGCTCCTCACTCTTACAATTCAATTCTAACACGCGATTCCATTTCCATATACGATTCTATTTCAACACGTGATTCCATTCCATAAAATTCTATCTCAATACACAGTTCAATCTCACGCGAGCGTATTACACCGTATTATTATCTCGTCATATTGCGCCATCACACCCACCGTTATCATTCCGTGCCGATAGTTCTCGAATTTACTTATACACGTTACTTCTGTATCAGCTATTAAGTGTAAGTGTAATTAAATATACATATATATATATATATTTGTGAAATTATATTGTGTGTTGATGATTGAAACGCACCTAATGCCAGTCCGCATCTTCTACGTTCGGTGTCGTTTTTAGTGCTAATTTGATTCTTCAACAAAACCTGGTTTTAACAATTAATAAAAATCAGCGACACAGCGGTGTGGACGATTGCACGCTCATTACAACTCCTACCCTGCTAGCATCGTGCTAATATTCTGCATATACGGCACTCCTATTTCCAACCCGTAGCTTGCACTTACCTCCGCTATCATCGTGCTAATACTCTGCCGCATTCTTATTTCAATACCAATGGTCGAACCTAGTAGTTATGCGAAATTAATTCAGTCTTTTCTGTAGATGCCAAAAGTAAGAAGAGGCGGGCACAAGTATCACGTGTGGCGCCTGTATTACGAGTTCAAATACACTTCCGTTACCGAAGCAGATAGCAAGTTCCTTGGGACAGAACGCATATATTTCGACATAGAGTACGAAGCGTATTTCAACCCGGCCTTTCGAGTGAAGGAAATCAAACCTCTGAAAGACATTCGTGTTAAATCTATAGGATATTTTCGGTGGCCGTGCAAGCTGACACCGGTAGATATGCAGCGACTGTTCCCTTTACTGCCGCCCTTGAATTACGTGCCAGGAGATCCAAGGAAGACACGCTATCTTCAAATACGCGACGAAATCCTATATTTGAATTACGGGAGTTCCACCCCCGAACACTGGGGTTCCGCAGAACGGCGATAATATTGAACTAATTTTACGCGGAATAAAGGTTACAAATATTCTGGAATAGAACCATGTAAAACACGAAAGCCTGGAAACGCACAGATTTTCTCTTGCCGTCGAGTTTCACTTTAACCAGTTTACTCTCAACCGAACCTTTTTGAAATAATATTTTCCTTCTTGTTGCTGAGTTCACTTTTACGACCGACCTTTTTTTGCTTCCTGTGTTTTACTTTGACCAGTCTCACTCTCAACCAAATCATTTCGAAATAATATTTGCCTTCGAAATAATATTCTCTTTAAATAATATGTAACGCGCACTTTATTTTATCTAACAAATTATAAACAATCGAAACTTAAATTATGACAAAGTCATCAGGGGCCGAATAGCCGCCCCTGTAAAATAATCGGCGCCTTTCGGCGCCACCAAACGTTACAACGTTGGGGCTCCTGGTCTCCCCACTCGACCGCCTCCCTACTTTACTCGTAACCAAGAGAGTGGGAGGCCGGCCGCCGGGTATATAAGCTGGCTCGGCCGAAGAGCCGATACCTAGTCCTGTCCTGATCCTTCCTCGAGAGAGTTCTCTCGAGGCTCCAGACACAAGCGACTATTCCTACCCGATCCTCCGGAAAACGGGCGTGCTCATTGATTCGACCGGGCGTCCCCGGCCTCCGGCACCTCGTCAACCATCCTCCGGACAACGGGAGTTCTCATCGATCCAACCAGGCGTTCCCGGCCTCCGGCATTACCAACCATCCTCCGGACTAGTGCTGTTAGTGAAGCGAGCCAAGTTTTTGATCAGACTCGACTCGACTCATTAATAACGAGGCGAGGTGAGTCTATCTCGTTCCAAAATCGAGGTGGGCTCGCTTCGCATTGCTTTAGACTCAGACTCAATTGAGGCGAGGCAAGTTAGACTCAATTATATAAAAGTTAATTATGTTCAAAAATAATTAAATATGTTCAGAAATACAGAAAAAATTATACCTTACTCATTTATAGCTATTTAGATATATTATTAGATATATTATATTTAGTTATTGAATGCTTGGAGAAGGAATTTAATCTTTAATGACGTATAAATAAAATTTAATTTTTATTTAATTTTTTTTGTTTTACTTCTCTCTATAACATATCTAATTGACAATGAAATCGGTAAGGTATGATTTTTTCTGTATATTTACTGTTGTATAGATGTGTGTGTGTGTGTGTGTGTGCGCGTGCGTGCGTGCGTGCGTGCGTGCGTGAGTGCGCGCGTGCGTGCGTGCGTGCGTGCGTGCGTGAGTGCGCGTGTGCGTGCGCGCGTGTGCGTGTGTACGTGCGCGCGTGTGCGTGTGTACGTGCGCGTGTGTGCGTGTGTACGTACGCGCGCGCGCGTGTGCGTGTGTGTATATCGTATGTCGTATATGTGTACAAGAATGTTTAAAAATAATCAGTATAAAAAATATTATTAATATACTAAATATTAATTTTATTAATAAAATTAATTTTTATTATTAATATATTAAACATTAATTATATAAATAATTAATATTAATAATTAATATTAATTTGTTATTATTAACATATTATTTAATAATAATTTATAATTATTAATATATTAAAGATATACATATGTATTTATATTAAACGTATATTATTAATATATTGTACTATAAGCCAAATATTTTGTCGCATACTGTATGACAAATGGTTTGCTTAAAATTGATATGATGATCTTTTGCATGTAACCATCCTTTTAAAAATAGACACTGTTGAATTGTCTCAGGAGTCATTGACAAACGTCTATAACTTAGCAAATCAGGACCAGTTGAAAAGAGTCTCTCTACAGGTACACCGGTACCAGATATTGCTAAAAAATCCCTTACTAGTTTTGATAAATCCGGATATTCCAAATGATGAGTCTTCCACCAACCAAGTAATCCATCTTGCATTTAATATGGAGTAACAGTTGGCTCTTTTAAATATCGTTCAAGGTCATCTTTCATGTTTGACTTATTCTTTTTATTATAATTATAGAGTTGCAAAAAAAAATCATTCTTAGTACTTTCATCTGAGGAAGATGTTTCTATATATTTTGTTTTCTTATAATTAGATTTCCAATATTTCGTAATCTGTTTGCGATAATTGGTCATAATTTTGTCATTGAATACCGACTGGAACCATTCCAATTTACAATTTGGGTCGAGAACAGTACCAATGATATATGCTAAACCATCAGATGTTGGATAGTAATTATCAAGTTTCTTATAAGCCAATAATGCTGCTTCTTGAAGCCACTGAAGATATACTTCACCAGTCTTTCTATCAATTCCTTTCAAATTTCTTTTCTCATCAACGATATATTTTTTTAAATATCTAAAAAGAGTAGAATAAATAACAGCACAGATTGAGATAGTTGGCAGATTTTGAACTGAGATCATCTCAGTAATGACTTTAGATGGCTGAAAAATAATTAAAGCTAAATTAATACTGGCGTGAGTAATAAAAAAATGTGTAAAATATGAAAATTAATTTAAATTTACTTTTAGGAATTCAATCATTAGTTTCACCATTTCCCATTCATTTTCACTTAGTTGCCAAGTTGATAATTTTCTATCATTGAATAGTACATTATCCAAGGGTTCTTTAAATTGTAAAGCTCTTTCCATCATTAAATATGTGCAGTTCCAACGAGTCTTAACATCAAGAATAAATTCCTTTGGTTCTATTTTCATTGATGCACACTGGAATCTAAATTGTTCTCTCCTTTGTGGTGAACCTCTTATTAAAAATATTGACTTCTTTAATTTAGTTAATACAGACAAATTTCGATTATAATCTTCTGAATCGTCAAGATTGTCCACATCGTGATTTTTACTTTTAAGTTTATCAATTGTGCTTTGACAAGAAAGATTAATGATGTGAGCTAAGCATCGTACACGATTGATGATTATATCAAATGTAATGTTCTTTTTTTCTAATTTCACTTGTAACCAATCAAAAAAAGAATTCATATTTGCGGCATTGTCAGTTGTAATTGATTGTATCTTGTCAAGAAGCTCAAAATTTTCTAATACGCTTACGAAAGATTTTGCTAGGTTTTGTCCTGTATGAGGATCTTTTAAAATTGTTAAATCTAAAGGAAGAGTAAATAATTCCCAATCTTCATTAATTCCTTGTACAATTATGCCTTGAAACGGTCATTGATTTTTTGAAGTCCAACAATCTACAATAAAAGACAATTTTCCGGGTATTGAGAGACACTTTTGTTTTACCAACAATTTTTCTTGAATAAACATTTCAGTTATGGCCTTCCGAATAGTTCCTTTCAATGGAATATTTATTGTTGGTTTGAGTGTTTTTAATAAATCTTGAAAGGCTTTTTCATTTACAATAGAAAACGGCTGATTACTCAGAACTATAAATTTTGTTAGATTTTACATTATATCGTAGAACAGTGTAATAATATAGAGCCGAAAATAATTTTAAACGGATCGAAAATTGTAGTATTAACGGTAAGACATACGAAATTTATCGATAGCATTATATGCCGATGCGATTATCCAAATTACCTAAGGCTTTTAGTCTACAGGATATAGCAGATAAAGACATTTTTCTGCATTTATTCAATACTATCGAAAATGAATCGTATGTCGACCCCCGTATTATTGTTCTCCGAAAATGATGAAATCGGGTGAGCGCGAGCGCTTTCTTGCATGGCATGCAGCAATGACGCAGAAAAATGTCGTATTTGATTTTCAACGCGAAATAGTAAATTACTGTCGAACAGACATAGGTATACTTCGACGCGCGTGTATGGCATTTAGAAAAATTTTTATAGATCGCGGAAATATATGCTCATTCGAGGAATGCACAACTATTGCTTCGACGTGCATGACAATTTTTCGAAAAAAACTTTTTGCGACCGAATACGATAGGCGTCATTCCTACGGACGGTTATAGAAAAGCGAGCAATTATTCGCGTAAAATTTTACAGTGGTTGGTATGGATGGTGCGCGAGCTCGGTCATCCTATAAAACCACGCAGGGCAAGCACGCGAATATCGCACGAGCAAGGGTACGCTCGTTGATGGATATTATGAAACGTCTGATGCGGGAGTGTCACAACGTCATGTATTATAGTTTCACGGTTGTTTTTGACACGGATATCCATCTTGTTTTCCTTTAAATCGCGATAGATCTCTTTCGGGAGGATCCTGTTTGGACACGGAACAATTGGACACCAAATGATTGGACACGTAGTATTGGGCACGTTCAGATTGGACACCGCACGATTGGACACCGCACAATTGAACACTGCACGATTGGACACCGCACGATTGGACACTGCACGATTGGACACCGCACGATTAGACACTGCACGATTGGACACATACTTTGCACGATTGGACACCTCGCTTCGCATGTACAATATATTGCAAGACAAAGCAAAGTTTACATGGATTTGCAACTTTCCACGCGAAGCAAGGTGGATGAGATGGGTCCGAGAAGGGGAGGGCCGGAGGCCTCCCTTGTACCCCCTCTCCCGTGTGTGTGTGTGTGTGTGTGTATTATGAAAATATTGAAAATATATATCAAGATAAAGTTTCCATGTACGGTGTCCAATCGTGCGGTGTCCAATCGTTCAATGTCCAATCGTTCAGTGTCCAATCGTTCAGTGTTCACTCGTTCAGTCGTGTGGTGTCCAATCTGAACATGTCCAATACTACATGTCCAATCATTTCGTGTCCAAATGGATGTCACCTTCCCTTTCGACATCAGATTGTAAAAATACAATCGAATCGCGTTACGAGCGAACTCTCGCGATCTCGTGGCGGCTTCGTCAGCGCGGATAAATGTTGACTGAAAAGTGAGAATTTCAACTGAGAAATGCACGATAATTGAGAGATGTTTAAATATCTAGAAAAGTATCCGTTAGTGGAAACGCCTCCGCTCGATTCTCGCGAAGCATTTTTCGGCGGTCGCACGGGTAATATCGTGACACAATATGAAATTACAGGTACAGAGAAAAAATGTTACGTGGACATGTGTTCTTTGTACCCGTTTGTTTTAAAGACGGGCGCTTTTCCAATCGGCCATCCCGATATTTATGTCGGGGATGAATGTTCCGCTTTAACCGGTAACCGAATTATAAATTTGACTCCCTTAAAGGTCTCATTCGATGTACAGTACTTCCGCCGCGCGATCTATTCCACCCGGTACTCCCGTATCGCGTACGCGGAAAATTACTTTTTGCTTTATGTCGCAGTTGCTGTGAAACATTTTCACAAGCGGAGTGTATGCATGAAAACGCTTACGAACGCGAATTCATAGGTACATGGGTGTCATGCGAATTACGTAAGGTTGTCGAGAAGGGTTATATCGTAACGACCGTAAGCGAAATTTAACAATATAAAGTCAGCCAATTCGATCACGCAAAACGAAAAAGCGGAATGTTTGCCGAATATATAAATACCTTTTTACAGCTCAAACAAGAAGCCAGTAGATGGCCGAGCAAATGCGGAGAAAACGACGATGTAACGAAAGAACAGTACTTACGGGAATACGAGAAAACCGAAGGTATCGTTCTCGATAAGCGCAACATTGCTCGAAATCCTGGTTTACGTTCGGTCGCGAAACTATGCTTAAATTCATTTTGAAGAAAATTCGGTCAGCGTTCTAATTTGCCAAAGACAGAGGTGATCAGAAAACGCGACATTGTTTCGTAACTTTATTAACGAGCATCAAGCACGAGATAACCGATATATTACCTGTAAATAACGATGTAATATATGTTTCCTGGCGATTGCGACAAGAATCCGTTGTTCTCTCTCCGTTAACAAATGTAGTGATAGCAGCGTACACGACAGCACAGGCACGTTTAAAATTATATTCGTATTTAGAGCGATTAAATCGTCACGTTTTATATTACGATACCGATTCATGTATTTACATGAACAGCGGTGACCAAAATGAATATGAATCACGTACGGGAAATTTTTTGAGCGACATGACGGATGAACTCGAAAGCTACGACCGTGGTAGTTATATTGAGGCATTTGTGTCCGGCGGCCCAAAATTTTATGCCTACGTTGTTCGTATGCCAGACGGGCGATCACGTGAATGTTGCAAAATGAAGGGTATAAACCTAAATTATCAAAATTCACAGTTGGTAAATTTCAGTAATATAAAAAATTTATTATTATTCAAAGAGGGAGTAAATAAAAATGACAAAAACGAGGAAGATCGGGCTGAAAATTCGATTTTCAGCCCGAAACCTTCACTTTAGATCAATTCGTCGTACAGCGTTTCATGAGATAGTAACACGGGACGAAACTAAAGTATATGCGCCTGTGTGAGTGGGAGTCATTTGACCACGTTGCGATTGACCACGCGTTGCAATTGACCACGTTGCAATTGACCACGTCGCGATTGACCACGTAAATATTGACCACACACACACACGGGAGGGTGCAAGAGTGAGCCTTCGGCCCTCCCCCTCCCGCACCCACCCCGTTCATCTCGTTTTGCGTAGAAAGTTGCAAACCCACGTCGTCAATCGCAACGTGGTCAATTGCAACGTGGTCAATTGCAACGCGTGGTCAATCGCAACGTGGTCAAATACGACACGTGGACAATTGTAACGTGGTCAAAAGCTACGTGATCAATCGCAACGTGGTCAAATGCAACGCGTGGTCAATCGTAACGTGGTCAAATGCAATGTGGTCAAAAGCAACGTGGTTAAATGCAACGTGATCAAAAGTATCTGTGGTCAATAACAACGTGATCAAATGAGACTCCCGCATGTGTTACTAAAACGCAGATTTATAAATAACAGATTGTCGTTACTGTACACGCCGTCATAATAATATTTTCTCTAGTCTGTCGTGTCTTTTTTCTTAGGTAGAATTCGAGTTTTTTCATATATTTGTTAGGAAATAATGTAAATTAATAAAATGGCCAAAAATGTAAATTAAATGTAAATTAAAGGTAAACAGGAAATTTTATTAATGTAAATATAAAAATTTACGAAAAACATACCAAACATTCAGCCGCGTAATGTTTAAACCGTTGCGTAATAAAATATAAAAGAAATACAATGTACTATATATGTATTATATGTATTATATCTTGCAAATAAAAATAAAATAATTTCTTTATAAAATAAAAATGCAAATAAAAATAAAACAATTTCTTTATAAGATAAAAAAAACTTTTCTTAATTATATAATCATAATAATCAACTCAACATCAAGAAGACAACTAAAACATAATTAAGGAATAATTTTTTTTTACTGAAATTTTGGCAACGTTGATTGTTAATCTCCTTCGCTTCCTTGGAAATCAGTGTTGCTCTCTCTGTAATTTGTCCTTCTTCGCTTTTTTCATTGTTTCTTTGACCTTACGACCACCATTCCAATCTTTGGCATTATGTAGGACACCTTGCACAGCTTTTATGAACTTTTGAGTTGATATTGATTTATTATTAGATCCGAAAGAATGGGTATAAATTCCTAGTATATAACGTACAAAATAACGTATAAAATATATCAAGTCAGTATGTACATTTCTATAAATTGAAAAAAAATAAATACCTTCTAATAAATTGTTACGTCCAGTCTCGGAAAAAAGATGAGGTAATGAAAGGACGGAACTTACCCTGCCGAAACACGTTAAAATCTTAAACGTTTTCGACTCGAACGAACTGTGCAAGACGTGACCCTGTCAAAGACCTCGAGGGTCTCTTTTACTGGGTCAGTAGGCCGTTCGTTCGGTGGTTCCTTTTCGGTAAGGGAATTTAATCCCTCTTACGCGGGACGGGACCTTGTGGGATCTGGGAGTCAGGGAAATATATTTGAAAGTTAATAAATTAAATTAATCGATTAAAATTTTACTTTTATACATTTAATAATGGAAAATGAAATGTATATATATATTTATAAAATTTAAAAAATTATAAACATTATAATTAGGTTAATCTAACTTATTAATGAGCTGACAGTGTGTGTGTGTTGTGAATGTGTGAGAGTTCACAGGTGTTACATAAATTCGGAAGGACGTCAGTCAGATAATTTGGAGGTGGACTAAGAGGGACTTATTACCTGACTGGTATTTATACAATAATTCTTAAATTTTTAAAGGAAAGGGCAGGGAAGGAATTATAATTCCTGAAAACTAATCGTGAAAAGGGAAAATTTCCTCCACAGAGCCTCTATTGGAACGGCGAGGGGATATCTATAACCAGGAAGGAACCACGGGATAACAGATCCCCCAGGGTTGGATGTAAGGACGGAGTAAAGGGTTTCTAAGTCGACGTGGCCAGGCCCGATTGTATACGAGCCGTATGGAAGGGGATGTCGGATCTCTGGGAGATTATTGAGTAAATATTGGAGAGGATCCAGAGGAGGAGGACGAGGAGCTTCTCGATGTTCGGAATTATCGGGTTGTTCTCTTTCGGTGGAACTTGCGTTTTCTTTCTCGAAGTCGACAACGACCTCGGCAACCTCACAAAAGATCTCCCAAATTTTATCTTATTCTTCTTGAGAATCAGGTAAATTTTGAGGGGAAGATGGGGGTGAATCGCTCAAGATGATGGTGGAAGTTGATGAGGATGGACGAGGAGCGGGTTTAGAGGTAGAGGGAGCTTACCTGGAAAGGCCCGGTAAATCGAGAGGAGATGGGGAGGGATGTACGTGAGAGGATGATATTACGGGATGTGAAGGGGGAGGGGGATCGACGGAGGTGCGAAGAGAAGGGTCAGGTAAGCGGGATGGTTCCGGCTCTCTTGAAGGAAGAGGAGGAGGAGGAATGTTTATTGAAATAGGAGGGGAATCGAAGCCGAGAGTAAGTCGGACAAAAATGCGCTTCTATCCGCGTTTGTTTGTCCCACGGATATATATATATGCTCGCGAAACGTTCTCGCTTTGATTGATTCAAGTTGACGACGACGATGAGATATGGTCGGTTTTCCCGTTCTCTCTTGGTAAAACTTACCATGTAGTGTCTGCAACATAGCCGCGCTTTACCGTCAACACCTACGACCGCTGTTATCGTCGAACTTCAGTTTACGAAACTGTCGGCACCCTATCGACTATTTAAACACAAACTTCTAGAACAAGCTATCGCATCTAGCCTCAAAAGGGCACGGCCGGTCAACCCATAACGCTTTCGCAAACTTATTGACCAGCTGTACTGCCATATTGCGTCTTTGCGAACATTCACGTTGCTCTTTCGGTATCTGCGATGAATTAATTCAGAAACTGTTACGGAAACTGTCACAGCTTTCTTTCGGCTCAGATTGCGAAAAGAATGATTCCGCATAAATCGACATACACGACTCGTTATGACCGCGAATTTTCTGTAATTTCCATAATTTGTGTTTATTTACTTTTTATTATCAAGACACCTTATTATATTTTTTTCTTTATATTATATTTTTATTATTATATTATATAATATATTATAAATTATACTACGATTATTAAATAATCTTTTCTTACGGGGGCTTTTTTTGAAATAAATTATTTGATTTCTCCATTGTAAAAGAAGCGTGCGCGAACAGCTATTTTGCAGACTTGTGATAATATTTCAATACAATATTGCAGGGACTAAATTCGGAGGACCGAGTTCACCGTTATGAATTAAGTTTTATCTGTATCTCGAGTGGCTTCGGCAAGAATGAAAATCGATTTTGGTAACAACTCGCTAAAGTTTGTCGATGGGTAAGAATGCGCCCCGCGGTCAGGGATAAAGGACAAGAGGTAAAAAGCGAAAAAGTTAATAAAGGGCTAGTGTATTGGAAAGTTTAGCGCCTACGAGATGGTTCGTGGATCTCGGGATTTAGCAGTGGACCTTGCCAGAGTAAACGATAATACAGTTTTAAAGAGCTTCAATATATCTCGCAAACGGCAATGCGCGAACTTTATGAAATTAAGGGAGGAAGGTTGCAATATTGATAACGTCGCGAAGTCGACCGTGATAAGTAGTTAATAGCCGTCTTGCGCAAGACTCGGATGTGAGACAAGTATTTTGACGGGGCGATTAATGCTCTTACGTCGAAGCCCCTGAGAAATAATCCCGCCAAAGAAATATCGACTATTCCTCACACATATAACCCATTTCTTCTAACTTTTATCCTTTTTTCGGGAAATATTAACCTATTGTCCTCGGAAGTGTCTGGGATAGTGCGGCATAATAAATCACCCTTCTGCAGCTTTGCTCGCTCTCTCCTTTCTTTCTCTCTTTCTCTTCTTTTCTCCTTCCTTTTTATTTTTATGGAAGTTTTTATCCTGTTTATTACAATCCCATTCGATTCCATCGAAACTCCACGAAGTGGGAAGCTTCTTCGTGCCGCGCATTGTTGCCAGGCGCCGATTGGCTGATCTCTTATAATTAATATCGCATTAACTATTGCGAAATTGCAAAATGGCAGATAACTTTTTTACTCAATTTAACCTACTCTACCTGCACCTGACGGGTAGTTCGCGAGTTATGGGACACCCTATATATATATATATATATATATATATACATACTTTTCGGTATTATGTATTTTGCAGGAGTTAGCGGCCTAGTTATATATAGAAGTCTGTGGAGCCGCGTCCATGTTCTGGCATCACTGATTCTGGCCTCTGAAGAGTTTTCAATTCATTTTAGAAGTTCTCTCATTTAAAATAAAATATATATATATATATATATAAGGTATATATATATATATATATATATATATATATATATATATATATATATATAAGGTATATATATATATATATATATACTTATATATATTATACTTATTGCTATATGTATTAGTAGATATGAGTATCTGCATTTATATTTAAATAAATTTAATATACTATATATACTAAACCATATTTTATTGTACATTACAAAAGAGACAGTCTCTAATATTTTATTTTTAACAACAATTTTTTTAAGTTAAAGTAGGTTAATCATAAATATTTTTATTGAAAAATATCATTATACGCATAAAACATTACGTGTAGCATGTATATATTGCTTTAAATTCAACCAATCAACGTGACTGTCATAGCACCAATGATAACGCTTGTGCATAAGTTTTGTACATACTTTTCGGTATTATGTATTTTGCCGGAGTTAGCGGTCTAGTTATATATAGAAGTCTGTGGAGCCGCGTCCATGTTCTGGCATCACTGATTCTGGCCTCCGAAGAGTTTTCAATTCATTTCAAAACTCTAATCATTTTTTTTAATTTAAAAAGTGAGGGGCCAACTTTATAAAGGTGATTAACCGCGCATGGATCCAAATCAGAAGTCGGATTTATGAGATAATAAAGAAAGATTTGAACCGGATCGATCCCGATATCCCGATTTTTAAATCATGGATTATTCTATCCAAATATTCGGATATAAGATCCGGATAATATCATACTCAGATACCCGGACATCTATAGATCCGGGTGAAATTGTCAACCCTAATATGTACATTTATACATATATACATTAGTTTATATATTACTTTTATATATTACTTATATATTACTTATAAAAAATTTATATAATATAAGTATGTATACATATAAGATAAAATTGAAGTTTTTATAAAAAAAATTAAATTTTAACAATTATTACAAAGTAATATAACAATAAGCGGGGTGTCATTGTTTACTACAATTTCTTGGTTATTATTGATATCGATGTTTTCATATTTTATTATATTGTAATGGTAACATAAAAAAAAACACAATTTAATTAACAGAATGTTTGACAAATATTTTACTTTACACCTACTCTTAATCGATTTCGAGGTAACTTAAGTTTATTATATTAATTAATATCATTATATATTTTGATAAGCACAATATGAAAATAATAGTTTAAATTTTCATTTATTAATTATTATAATGTAAAAAAGAGAGAATCGTTAAATTTGTCGCATGTAGTGAGGTCATCTATTAAATGTTCTAAAAATATCTATCTACATAAAATTTAAAGTATGTAAATTTTTATTAATTATTATTTTGCAAAATTTCTGAAAGCTATTTATAGCTATCGTCACATATGCATATATTATGTTTTGTCAATGACAGATTTTATAACTTCAATTTCTAACCTCAGTTTTAACGATTCATTTCTGACTCTTGCAGACAAAAAACAATATACTTTACGGTTTTCCGTAAAAGTGAAAGTTAATTAACTTACCGTCTTATGCAATAAATATTATTATATTCTTTGAAAAGCAAGGCAATATCGGGAAAATAAACAAGATTTTCGTTTCGTGTATATGTAATTAAATTCTAACGAAATAAATATTGCAATATTTCTCAAAACTATAATCAAAGTGTTATGTATGGGAATCGGAAGTAAAATCCACTAGGATACTCAATAAAATTGCCTGTGTGACTGCTACTATAACTCTATATTTTAATATTATTACAAAAAAAACCGGCTTGAAATGACTGAGTCGTACATTTTATTGTTAGCCTGCTCGTAACGTACGTCGTTGGTTACTCACTCTTTTTTCTCAATCTCTCCATTCGCGCATGCGTTTTCACGCGCCTCATTTAAAAAGTGTTAACACACATAATACCCTCTCCGCTAAAGTAATGAATTTATGGTACGCATCATAAAAGTAAAAAAATACAAGAATCTTACAAAAGAGAAAAAAGAACGTACTGAACAAAAAGAAGAAACTGCATTTATATTAAACAAAAAAATCATGAATCTCTTACTTCTACTTTTTAACATTTACTTCAAAATTTTTAAATCTAGCAGGTAATTTCCGTGGCTTTGGAGATCTTTGCGGTTCGATCTCCATTGGATCTGCTACATTTCCGAAAATATCATTTTCCGGTTTTAAGGGCAACGCTTGCGGAGGCGGTAGGATATCGGCTGCTGCTGCACGATAATTTGCATCCGCGGCATTGTCTTTTGTTATTTCTTCTATTGGAGCTGTATCTATTAAAGAATCGTTTATGGTAGTATTCTTCAATTTAGCTGGCATCTTGTCACTAATGTGACGCATTTGATTGATATGTCTTTTCCAAATTCGTCTAGTTTAATATCGTAATGTAGTTTACCTATACGCTTAAAAATTCTTCCGAAAACCTACTTATCTGTACCTAAATAGTCTCGAGCATTAACTCTTTCTCTCTTCTTGAATATAATATATGCTTTATTAGTTTCATAAGTTTTCTTAATTTCTGGGTGTAAAAGACCCAAGGGTGTGTGTAATTTTCTTGTAAATAACAGTTCTCCTGGTGATTTGTCAGTTGTTGAGTGAGACATGTTTCTGTACTGTATAAACATTTGTTGTAAATCGGTGTGTACATTTGTTTTGTCACATCGCATACGGTGTAATGCATTTTTGAGAATCTGTACAAATCTTTCTGCTAGACCATTACCTAGCGAGAAATGATACATCAATTCGATCACGAATTGACCTTGAAATGATGATATCGAACACACATTGAAATTTACATCAATTCGAGTGTTTTCTGACCCCTCAATTAGAGATGTTTTCGACGTCGAAATTACATCTAGTCGATCGTCATTTAGACGGAGTTTCGAATTGGACTGCCTTAGCTTCCAACTCCAATCGGTTCTTCCAGAAGTTTTTGCCAACTTTATGAGTGATACTTCGAGACACAATATTGTATTTGCGTTTAAAGTTTAGCAGCCAACCACTGGATGTCTTGAACTTCATGTTGGGATTGATTTCATTTTTTGCTTGAATGCCCCACTTTCTGATTTGTAGATCATTGACAATCCCATGTTTATCTCTCTTTTCGCAGAAAAGCTCGTACACTCGCAGATTGACGCTTCTAGCCGAGCCATAGCCACTGTCCTCAATTTTTTTGGCCCATTTGCGAAGACGTTGCAATCTATCGCCGACTATGTTGGGAAATTGGGACTTGACGTTGATTTTGGTTTTCTTTTGCTTTCCTAATGTTTTGACATATTCACAGGAAATAACGATGGGCTTACTATAATCGTCCTGTCTGGTCCAGTAGCGGTAGGCCTTCTCCCATTTCCATCGAGGAAAGGTCTCTTTGAATATACGAAGTTTCTTTGGCTCGGGATCAGGAATATAGTCGGGATCATTGCCGATATCATCGATATCTTCGTCCTCTTCGTTCTCCTTGAATTCATTCTCTTTGAACTCGTTATCGGCAATGAGATCAAATGGTTCGGGAACGTAGGAATTCGTGTTTCCATCGAAGTCGATATCCAACGTGTCAATGCTTTCGAGGATCAGATCTTGATCGACGAGTTGTTTGTTTAGTTGCTCTGCCATCATCACTTCACAATAATCAAAATGATGACACTCGGATATGTTTTCCAATTTTTTCGTCAATATCTTATGTTTATGGCAAAGTAGGGCGATAACGTTGACAATATCGATGGATCGAGGCAGGTTTTTGCTTTTCGTCTCGATGGTGGGATTATTGGGATCAGATGGTCGTCCTGAAAAGGACTGATTTTCTAGCCCTAAAAAAGACTGTTTATTTGCTGAATTACATGGTTCCATATCTTGGGACATATTCAGGAAACGCCTGAAGATCCTGGAATGGTATGAATAGATACGAATCGAAGAAACAGTTCGATCCAGTAGTGGTAATATTTCTCCCATTAAGCAAAAAAAGTTTATAGAGAATTGTCACGCGCAGCTATTATTATTTATGTCAACGTCAGTAATTTCCTGCCACATTATGAACCTTTCTTTTCGATTCCAGTATTTTCAGCTGTTTCCTGAATATACCCCAAGATACGGAACTACGAAGTTCAGCGAATCAGTAGCCCTTTTCAGGACTACCATCTTTCAGCGGTCCGAACAAGACAAGAAGCAAAAGCTTGCCTTGATCTATCGACATTGTAAATGTCATCGCTTTACCGTAAGCATAAGGTTTCGAAGAAAAACTTGAAAAAACATGTATGCATAATTTTTTTTCTCTTAACTAGTAGGTCATTTTCATGTGATTTGACTGCGTATTAGTGTGTGTACACTGGTCTCCTAGCGATGGGCTCTGTAAAACTCACGCACGGGTAGCCAATTTAGCCAACTTTGGCGGCCCGAGAATCCGATAATAGGCGTTACATTAGCAAATGGCTTTCATATATTACTTTTTGAAGGGTGCTTTATTAGATGAGCACAAAATCATCACCTAACTTTTGTATCATTGTATGACGGTCCCTTGTCAGTCACGTACATATTCTGCTGCAATAAAAGAGATTATTGAACTCTATATAGAAAGGGAGTAGGAAAGTTTAATATGATGAGGAAAAGGTCTCTAATAAGATAAATAAAAGCAATTTATTTCATTATTTATTACATTATAACAAAATTTAAAATTTATTATTGTGCCTGCAGACGACTTACTTTATATGAATACCAACATTTGTTGCTAGGGTAAGGGAAACTGCAGAAAACCTTACCAATATTTTATAAAAATATTCTACAAAATTACATAAATACATAATATTTAACTCTATTATAAATCTATAATAAATGAAAATGATATACATTACTAAGAAATGTTAAATAAGAAATAAATAATTTATAATAATAACTTTAGCAACGATAAGTACTAATGTAAAAGAATTAAATTATTAATTTTAAATAATTGATAATTAAATTAATTGCAATTACAATGTCTAAAATTACTAACGCAAATATATATGCAATATAATATATAAGCTAAAAAAAATAAAATAACAGATTAATGCACAAGTCAATTCCACACAATTGGATATACCTGAAACAAAAAATAAAATATTTATTTTTATTTGTGCATACTAAAGAAATGTATTTTTAGACCATAATAAAGAATATATATTTAAATAACTTTTAAATAAAATATATATATATATATATATATAATTAACACACAACAAAATAATTATAAATAAATAAATTTTACTCTTCTTCATAAAGTAAATTATTACTAAAGTAATTATAATTAAAATAAATATTACTAAAATAAATTATTAAAGAGTATTAGTACAATAATATTAAAAATTACAAAATTAAAAATACAAAATTTAAAAAAATCAGTATTTATAATAGATAAGCATTAAGAAAAGTATTAATATTTAAAATATAGAAAAAAATGAAAAAAAATTTAATACGAAAAAGTTAATATTTATAAAAGAAAGAAATGATATCTACATCTGTGTGTGTGTGTGTGTGTGTGTGTGTGTGCCTGTGTGTGTGTGCCTGTGTGCGTGTGTACATGCTGTAAAAGAATTTATTTTAAATATATATTAGATGTCTATATGGAAAGTTAGTATCATAATAAAAAAAGGATCGATATTTAAAGATAATAATTGTGGCGGTTACGAACCACCACAAGCGCCTGCAAAAGCACACACAGCAATATGCGCGATAGCCCGCGCGCAAGACTCGTTACGCGGCGCAAGCACGCGAGAGTCAAACCGCGAGTAGAATACCGCGCGCGAAGTATAAGAGCCGACACCCACGCAACTCACCAGCACGCCACGCTCTGCCAAGCGACACGCTCAAGCAGTAAGGCGCGCGTTTCAAATAGGCATTACGTCCAGAAGGAGCAGAATCCCTCGGCCGCTTCTCACGCCCCGCTCACCAGAGCCCGTACGAGAATATCGGGAGCCAAAGGATTCGCCAGATTCACCACCGAGAAGGGCCGGTTTCACCCTTCTGCCGTGGAAGCTGACACCAATCGATCTGCCTCCACTGAGAAGGACACAACACCACGGAGCCTGCTGCACCCGTGGGATATCAGAGTACGACGTTACACCTCGCCATCTCAGTCGTGGGAACTTCCCGAGCGACTGTCACCGCTGCCACCATCGCTGAAACGTACGAGTGGCAGAGACCAGGCCACGCAGACCAGCGCACCAGCCCGTATAAATAGAGCCACGCAGAGCCATACCAGCAGTACGGAGCGAGCCGTACAGCACGTCGCATCTACGCACGACAGGGCCTGCCAGTACGAAAGCGACTGGGAAGTTTCCACGACCGACCACAGTACGCAGACGGGCTCGGTGAAGCCGAAGAGAACGCAGGAACGGCTACGGCGAACGAAGGAGCGCAAGTCCGATAAAATCGACGCAAATAATAACTAAGTCAATCGCTGGGGACCTGTAAGGATCACGGAGACGCTCCCCCAAATCACGTGGCGCCCGCGACGTCGTTAGGAGATACAAACGGCCCTTTTAAGGGCCACCTCAAAGAAAACCAAACGGAGTTCTCGAGAAGAGGCTCCAAGACATGTACATAGTAGAGTAATAAATCCTTCTTACTGCACATACTCATCTTTAATCGTCAACACCACTCCATTCTGCGAGCGGGCCATAGCGAGCCATACGTAACATAAGCGCTACGATAATAAAAGAAATTGAAGAAAATTATATATACAATTAAAACTGAAAATAAAATCTGAAAAAGATTTGATGTAATAAATATTAATATTAAGTAGTAAATTCTAACTTCTAAAAGAGATAAAATTAACTTGAAAAAAAAATTATGAAGTAAAAATTCTAAAATTTATTTGATTACTAGTAGAACAATATAAATTTTGATTGTTATGCAACTCCAAAAGAACTTTCTTGCATGCTGCACAAAAAGCTTTCGAATTATCATGATGTGCAACTAACCAACCTTTAAACACTTTTATATTTAATCATGATGTTTTAAACACCTTATTTATTTGCTTCTGCTTTCCCCTCTTCATATTCGCGCCACTTTGGTTGTGGATGATCCATTTTTTCATATGGATTTTTCTCTTCTTTGCATTGAATTTTCCTCACACTGATCTACACAGCTTTTTTACGTGATAGACGCAGAATGATGATTCCCGCTTTTTTAACAAAACAAAATACACGCGAAAGCACGCGACGCATTGTTTCACGACAATCGACACTTATTGATTCGGAATCTTATTTGCTAAGAATTCATATTAACGTTAGTACCTTTTAAAAAAAAGGTGCCAAGTCAGCGTAAAAAAGTATTTATAAAAATAATGGTATAAAAGAAATTGTGCTAAGTGAAAATAAAAAGTTATAAAAATATGTTAATCAAAAAAGTTGTACATAAGTTTAGTTTAATCAAAGTAGTTGCTTTAATTTCTTACAAAAATAAGGAGAGATAACAATAAAGTATTCCAAAAATTATATTAAAAACTTGCAATAAAAAAAGTAAAAAATTTTAATTGAAAAGACTTAGCGCTGCTAAATTTCAATTAATGAATACATTGATTTTACAATAGCGTATTATTTAATTTAGTTGCGCTAACAATAAGTCTTTTCAAATAAAAGTTTTTAATTTTTTTATTGCAAGTTTTTAATATCATTTTTTAATACTTTATTATTTTCTTATTATTTTTGCAAGAAATTATAACAATTATTTTTATTAAACTAAACTTATGTAAAACTTTTTTGATTAAAATAATTTTCATATTAACGTTAATATATCAATTTAGAGCCTTTAAATAATCTTAATATTTTTTAATATAAAAAATAATCAATACTTTTTATTTCGTGAACGTCATTGTTTTTGTGTTACTAAATATATGTATATATGTATGTATGAGATAAAGTTAAAAAGGATTGCGCATTTTTAAATTGCAGTAGAATGGAAAAAGAAGTGCGCGCAGCTACGCAATTATATATATATACACATTAAAAAATATTCTAAATCTAAAAATATAATTAATTTCAATATTTGCAAAGAAACTAATTATTTAAGTTAAACAAGAATATATTTGAATTAATAAAATATATTATTTATTTCATGATTCCATTCTGATTCAAATATATTTTTATTTAATTTAAATAATTCGTTCCTTTGCAAGTATCAAAATAAATCATTTTTTCATATTAAAAATATTTTTTCTCAGTATATATACAGGGTGTCCCAGAACAACATTCCATCTTGACACAATTCTAAGACAATTTTTCCTTTACCAAAATTTGATTTGAAGCGTAGTTTTTGTATTATAAGCAAAAATAGTTAGCAAATCACGCGTCGAATATAGAAGACAGACAGAAACGGCGCCACACACCGCGAGCGCGGGCGCAGCTGACCGTCCGACGGGTGGATTACCGCCGCATGAGTCGCTAACTATTTTATCTTATAGCATAAAATTATGCTTTAAATCAAATTTTGGTAAAGAAGAAAATGTCTTATAATTACGTTAGGAATAAGTGTTCCTTAAAATAACGTTGGACGCAGCGATCAACTGATTGCTACACGCGATGTGTCTCTCAGCTGAGCCGGAAAATCAATATATCGGATCAGTCTGAAGTCGTTGACGACAATGTCGATGACAATCGAAGGAGCGTCGCCGTCGCGGAAGCGGTTATTCTCTCTCTCTCTTTCTTTCACTCACTCTGTCCTTTCCTTTTACGCACACACTCAGGAATACACACATCGCGTGTAGCAATCAGCTGATCGCAGCGTCCGACGGCCGGCAATCCGGAACAATTTTTGGTTATTAAAGTAATGTTATTTTAAGGAACACGTATTTCTGACGTAATTATAAGACATTTTCTTCTTTACCAAAATTTGCTTTAAAGCATAATTTTATGCTATAAGATAAAATAGTTAGCGACTCATGCGGCGGTAATCACCCGTCGGACGGTCAGCTGCGCCCGCGCTTGCGATGTGCCGCGCCACTCCTGCCTGCCTTCTATACTCGACACGTGATTTGCTAACTATTTTTGCTTATAACACAAAAACTACGCTTCAAATCAAATTTTGGTAAAGGAAAAATTGTCTTAAGATTGTGTCAGAAATACGTCATTTTACGGACGGAAGGTTGTTCTGGGGACACCCTGTATACACATGTATTTATATATACAGGATGTCCCCGAATTGCCAGATCAACTCTCGTGGATAGATAGAGCGTGTTAAACTGAAAACAAAAGTCTTATATCATTTTGCTAAATTCACAATAATTAATAAGATAGTTTCTCCCAGTTGTTACTTGATACTAGGCGCGCGGCAAGACGTAAACGCAGCGCGCACTGTACGTGTCTCTTTCAGTACGCCCTTTGTACGTCCTTTGTAGAGCGCTCCGCCTACTGTCTCATCGCACGCCTAGTATCAAGTTACAAGGAAAGCTTCTTCGCGCCGCGCGCTTATACTGGCACGGATTGGCCGATTTTTATTAATTTATATCTCATTAATTATTGCGAATTTAGCAAAATGATATAAGACTTTTGTTTTCAGTTTAACACGCTCTATCTACCCACGAGAGTTGATCTAGCAATTCGGAGACACCCTGTATATACAGGGTGTCTCCCATAATTCGCGAACCACCCGTCAGGTGCAGGTAGAGTAGGTTAAACTGAATAAAAAAGTTATCTACCATTTTGCAATTTTTGCAATAGTTAATGAGATATTAATTATAAGAGATCAGCCAATCGGCGCTCGGCAGGAGCGCGCGGCACGAAGAAGCCTCTCACTGTTACTTGATACTAGACGCGCCGATATGTGTGTGTGACTATGTGTGTGACTCTTTAGGTTGTCAATGCAGAGCGTTCCTCCCACCGCTTCGTCGGCGCGCCTAGTATCAAGTAACAATGGGAGACTTCTTTGTGCCGCGCGCTCCTATCGGGCGCCGATTGGCTGATCTCTTATAATTAATATCTCATTAACTATTGCGAAAATTACAAAATGGTAGATAATTTTTTTACTCACAAGGGACCGTACAATGTGTTGTGCCTCCGGGAGGGGGCACAGGATTTTTGCGGGATCGTTCAGGGAAGGCCGGGGATACGGCGGGCAGTGGCCTCTTTTTACTTTATTTTCACTCTTTTTGCAATATCGTGTATCCACTTTTTTATTTCCTCTTTATTTGTAAACAATAAATAATATTTTAATTAAGTTTATGATATGATATTTAGTTACTGCTCCCAGCGAACGTTATGTCACTCGCGTTTATTATCGGTTAAAGTGAGAAAGCGGTATCTCTCGTATGCTCTGTCGCACAGGTAGTCTGATACGCGTCGATTTATCTCCGGCACGCGTATATCTCTTAGTTATTCGTCTATGACTCTGTTGAATCTGGTCAACAGCTGCTCGTGACGATTATTACTTATTAGGTTCTAATCAACGACTGCCCGTCGCTTCATCGCGGCGGGTGCTGTTCTTCCCTCCAAACTGCATGGTTTTTCGGAGGGGATCCCTTAGCAACATGACCAAATATGGTTATGTTGCTGAATTCGCGTTTTAGTGCAGGCGAGGAAGTTCAAAGTCGAATTTCCTCACTTGTACTTTTTGCAATTCGGCGACACCTTTCCGGTGCGTCTCCGAGAGCGCTTTCCGGTCTCGCGTTCGTGCTCGGTCTCGGGCGCGCGTGGCTCGCTGCGTCAGCGGCTCGCGCGATTATTGCTTCGGTCGCGATGCATTCCTGCATCATTATAGTTATATGTATATATATATTCATTAATTAAATATATAGCCTTTTCTGGGGCTATAACAAATGATACAAAAGTTAGGTGATGATTTTGTGTTCATCTAATAAAGCACCCTTCAAAAAGTAATATATGAAAGCCATTGGCTAATGTAACGTCTATTATCGGATTCTTGGGCCGCCAAAGTTGGCTAAATTGGCTACCCGTGCGTGAGTTTTACAGAGCCTATCGCTAGGAGACCAGTGTACAAACACTAATACGCAGTCAAATCACATGAAAATGACCTACTAGTTAAGAGAAAAAAATTATGCATACATGTTTTTTCCAGTTTTTCTTCGAAACCTTATGCTTACGGTAAAGCGATGACATTTACAATGTCGATAGATCAAGGCAAGCTTTTGCTTCTTGTCTTGTTCGGACCGCTGAAAGATGGTAGACCTGAAAAGGGCTATTGATTCGCTGAACTTCGCGGTTCCGTACCTTGGGATATATTCAGGAAACAGCTGAAAATACTGGAATCGAAAAAAAAGGTTCATAATGTGGCAGGAAATTACTGACGTTGACATAAATAATAATAGCTGCGCGTGGCAAGTCTCTATAAACTTTTTTTGCTTAATGGGAGGAAGATTACCACTACTGGATCGAACTGTCTTTTCGATTCGTATCTATTCATATCATTCCAGGATCTTCAGGCGTTTCCTGAGCATGTCTGAAGATATGGAACCATGTAATTCAGCAAATAAACAGTCCTTTTTAGGGTTAGAAAATCAGTTCTTTTCAGGACTACCATCTGATCCCAATGATCCCATTGAGGCGAGAAGCAAAAACCTGCCTCGATCCATCGATATTGTCAACGTCATCGCCCTACTTTGCCATAAACATAAGATATTGACGAAAAAATTGGAAAACATATCCGAGTGTCATCATTTTGATTATTGTGAAGTGATGATGGCAGAACAACTAAACAAACAACTCGTCGATCAAGATCTGATCCTCGAAAGCATTGACACGTTGGATATCGACTTTGATGGAAACACCAATCCCTACGTTCCCGAACCATTTGATCTCATTGATACCGATAACGAGTTCGAAGAGAACGAATTCAAGAAGAACGAAGATATCGATGATATCGGCAATGATCCCGACTATATTCCTGATCCCGAGCCAAGGAAACTTCGTATATTCAAAGAGACCTTTCCTCGATGGAAATGGGAGAAGGCCTACCGCTACTGGACCAGACAGGACGATTATAGTAAGCTCATCATTATTTTCCGTGAATACGTCAAAACATTAGGAAAGCAAAAGAGAACCGAAATCAACGTCAAGTCCCAATTTCCCAATATAGTCGGCGATAGATTGCAACGTCTTCGCAAATGGGCTGAAAAAATTGAAGACAGTGGTTATGGCTCGGCTAGAAGCATCAATCTGCAAGTGTACGAGCTTTTCTGCGAAAAGAGAGCTAAACATGGAATTGTCAACGATCTACAAATCAGAAAGTGAGGCATTCAAGCAAAAAATTAAATCAATCCCAACATGAAGTTCAAGACATCCAGTGGTTGGCTGTTAAACTTCAAACGCAAATACAATATTGTGTCTCGAAGTATCACTCATAAAGTTGGCATAAACTTCTGGAAGAACTGATTGGAGTTGGAAGCTAAGGCAGTCCAATTCACTGATCTAGTCAAGAAGACCATCAAGGAAAAGAACTATGAGCTTCATGAAGTGATCAATTTCGATCAATCGAGATTTGATAAGGAACTACATAGTTACCGCACTTTGGCTTCAAAAGGAACCAAACAAGTTTTTGTAACTATGGGTTCAAAAAATGCAATTACACACTCCTACATGGTGATGGGCAACATGATCGACGCTTCGGGCACCGTAATAGATTTTCTCTATTTAAAATTTCAAGAGGCAAACGGTAGGTTTCCCGAGATCATTAAGCCTGTCATTTCAGATTCTATCAAAGTGTATGCGGGAACCAGCGCGATGATGACCAACGAAGATTCGAAGATTTATATGAACTTGCTGTTTCAATATTTAATTAGCAAAGGCATCAAAAAATGGCTTTTGCTTGCCGATAGTTGGAGCTCTAACAAGAACACCAAGCTGCTTCAAAAAACTCTTGCCAAGTATGAAGGCCAACTAACTGTCGAGAGATTGCTCATTCCCGAAGGAATCATTGGCATGATCCAGCCTCTCGACGTGTACTATTGTATTTTCGGCTGTACAAACAATTTGTACGACATATATCGGATCTTGAAGTATGCGATAAAATTTAGAAGCGAGACAATTATTTCAAATTACAAGCATTGGCTCATTTCCAATTCCAAGCGCCTAGATTTCGTAATATGATCAAGTATGCCTTCTATAAGGCTGGTTATCTAAACGAGCATCCGGAAGCGTTCAAAACACCAATCCAATTCTGTTTCTCATTTGAAAAATTTTCTATCTGCTCACATTCTAACTGCGGGAAATTTTCTGACTTCAAATGTGCACACTGCATAAAATGCTATTGTTTCAAGCATTGTTTACTTGAAAATTTACATATTAGTTGTACACATAATTTATAAACACACACACACACACACGCATACACATACGGACGCACACACATACACACGCACATCTGCATATATACATACATGTGTTTTTTTTCTCTTAACTAGTAGGTCATTTTCATGTGATTTGACTGCGTATTAGTGTGTGTACACTGGTCTCCTAGCGATGGGCTCTGTAAAACTCACGCACGGGTAGCCAATTTAGGCAACTTTGGCGGCCCGAAAATCCGATAATAGACGTTACATTAGCAAATGGCTTTCATATATTACTTTTTGAAGGGTGCTTTATTAGATGAGCACAAAATCATTACCTAACTTTTGTATCATTGTATGACGGTCCCTTGTCAGCTTAACCTACTCTATCTGCACCTGACGGGTGGTCCGCGAATTATGGAACACCCTGTATATATGTATATAGATATATATATAGGGTGGACCATTTTAATCCATCCAGTCGAATATCTCGAAAACCAAGCTTGGGAGAGAAAAATGTTTCAGACAAAAGTTGTATGGTTTCGAGGGGCCATAAGATGGTACCATTGGTTTGACCTTGAAAAGTCATTTGAAGGTCACGTGAAGGTCACTTCAAGTTTTTTAAATGGAACACCCTATATATTTTTACATATTCTTGTAGCTCATATCGAGAGCTTTCCAAAACACTTATGACAAAGTATTTTTCATTAAGTATTTTTGAGTTATAAGGCTTCAAAGTTGCAGTATTTTGACATAAAATACAAGATATCTCGTAAAATATTCATTTTTTGATTATCTTACTCTAATACTTTTATGCACAGAATAACGAGACGAATCAATTGGCATAATTAAAACACATAATTATGTTAAAGTAAAAATCTGAATTTGCAACTAACACATTTCTCTCTCTCTCTCTCTCTCTCTCTCTCTCTCTTTCTCTCTCACTCACTCATTCACTTATTCTTACTTTGTAGAAATGCTTGATGTCTTCTGATGGATAATTGTATACGACTGGAGAAGGCGTCTCGCAACAAGACGTTGACACATCGTGACATACCGAATAATAAACAAATTTTTTTTCTATTAGAAATTGTATCGACTTTGACAAATACACTCACGCACACAGTTAAGAGAATTTTCTCTTAGAATTTACCCTGAGAATCATGGTAAACGTGGAACAATATGGTATGAAAGAAATTTTATGAAAATGTTTTTGATTAATATTTATCACGATAAAAATAATAAGTAAGTATCTAGAAAAGGTCACACCTCGCCGATGTTGACCTTGATATATGTTATAGAGAGAAAAGGGTGAATATCCTGTTTAGGGGAGGATGCTCCAATGTTCTTGATCTTGACATATGTTGTCAAGGTTAGGTTAGGTTAGGTTAGGTTATTTCCTTGAGTAACGCTTAAAAGGTTTTAGCCATCGCTCGTTGTTTACTAAAAAGTTACAAAAACTTTTTAAAATTAACGTTTTTTGCAATTATTTTATCAAATACTGAAAATTAAAAAAATGTTTCAAATAAAAATTATAAATCCCTTCAATATACACATTTTATATTTTATTCATTTTTACTATACGAGTGATAGTTTTTGAGAAAAACAACTATAAAGACTATAAACCTTATACAATATTAATTATAACATAATATATAATATAGTCCCACTGTATCCTCGCATACACTTTCCTATCCACCCAACAAATGAGTTGGGTTAGGTTATTTTTTTGGAAGTGGAGCCCCCCGTAGGGGGCGGAACTCGCTGTATCCGCGCATACACTTTCTACAAATATACTTTTCTACCTACATAACAAATGGGTTGAATTAGGTTATTTTTTTTGGAAGTGGGGCCCCCCGCAAGGGGGCGGAACCCATTATGCCCGCGCATAGACTTTTATACGTGAAAAGTGTATGCGTGAATAAAGTGGGACTATATTATATATTATGTTATAATTAATATTGTATAAGGTTTATAGTCTTTATAGTTGTTTTTCTCGAAAACTATCACTCGTATAATAAAAATGAATAAAATATAAAATGTGTATTTTGAAGGGACCTACAATTTTTATTTGAAACATATTTTTAAATTTTCAGTATTTGATAAAATAATTGCAAAAAACGTCAATTTTTAACAATTTTTGTAACTTGTTAGTAAACAACGAACGATGGCTAAAATCTTTTAAGCGTTACTGAGGGTGATAACCTTGACAACATATGTCAAGGTCAAGGACATCGGAGCATTCTCCCTTAAACAGAATATTTACCGAGAAAAGTACTGATCAACTTTTCCTAATAACTTAAATGGCGGTCTCTTATACTGTCCGAGATATTTAATGGTAAAGGTTTATTTATAGGGAGCCACTCCCGATTCCAATGACCTTGACATATGTTGTAGAGGGTACACTCCCAAGTAATGCATACTTTGAATTTTGCGGCGGTTTCGTTTAGTTTCTGAGATATGCGACTTTGAAATATTATAATTTTCCTACATACATGTGCAATAGTACTAATAATTTTCATTTTTATTCGTATGGAATAATATACATATGACTGAGGGAATATTTTTATAACACACACACACACACACACACACGCACGCACGCACGCACGCACGCACGCACGCACGCACGCACGCACGCACGCACGCACGCACGCACGCACGCACGCACGCACGCACGCACGCACGCACGCACGCACGCACGCACGCACGCACGCACGCACGCACGCACGCACGCACGCACACACATACACACACGGGGGGGGGCAAGGGGGGCCTTTGGCCCGCCTCCCGCATTTACCCCATCCATCTCGTTTCGCGTAGAAAGTTGCAAACTCATGTGAACTTTGCTTTGTCTTGCAACGTACATGCGAAGCGAGGTGGACGGTGTGGGTGTGGGAGGGAGGGAGTCGAAGGCTCCCCTTGCACTCTCCGTGTGTGTGTGTGTGTATAGATTGTATCCTTTCGTATTGTTGTTCACTGAGAGTATGGTCGTAAAGAGGAACATTCTAATCATTATTTAGCAGAGTTTATATTTAAAAAGAGATTTGATTTTGAAAAACGATTAGATGCTTTCTTCGAAGTAATGGCTATTAAATATTCTCAAAGTGAAAATGTAAATAAATAAATAAAATAAATTAAATAAAATTGTACAATATACAATAAAAGATATTATATAAGTACTCCTACGAACGAATAATAATATCCTATTTGTCAAACTTTCTTTGTTAATAACTTTAATAAATTTGTTAATAACTAACTTTTTAAGAAATAACGAGTGACGGCTAAAACCTTTTGAACATTACTCAAGACAGTAACTTTGACAACATATGTCAAGATCATTGGAGCTGCCTCCCCTATAATAAATAATTACCCAAGTTAACTTTAAAATTGTTTTATTATGGGGATAAAAATTGTATAGCCAAATTTATAAATACGTATTTGTATAATTACATATTTACAATTGTGTTTCTACAATTGTATTTAAAAAATGGTAGTTTTAAATAAGGCATTCTTTAAATGCATAAGACATTCTTTAGTAAAATCATTACCTATTTTGTTTTGAATGTTCATTTTATAAAATATATCTATGAAAGACATATTTTTTTTATCATATGGTTACACATTCTTATGTGTAATTCGTAATAAGTATATAATAATATTAACTTAATAAAAAACTTTAATATAAATTTAAATATAAATTTAAATTTATATTTTTATCACGTTTTGGCTCTGCTAATTTCAATAATTATTGATAGTTCTCAAAATAGTTAAGCTGTATTTTCGGAAATATTTTTCCCGAAAATATGTACTATTTTGAATTTTATATTAAGTAAAATAAAAAAAAACTTTTTTCAGTTTTTTTTACTACGTTCTTTTTCTATTCTGTTTTCTATGTTCTTTATATTTTTTATATTTAATATCTGTTCTTTTTATTTACTTTAGCTATTCTATCCTTTCTACTATCCTATCCTCTGTTCTATCTACATTTTTTGGAAATGTAAGAAAAATGATTTTCTTTAATATTACTAAAGGACTGTGACTTGTGAATTATGAATGGTGAATGGTGAATGATTTGTGAGTAATGACTGCATCGTTCCCTAAAGTCTTTCTTTTTATATCAATTTTTGAAGACGTGTCGGGGGCGGGAATACGCATTAAAAATTGTCGATGGGCGGTATCTTTTTCCGCCTTATTTGATTGTTGCCGATTGGTGATAATTCCCGATAATATCTGATATAGTTCGTCAAAATGAGGATATTCTTAATATACCTAGTAATTCTATCGAGAAAAAATATATAGCAGTTCCATACATTAAGAGTCTATCGGAGTCGTTTGCAAAGTATTCAAAAATACTGCTTTTTTTCATGGGTTTTATATGTTTCAATCGCTTAAATAAATTCGTTAGAGTACAAAAAAGCACAACTCCAAAACTCAATGAAAATAAAGTTATACAGAGTATTAAAAAAGTGTCGCATACGCTCAGTGCCATTCGATAGAGAATGAGAATCTAAGAAAAAATGTCTAATACTATTTTTCGATTCGATGAATAATTTCGCCGCAATTAATTATTGCAACATATGTAGGATAGACAAAGAGACACTTAGGACCGGTTTTTCAATAATATTAAACTAAAGTTTAATAAAACGATCCTGGATCCTTAAACATAATTTTACTAAAGTTTAATGAAACGATTCTTGATCCTTAAACTTAGTTTTATATATACTATTCGTTTTTCCATTGTACAATGAGGATAGATTAATTAAATCTTAGTTAAATTTCTGTTAGCAACTGATCACATGCGCGAACTCGATGTGCAGTCAATATAACCTCAAAATAAGTCTATACTATGCGTATCAGTGCTTCAACCTCTACATTTATTAATTAATTTTTTCATTTCTCTTGCAAACTGTTGATTTGTTTGTCACAACTGATTTATAATTAACAAATATGGCAACGATAGTAGTGCTTCATCAAAACGTGCTTCCAATTTTACAAAAACCGAAGAAGAAATTTTGGTAAGCAACCTGATTTGATAAATAATTACCACTGAATTGTCTATAATACAAAATTATTGTTATATTAGAATTATTTCTATTGTGTAAATACATTTTTATGTTTTATACTATAACGGTCCTCCGTTAGTTGAACGGTATCTGGATAGTTCGCCAGGATCAGGGTTCGTGCAAAAAGGGAGAGAGACAGTAGTCGGTTATGCTGAAATGTAGTGTCGTTTATTTTAAATTGGATGAAAGTATTTACAGAATGTATTGTATGCGTGTGTGGTGAATGAAAGCGTGTGTACAATGTGTGTATGTGTGTGTGTTGTGCAAGTGCACCGGGCGGGAGATCGCACGCATATTCTAAATCTCGAATCAATCGAACCGCGTTCGACATTGAGCGCGACAGTTTCGATATGCGCGCGGGCGCACGTGTGTTGACGGTTGTTTTTGTACGACCGTTGTGACGGATTGAGTTCAACGGCTCGGGCGTGTTTATGTTGGTGCGCCGTGGCCCTTTAAATTCGCGTATAGTAGGATATCGCTTATTCTGTCAATGGCTAGGAGAGGATTCGCGGAGAATGGTCGGTTGAATACGAGAACCCTCGTCGGAAGCGGCTCACTCTCCATCCCGAGACTAGAATGTCTTCCATTTCTGGACGGTCGGAAAAAGAATGATTTTATTCGGTGCAGGTTTGACTGTTGAGAACGCTTGATCGAAGCGGAGTACTCTCCACTCGCAAATCGTTTCTGCCTCGATATCAGTGAGGATAATCGAGTAAGTGCCGAGAACTCTCGGCAGTGGTGGAGTACACTCCACCGCTGTTGCTTTCTAGATTTTTTTCGGGATCGGGAATGCTCTCTAAGGCGAAACCCATCTTGGATAGCCGGATGCGGAGATCTGGTCCTGATTTCGGCGTGTTTGCTTATTTTATACGGCTCGAATTTCTCCTTCCTCTAAGACAATAGCGCCTAATGGTTTTGACAGTTTTACTTTAGAAATTCGCCTTGATCGGGCGTCTCCGCGCTCGGTCGTCGGAGTTCGATTTCTCGGCGTGCTTCGAGACTTACACCGTTCAAATTGTATTCATGGAGGGAGCACTTCCAATCTCTTGCAGAGAAGCAGATCGATGCTGATTTGGTAAATTAAAATCTTCAATTAATATACAATGTGTGATCTTTTTAACAAATTATATAAATAATTCGTGAAATATATTTGAATATTTGTAGATACATGCCGAATTTTGCAAAGTACAAGCAGAGGCATCTAGAATGCATGCGGTTGCAATGACTGAAATTGCATGCTATACAGAAGTTAGCAGATACTGCTGCTGTACAGGCCGTTAATGACAGTGAACGGATACGAGTATTTGAAAAACTTACAAAAATTGTAGAAAACATATTGCCCACTTATTTGCATGAATAATTTTTGTAATATCATAGTTCATTATTTGATATAATTCCTAATCTTATCTTGTAACTATTATTAAATTTTAATATACTATACTTTTTCAGAGACCAAACAGTTCCTGGAAAATTCAAGACTGAGTACCTGCCAAATGTGAGTTATCCTACATGTGATTTATTGGTACCTTGTAATAACTATAATCTAATCTCTTATTTATAAAAATTATAACTTTTATTTTATTTTATTCTAAATTTTATTTTTGTTTTTTCATTTTAAATTTTATTTTGGTTTTTGTGGGAATTTGCGTACTCGTTATTAGGTAGAGGTACGATTATTTTCTTTGCATGCTCCCGCGCTCTTTCTTAGTTTATGATATCATGCATTGTACTCACGCTAGCGACATCTCTACTATTTTTAAGGGAGTTAGTTTAGTATGCGGAGGCATTTTGTCACACGCATTTGTGTATTAACCATAAAGTAGTAAAGACAGAGTATTAAAGGAATCCATATATTTTTGATATACCCAACATTAACGGTAGAAGAACGTGGTTGCCGAAACGGAAAAAGAAGCTGCCGAGAGAGCGTAAAGCCGAGAGGAAACAAATTCTGAGCAGTGATCGAAGTAAGAAGAAACCACCGGACAGGAGAGAGCAAAAAAAAGTGGACAAGATACCGATGAATTCTGTTCCGCTACTTACAGCTACAAACTACTATGTGTGGGCTATGAAATTAAGGAGTGTTAGGTCTGAAAAAGGTAAAATATGTTCTCACAACTAATCGACCGGAGACGGATAAAGAAAGAGAAAAATGGAATAGCGATAACGAAGACGTCGTATCCATTATAAAGTTAACCTTATCAGATGACCAGCTATGCAATTTGCCGACGAAACAAACGCAAGGAACCAATGAACAAAAATCAAAGAAACTTACGTAAGACGCTTTGAAGATTCTAAAATTGATGCAACTGTTGAAATACGTAGCATAAGAATGAATGATAAGGAAAAGGCTGCCGATTACGTTGGACGTGCACGAGATTTAGCGTCAAAATGTAAAGGTCTTGGTATTAATATCACAGATCGTGAACTTGTATACTATGTTGTGAGAGGTTTGAATGGTAAATTCAACAGAATAAAAGGTACACTTACAACACAATGGGACAAAAAACTCGACGACGTATTAGAAGACTTAAGAAAAGAAGAAAGAGAGTTGAATAATCAAAAGAAACGTAACGATGCAGCCTACACAGTAAGAGATTGAAAACGCAGCACCGGAAAGAAATGTTATGTCTGTAAAAAGCCTGGACATCTAGCAAAAATGTATTGGCACAGAAAATCCAACAACGACAACGACGGCGAGAACAAAGATCGACAACAAAACAAGGGGTACGGAAGCCAGCGCCGCAACACACAGCAACAGGATCGTTTACACCAAAATTGTCAGGACGGACGCAACGATCGAAACGAAAAAGCCAATGAAGCCACGGGAATATCCCGTTTGGACACGGAACGATTAAACACCAAAACACCAAACGATTAGACACGTAGTATTGGACACGTTCAGATTGGACACCGCACGATTGGACACACATTCTGCACGATTGGACACCTCGTTTCGCATGTACATTGCAAGACAAAGTAAAGTTCACATGGATTTGCAACTTTCCACGCGAAGCGAAATGGACGGGGTGGGTGCGGAAGGGGGAGGGCCGGAGGCCCCCCTTGCACCCCCCCCCCGTGCGTGTGTGTATATTATGAAAATATTGAAAATATATATCAAGATAAAGTTTCCATATACGGTGTCCAATCATGCGGTGTTCAATCGTGCAATGTCCAATAGTGTAAAATGTGTGTCCAATCGTGCGGTGTCCAATCTGAATGTATCCAATACTATGTGTCCAATCGTTCCGTGTCCAAACGGGTGTCACCCGAAGCCACTGATGACTATGCATTCGAAGCATGCAATGAAGACTTTGTAAACGATAATTATAGAATAATTTGGATATTAGATAGCGGTTATAGTAGTCATATGATGAAAGAGAAATTTGTATTTAATGAGTTTAATCAGATAAGCGATGACGTTTTTCTAGCAGGTTAAAGATACAAAAGTCAAAGGTACTATGACAAAATTAAAAGGGATCGGTACGATTAATAGTAAATTTGAAATAGATAACAAATACGGTACTAACGTATGTTTTAAAGATACTCTATTTGTACTTGAATTGAGAAATAACTTGCTTTCCATACGAAAATTAGATGAAATGGGTTATAAAGTAATATTTGGTAACGACCGAGGGGTGTCTCACTGTCGCAATACGTGTACATTTCTTCTGGAATTACTTACGCATTACTTCGCATTACTTACGCGTTACTTCGCATTACTTCGAATTACTTACGCATTACTTTGTATTACTTCGAATTACTTACGCATTACTTCGAATTACTTCGAATTACGTTGCATATGTATATTACTTCGCATTACATATTGCTTCGTATTGATTTATAACAATTTTTCTGAGAGTTAAATTTATGATTATTTATTAATATTTCAGAATAAGAATAATAATAAGCTAAATAAGAATAATAATCGCAGGAGATAATTTTTTAAATTTAATAAAATAAGTTTTGTGTGTGTCTAAAATTAAAGTTTATTCCGAGGTTTATTCTTTTAAACTGCGTAAATATGCACTCATTGCTTCGGTAGTAGTGTACATGTACGCGTTCTCGCTTGTTTCATTCGTCATTTCTTCCACCAGGCTTGCGCATAATCGAGAAAGAGAGATAGACAGAAGATATGTCTGTCTTCTGCGCGAGTGTAGACACAGCACCGCGTAATTCGTCAGGTTTGTGCGTATACATACGCGTATTCCTTTGCGCATTTATGCTTAATTTGGTAACTAGTGACGACAGTTTCCTTACTTCATGATAATCGAGTGAAGTGTGAAATAAAATTGATCAAAATTCAATTTTTTAATTACTGAAGACCGATAAGAAGTTTATTATTAACTAAAGCTGATTCTAAAAGATAAGTTCTAATATTATGTGTTTATTCTATAGTCATATGTAATTTACATTTTTAATAAGACTTAAAACAGTTTTTACACAATAACAAGTATTTTTTTTTAAGTTAAACACACTAGTATAAGTATGTACACAGATTGTGTGTGTGTGCGTCATGCATATTCTAAAGGTAGATGTTGCATTTTATATATAATTTTATCTTAATATATAATTTTTATTTTTGAATTTGAAAAATCTCTACAATAAGTTTTATAGGTTTTACCTAAAAAACTTTTTAAAAATTATACTCAAATAAAAATTTAATTTACAAATTAACTACATTACATAATATAATATTATATAATATATAAAATTAATTATATTATAATTAATTTTTAAACTAATGTTTTATTTGAGTATAATTTTTAAAAAGTTTTTTAGGTAAAAACTATAAAACTTGTTGCAGAGATTTTTCAAATTTAAAAATAACAAAAATTATATATTAAGGTAAAATTATATATAAAACATCTATTAAATTAATTATAAAATCAACATCTATTAAATTAATTATAAAATTATTTATATTCAGAACAAAATTGAAAAAAATATTTATTAAATTAGGTAATGATTAAAAATAAAATTCTATTTTTCTTTTTAACAATTTCATATTTATTTTTTATTTGAAAAGAAGTAATAATAACATTACTAAATTTAGAAAAAATTAATAAACTTATAGAAAAGCTCAATTTTCAAGATATTGAGATTCCTGATTACTTAAAACAACTTTTTCTTTTCACTGGATATGATAATATCATATCAATATCTAGAATTAATAATAAAAGTATAAATAACATGGAAATTTTTGCTAGACAAAAATTACCTTTATTATTAACTCCTGAACAAAAATAAGATTTTTTTGGAATATATGCAACAAAAAAGCAACATTTTGAAATTTCATTCGGCCATAAAGAATTATTATATGCATTAATGGAAAAAAGTAAAAAAATTATTGAATGTACAGATCAGGCTCAAGAGAAAACTGTAGAATGTTTAAGTGATGTTTCACAACATCAAAGTACATCTAATATTAAACGCAAATATGCAACTAAAGACACAAATAAAGATACAAAACGTAATAAAAATAATTTTGAAGACACCACCAGCACAATTACACCTAGAAACGAATCTTCCTTTTTAAGTGAGGATGAGAAATCTAAAGCTATTAATCATATTAAAAAGGTGATTTTAAACTATATCATTAAACTTTCAGAAAATATTGATTACAAGAAATCTAAAAAATCAAAAATTCTTTCTAACTTAAATAATATTTGCGTGCAAATTAAAAATCAGACCGCTTATATAAGTTGCACAGAGTGCAACTTTATTTCAAAAACATTTATACAAATTGAAAATAATAAACATAAATGGGTTCTTTCAAATTTTAATAAGCATTTTAAAACACATTTAAAAAATAAAAAGCCTCAAAATATGACAAAAAATTCTAGCATTCTAAATTTTGTTCAAGTAAATCCAAAATCTAATATAATAGAAGAAAATATTAATGAACCACCTGATTGTATAGCTAATAATGTCATCATAATACCGTATGACGATGTATTCGACACCACTCAAAATAATGTATCTCCAGAATCTGAAGATATACATGCAGAAATTGGGGTATCAAATCTCTCATTAAGTCCTTTGTTAAATATTGATAATTTGTTTCAAGAAAAAATTAATTTTATGGATAACATGCTAGAAAAAGTTCTATTTCTGTATGTACTTAACTTCATACGGACGATCAACTATCACAAAATACAAGTTTTTCCTTGGATCTTTCTTCAAATTTGTTTAAAGATAAAGGAATTACTGAGCAGATAATACAAAGCGATAATAATTCTGATGCAATTGTCCAGCTTCCACATGAAAAAAAATTTCTCAAACAGATTAGATCGAACAAAGACAAAAAGAAATCTTGCTCTGGATATGAATCAAAAGAAAATCACAGACTTTTTTGAAATTTGTGAACGTATCGAGCAACATATAAGTGAATGTGAAATAATTTCTAAAGAATTCATTTCTAATTTAAGATTTCTGGATGAAGAACCTTCAACTTTAATCGAAACTAAAAATCCATTAAGCTTTTTTGAAATGCTAAAAAATGCGGCTGTACAAAATTCTAACATTAAATATCAATGTAATCGTTTTTCGGACGAGTTGAAAAAACTATCTCTTTACATCTTTCTCACTGCAGGACGTCTTGCATACGAAACGTTAATGGCAAACATGAACAATTCTTTACCATCAATAACAATATTTTATAGAAAAAAGATTTTCCAAAAACAATAGAAGGAGATTTAAAATGTTCTGAATTAAAAACATTCCTGCAATCAAGAAACTATCCAATGAAAATATTAATATCTGAAGATCAAACTGCAATAATGAAACGAATAAGATATAATTCAACTAATCTAATAAAATGATCGGCTTTGTTTGTCAAACTTCAAAAACATCAGGATTTCCATTGCAAAATCAGTATGAAGTTAATTCAGTTCAACATATTGAACACGTTTTTCAAAAATAAAGAAATTTCTCAAAATGCATATGTTTTTATGGCCTAACCATTAGTTAACGGAGCACCTGCATTTTGTTTGGCCATTTTTGGTTCAAATAACAAATTTTTTGCAGAAAATGTTTTAACACGATGGAATTATTTAAAAAATAAATTAAAAAATTACGGAATATCTGTAATGGGTTTTTTATCAGATGGAGATACAAGATGCTTAAAAGCAATGAAATTGAAAACAAATTTCCCAAACATGTCACAAGATATACCTTATGCGCCGTATTTTAAAGTAAGTTTATTAATATATATGTTTAACAAATTTTATTCTTTAAATAAAGTTATAAAAAGGCAAGTTTCTTATGGTTTCAAAAACATAATTAAAAAAAATAATGTTTAATCTTTAGAAATTTTGTCTCAAAAATGCCATATATATATTACTTATTTATATTTATTTTTATATTTACAATTTATATTTATTCAGTAATTTCTATTTACAATATTTTATATTTACTTATATTTTTTATAGATACTATTTTCGACAGAAGATTCAATTATGGTCCAGGATACAATACATATTTCCACAAAAATTAAAACAAGATTGTTAAAAAATAATATAATGCCAATGGGAGAATATTTTGTTTCGAAAGAACACTTAAAAGAATTAATAGAAAAATATCCGAAAACGTCTCATTTTTTAACTTTGTATCATTTAGACGGTGAGTAACTAATCTTTTTTTTAGCATCATTATTCTTTTTTAACATTATAATAATTTTTTTTATTGCTTTATTTCCAGAAACTGAAAAAATGAATTTTGATACTATTAATAAAATGTGTGATCCAAAAGTATTAGAATTATTAAACAATATTGACAATACAAATGCAACTAAACACCTGCTTTTAATAACGCATTATATTATGGATTTTTATATTGATAAATCTATAAGCATTGAATTAAGAATTTATTATATTTGGTATGCAACTTTCTTTTTGCGATTATGGAGAGCATGGCTTAAAAAACAAGATTCTTTTACCTTGTCCAAAAACTGGTTGACTTTAAATATATATACATGCATAGAGTTAAATGCTCATGCTATGCTATTGATATTAGAACTGTGTAGAAAAGACAATTGTCCAGAATTATTTTTATCTTGGTTATTTAGCAGCTAACATGTGAAAAATTTTTTCGTCAAACTAGAGCCATGTCGTCAACTTATTCCACAGTTACAAACTTTGACATGTTAGACTTGCTGAACAGAAATGCAATTCAATGTTTGAATAATATTTCAGCTGATTCAGGTTAGTACTTTGTCATATGCATATTTTTAAGTTATAAAATATTAAGTGTCTATTCAAAATTAATAATATTAATTTTTAATTATTTCAAGTAATCATTTCACATTTCCTAGAGAAGAAAATGTAAAGGTGGGAAAAAACAATTCAGAAACTAAAATTCCTTGTCACATTCCAAGAATTGAAAAAATTAAAGCCCAACTCGATAAAGCAAAATACCAAGCATTAATTGACGCAGTAAAATTAAAAATTAGTTTAGATGATCCAAACCATGTAATGGAAAATATTGATTTATCTGCGATACTGAAACCATCGACAGCAGTGAAAACTTTAACGACGACTTACAAGAAATAGAAATGCATTCAGAAGACTCGCAGGATATAGAAAAAGATTTAAATATATTAACAGAAGTAACAGAGTCGGAAATCAAAAATAATACATTTGCGAAGGAAAATAATAAGTTTAAAGATAAGTTATTTTTAAAAGTTTATATTAAAAATAAAATAGCATTAGTACGGAAATCGACACTATGTTGGTTTTTTTCTACAAAATGTGGTCGATTGTCTTCAGATAGATTGTTACGAGTAAGAGGCATGCTCGGAGAAATTAAAACCAAAAAAAAATTAAATAAAAAGTGTGCTCACTTAAGAGTTAATAAACAAAAGAAAAAAACTGAAAATAATGACCTGTTATGCCGCGGGACGGCACTGAGTTCGGGATCCGCGGAGGAGAGCAGGATTCAGGGCGCGGGAAGGCTTCGTTCTTTTTAATAACGTAGAATCCTTGTAATAGTTATCGAAATATATATTTACTCCAGTACAGCAGTGTAGCGCAGTTTTATTGCCTATGAAGGCGAGGTCGGTTCCCTTCCTGGTGTTGCGTCGTAGGCAAGATGGGCCCTTCGCGTCGGTCGTCGGGAGGGTTGGAGGTTCCCACTTGGTTTCACTCGCGCACTTTGATTATTCTTTATGACTGCTCGTCACAGCTACGACTATTACTAACTTACTTTTTTGACTGCCCCCCTGTCCGAACGCAGGTGGGTTTTTTATACCGTTGAGCGACCGTCCTAAAATTCGGTCGGATTGCTCAACTCGCGCTGAGTGCAAGCTCAGCGAGTCCAAGAGTCGGACTTCCTGGCTTGCATTCTTTTGCAATCCTCGCCGTGATATTCCGACTTCGTCTTGGGTTTCGCGCGTGGTTCGCTATGTCAGCGGTACGCGCGGTCAACGCTCCGATCGCGGTATGCGGATATCGTTTATTCCGCAAGGCTTATTTCGTTAGTATTCCGCAATTATACTTTTATTATATTTTCTTAATTATTAATTGATTATTATTTCATATATATTATTTAATGTAATTAGTTATAGTTTTGGGCTATAACAGACCCTTTATTTGAAAGTACAGTTGAACTCGAATGTGAATTTGAAGACATTGATGAAGCAAACAAAGAATATGAAGTTAACTCGAAGAATATAGAAGCAGAAAAATACTATACTGTCTACTATGATAACACATTCTATATTGGAAGAGTTATTGAAGTATTTGAAAATTCTGCAAAAATAAAATTTTTTAAATCCGAATTAGACATTTATAAGTGGCCCAAAGAAACAGACATTCAAATAGTACAAAATGAATACTTATTCTTTGGACCAGTTACTCTAATTGGAACCGAACCGTTTCATTTAAGTAGACATAAAAAAACATTAATTGAAAAAAAATACAAAGAATTAAAGAGAATATATATTGATGGTTTCAATATATATCGCTTATATATATAAACGATACTGAAACCATCATTATATCCATTATATTATCCATTATATAATGACTAACTTATATGTAACACATAGTATATACAATATAATAAAATTTAATATAATATAATATTTAATAATATAAATATATATAATATATATAGTATATATAATAATATATTTAGTATATACAATAATATATATAGTATATATAATAAAATTTAATAATATAAAAAAATTTAATAATAAAAAGGAATATTTAGTTAAAATATCCAAACTGTGTACATTTGTTTTGAATTATATTATACTTTAGAATTACATAGAATTACTTTAGAATTACATAGAATTACATGGAATTACTTTAGAATTATATAGAATTACATGGAATTACTTTATATTGTTTAACATTACACGTATTTCCATCGCATTACTTATAATTGTACGTCGCATTACAAGGAATTACTTAGAATTCCCGGTAATTCGCAATACATGTACAAATTTTTGATGAGTGAGACACCCCTCGGTAACGACTTAGTATTAATATACGATAATAATAGAACACTAATAGCTAAAGAAATCAAAAACGGTCCTAAATGTATTATAGACAGCGAAATTACAGTCAATACTTGTTTTATGGGTACAAAAAATATAAGAAAAATGAGTAATGAAATGTTATGGCGTAAACGTCTAACACATTGAGTCCTAAGTATATTGACAAACTAATCAAAGAATCTCTTGTTGAAAATGCCAGTAAAATTTGCAAAGATGAAATTGATTGCGAATCGTGTAGTGCATCAAAGTTAACTAAAAAACCTCATAAAATAGTAGAATACAAAATTACTAGTATACCATTAGAACTGATATATATTGATTTATGTGGACCGATGCCAACGGATTCAATTAAAGGATCTAAGTATATGATGGTAATAGTAGATGATTACACTGGTATGTACTTTGTCTATTTCCTTAAATATAAAAGTGAAGCATTAAATTACTTCATTGAATTTCAAAATAAATTCGAAAACAGGCTAGAAACTAAAATTAAAAGCATTAGAACTGATAATGGTCGAGAATTTATTAACGAAAATTTTTATAAACATTTAATTAGATCGGGTATTAGTCCTCAAAAAACCGTGCTATATAATCCACAAAGCAATGGAAAAGTAGAAAGAGCAAATCATGTATTATTAGATAAGGCTCGAACCATACTCTATGATAGTAAATTGCCTCATGAATTTTGGGCAGAAACACTGGCAACGGCATGTCATGTTTCAAACTTAACTCCTAGAAAAGGTAAAACAAATACTCCATTTAAATTATTTTTTGGTCGTAAACCCTCACTGGAGCATTTAAGAGTATTTGGTTGTGTCGCATTCTTTTATGTACCAAAACAAAACCGTGACAAATTAGAACCTAGAGGTGAAATTAGCATAATGGTAGGCTATGCTAGGAGTCGTAACAGATCCTCCTCGATGGTGCGCCACCTTGACGTGGTGGGGAGGTTCTATCCCGAAGCCCCGAGAAACCGGAGTGGAAGGATAGCTAAGAACGCACCTTTAGCCGGATTTCCTCTTGGACTCCGGCTCGGGCAGGATGCATATCTGGGTGTCGGACGCGTACAAATCGGTCTCTGCTACAGGCGCGACGGTCGCGGCGGAAATGATGATGAACACCACATAGTACGCCGGGGGCAGAAGCCCTTAAGCCGAAGCGTGGCTGGGCGAGGGTCGAGAAGTAACGAAGACACTACGCGAGGGCCTTAGCGTGCCCGCCTGAAGAGCGTCCTCCCTTCCGGAGGAGTTTTCTTCAAAAGAGCCGATCGGATGATGAGGGAATTATGGCTTAAGGCTCGATGAGTCTCGATCCTGAAGTGAGGTTTACGCGTCGCAAATCCCAAAACGGGAAGCGAGCGATTCGGGGTACGGCTTCTTGAGGGGAGGCGGACCTACGGGTGCCGACGAGTTTCCTGGGACGGTCGTTGCTTCCGGGCCACCTCGGTGTCAAGGGATCCGTCGACTCTTCGGGGGCGACGGGTTTCACCGGCATCGCGTGGTTGTAGTAGGGTAGATATTCACCCTACGATGCAGGGTTCGGGTAGGACCTCGATCTGTTGACTTGACAGCAGGGTGAGGCATCAGGGGATCGCTCTCCCCTGATTCGGGTTCTGGTGGTGGGTGATGGAGAGATCTTCGGCTGGATTCGAGTCCAAAGTCACCAAACACCGCAACAGAGGTCCTCTTTCCTCTGTATAGGAATGCCGAAAGGATAGATTGGTTAGCAGGATGCCCGATGTAGGTTGAAGGACCGCAGTCTCGATGCTATACACGGTACGCACAGGGGTCCGCTTTCCCCCTTGTATAAAAACGCGGAGGCGGGGACACGGGTTAGAAAGCCCGATGTGGGTTAAAGGACATTACCGTCCCGATGCTACACACGGTTCGAACAGGGGTGCGCCTACCCCTGTACAAAACACGGAGGCGTTCGGGGCAGGATGTTTATCGACAATGCGATAACACCCTGTGAAATGACTGGTGTCTGACCGGAAGAAACCGGTGCGTACTGAATTGGGGCGTCGTTGCACAAAAGACTCCTTCGGGCCAATTGCCGTTGGGGCTAGTACGTGTCTCGATTCTTTCACTGGGAACTCGCCACTCTGCTAGATCAAGGACTGGAAGCGGGAACCTGTTAGTAGTAGAACCCAGGAGAGGTTCTGCGAAACCAGGGCCCTGTGAAAAGTCCTCGTCAAGGTGAAGACCCATAAAGATTGCGGCCGGACCGCCAATACAGGAGTCCGCCTAGTGGTAGTTCGTTTCGCCCACTCTAAAAACTGAAAAACGCACGCGAAATAGAAACCTTCTGAGGGTGGACACCGGAGGCAAAGGCGTGGGCCAGGGGTGTCACCCGGGGGACGCCAAAAAGGATGGTGGGCCCGGGCGAGTTTAGGGCCAAAGAGGATATCGCCCCGGTTCGGTCAAACGGCACCACCATGTACGCACACCACTATGGGGCTATCTATCGGCCCTTTGTTTTATAGGAGGTGCACCCCATCGTGGCATACCACCTTGACGTGGTGAGGGGGCTCTGGTCTTTGGTCGTCCCGGGTAGTACCCCTGGTCCAACTGTGGAGAGGGCTGGGGCGGGCGGGAACTAGCTAAGAGTACACCGTACCCTGCAGTCTGTGAGGTACACCTAGAGCACGGCGACTCCGTTAGAGGCTTGTCTTCATTCATCGGTAGGGGTTGGCGGCCCTGACTTCAATCGCCCGATGGTACGGCACCGATAGGGGAGGCTTGTTCCCCACCCGTGACACGGCTGGGTGCTCCCGGCACACGAGGGTTTCCGCGTAGTGGGTGCTCCCGCTGCGCGGCGTCCCTCGGGAGGGATGTGGGTGCCGGCTTCGGCTGGCGTTCCACGGTCGGGGACTCCTCTCTCGCGGACAGGCGGCTTAGTGGGCTTGCCCCTAAGCGCGCGGCCACGAAGAGTAGTGGAACGGGCCGATGATGTTCCGGAACTCATCGGCCTGGGCCGTTCTCGAGCCGCACGGACGTATTCCGAGGTCAGGGCTCGGCAGCGAGTGTGGGCGCCTCCGGCGGTGCACCGTGACCGTTTCCCCTTCTGAAACGGTGCAACGCCGGGTCCCCTCCGAGATCTCTCTTGGGAGAGACGTTAACACGGTACGCTGGCTGCTATGGCGAGTAAGGCTGGGCCGAGGAGCGGCGACTCAGGCCCAACTGTCCATGGGACCTCCCGGGTGGCGCCACCTGCTGCGGTATCCTGGAGGTCGAAGGTCAGGAATCCCCGAAAGCCCATGGAGCTGTAAAAATCTCCATGGGTGAGTAAGGGGCTGGGGACCAGTGCCGGGGATGTAACATTCCCTCGGCCCGAGTTGTATGTCACCCCTCCTGAGGGAACTCGGAGGCCCGGTCGTGGAGTGCTTCCGGGCTTGTTCCGGGACACTGCGGCCGGTGAGGGTACACTCTGGGTGACGGAGCCGCAGTGATGCGTGGGATTCTTTTACAATGAATTGCACGCCTTTTAACACTAACCAGGATGAGGAGAAGAGAAAGGAGGAGACGACGACATCAAGGAGACCGGGACCATGGTGTTCCAAGGTGAAGGTCGTGGAAAGTAAGTCGGTGCAAATTCGCTTACGCAGGGAGGACCCTGCAGTTTTTAAGTTCGGCTCGACACCATCACCGAGCACGAGCAAGAAAACTGAGGAGGAGCATACCCCGGAGTCGGAGGAGATGCCGCTTCCCAAAAAGAGGAAGCAAGGGCGCCTCGTCACCACCGGGGATTATGAGCGGAAAAAGGCAAGAAAAGCTGAGGAGGAAGACAGAAGGGCGGAAGAGGAGTAGCGAGACTTGCTCGCCACCCCCCTCTCTGAATCCCAGGCTTGGGAAAGGTACGAGGACGGCGTTAAGGATCTCCTTGAGGATATGAAAGAGTCCTCTCTCAATGAGATATCCTCGCGATGCATTGACAGTGCAACAGTCCTCAAAAAAGTTGCGTGCCGCTACAAAAGCATGAAGGGCACGGTCAAAAAAGAGGTTGGCCAAGCTGCCTGCAACAAGCAGGCAGCGATATATACCCTTGTGATGAGGGTACTCATCACGGGGAAAACAGAAGCCTGTTCGGAGAACAGGCTGAAGGGGATGGAGGACCAAATTAAAGAGCTGAGGGAAGAAAACATCCGCCTTAACTCGAAAATCATGGCCCTCACCGAACAAGGCAATAAGAAGGGGAAGAAGAAACCGGATCCCCCTCGCCCTACTACCAATAGAGGACCCGGTGAAAAGAAGGAAGTGCAGAAGATTTCCGCCGCCGCTCAAGAAGTCGAGTCAGACAAGGCCGACTTAATGGAGGTCGACCCCGTTATGACGGCTGAAGGCCTGCCCACCCAGCAGCCCCTTCTGCTACCCTCGATAAAGAGGAAAAAGGAAAGAGCTGGAGAAGAGGTACCCGCCCGGAGTCAAAACCCAAGAGGCCCATCGAAAATTTGATATTCTTTCGGCGAGCATCGATTAACTCTTGAAGAGGAGGGCAAAATTGTGTGGGGAGAGAAAATCTCCCCAAAACAACACCCCCTCCCCGGGCAAGATCCCCCCTCTGGGGGCCCACAGTACGCCGAGGCCTCGACAAAGGTCAAGGCCGTGGTCCTTACGGCCCCCGAAGGAAAGGGAAGAAAAGAAGAGGTCCAAGCTTGGATCCAAGGGAGACCAGGCTAAGAACTCCCCCCTGCCCGCTCCTCAAAACCCTCCGCCACCTTCCCTAGACCAGAGAACATCCTGGTCGAAGGTGGTAGGGAGGAAGGCGAGGAGACAAGAGGCGGCGAAAAACACCGCGCCCCTCAAACCCGCCGTTGCTGGTGGTAAAAAGGCCTCTCCCCCTCCTGGCTCTAGGAAGAAGGAAAAAGCGGCAGAGCCCACTAAAAAACCAGGGGGGGACAAAAACCAAAGAGTCCCGAGAATGGCAGCCATCTTAATCACGTGCCCAGGAGGGCAATACGCTGAGACACTAAAGCTGGCCCAACAAAATGTCAATATCGAGCAGCTAGGCATCCAAAGCCTAAAGGTAAAAAGAGCTGCAACAGGAACTATCATCTATGAAATCCCTAGGGTTGAGAAGGCCGAAAAGGCCGACAGATTTGCGAAGGAGCTTCGCAAGGCCCTCCAGAATAAGGAAGGTGTCTGGATCGCGCAACCCTGCAAGAAGGGTGAGGTTAGGGTCCGTGGCTTGGACTACGCCGCCACTAAGGAAAAGATAGTGGCGGAGGTGGTGAGGATAGGTGGGTGCCTGGCTTCAGATGTCAAAACGAGGGAGATCAGATTCTCTCCCAAGATAATGGGTACCCTCTGGGTACAATGCCCGCTGGCCGATGTAAATAAAATAATAGCGGCCGGTAAAATCAAAATAGGATGGGTGGCAGCAACGGTGGAGCCCTTAAAAGCCTGGTCCTTGCAATGCCACAGGTGCCTAGAGCGGGGCCACGTCCGGGAGTGTTGTAACAACGCTACGGACAGAAGTGGCCTGTGCTACAACTGTGGCACTGCGGGACACAAGGCAGCCAACTGCTCCGTACGGACCAGATGTGTCCTATGTGCGGAAAGTGGGCTGCCTAACAACCACAATATTGGCAGCGAAAGCTGCCACCCAAAAAAGAAGATGAAGGGCAGCAACAACAAGGCTGCCCCCAAGGCTGGGGCGAAACAGGAGAGTGATAAAACCCCCTCTCCCCCAGTCGCTGCCCCTAGCAAGGGACAAAAGGAGAGCGTAGCCCCCAAACTCCAGAAGAAGGCGATAGGGACTACGCTGAATAAGAAGGAGGTGGCAACAGCCACGGCTACAAAGGAGATTCCCGTTGAGAATCTCATTGTTTTAGAAGAGGTGGTCATGGAGAAGACCTAAGTCTCATGACATCATGAGCAGAATAGCCCTCCTCCAAACAAACCTGAACACTGCGCCAGAGTCCAGGATCTTTTCCTGCACACTCTAGCGCAGTGGAAATGCGGAATCGGGATAGCGGCAGAGCTATATAGAATTTCGCCCAGCCATCCCTGCTGGGCGGGAGACGACCTGGGCTCTGTCTCTATCACTTGGAGAAAAGAAACTGTCCCCCTGTCACAAGATTTGAGCGGGGAGACATGTCGCGGTGGAGTGGGGCCCAATATGGATGGTGAGGTGCTATATTCCCCCCAGCGTAAGAGACCCTGCCCGGTTCGGGGATGTCCTCGACGAACTTACACCAATCGTCCTTGGGAAGCTCCCCGAACCCATCATTGTGGCCGGGGACTTCAATAGCCTGGAATAGACTATGGGGTTCCCGGCATAGCAACAGTAAGGGCAAGGTCATGGAGGATTGGGCGGCGGTGCTCGGTCTCGTTCTACTCAACCAGGGATCGAGCAGCACCCTGGTCAGACCGCAGGGGGAGTCCATTGTTGACCTAACATGAGCGTCTCCCTCTGCGGCTGACAAAGTGCGCGATTGGCGGGTGATGCCAGAGGAGACCCTCTCGGATCATCTATACATCCGTATGAAGGTGGACATCACCCGCCGAAAGGTGCACAACTGCTGCCCTGCAAAAGAAGGGGGGACTCACCATCTTTCAGTGGTCCGAACAAGACAAGAAGCAAAAGCTTGCCTTGATCTATCGACATTGTAAATGTCATCGCTTTGCCATAAGCATAAGGTTTCGAAGAAAAACTGGAAAAAACATGTAACACATCGGTCAAAAAGTCCCGAGGCTAACATATAGGTGGTGCTGTTAGGGACAAATCCTTATGATTTTCAAAGAGTGCCTACCTTTACATAATACATGTCAAAATTTCATCATATTTCGACCATTAGTTTACAAGTTACAGTTGTTTTAGTGACGCTACTTTTGATATTCCGAAAACAATGGAAAAAAAAGAATTTCGTGTGTTGATTAAACATTGCTTTTTGATGGGAAAAAATACCGTTCAAGCAAAAGTTTGGCTTGATAAGTGTTATGGGGATTCTGCCCCATCGAAAGCAATGGTCGAACGTTGGTTTGCTGATTTTAAACGCGGTCGTACAGACACCGAAGATGCTGAACGCTCTGGACGTCCAAATGAGGCTATTATTCCAGAAAACATAAAAAAGTGCACAAAATCGTTTTGGAAAACCGTAAAGTGAAGTTGCAGGAGATAGCTGACATCCTAAAGATATCAAAAGGCAGTGTATTCACCATCGTGCATGAATATTTGTCTATGAAAAAGCTATGCTCAAAGTGGATGCCGCGCTTGCTCATAGTGGATCAAAAACAGCAACGCGTCGATGATTCAGAGCGAAGTTTGAAGTTGTTTAAGCAGAATAAAAAGGATTTTTGCGTCGATATGTGACAATGGATGAAACATGGATCCATCACTACACTCCGGAATCAAATCGGCAATCAGCTGAGTGGACAGCAACCGGTGAAAACCGTCCGAAGCGACCAAAAACGCAAATGTCGGCCGGTAAGGTTTTGGCCTCAGTGTTTTGGGATGCGCAAGGAATATTGTTCATCGACTACGCTGAGAAGGAAAAACCATCAACAGCAAATATTACATAGCGTTGTTGCAGCGATTGAACGACGAAATAAAAAAAAATCGGCCTCAAATGCAAAAGAAAAAAGTGATCTTTCATCAAGATAATGCACCGTGTCACAAGTCAATGGTTACAATGGCCAAATTGCACGAATTGAAGTTCGAATTGCTTCCACAACCACCGTATTCTCCAGATCTGGCCCCCAACGACTATTATCTGTTCGCAGACCTCAAAAAGATGCTCCAGGGAAAAAGATTTGCGTCAAATGCTGAAGTCATAGCCGAAACAAATGCTTATTTTGAGGGTAAAGACAAATCGTTTTATAAAAAAGGGATCAAAATGTTAGAGCGGCGCTGGAATGATTGTATCACTCTAAAAGGAGACTATGTTGACGAATAAAATCGAATTTTGCCAAAAAAATGTGTTTTTCTTAGTTAGCCTCGGGACTTTTTGACCGATGTGTTATGCATAATTTTTTTCCTCTTAACTAGTAGGTCATTTTCATGTGATTTGACTGCATATTAGTGTGTGTACACTGGTCTCCTAGCGATGGGCTCTGTAAAATTCACGCATAGGTAGCCAATTTAGCCTACTTTGGCGGCCCAAGAATCCGATAATAGGCGTTACATTAGCAAATGGCTTTCATATATTACTTTTTGAAGGATGCTTTATTAGATGAGCACAAAATCATCACCTAACTTTTGTATCATTGTATGACGGTCCCTTGTCAGCTGAGCCGGAAAATCAATATATCGATCGGTCTGAGATCGTCGACAACAATGTGGATGACAATCGAAGGAGCGGTCGATGACAATCGAAAGAGCGTCGCGGCGCCGTCGCGGAGACGGTTATTTCTTTTTCTCTCTCTCTCTTTCTCTCTCTCTCTCTCTCTCACTTTGTCCCTTTCTTTTACACACACACTCAGCCATACACACATCGCGTGTAGCAATCAGCTGATCGCAGCGTCCGACGTTATTTTAAGGAACACTTATTCCTGACGTAATTATACGATATTTTCTTCTTTATCAAAATTTTATTTAAAGCATAATTTTATGTTATAAGATAAAATAGTTAGCGATTTTGACTCATGCGGCGGTAATCACTCGTTGGACAGTCAGCTGCGCTCGCGGTGCGGCGCGCCGCTCTTGCCTGCCTTCTGTACTCGACGTGTGATTTGCTAACTATTTTTGCTTATAACTCAAAAACTACGCTTCAAATCAAATTTTGGTAAAGGAAAAATGATCTTAGAATTGTGTCAGGAATACGCCATTTTACGGACGGAAGGTTGTTCTGGGACCCTGTATACATAGATGTAATATTTTATATTATTTTAAAATAATTATATACATAAAAAAAATATATGTATGTCAAGTGTATGTCAAGTGTATTATAATGTGTGTGTGTGTGTATGAGATCGTTTTGAAATATTTCTCATATTCTAATTGAAATTTTATAACAAAGTAATAATTAGTGTATGTTTCTATTTTTATATTATTATTATTATTTCCAATGGATATAATTGGATAATTTACATGTAAATGTGAATTGCAAATAACAGTAATATACACACCAATTTAAACACACACCAGTTATTATTACTTCATCATAAAATTTCTTTAATTAAAATATGAGAATTATTTCAAAAAAATTGACACACACGCACGCACGCACGCACGCACGCACGCACGCACGCACGCACGCACGCACGCACGCACGCACACACACACACACACACACACACACACACACACACTGTAATACACAGCAAATGAAAAAATGAGAAGAAATATACACATTATAATCAAATAAAAAATATATTTTTCTCATTTTTACTTTTTATTTACAAAATAAAAGCTAACCTTATTTTTCTGCACTCTTGAATATACGCTCGCAGGGTGGCGAGGGTGCGCCGTCGCCGTGGATCTTGTGTCCATGGTAAGCGGCGTCGTCGCCGTCGTTTTCCGCGGTTGTCCTGGCGGCAAAGTACTGCCTTCACTTTTCGCTACAAATAAAATAAATATTAATATATATACTTTTTATTTATTTATTTATTTATTTATTTAGCGAGAGAGAGAGAGAGAGAGAGAGAGAGAGAGAAGAAGAAAGAGAGAAGATTGTATATTTTATAATGACATTATCAGTATATTATAATTTATGCATCGTAATAAGTAAGATTCATAAATTATAATACATCCACTAAAAATGTTACTTTATAAATATTCTATATAAAAAAATGTTATTCTATAATACTCTATGTATAGAATATAAAAGTACTTACATCTCGCCATTGTCGCTGCTTCGATCACAATAATATAGCAAAACAGCACTGACTACTGACAACTCTATACGATACGATGTATACTGAAGAACTGAAAAATCAGGATTTTCTGGCCGCAGCACGTGCGCTCACTTGAAAACGAGAACGAATAAGGAACAAGTGAGATGGCAAACATTAAAGAAAATTGAAATCTCACTCGCGAGGCTCGCTTAGCTATATCTTTCATGTATACATATCATCGTACTAAATAAAATAAAAGTTTCTTATTTCGCAATTTATCAATATGAAAATAATTTTAATGAATTAATGACATATCCCCAATTAAAATGACACCAAATATGATATAAAATGGATGATTTTTAATTAACCAATTGTCATAATTACGATTATCTTTCTAATTAAAATCATCCGATTTATGTCGTGTTTAGTGTCATTTTAATCGCAAAAATCTCATTAATCCATTAAAATTATTTTTAAACCAATAAAATGCGAAATAAAAAAATTTATTTTCTGTAGTGAGATGATACATGATACGAAAAACAATACACAAAGGAATCCTCGCGAGCGAGACTTCGGAGCCCTCTAATGTTAACTATTTCGCTTGTTCCTTATACGTTCTCGCCCTCTCTTTCGGCGACTCGCCGGCATCAGGAATCTTTTCCTTATTCTAATAAATCGATTTTTAAATAAAAAGATAATCCTAATTTTGACAATTGGTTAATTAAAAATCATCCGATTTATGTCATGTTTGGTGTCATTTTAATTGGGAAAATATCATTAATTCATTAAAATTATTTTCAAACCGATAAAATGCAAAATAAAAGTTTTAGATTTTATTCAATAAAATGTTTATATTTGTAGAATAAGGAAAGATTCCCGATGCCGGCGACTCGCCGAAAGAGAGAGCGAGAACGTATAAGGAACAAGCGAGATAGTTAACATTAGAGGGTCTATCCGAAGTCTCGCCCGCGAGAATCCTCCGATTTTTACTTCGTATTTTATCGATTCGAAAGTAATTGGATGAGATTTTTCTAATTAAAAGATACGAAGCACGATATTAATCGGGTAATTTTTAATTAGGTAAATAATCATAATTTTAATTATGTGATCGTAATGATATTAGGATATAATTTTTATTTTTATTTAATAATTTTAATTCATATAATTTTTATTGCATTTTAAAAATTAGTCCATTTATATCGTGTTTTGTGTCATTTTTAATTAAAAAAGTTTCATTAATCCATTTTTGTGGAAACTTTTTATGTTGTATGGAATATTTTTTATGCTATAAGATTAAACGACGTGCTTTATATATAACATATACTGATGTTTGTGTAACTTATTGTTAGAGACGTGTATAGATAACATAAATAATAGTATCGACATATTAAAGATTGTGGGTACGATCTGTAGTGGCGCAGGCTAAGTGCGGGCTTCTCACCACGCGGACTTAGGCTCAAATCCACGTGGCAGCGACTTTTCGGCGACGGTCACCGCTCCTTACGGACATGATATTGACGACGATATGTTGACGCCGCTAGCCAAGGACACGAGATCAAGAACATTTGTTCTTCCACTGTACTATCAGAGTACCAAGATATACATGTCCACACTTGCCTGTGTACGCCAGGCGATCGTACATTTTGCATTTTTTAAATTATGAAAATTTTTTTAAATTATGCAAATAAAAAAATTTAATACAAATTGTATATCAAAAATTTTAGTAGTAATAATATACTAATAACGTCTGTAGAAATTTCCATCTTTATATACAAATTATAACTTATTATTTATATTCATATACATATATTTATATTCATATTTATATTCATATACATATATACAGTCTCACCTGGAAGTAATCACCCCCTTTTATCTTTTAAACTGAAAGAGATAGACCATAACAAATATATATGACTTGAACTGAACTTTATTGTGAGTAAAGTAATTGATTACAAAATAATTTATCTGTATTGAAGAACGGAGAAGTATGTATAATTTTTTATAATAATGTAGATATTTTCTGACTCGTGCAAGTTGACGTATGTCATATTATCATTTAATTATGATATTCAGTGTACGAAAAATATAAATAGAAAGCTTATGAATCAATATAATTATGGGACATTTAATAAATTATATGACACATTGGCATAAACCACATAAACGTACACTTTTTAAATAACAAAGTTTAATTTTTAAATTTGTGAAATACTTTTTACTAAACATAAAATTTTGATAAATCATAAAATAAATAATTTTTAAAAATTGTGTGACTAACATACTTTCTATTAAATAATTTAATTAAATTATTAAGATTAATAAACGCGTATATATATTTATTTATTTTAGACATAATATAATATTTTAGATATAACATTTTATAGAACACACTTAACGTTTTTATAATAATTATGTACACACACAACATTAAAATTATTAATAACAGAAAGTATGTTAAAGTCATACAATTTTTAAAAATTTTTTGTTTTATGATTTATCAAAATTTTATGTTTGATAAAAAGTATTTCACAAATTTAAAAATTAAACTTTGTTATTTATAAGGTGTACGTTAGTGTGGTTTATGCCAATATGTCATATAACTTATTAAATGTCCCATAATTGTATTGATTCATAAGCTTTCTATTTATATTTTTTGTACTGAGTATCATGATTAAATGACAACACGACATACGTCAACTTCTAATGCACGAGTCAGAAAATATCTACATTATTATAAAAAAATTATGCATACTTCTCTGTTCTTCAATATAGATAAATTTTGTAATCAATTACTATACTCACAATAAAGTTCAATTCAAGGCATATATATTTGTTATGGTCTATCTCTTTTAGAGAGAGAAACGCGCGATATCAGTACATGTGTATCGCGATTAAGCCGAGTCATGCGCATATGTGTATATCCTTACGCGATCATCTGATATCTGATCTAGTACGCGGTGCGCGGACAATCACTCTTGCATGTACTAAAAGTGCAGAGTCGTGATATCACTGGTTATAACGAGCTGACAGAAACATTAATGTGTTTGTGTAATTACGTGTGTTACATAATAGTATTATTTAGTGTAGTGATTTGTGATTAAAAACATGAGTCGTGTGCATAATAAAAACATTTATATCCCAGCGAGCGTAGAGTTTCCTTCAGGAAAGGCTGGATGAAAAAGGTTAGTGTATTTCTATTTATATTTAAAAGGAATTGTTTTAATGCTAATTTCCCACTCGGCATGTAGTATTTCTGAAATATTGCTGTCATTGTTTCAGTATCTCGGCAATGTTACATGCCGAGTGGGTTATGTTATTAGATGTCATATCGTTTTCGAATGAAACAGATTTCATTACTCAGAGAACGATTTCCCTATTTTCCAATAAATTGACATTTTCGAGCGAAAGTGAATTTTGATTCATGAGATATATAAATAATATAAATAACACAAAAAATATATATAGATAGTACTATCAGGATTGGTCAAAAATATGTTTTTTTCTTTTTTAACTAAACATTCTGTTTCTTTTGTTTAAAACATGTTTATAATGTTCTAAACATGTTTTAAACAATGTTAAAAAAAATCATGTTTAAAACAAGAAAAACGTATTTTAAAACATATACATAAAATGATTAACTTTTTAAAGAAACTTTATAAAGAAATAAAATTAAATTTAAAGATACATCTTAAAATTTAAGATAAAAATAAATGTTTCACACATAATTTTCTTAAGATTATATTTACAGATTTTTGAAATTTAATTTTGAAACTTAAACTATTAAATTAATCATTTTAATTTGCATATGTGAATTTACTTTATCTTTGACATACACACAACATTTAAGTATGTATTAAATGCATAAATAAATGTAAACTAAAATTAATATAATATAAACTATAATTAAACTATAATTTATGTAACCTGACAAAAATAAAAAAATCAATTTTATAATAAGCGTAAAAAGAAATATTATTTCTAATTATCTTTAATTGAATTGTTTGAATTTAAAGTTCGCATAATAGATACTAGCTTGGACGCTTTTTCCGTTCCTAGCCTATTACGTATTTTAGTGTGAACTAAACCAAAAGTAGAAAATAATCTTTCAATTTCTGCAGAAGATGCAACAGTAGTATGCAGTTGCATAGATAGATCAAACATAGCATCATCATTTACGCTGCTTCGAAGAGCACACCACCATGATATCGGATTGACATTACTTATGTTTTGAATTGAAAATAAATATTTTCTATATGGTGAGCTTTGTGCTTGATATAAGATTATAAATGACATTGCTTCTGGATGATATGCAGCTGCATATTCTAATGCTTCCTGTATTTGATTCTGATTTAGATTTTGGCCTTTGTAACGATGATCTAATAAGTTCGCTAAGTAATGAAATGGTGTCATTGCCATTTAAAGCGAGTTTTAAAACAATCTAATTCCAAATTACTAAAGTTTTCTTTTTCGATATTTTGCAATAAATCTATCCATATTTCAGTAGCCTCTCCAATAGAACACGTTTCTTTTTGAATTTTATCCAACGCATTTGAAATTTTTTGCAACTTAAATAAATATTTTTCTACATTACTTTTATGTAGGCGACAAAATGCAATTTGGCAACATTTTATTAAAGTGCAAGAGGACGACAAATCGATAAGAGCCAAATGCAAACACTGTAAAATAGAAATGTGCTCTTTAGTAGCACGTATGAAGGTGCATATACAGGAGAAATGTAATCCTATAAATAAAAACGCAGAAGACGATGAATTTGAAGCGACCGATAATCATAATGATGAATCGGAAGGACAAAGTTGTAAAGTATATACATATATCAACATTGCATTACAAAATAAAATAGTAATACTATATATTATTGTCATTAAAAGTATCATAAAATTATCATAGAAAAATTAAATTATATAAAAGTAAATTACATACACATTATAAAAATAAATTACATATATTTTCTAATGACTGACTAAATTGACTGAAAAATATAAAAGTGTTTGTAATACAATTTCCAATGTATTTTCTAATTTAATTATAGATTCACAGAACAAACGAAGTAAAGTTTCTGATTCTATTGGAAATATTACTGTATCATCTTCAGCGTCATCAAGCTTTCCAACTTCTTCAGGAATATCAAGCTCTACTAAATTGGATTCTTTCGTAAGAAGAACTACAAAAATTGAAAGTAAAAATATTGATCTCCAAATTGCAAAATTTATATATAGTACAAACTCATCGTTTCGGCATGTGGAACACAAAGAATTTAAAAAAATGATTAATCTTTTACGTCCGGGTTACAAGCCACCAACTCGTCATGAAATTGCAAACGAGTTATTAGATGAGGTTTATATTTCCATAAAACAAAATATTGAAAAGTAAAGTAGTATGTATGGCTATGAATGGCTAGAGTAATATTCATGTTGAACCAATTGTTTGCATCTCAGTAACTGACATATCAGAAGGAAATATTCATTTAATTGATACAATTGACACAGAAAAAAATAGACATACTGCAAATTATTTATTAGAGTTAGCGGTAACAGGAATCAAAAATTGCCAAAAATTTGGTTGCTCTATTAAAAGTTTTGTAACTGATAATGCAACATGAGTAAAATGCGAAATCAACTCTCAGAGTGCAAAGATTTAGGCATGCCAGACATAATAACATACGGTTGTTCTGCACATATTTTAAATTTATTGGCAAAAGACAAAGATATAGATGTGCCAGGTCTAAAGGTTGAGATAAAAAAAATTATAAAATATTTTAAATGTACTCATTTTCCAGCGGCTAAATGTAAACAAGCGGGCGGCATTTCTCTTAATTTACTTATAGATGTACGTTGGAATTCTTTGTCCGATTGTTTTGAATCGTATTTAAAAAATTGGCATATTCTTGTAAAAGTATGTACAGAAAACCGTGTTGCAATTGATACAGACATATATGCCAAAGTTCACAATCTTGATTTGAAAAATAATGTAGAAAAATATTTATTTAAGTTGCAAAAAATTTCAAATGCGTTGGATAAAATTCAAAAAGAAACGTGTTCTATTGGAGAGGCTACTGAAATATGAATAGATTTATTGCAAAATGTCGAAAAAGAAAACTTTAGTAATTTGGAATTAGATTGTTTTAAAACTCGCTTTAAATGGCAATGACACCATTTCATTACTTAGCGAACTTATTAGATCATCGTTACAAAGGCCAAAAACTAAATCAGAATCAAATACAGGAAGCATTAGAATATGCAGCTGCATATCATCCAGAAGCAATGTCATTTATAATCTTATATCAAGCACAAAGCTCACCATATAGAAAATATTTATTTTCAATTCAAAACATAAGTAATGTCAATCCGATATCATGGTGGTGTGCTCTTCGAAGCAGCGTAAATGATGATGCTATGTTTGATCTATCTATGCAACTGCATACTACTGTTGCATCCTCTGCAGGAATTGAAAGATTATTTTCTACTTTTGGTTTAGTTCACACTAAAATACGTAATAGGCTAGGAACGGAAAAAGCGTCCAAGCTAGTATCTATTATGCGAACTTTAAATTCAAACAGTTTAATTAAAGATGATTAGAAATAATATTTCTTTTTACGTTTATTATAAAATTGATTTCTCTATTTTTGTCAGGTTACATAAATTATAGTTTAATTAATTTATATTATATTAATTTTAGTTTACATTTATTTATGCATTTAATATATACTTAGATGTGTGTGTATGTCATATATAAAATAAATTCACATATGCAAATTAAAATGATTAATTTAATAGTTTAAGTTTCAAAATTAAATTTCAAAAATTTGTAAATATAGTTTTAATAAACACATTTAAAAAAATTATGTTTTAAACATTTGTTTTATACATGTTTAAAACAAAACTGTGTTTAATTTGAGATGTTAAAAACATATTTTAAACATTTGTTTTAAACTTAAATGTTTAAAACATAACAACCCTGAGTACTATGTCCCATTTGACACTCTTACTTTTATAAAGTGCAAAATTCTTTATTCTAAATTAAAAATTGTCAAATTAATAATATAATCAAATAATGCTGCAGTGTTCTTAAAATGTTTGGTTTGATTTAAAAATCCAAATACCTACTTCTATTACATAAGACAGATTTTTAACTTTTGAGTGATGACTTGTATCATTTGAAAACGATAATATTTTGTAATTTGACTTCCATAAAATCCATAAAACATTACTAGTGAGAGTCACTATGAAAATTGTTGTATATTTTTTTTTTATAAATTATATCTTTAAAACAATTCCTAAAAAAAATATTAATAAAATATTAAGTATATTATGAAAATATTAAAATATTTATAAATATATTATAAAATTTTTGTTATATGTTACTATAAAATCTCGAATTTCAGCTAAACCTAAAATTTACTGGTAAAAAATCAAACCAGCTTTAAAAAAAGTCAAAAAATATTCAAAACAGTTTTTAAAGTTTTATAAATGTTGATAGTTGTTAGTATTTACTTAGAATTAGTAAAAGTCGAGATTATTTTCTTGTGTTTAAATGTTCTAAATATGTTTTTTCTATTTCTTATACAAAATTGAATAAATATCACAGTAGGAGATCATATGTCGCAATATAAAATTATTCAAAAAATAAATAATATTTATATTAATACAATAATTTTTTTTACAATTATAACATGTATTATACCAATATGTAATAAACATGTAAGACGTATAAACATACAACATATAATAAACTTACTTTTATAAAAAGTTAATAATTGACACAAATAAAATATTCTATGCATAAGATCTGATTAATTTTGGTTTACGAAATAAATTCTACAATTTAATCAATTAATTATTTTTATTTTGATTACATATTATATTATTATTATTATAGTTTTTTTATTAAAAATAATAATTATTAATTATGGGGCGGCCCCTCGGCCCACCCCGACTGTCTCGGTCGCTTCCTCGGCCACCTCGGCTGTCCCTCACATCCGCATATTTTAAAGCTGGGATTCGTCCCCGTTGGACATACCAACGGGCGTGAGAGTTTCCGCACCCACATCCTCATTTTGTAACAAATAAACATATATATAAGTAAATCATAAATAAATTAAAATATTATAATAATAAATATTTCATAATGAACATACTTTCTTTATTCTTTTCCGCTTCTTGCGGCTGCTCCATTATTTCCTGCTCCAATTTTTGGAGCTCCGGTTGTTGCGGCTGCTGTTGCAACAAATGCAACTGTTCTTGCAATTGTTGTTGTTGTTGCAGTTTTTGTTGTTGCAACAATTGTTGCATCAACAGCTCCATCGGTGAAAGATTGCAAGGACATATCTTTTAAATTTTGTAGAACTTCTATAAAAAAATGTATTTATTATTTATTTATATGTATTTGCATTTTTATATATATTTTTATAATTGTCTGGTAGTCTACACATACAATTTTTCGTAAAAAATATAAAAAATAATTTAATGTATTACTTACATGACAGTTCCAGATCCGCCATTTAAAACTTTATTGCCATCTATGCGTCCTCTAATTTGATAATGTATTTACTTTTTATCCTTTTTATTCACTGCGCGCCATCTGACTGCGTTATAATATAACGTATCATGACATCTTAATTTCTTAGAATTGACTAAATCTCCCGTTTGAAAATTTGTGGCGTATTTGTTCTATGATGTTTCTAATGTAATAATTCACTGAATTACCGATAAAAAATTTATGATGCATTTGTTTTATCACGCAATTGTAATATCCTTTGCTTTGTCACTTTATTTAGTGCAAGTAAAGTAGTAATACGTGTACTTGTGTTAAATATCTGTTCAAAAATTTTTATCTTTTATCTCTTTCATTCTTACAGTCTTAGCTTTTACCAATCTTTACGTTCTGTAAAAATGTGTGATATAATTAAAAAGAAGCGAACTAACTGAAACTTTTCAGAAGCTTGGCTTAGTGTTGACTGATTTAAATCTTGGATTCGTAAAGTATCATTAAATGAAAGCCTTTTCCATTGTATTGTGTGCAATAGAAATTTTTCGTGTAGTACATCACACGTTTTAAGACATGCGGATTCTGCGTGTCATAAAAATAATATTAAAGAAAACACATCGGTATTATCGAATAATGATAATAAAAATTTAAATAAAACAATATCCAAAAAACGTTTTCAACAACAATGGTTAGACATCGAATTGTTTAAACCATGGCTACGCGAAGTATCGGATGACATAAATTCATCTTTTTGCACATTTTGTAATACGTCTATTGCCGGTGCAGTGTGTCAGCTCTATCGTCACGTAGAATCCAAAAAACATCAAATAATGTGTAAAAAAAATGAAACAAATATGCAATAAAGATATAAATATGAATGAATCTCTTTTGTCATTTGAAGAGCGGAAGAAAATAGCAGAAATTCGCTTTGCTGCATTAATCTCGAACAAAAATATATCGTATCAAACGGCAAATGAAATTCTGACTCTTTTTCAAGAAATAGTAAAAGATTATAATGTTTTGAAAAATATGAGTATGGGACGAACAAAATGTACTAACATAATTTTAAATGTGATATGTCCAGTTGAGACGGATCGTGTTGTTAACAGCATTCAAAATACTAAATTTTCAATTTTTATAGACGAAACGTCTGATATTTCTAATGAAAAATGGATGACGTTTCTTGTTCGGTATGTTGATCAGGAAACATTAAACATTCACTCGCAATTAGTAAAATTAATAAATAATGATGCCAAAGATTGCAGCGCAGAGAAATTATTTAAAGCATTTAAATATGAAATGGAAATTAAATATTCCTTTTTAAAATATTGTTGCCTTGTGTCATGCGACAATGCGTCCGTAATGACAGGTAAACATCTTTCGTTTAAAAAAATTAGAAGAAATTTGTACAAATTTAATAACACTTGCATGTCCATGCCATTCGGCTGCATTTGTTGCACATGCCACATTTGCTAAAATACCCGATTATTGCGAGGAATTTATAAAAAAAACTTACAAATTTTATTAATTCTAGTCCGAAACGTTCGGCTATTTATCAAGAATTCAGCGAATGTTTTCAAGAAACAAACCGAAAAATTTTAAAATTGTCTGATACACGGTGGCTTTCTCACCACTCATGTGTTGAAAGACTTATTGAGTCTTGGAATACTGTCAAGCTATTTCTGAATGAAAATACCGTAAGCGAAAAGACAAAGATCGGAACATATTTATTGTCTATAATGCAAAATATAGATACAAAAGCTTATTTATTGTTTTTAAAATATATATTGAATTTTTTAAATTCATTTAATGCATTTTTCCAAGCTGTAGAAACTAGAATATATTTATTGCAGCCAAAATCATTACAATTTTTAACCACAGTTTGTAAAAACTTTTAAAAACTAAAGCTTTTGGATTGTTTATGCAATTATAGTAAATTTGATGAAAAAGAAAATCAAAAATTTTTAGAAGAAATTTATTTAGGATTTGATTGCGAAGATACCTAAATGAATTAATTAAAGAAGGACACACAGATACAGTTATAAACGTTAGACAGAATTGTTTACAATTTTATGTAACTGCCGCTGAAGAAATTAGTAAAAGATTGCCAATTAATAATAAATTTTTGTCAAAATTAAAAGTTTTTCAGCCTGACATAGTTATATTAAGTATTGATAGAGAAATCAATTCAATGATATTTCTTTTATAGCTGACATCATTAGTAGTGTTATAGTGGGGATTCTAAACCATGGAGCGCCGAGGGGGTTGCGGGGGCGGGGGTATCTGGGAGGCGCGAGGGGTCTGGTGTTACGGAAAGGGGGGTGGGGTGGGGGAGTGAAAGGTCCTACACACGTTCGAAAGTAGATGTTTATCTTTGCGGTTGATTTTATAGCCGGGGGCATTTTAGAAGTCAAAAACTGTTTTTTTCTAATTTTATGATCATTTTATGGTCATTATATCATTAGGATTTTAAGCGCCGACGTTCGGCAGCTTTGCACCCTCGCGGAAAATCTCCCATAAAACTAGAGCGAAACATCTTCCATAATTTTAAGGAAAGAATGCAACGCATCAGCGCCATTATGGAAAAAAAGATTTTAATCGCCGGCGTTCGGCAGCTTTGCACCCTCGCGGAAAATCTCCCATAAAACAGGAGCAAACATCTTCCATAATTTTTAAGGAAAGAATGCAACGCATCAGCGCCAACATTCGGCTGCTCGAATTTGAGAATCTGTCTCCGCGTTAAAACGTATTCAACAGTCGTCGAGTGTCTTTCGATTTAGTGCTAAAATGAATATAGAAGATGTGATTGTCATCGAAGACAATGAAGACAATGAAGATGTGGTTATCATCGACGACAGCGATGAAAAAGTGGAAATAGTGGTTGACTCTGATTATGAGAGTGATCCGGAAGACTATTTAAATGAGCAAGTAGTGCCGTTAGTGCGTGAAGATTTACGAAATATAACCGAGCGGCAGGAAATGTGTAATATCATATTTTATTATGAAGTGAAAAAGTACGATGACGACGAGGAAAATAGTGAAAAATTTTGTTCTGGGTGTTTCATTGAAGTTCAAGATTCATATACACAAGGTAAAATTGTGTATAAACATGAAACTGGACAATATATTTATCACGGTTGGAACTCGTGCAATAACTGTGGACACACTGTGCCAAGTAATAGCATGTAGTGTGTGCCGTTTTTGTGCGCAGCAATAAACTTTTGTAGACACTTGCTAGGACTAAGTGCTGTGAAAAATGGTGACCGAAAAACTATTGAATGCGGTGGTGAAGTTTCAACGAAATCGCGAACTTAGCATAAAAAATTCCTCAACAGTGATCTTCAAACTACAAAGTTATATATGGACGAATGAAAACAACAGACTAAGGGGAAAGCCTTGCGAGAATTGCTGTTTACCAGGCGGAAATCGGCAAGCATGTCCTGAACAGTTACAAGAAATCCATCGGGAAATAAGTCAACTTATCGATGACATGTTGTATCTACAACATGTCATCGACAATGATCCAGATTCTGATACTGATTCTGATCAGTAATTGTAAGTAATCCTTGATGTGTAAGTATTCTTTTTCAAATTATGAAAATATTAATAAATTTTTTTTTTCTGTTATGCAGGAGCCCTACCTGGACGCCACCACCACCGCCATCATCCCCTCCAGCGCCTCGCAGCAGCAGTCGCCGTCGTGCCGTACCGCTCGACCATCGTCATGCAATCTTTTATATATTTTTTTATATCTTTTTTTTTATTTTTAAATTCACACACACACACACGCACGCACGCACGTACGACGCACGCACGCACGCACAGATTTTTGTAAATAAACACACATACACTTTTTAAATAAAAAAAATTATGTTAAATACATATAATTGCTTGCTTGCGCTTCCTTCATCTATCCCATCCTTCTTCCTTCATATACTAGATATAATTAGATATAATAACTTAATATTTAATATAAAAAAAATATAAAAAGAAAAAAAAGAAAAAAATAATAAAAAGAAAAAAATAATAAAAAAAAAAAAAGAAGAAAGTTATAAAAAGAAAAAAAGAAAAAAATTATAAAAAAAAAAAAAGAAAAGAAAAAAGAAAAAAAATTTCTGTTTGCGTTCTCGCTCTCCTTCGCCTCGCGCTATTTCTTTCTTTCTTTCCTAGCACTTACTCTCTCGCTCTCCTTCGCCTCGCGTTATCTCTTTCTTTCCTAGCGTTTATTCTCTCGCTCTCCTTCGCCTCGCTCTCTCACGATCCCTAAACCTTACGTTATTTCTAATGTAGCGCTATCTCTTTCTTTCCTATCGCTCTCCTTCGCCTCGCACTATCTAACTTTTAGGTGTTGGCTCTCTCTCTCTCTCTTTCACGGTCCCTTCGCTGGAGCAGGCATAAAGTTTAGAATAGAAATTTTTGGTTGACACTGCGACGAACAGGTCAGGCCGTTTTTAAAGGTACAAAAACGCATGACTGATTTATAGCCGGGGACTCCATAAAATTCACGTTAGCTTTTATGCCATGCTCACCTCCTACCCTTTTTACCGAGACGTTACTCAGCTCTCGCTGGAGCTGGCATAAAGTATCTGACTGTTGACGAGTGAGCGTATTTTGTCCAAACAAAGAAAATGTCGCAAATTATTGCGTTCATGCATGCGACGTTTGAGACGGGATTCCGTCACCTACGGCTTCCGGAATGGATCGACCATCGCCGGTACCATCGCCGCTGCTCACTTCGAAGAGCGCGAAATCTAGCCCGCGCCCTATTCCAGGCGCTACTGGAGGTCCTGTTTGGAAATGTAAGTAGTTTTTATTATTATTTTTATACGCTTTTTTATTTATAATATATTTATAATATATTTATAAATATATTATATAAAATATATTTATAAAATATTTATATATTTTTTTATAGATTTTCGAAATAGGTGCTAATCCGATCCCTGGATATATAAGCGTAGCGCACATGGAGTATGTGCGCTGGGTGCGGGCTAATCGAAGGAAGGCCGAAGAATGGCAGGATTTATGGCATGATCGCTTCCGTGGCCGAGAAATAGTGCACATAAAGGGGGACATATTTGACCTCCGCAGACTATTCGGAAAGAAGCCCTATTTGTAAGTATCTCTATATATAATATGGTCAAATTTTAAATATATTTTAAAATACTAATAAAAATGTTCCTTTTTCTGTTTCAGAGATCCCTGCTTCCCCTGATTTTAACTTTATTTTATTTTTATTCACACGCACACACACACACACACACACACACACACACACACACACACACGCACGCACGCACGCACACACACACACACACACACACACACGCACAGATTTTTGTAAATAAACACACACATGCTTTTTAAATAAAAAAAATTATGTTAAAACACATATAATTGCTTGCTTGCGTTTCCTTCATCTATCCCATCCTTCTTCCTTCATATATTAGATATAATTAGATATAACTTAATATTTAATATAAAAAAAATTCTGTTTACGTTCTCGCACTCCTTCGTCTTGCGCTATCTCTTTCTTTCCTAGCGTTTACTCTCTCGCTCTCCTTCGCCTCGCGCTATCTCTTTCTTCCCTAGCGCTTACTCTCTCGCGGTCCCTAGCTTCGCATTCTCCCTTCCCAGCATGACGTCATCCCCCGTAACGAGCTACGTATGAGAACTGGGACTGTTTACGGGTGCGAGGAAGCACGGATGGGAAATGCGTGCGAATAATATATGTATATCATGATTTAAATTTAAAAAAAAACTTTATTCTTCTCTTTTATATTTTTTTTTATTATTACATATTGTGACTAAAAACTAAAGCTACCAGTTCGCAATCGACGAGTTGATGTTTATTGAAGGCGTCGCTGGCGCGTATTACATTTGATACTTCTTTATTATCCCTTATAGTGGACGCGATATTGGAGAATTGTGTAAACTTAGTATCGACTGTCTCGGTGATTCTAACCAATCGATCAAAGGTTACATCGATGCATTGATCGAGATCAAACATACGGTGTAACGTCGGTTCAATCATCATCATGCGTACGTTTAAAGATTCGAGACTTATAAGTTTAGTATCGTTAATCGTATGAACTCGCACTGTTAGTGGTCCAACGCTTATAAAATTATAGGTATCTTTAGAGTCCTTTCGCAGTAAATCGTGAATATTGCGACGTTGCTCGTAGAGTCCCTTCCACGTTTCGAGAGATAATACCAGTTCCTTTCCTTGTTGATCTCCTATGACAATTTCCACATAACTCGGTGTACCCACGTTGATACCAATTTCAAGGAATTTGAATTCCGTGGTTGTCAATGCGTATCGTCTACTTAATATACGAATCGCACGACGCTTCAACGAAATGCTGTAGAAAAACAAAATAAAAAAAAATTAGTTTAAAAACAATTTGTGAAAAAATAAAAAAAAGTTAAACAAAAACTTACTTGTCACATTTGTTCTCAAACGAAGGAGTTTCATAACGACTCGGTACGTAATTATTCACGCTTCTGCTGGGGCCGCCACTGCTTCTTTGACGTAGTACATATTTCCAGATTTCAAAAGGGGACCACTTTCACGAACGGTTAACGCAACACTGACCGTATGAAGAATCGAATATGAAGAATCAAATATACGTGACACCCCGTTTTTTCAAAGTAGTGGGGGGAGATTAGTGGTAAATGTGGTGGGAGATTCTAGAATACTTTAGTGCTCTGAAATTTTTAGGAGAAAGGAGAGACGATACTCGGATAAAAAGAATTCTTAAATGACTCGTAAGGCAAGGAAGGAATGAGGAGGGGGAATAAGAAATAAAACATATTAGTGTTTAAATATTTTATTTTTCCAAATCTTGCAATTCTTTCTTGCGTTGCGACCACCAGTTAAATATTTTGAATACATTTTGTAATGCGCAATTCTTAACATGTTTTCCACATCGTATAGTATTTTTAACATCTAGATTATTTAGAGATTCGATATCGTCGTAATCAGCATCCAAGGTCTCAATGATTAAATTTTCTCTCGCATCGTCGTCCAGCATATTAGCAAGCCATTCTCGTTTCTGGCATCCTTTAACGTATACGATACACTGCATTTTATCATCTTCTTCTTCAACTACAGCTGTTGTAATCAATCGTTTCGCCATGCTGTACGCAACGATTCCATTCTCCCATTGTAGTCCATGATGATTCGCCATCAACCATGAAGCTTGACACTTTTCGGATTTTGTAAGGAGATGCCATGGTATAGGACTCCGAAAAATGTAATGTGCGAGAACAGTTCCTCTTCTCAGCACCGCCACCTCCTTTGCGATGAATTTATTCGAAACGATAAATCCTTGCAAATCGACAAACGTTGGTACAGACATGATGAGATCTCTTTTCGTCCGTTAAGAAGAATGACAACCATCTCGTAACACTCGGCTTTATATCCTGCTTCCCCTCTCTCTAAATTATTGTCGCAAACACTTAGGTAATTTTGCGCACAACGGGTTGTACTGGATCACGCGATCGTGTATGATGAGACAGTACGCAGTCGTATTATTAGACACATTCTCCTTACACTCAAATTCTAATCGCACATCCACGGTTGCACTCTTGACCGATTCGTTTTGTCGAGAACAATCGATGATCACAAACGGACCGTACTGTAGAAACAGTGAGACGGTGAGACTCGGTTCGAGGTACTCGTATCCGTAATAGTTTTTGCAGAAACGCGCGTACGTGTCGTACAGAATCGACCATCTGTTTTTATCGAAATCCAGATTCATGTCATCGTACGGATAACATTCCGAGTTCAGATAAAGTTTCACGTTTGTTAATTTACAGTCGTCGAATTTACTCGCATCCTCGGACATAACATTCTTCCGGCCTGTCTGCAGAGCAAAGATAACGTATCGTGGTTTCTCCAGCTGAGTCGCGGTCTTAATGGTCACGAATGTTTGGTTTTACGCTGCAAGAGCGGAAATTCGTACAGATCACACGAGCGAAAACCCATGCTGAGGTAGCGTCCGCTTTCCAGAGCGCGCAGCATAGACAGCTTTTTAATTTCACTCAACAACACATGTGGCATTCGCCATTGTATCTTGAATATGTTGATCACAGGCTCCAGCGTCAAAGCTCCAAGTAGACAATTGTTGTCATTGCGCGATCGTATTAAGATCAACTCGTGACGAGCGTTAATTACTATGCATCTGTAATCCTCGCAAAATCCCAATAACATGTAGAGCGGTACGCAAAAATTAAAGTGTCCATCCACAATAGTTGGCTCACTCCAGCCAGCATTTCTCATAATCACGCTTCTATCGGATGATATTGTTACATAGTTTTTGAGCATACTTGTTATTCCCACGTTTCTATTCCGATCAATCTCTACACCATCGAGTTCGTATCGAATCTCGTCAAACATGAATGCAACGCAATTATTTTGCAGTACCACATTGGATCCGCCAGCTGGTTTTTTTTATCTTTAATTCTCCCTCGATGTATAAGAAACTCTCGTACGGCAATGTATACAGATCCTGTCGTTGTATGGGTATTCTTATCTCATCACTGTGTCCGAACGTTGTGTTGGCGGATGGGTTATAGGAGTGAGTCTCAATCTTGACGATGCGATCGTCAAAGATTGGCTCGTCCGCGATGTTGAGAATGTAGTCATCGTTCAAATGTTTCGCACCACGAATCCCAAAGATTGTAAAAACGCAACGTTTGATGCGTTCAATTTCTTTTTCTTAGTGCCGGATGATTGGAGGATATTAGCAAATGTCGATGTTGTTGTCGCTGGCGTCGTAAAGATTGTGTTGTCTCTCACGTCTTTCGATCCGTTCAACACGAGCATCACACGCTAATTTTGCCGCCGCCGTACATGCAATCTAATGCTGATCTCTTCTCCTCGAAAATCGAGTAATCGTCCTTCCTGGTCGACAACACGTAACGTTAAATCCGTAATGCACCGCACGATGATCGGTAGGTAAATGATGTGCGCCGATGTTTCCGATATCTTATATCCTGGTGGTACCCTCGGTGAAAATTCGTGTATCGTATGAACAAGTTTGCCGTTATTGTACGCACCCGCGGTCACATTACATTCGACGCGGATAATATTCACGTTGATAATGTTAATCGGCACGTCCGACTCGTACCATTTTCGCGGCTGCAGTATACGGTTCGAGAATCCTAGCAGCGATCCAATATTGTTAGGCTTGCTAGAATTTAATTTGCAGGCGCATTTGATCTCGCTCCTCATCGTATTGTAATTAGCGCGGAGCACTATAGGCCATTCTCCAGCCTCAAAGTCATCGTCGTCGACAGTGTGTTTTTTATCACCATCACGAACTGTGTGTTGCGAACATTTTTGTGAAATTGTATGTTTCAAAAATTCATGTATCGCTTGCAGCTCGTACGATCCCTCGTAATTTCCGCATCATCTTTGCCAAAGTAAAATTTATTATTCGAGGAATTCACGTTCGATATCGTGTGATAACTTTCAAAATCCGCTAGACCAAGCTCGTATTCACCGTTGCTTAAATCTACGTTGGGAAAGTAGTTTGCCGCAAGAACGCTGCTTTTTCCAGTCAGCGTGAATGTCATAGACATGTTGACCAAACTGTTTAACGAATAATAAGTTAAATAGCGCAATGTATGTCTTTAAATTCGCGTGCATCAACCGTTCGGAGAAACTGCAAGCACAATTGTCCGCAGATGTTTTGATAAGTTTGATAGGATGTGTGATTATAATCTATTTTTGCCACATTTAAATATCGCACCAATTCATTCGGCAGTCGAAGATTGCCAAAACTTTCAAAATATATAGCTCGATTCCCCCTCTTTGCATACGCTACCCAGTGAGTACCCGAGCCTTTAGCGTTATCCAAATTTATGATGCCGCTCTCGTTTCGATATACCACCGATCGGTAATGAGTTACGCATAAAAACACCTCTAAACTATGGAATGTGCATACGTTTTGCTAGTTGCAGCAATTGTATGTTGGTAGTTGCACCCTCTGGCATTTTTAGCGTCTCTTTGACGTTTTTTTTTCTTCTTTCTCATTGAGACTCCTCGTCCGTATTTGTATGGCGCGAGATACAATCCGCGACCTTCCATGGCGCGATTGTAACGTAGCAGCTCTTGAAACTGACGTTGTGTAACATCGTTCACCATCTTTGCTACACCAGCCGCTCCACCAATCAGAGACCTGAGAGCGCCCAACACTGATAGAATCGGTAATACACCCCCGGGTTTCGCTACCGGAAATATTCGTTTTTTCACCGTCTTTTTCTTCGTTTTCGACTTTAGACCCATACCGAACTTCGTTTTGGTTTTCATTGCTGTTCAGACACCTGTGGCTGCGGCTCTCTCACCGAGAGACGAATCTTTCGGAGTGATGCGAGTTTGCGCCTTTTTGGCGAGCATCCTATCCGCCGCGTGTCTTTCGGCAAGATCGTTTCTCCGAAAGTACGCTATATCGTGTTCACAACACGCTGCGTCCAATGGGTTGATACCTCGATCACCTCTATCCAATCGTTTTTCTAGCCGCGTGTCCGGACTGCAAAACTGGTATCCAGGAATATGCAATTCGATAGGAAGCGCGTTTATCGCACGTTTTAATAGACCTCTGCCTATTTGCTGTGACATTCACAACAAGTTTATCGCACGATTTAATAGACTTTTACTTATTTGCGTTGACAATCACGACAATCTTTTATCATTGGCGCTGGACCGTCAATGTGCGTTTGTTGCCACGGTTGATTGTAATGTTCGAAACAGCGACGATAGGTCTGAACCTCCGAATCCGCCTTTATGTATTCCGGAAGTTTGTCCCACACGTAGTGAACGTGATTGCCACACATTCGCAATAAAACTGCTTTAGATACAAACTGTAGCTGTTCAGCACTCAAATCGAGAATATCGTAAGAACTTGATAGCAGGACAAACATTTTTTCGTTACTGAACACTTTGTAGTTCCGCGCAGCTATAAATAGACAGGCGTGCGATCCGAATCGGAAGTGGGAAAATAAAATTCGTGCGACAACCTTCCGCGATACGCGTGACAAATTACGACGCCAGATTACGCTCGATGGGGGACAACACGGAGATGCGTAGACACGGTACGATGCTGCCGAATACTATACGCGCAATCGTTTGCGGCCCCTCGAATTGCGGTAAAACTAACGTGTTGATTAGTTTGATAGAAAGCTCGCACGGCGTCCGCTTTGAAAATGTGTACGTGTATTCAAAGTCACTGCAACAGCCAAAATATCGATATCTGGAGAATTTATTAACGTCGATCGATGAAATCGGCTATTTTACATTCTCCAATAACAGTGACGTCATTCCACCGAGCGAAGCACGTCCAAACTCGATTTTCGTTTTCGATGACGTGGCGTGCGACAAACAAAATACAATAAGAGAATATTTCTCAATGGGACGCCACTCGAACGTCGATTGCTTCTATCTCTGCCAGACATACGCGAGAATACCGAAACATCTTTTACGCGACAACGCGAACCTGCTAATCTTGTTTAAACAGGATGGCACCAACTTGAAACACGTGTACAACGATCACGTGAATACCGACATGTCATACGAGGATTTCAGTGAGTTATGTCGTACTTGTTGGCAGCAAAAGTATGGATTTCTCGTGATAGATAAGGATAGCTTGTTTATAAACGAGCGATACAGAAACAGGTTTAACATGTTTGCGATACCACAAAATGATTAGTCGTTGCCTACATTCTGTCGTGAGGGGTGAAACGCGAGCTTTCAACACTCTCTATCGATATGGCTGGGAGCGATAATATTCGCGAGCGTGAAAAGATGGCGAAGGAGATTGCGAAAACGAGCGAATCGATCCGCAAGAAACATCGCGCTTTGAAGACCGGTAACATCGATGACGATATCGCGGTCAAGACCCATTTTAAACCTATTATCGAGCCGTTGCAAAAGATTGTCGACAACTCGTTCGCGGTGAAAAATAAGTCGGAGAGTAGCGCAAAGATTAAAATCTTACCCATCAAGCGATACAAGGAGGATTAGAAGGAAGAGGCTAAAGATGAGGAGGTAGAGGAAGAGGAAGAGGAAGATGCGACACCGAAAAAAAGGAAACGATCGGACGTTTTACTGTATGAACCGTCGATAGCTTCTACGCCGTTAGCCGCACCAACAAGCGTAAACGAAGATGTTTTCGAAACCTCGGGCAACATGCTCGAATCATCGTTTGTTCGAAACAAGTTATAAACGTCAGAAGGTCAAGAAACGTTGCGGGAGTACTTTGGACCACTTGGGCAAAAGTACATAGGCGCTTTGCTCAATGGCGACAAAAATCACGAGATTGATCATGTGTATGGAGTCTATTTTGACAGAAAGAATGAAATGCGACTCGGCAACAAATGATTCAACATCAACAAAGATGACTCTATTATCATAGATGACGTGCGGTACATTGGAACCCCAGGATTGTACGAGTTGATCTTCAAGAGAATTCCCGATGATGAACTTTACACGAGGGGGGACGATTTGGAAAATACAAGAGCATATTATTGGTGACGAACGCGCATAGACGCGATTATGATGCGCAGGGCCATTTGAAGGGTAACAGGGGGTACAAGTACAAACATATAATTGCACCGTTGATGTCGCTCGAATCGAAAAATACAAAATCTGGAGGGGAGATATCTATGCTTCGCGCTATGACGCTAACCAACAATATGATTGATTACGTGCACTGGGACGATCCCAACGAACTAGTAGATCGGCTACGATTGCTCAACGCTTCGCGCTTAGCTGGTCACGACGCTCACGATAACGAGATCCAGTCGATCATCGAGGAACTTCGTGAAGCAGGAATTATTATAAATTAAATGGTGTCTCGACAAAACTAATCAGTCGATCAGCGTTGCGTGACACTTTACGAAACTTCAGAAAAAAAATACCTATCAACAAATTTGGATTATTCGATTCAAGAAATGCAACCGGTACAAACGGCTCTTGGGATAGATTGGTAAAAAGTTATGTGCACGAAAACGCTTTGTGTCGCGTCGTTACAGACTTCGATGCGAGGTCGCGTAAGATTTGCCGTGTAGCGCAACCTGAGGCTGACACCGATGCCGTCAACAAATTGTACGTGCAATCCTGCGTTAAAAGATTAATGAATCGACAGAAAAAATCAGGCGAGAAGCTTACTTCGCTTGAGAATAACGTGCGAGCAATACAGATTGTGCTAAACGAACTTCAACGCCCGGTTAATGCTAACTCAGAAACAGCTATCAACCTAAATGAGTATCAGTGAACGGGTTAGGAGCGGCTATCAAACGGTTATCGAACAGCTACGAAGGATTATCGAACGGCTGCGAACAATTATCGAACAGCTACGAAGAATTATCGAACTGCTATCTAACTACAATGAGTGGCAGTGGCAGTAGCAGTGACCGACCTAGCAGCTGCAACAGCTTCGAACGAGGCTATCAGCATTTCAAGCAGGGCTGCGAACGAGGCTACGAACACGTTCTTAACGGTTACACTCAAGGTTACAAACAACTCAAGAACTCCTACAATCGGTCAAAAGACGTCTGTGAACGAGGCTACGAACGGGTCAGAAGCGGCTACGAACGAGTCAAAAACGACTGCGGAAAAGGCTGCGAACGGGTCAAGAACGATTTTCGAATGGGTGAAGGACGGCGGTGAACAACGCAGGTCCAGAATGGCTACAAACAGGTCAAGAACAGGTTAGAACAGGTCAAGAACAGGTCAAGAACAGGTCAGAACAGGTCAGAATAGGTCAAGAACAGGTCAAGAACAGGTCAGAACAGATCAGGAACAGGTTAGAACAAGTCAAGAACAGGTTAGAACAGGTCAAGAACAGGTCAGAACAGGTCAAGAACAGGTCAGAACAGGTCAAGAACGGCTATTAAAGGCGATAAACGAAAATGAGTGAAAAAAAGCGAACAACAAACGGGCATCGAGGAAAACTGACAAAGCAAAGAATCAACATAGTTTGGAGAGACGACAGTTGGTGAACGAACTGCACGCGCCGGCGAGAAAAAATTTTCCCCGAAGACACATCATAGTGCGGGGATACGATGATCTGTGGCAAGCCGACATCGTCGAGATGCGTCCGTATTCTCGTTTCAACAAAGGTTATCACTACATACTCACCGTCATCGATGTGTTGAGCAAGTATGCATGGGCTGTACCACTCAAGAGTAAAGGTGGAAGGGAGACGGCTGATGCAATCGCCAAAATAATTCGAGATAGCAAGAGATGCCCGAAAAACATACAAAGTGATAACGGAAAGGTATTTTACAATACCGATGTGCAACGGCTTATACGGAAACATAACATTAATCACTATTCCACATATTCGGTATTGAAGGCGTCTGTCGTCGAGCGATTCAATCGCACGCTGAAGAACGACATGTGGAAGATGTTTACGCTGAACGGAACTTACAAGTGGATCAACGCGCTATCCCGACTCGTTGCAGAATATAACGCGCGAAAACATCGCATTATCAATATGAGACCTATCGATGTTACTCCCACGATCGCTGATAGACTTTTAAATACGGTATACAACAGTATAAAAATTGCTGCTCCTGCAAAGTTTAAAGTAGGTGACCTGGTACGCGTTAGCAAATACAAAAAACTTTTCGAAAAGGGTTACACACCAAATTGGACAACCGAGGTGTTTAAAATTGTTAAAGTGCAACATACCAATCCCGTAACGTATCTACTCGAGGATTATCGCAAAAAATCTATCGCTGGAGCGTTTTACGAGCACGAGTTGCATCACGCGAATTATCCAGATGTGTATCTCATGGAGAAAGTACTGCGCAGGAGGGGTGACGAGGTTTACGTGAAATGGCTGGGATTTGATAGCTCGCACAATTCTTGGGTACATAAGGATCATGTAATTTAATTTTATATGAAACACAATGTATTCAATATAAAAATATATGAAATATTTGAAATATACAAAATCTTTATTAATACATCCTTTCCAATAGTCATTATAATATATAAAATATGAAATATACATACAAGAAAAAAAATCACACACACATTATATTTTATAAAGATATCTTATAATGTCGCCACGGTAACGTATCAGTAGTTGTAGGTACGATATACCGCTTGTCGTCGTACGGACTTAGAGCAATTTTTGTTTCGCGAATGGTGTATACCTTGTGTAATTTTGATCTTATACACGATTGACTACGCATTATTTCAATCTCTTCGTTCAAACACCGCGTGTAATCGTCAAACGTTATCGTTCTCGCAACAATGTTAATCTTGACGCCTTTTACCTTTTTCGTATCCTTCTTACCATCCACGCGCAACGCATACATTTTTGCTCTAAGTCCGACAAATTCGGTCATTATGGTACCGTTGTTTTCATCCTTCATTAGACCCGGTACCTTTTTATTCACGAGCGGTATACCGTACGCATTGTCTATCGCATAGTACTAGTCGCTCGTATCAAATCTGCTGATGTCGCGTTTCAGATTCTCGTACACATCGTCGCACTCAATGTGATATATAAGACTATCCGTATCAGTGTACATGACTTTGCATCTCTCCCGATACATTGGTACCATATAATCGTGGTGAAATTCGTACAAACATGTCTTGGATATATCGAGAATACACATAAATTGGTACGTAAATTGGTTTGTAGAATTTCACCTCGAGTTTACGTAATTCTACAGCGATTAGATTTTCCGAAAAAATGCTTCTGCTATGAAAATTTGGTTTTGCAATCAATGTCTCTGCGCCGTATCATAACCAGATAAATTGTGAAATACTATTGGAATGCAAAAAGATTCTTTGTAATTTAGATTGCAATTTGAATGCGCGGGACCTCTGTACCGCCCGGTCAAATGACAATAATCGCGTACGCGCGTATCATCTTCTACGAATGGTTTCTCATATATATGACACTGAGTCGCACTTCGAAATTTTTTCCATTCATTTTGCGTTAAATTTACCATGGGGACATTGGTTGTTAAAATATTTTCTACCTTTTGTCCCATTTTGTTAAAAATTTAACATCTACGCGATTGCGCACATTTTCCATCGTTTTGCCAAACACTACATTATTCATTAGTTTGTACAAATTTTTTTCAAAGTCATTTTTTGCCAGTGTTCTAAATTTTGTGTTGAGTTCTATATAAGTACGGAGCCACGGAGATTGAGTGAATTGTAATATACGATGAATTTTTGTAACGCGAAGACCGTGACATGAACATTGCTGCAGGTTGCGGTAGTGTAAGTAACGCTTTTTATCGTATACGGTTGCGAGAAGCTTGTCCTCGCGCTTGCCAGGTGGTTTGTCGCGTGTCGGACAAAACGATAGGTCAGTGTGCGAATCGTGAAGATGCTGCGGATACTCGAGATCGGCTTCGAGGATGTAGCCTGTAGACGAGTCGAGCGCGATCGATGATACATCAAAATTGGAAACATTATCGACCCACTGAAAATCGGCGTAGGGCAATGGTTGACACATTGCCCATCCGTATAAATTATTAACATCGAAATACATCAAGTACGTTGATGGTTTTGATGAGTCATACGACTGCATGTACTTGTTATTAGCACGCGCGTACCTGTTGGAACATTGACTCAGACCACCGCGTATACCTCGTTCGATAAACATAACCATGTCAATGTCTGTGAGTAATTCAAATATAATTTTCGTATACTTTAACATGGCGTCCCACGTGTAACCGGGAAGAGTATAGTAATACGCGGGGTCGAGCCCATAACTCTTAATACATCTCTCTCGGAAATTTTCAAAAATGTCTGCTAATAACAAAACATCGATTTTTAAATACAGATCGCTATATTCGCCTAGCGTTCGAATGGAGAATCGCTTCCACACAGTCTCAGCGTGCGCGTAATCGCTCTCAGATACTGTGTTACCTGTCAAGGAACTGTAAAATGATTCTCGTGATGGTAAACACGCATCTTGCAATTTATCTACGCAGTCAATGTACTCGTACGTGAAGACACCTTTTCATGTTAATAAATTGAAATCTTCGGCGAATAAATTTTTATATTCCGATTGTAAAATTTTGAGTTTATTCTTGCTCAGAAAAGATGCCAATTTATCGAGACTTGTGAAAAATTTATATGAATTTATGAAACGTAATTTAATGTGATTTCCCGGTTTGTCTTTCGTACCTTTAACATGTTTTGTAAATGAAATATATTTTTCTTTTGTTATCGGAAGTAAATCGATTCCCCCTTTGAACGCTGTGGCTATTTCCTCGATTATAAAGTAAGAATCATAACCAGATAAATTGTGAAATACTATTGGAATGCAAAAAGATTCTTTGTAATTTAGATTGCAATTTGAATGCGCGGGACCTCTGTACCGCCCGGTCAAATGACAATAATCGCGTACGCGCGTATCATCTTCTACGAATGGTTTCTCATATATATGACACTGAGTCGCACTTCGAAATTTTTTCCATTCATTTTGCGTTAAATTTACCATGGGGACATTGGTTGTTAAAATATTTTCTACACGTTGCGCCAAATTTTTAAGTTCGTCGGTGAACTATGCAACGCAATTGGCTTCGCGACGAGAATGATACGCGGATAACGAATTATCGTACAAACAATGTACATAAGCCATACTAAATACTTGGTGATAAAAATTTTCTTCTTTTTTCACCAAAACTCACTCCAGATCGGCGTACACGACGAAAGGTAGTCGCTCCTTCCTGTTGTAGTTGGTGAATGCGAGCCACTTATCCTTATCGTTCGGTAATCGGATAGCACAGTCGTTCATCTTTCCACAGTCTACTGTATGTGATTGCAATTTCTCGACCGAGTGAAAATAGTGCATGCATCTGTAAAATAAAAGTTAAAATTTTTATATCCTTGTTTTAAATATTTTTAGACAGTTTTATTAAATATACATACCGATCGCAGATATATTTTTTAGTCTTGTGTTTGCTAAGTTGCATACTAATAAGTCTAGATAGATTCTTGATCCATGCAAAATGTCTGATATCTTGCGCATCTTGCACGTAGAGCAAGTTGACGTGCTTGTCTCTCTTTTGCTCCGTAAGGTGAATAGGGACAATGTTTTCGTTTTCAAAACTGTACACGTTGATTGAAATGTCATTATAAATTTCAAATTTTTTAATTTAATTAAGAGTGACTGGAAACTCAATATCCTAGAGATTCATTACTGTTGTATAATGTGGGTACGATGATTGTCGGTGTGTGCATCTTTCAGCTGGATACAGAGCAGCCACTATCACCCACGCAAAACATGCATTGTCTTTAGATTGCACGTTAACCACTGCTCGTTTCATTATTATCTTTCGCAATAATTGCACGTAACATCCGGCGCGCATAGGATTATATTTATTTATATTTACAGTCAAATTTAGTATACGCGATAATGCCCATCCGCTATCGCGTTCCTGAAATTCTTCGAGCGATGCAAGGATTGGCTCGACGACTCGCCGCTCATACCACTCGCGTAAATCGGATGTATGTAAGAGTTCACAGTTTCTCGTATTGATTGATTTATTGACATGCTTATCGCCCGCCAACAACTCGCCACAAACTCGCCGTTAAACACTGTATTCACTTTTACACTGTTTTTGCATAACGTCTCGCACGTGCTCGAGCACAATGTCACTCGCATCTTCCAAAAATTGACGAGGTTCGATGTGATTATAATTTATAACCGCACCAGTCAAGATGCGTCTCTCAAACGCCGTATCAATCTCTCGCCATATGAGTCTCTCCGCGTTATTTTCACTACTATAATCACCACCACTGGGTATAAACTGTCTCTGCAATCGAGTTTTTGCACCCTCGAGTCGCGCAATTCCTGTCACCAAAGATTGTCTATTTCCGATTGAGAGTCGCGGACGCTTGACACGGCTGCGTTCTTCAAGCTCTTCGATAAACTCCTCGCAATGCTGCAGCCATCCAAAATATTCACCCAATGTGGTGACTTGGTGGGAACGCTCCAACAAGTCACGTTCTTTCTGTTGCACATTTTCCATTTTTTCTCTCTATTTTTGTGTGCAAACATAACACATATTACGCGACATTATTATATGTAATAAAATTTGACAGCTGCTGCACCATTGCATATCCACCTCATCGGGCGATGTAACTTTATGTCTCCGTATTTCGTATATTAATCCGATGTCATCTCGAAAGATGTCCATACACGAAGCACAGAGAGCTAGAGCACCACCCGTTGAATAATAAAAGTGTATGGCGCAAATCTTACGTTGATTTTGCGCACGGAGTTGTTCATTTTCTACTACGTTGTCGTTAAAATCGGTATTACTGCAATCACTAATATAATTACTATCGTCCAACGCATACTCTTTGTCTGACGACTCGTCTATTATCGCTTCGAAATTAATATTTTCCATTTATTCACTATTGTGTCACTAACAATTCTAATTAAATCTGGCGCTTGACAGCATTTCAAATAGATGGCAATTTTTAAGCAATAACTGTGACTTTACCGAAGCAGAGTTTTTAAATGGGATTAGGATGATCTTAAACTGTACGTATTTTACATTTAATAAAGTCACATATAGACAAACATTCGGAACTCCCATGGGCTCACCATTATCACCCATTATAGCTGACATAGTTATGCAAGACTTAGAGACGAAAGCTTTGAACACGTTATATTTCAATCCCCAGTTTTATTTTAGATTTGTGGATGACATAATCATGGCTGTACTCTGACTCTATACATTACACACTTAATAGTTTTAATTCTCAACATGACAGATTACAATTCACTATAGAAATAGAGAAGGATAATAGAATTAATTTCCTTGACTTAACATTCATGATTGAAAACAATATTTTAATATTTGACTGGTATCACAAACCCACATATTCAGGAAGATATCTAAACTATTTCTCACACCACCTACTACAACAAAAAAAGGGTACAATTATTAGTTTAGTGGACAGAACAGTCTTTCTCTCAAATCCTAAATATCACAGCAAAAATTTCGATTTGATCATCAGAATCCTGTTAAACAACAATTATCCATTAAAACTAATTTTTAATGTCATCCAGTCACGTTTAAATTCTATTATTAACAATAAGATTCTTATTAGTGACATACCAAATGCTGTGAACCGGTTTATTTCACGATTCCATATATACAAGGAATAATAGATAAATTCAGGGGTATAACTAAAAATTCGAGAGTGAAACTCGCATATTATAGCATAAATAAATTAAATAAAATAATTAGAACTCACAAAGACACCATTCCATCTGAATTAAAAACGAACGTCGTATACAAAATTAATTGCAACCAATATGAGGTCTCATATGTTGGTCAAACATCCCGAAAGTTAAAAACTAGAATCACAGAGCATAAAAGACATATACACCACAATACTAACACAAACTCTGTAATTACTAATCATAGAAGGGAGCTTAACCATGATTTTGACTGGGATAACGTTAAAATACTTGATGAGGCTCCATATTATACTAAAAGGCTAATCTCTGAGATGCTATTTATCAAAAGACAAAAGAAAGGTCTAAATTTACAAATTGATACGGATAATTTACCAGTTGTCTATCACGATATTGTTGGCGCTCTTCCTAAAATTTAGTGATGGGAAAACATTACATATACATATAACTTGTAGTATACCTTGACATTTACGATCGAACTCCACAGTACACGAGTCAACAATTTGTTCACCAACCGTCACTAATATTGTTAAAGAGTGAGTGAGCTTCATAACAGTTTTTGAACAGTGATTATCAATACATAATTTAATTAATTATATTAAAAACATCTCCCATTCTTACAGATATCAACGAACATTGATATTCACACACAATATTATCAGGTCAGTGGTTTCTTTTATTGTTGACTATGTTCGTCTGTAATAAACATCTATCGGAGTAGGTTCACACAACTAAGACAATAGCGTTTTACATTTATACTCATAACACGTTATTAAATATTCTCGTTTTAATTTATAAATTTTTATATTTGTGACTTAATTTTTGCACTGATGAAGACTCAAAGATTGAGCTCGAAACGTACGCATCCAAATAATTATATTATTATTAAATTGTAATTTCTTGTTAACATTTGTCGGTTTAATATCTTCGTATGAGTAGAGTTACGTAAATGCGATATAAAGATTCTCTTAACATTTGTAATTTTTGATATGAGGATTGATTTGCGTTATGATAATGCGATATAGAACACCGCTATTAGTAATTTTATTATTGAAGATTATGCGACATATGTAATAATTATTGTCATTTCTGATATTATCTATAATATACCTTATTATTGTGTTTTAATTATTATATGATAGTTTAATTAAGACCTAACTCGTTTAACACGACTTAATTTTTGCTCTCTATGGCCGTTTTTAACTTATTTAATAATTTATATTTAAGAGAGCACTGTGTGACTTTATTATTTATTGCTTTATTATTATATTATATTATATTTTATTATATTTATAATATTATATGAATAACAGACATTGTTATTTATATAATATAATAAATATAATAAATAGTAGGATTTTTCATTTATCTCAGATAAATGTCTGTAATAGACACCATGTCTGCAAAAGACACCATGTCTGTAATAGACACCATATCTGCAAAAGACACACCTCATAAATAAAAATATAGAAATGTAAAATATATGTGTAAAAATAAAATGTGGTACAATAGGGCTCCAGGCGAAGGTCCACATTACAAAAACCTAACGCGCCAATAGTGAAATCTCATAGATGGTGAGGAAGTCCACTATAACATTTTAATTAAAAACTTGCATGGTTAAATTTTTTGGTTAAAATAATTATAATATTTGCATTAAATGTTCGACACAATGTTGTGTAAATTAATTTAATATATTTCTATATTATAAAATTGTGCAAATTTATATTTCCATTAATTAAAATGTAAAGTTATAAAAAAATTGCAAAAATAATAATACAATAATACAAAAATTAAACGTATTTTTAAAAGTAACTATACTAATTTAATTATACTATTAATTAATTATATTAATTAATTGATTCAATTGTAGAATTTATTTCGTAAACCAAAATTAATCAGATCATATGCATAGAATATTTTATTTGTGTCAATTATTAACTTTTTATAAAAGTAAGTTTATTATATGTTATATGTTTATACGTCTTACATGTTTATTATATATTGGTATCATACATGTTATAATTGTAAACAAATTATTGTATTAATATAAATATTATTTACTTGAATAATTTTATATTGCGACATATTGTTTAACATTTTAAAATATGTATGACAATATATATGATTACCAAATACATAATAAACATGTAATAAAGCTTATAAATATGTAACATATAATAAACTTACTTTTATAAAAAGTTAACATAAATAAAATGTTGTACACATATGATTTGCTGAATCTTAACTTACGAAGTAAATTCTATAATAATAATAATAAATAATTATATATAATTCTATAATAATTCTATATTTTTTTTGCGACAGGGGGTAAATGCATTTACGCATACCCCACCGGCCGGTCCGATAGGGTTATGTTGGACTCACCACCCTAGATCCCGCGTGGAATACTAACTAAAAACCCCCTGTTCATAATATATATATATATATATATATATATATATATATATATATATAGTCGGACCTCTTACCCTACGACATTTTCGATCCGAAATCTTCTCCTTAAACCTCTGATTCTACGACAAAAATTTGAGAGTGGGGGTATAATTCCCCTTTCGCGGTCATAGCATGAGAGGATTTTTTGTCGTAGAATAAGAGGTTTCGTAGCATAAGAAAGTCGTAGGATAAGAGGTCCGACTGTATATGTATATACTGTTACGTGCTGAACGCGACATAATGAATAAAAAGGTACAGTTATCTAGTTACAAGACTTTATATGGCGCAATGCTACAAGTCGAAGATGTTTTCTCAGAGAGAGACGACTTAGAACTGACTACTTTTATATCGCTGGACCTTCATTCTCGGAGGTCCAGCGATATAAAAGTAGTCAGTCCCCACATGCAGATAAAGTCGTGTGGCATCTCGAAGTGATGCGCTTATCGCTTAACCGAAAGAGATATCTCGCGAAGAGATATTAAGAGTGTCCTGTGGCTTATCCACATCTAGCGTGAGAAACTGCTGTCTCTTAATAAGATATCTATTCGTGAAATATTTGCGTGGGAAAGTTGCGGTACGTAACATCTTCCCCCTTAAATTACAGATCATCCTGGATCTGAGATTAATTCGAATATTTTTATAGTTATAAGTTTAACAAAATTACAAGTGACTATATAGTAACTTAATCTAATGTTACAATGTAAAATACATATATAAAGAAAATAAGAAAAAGCGGTTGCATTGTAAAAGATCTTATGTACTATGATCGCATATTTTCGCAAATGTATTTATATCAAATTTACAATGCATAGATGGGATATATGTATTAATTTAGATTTGATAATCGGTAATTTGAGAGCGGGGACGCTGTCTTCTCGCGCCCTGATCATTGTTCTCGCTACACTGAAGTGTTTCATTATCTTTGACGGGTATCGATGCAAGAGTAATTTCCTGTGGTGTGGTTGTTACACGTAGTTGTGCGTTACTGTTGGTTACATTATTATTAAAACAGTTATTGAAATAATGAGTACAGCCTTCTCTAGGTATACAACATAGTTAATGCATTTACTAAAAATGTTAATGCATTTACTTATTAGTGAACATTTTATGAAGATATATATGGTGACTAATATCAAAATGCCATACATTATATAATAGAACCAACTCATAGTACTTCCATATAGATTTATTGTTCGATGATGCTTACTTATTTCGTCTGCTTCCTTATATAGTTCATTCAGGCTAGAGCTTGCTGCTTTTAATAAATTAATGTCCAAATGAGGTACTTTACCGATATTTAATAATTGAAGTTCCAAAACATGTTCTTCTTTTTGATGTCCTCGCATAATTTTTTTGTGCTTAGATTAACGTTTGGGATAAAATCTTTTTCGATAGTGTCTATTATATTAATGGTTCGACTATGTAGTAAAATATTATCTGAAATAGCATCGCATTTTTGAGATAATATAATTATTCCATTCGAATGCAACTGTGTCCGACGTGGTTTGTCATCTGGACATAAAATGTGAAGAATTTCCTCATGTTGTGCTGAATGAATCCAAGAATTCGCGGATTTCAATTGGTACCAAACAGTATTATGAAGTTTCATTAAACATATATCACATTCTTTTAATATGTTATCTAATTTGGCTGATCTTAACAGTTCTGACGCAATTATGAATACCAGTAATCTGCAATAATAAATTTGTTTGTTTACAGATCATCGCGTTGTTAACCTTTTTGCATTTCGCTATGTCTTGATCTGTTAAATGTGTGTATTGCAGTTTATCGGTTCTAAGTCCCATATATGTGTATGTTGGATTAATAAATGCGTAAACATTTTCTTCATTTTGTTTGATAGGTAGTGGAATTGCATTATATAAGGTAAAGTCAGTTTTGTCAAGTAATGGAATTTCGATGATATAAACTAACCTATGGTTTTTATAAAATACATTTAAGTTGCTAGAATCAATTAGATTATTAAATTGATTAGGTACTAGTGTTACAGGTAATCTTCTGTTGTTTATCATATGATGCGAATCTTTTAAATTATTAACAGTTCTTTGGGAGATAGGAATTTAGGATGGAGTAATCCTCGGCGTGCTAATAATATAGCGTCGGTAAGTATTTCTAGTTCCAATTCATATTCGAGCATCATTTCAGCACATTCTAGTAAATATGAATTTATAGATAGAGATTGTAGCATAAAATCTCGATCTTATGTACGTAAAATTCCAATAGTCTCTAAAAATAAGAAGATTACCGACACTTTCAAAGTAGATTCCGGGTAGGTGTGCTAATGGTTGATTGGTAAAGGCCTCGAAAGAGTTTGAACTAATTGGCATCATCATTCTGTAATAGGAAATATGCGCGTTTCAGTTAATTAACATGTAAAATTTGATTTTTGTTACCTCTCTTATATTCATAATTAACGTCATTTATTTTGCGTATAACTTGAAATGGTCCATTATATTGATCTGTCAATTTTCTACTACCAGTGTAGGGATTTGAATCTTTCCGTTGTCTCCGGCGAGATAGACCGTGTAACAATATTATTGATCGCGTAGGACTAACGTGCGAGCAAGGAGAAAAGGAGACTGAGTGCGAGTCAGTCGAGACAAAGCCGCTCCAAAAACAAGACCGTTTACTCTCGATATCAGGTCGCGATTTTTGTCAGTCCGATAAATTACCTGTTGTACTTTTTTGTAATACATTTTAATACTGCATTTTATTTAAAATAAAGACAGTCTATCTTATTATACCACATAATTTGGGGGCTCAGCCGGGATCAGTGAGCGGTTGATAACGGAAGACCGGTAAGAGACGAGGTGGAGACAAAATATCAGCGAAGAGGTGAAGGTTCGTGGGTGCACGGCGATCGTTGGGAGTGATTCACGAGGTGCATAGCGAGTCGCTAGACGGGTGACGTACGCAGGCGGGTGACGGAAGACCTCGGTGGATCAGGCGTTGACGAGTGCAATCGTGGGTGTGGGTGCGGACCAGGAAACGTGCAGCGTGGTGATTGGCTAAACAATACTTTGCCGGAAAGCTTTGAAATGTCCGATCCCAACGGTTTTAAAGTGACTGAACTGAAGGAAAAATTGAGCGCGCATGGTTTGTCGACGGGAACTAAGATCGAGCTTATTACTTGCCTAATGGAAAATGATCCGTCGGGATCGTGGGTAGCCGGAGGAGGTGAGGGTGACGTGGAGGACCACATTGACGACGGGGAAGAGCGGACCGACGGATGTAAGAGTGAATTGCGACGACGAGAAATGGACTATATCAGACGAGAAAAGGAGCTCATTGAACGAGAGCTCGAGCTAGTCCGTCGTGAAATTGCGATGCTGCGTGGGACGCGGCGGGAGGATTTTGCGAATCGCGGCAGCGGAGCGAGGATGGCGGTCCTCGGCAATGACCGAAGAGATGAGATAGCTGAGGTGCCACGATTGCAAACACGCATGAATCTGACGACGATAGCAGATCTTCTGAGCGAGTGCGACGGCGTCAGCGGCAATTTTAACACATGAGAAAAACAGTTACGGTTCCTCAAAACAACATATTAACTAGGAGACGATCACGTCAAGGTTCTGATTGGTATAAAACTGAAAAAGAAAGCATTGGAATGGTTCCATTCCAAATCGAAATATCTAAACATGCTAGTTGAAGAACTCCTCGACAAACTGAGAGCGATGTTCCTACGCCGGGAGAGCAAAGGTACGCTACGGAAAAAATTCGAGAATCGTGTGTGGAAAAAAAATGAAAGCTTTCATGAATATGTTCATGAAAAGGTAATTATAGGCAATCATGTCCCAGTCGACCAAAACGAACTGGTCGAACAGATCGTAGACGGTATCCTGGACGTGGCATTGCGCGATCAAGCGCGCCTACAGGGGTTTACGACGACCGATGCGCTTTTGAATGTGTTTGAAAAAGTGAGCTTGCGTGACCGCAACGTGCCGAACTGTGACCGACGGGACAAACGAAACGGTGGAGGAGTAAGGAATGAGCAGTCTTGACGATGTAATGGAGCAATAAGGAGCGACGACAAGGAAAGAAACGCCCGTGACAGACGCTGTTTTAATTGCGGTGCGCGTGAACACATAAGTGCGAACTGCCCCGTAAGGGTGTTAAATGTTTTGAGAGCCGCGGGTATGGACACATCGCATCAAAATGTCCAAAAAAAAATATTGAGTCATAAAAACAACGGTTGCGTCTATCTCACGTACGGCTAGTAAAAAATATATAAAAGAAGTAACCATCGGCAATCGGGCTATCGCGGCACTGATAGATACCGGTAGTGATATCTCTATGATGCGTGCGAATGAATACGCATTGTGCGGATCACCCGGATTGCGAGCATCCGGAATAGAATTTCGCGGATTCAGGGATTATTGTGTGACGACGTTGGGATGTTTCGAGACGTGGGTAGTAATAGACGGAAATCTGTATGCAATATGTGTGCACGTTGTTCCCGACGCGGTAGTGCAATATAATTTGTTAATTGGCGCCGATTTTCTAGATTCGGTAGAGATCAATGCGAGGCGAGGCGTAATCTCCATAAAACCGATATGCGAACAGACGACCGACTGTGAAGAGCGACCGGAAATTGTAGCGATAGATGCAATACAATGTGCGACTGAAATAGATATTGCGTATGTACAAGATGCAAACCATAGACGAAAGATAGCGAATCTGATTGAAAATTATAAACCGAATAAATCGCGGGAATTTGATGTTAAAATGACGTTAGTCTTAAAAGACGATGAACCGACATATCAAAAAGCAAGACAGTTGTCCCAGGCAGAGAGAGACATTGTAAATGTGCAGATCGAGGAATGGGAAGGGCGAGGTATTGTGAAACCTTCGGCTTCTGAGTTCGCGAGCCCTATTGTTCTCGTAAAAAAAACGACTCGTATAGATTGTGCGTTGATTATAGACTGTTAAATAACAAAATCGTAAAGAACCGATATCTTCTTCCTTTAATAGAAGATTAACTGGATCGGTTGCAGGGCGCAAAGATTTTCAGCATGCTCGATTTGCACAACGGTTTTTTTCACGTTCGCATGGACGAAGCAAGTGTAAAATATACTTCGTTTGTCGTGCCTGATGGCCAATTCGAGTTTCTGCAGGTGCCATTCGGGTTGTGTAATTCTCCTTCCGTTTTTCAAAGATTTGTTGCCACGGTTTTTCGAGACTTGACCAGAGAAAAAATCATGTTGATATATATGGACGATCTGATTGTGATTTCGGACAACGAAAGTAACGGGGTGAAAAATCTTAAAATTGTTTTGAATATCGCAAGTCGTGCCGGGTTAATAATAAATTGGGAAAAATGTTGTTTCTTGCAGAGGAAGGTAGAATTTTTAGGTCACGTTATCAAAAACGGAACGGTTCGTCCATCCGAGCAGAAAACCAAAGCGGTTATGTGTTTTTCCGAACCGCGGAGCGTGCGCCAGATTCAAGCGTTCTTGGGCTTGAGCGGATATTTTCGTAAGTTCGTCCCAGGTTACAGTACGATGGCCCAACCTCTATCAGATTTGTTAAGAGCGGGAGTGCCGTTTCGGTTTGGTGCGGCCGAGAACGAAGCGTTTAAGCGATTAAAAACTGTGTTGAGTGAGCGACCAGTGCTAGGCTTGTATCGCGTAGGTGCGGAGACCGAGCTTCATACCGACGCGTCAAAATACGGCTACGGAGCAATATTGTTGCAAAAAAATAACGAAGATCAAATGTTACACCCAGTATACTACGCGAGCGGCAAAACAACCCCGATAGAAGAAAAATATACAAGCTATGAATTGGAAGTTCTAGCGATTGTAAGAGCGCTCAAACGGTTCCGCATATACTTGTTGAACACGCCATTTAAGATTGTCACTGATTGTCAGTCGTTTGCTTTAACGATAGCAAAGAAGGATTTATGCGTCTGAGTGGCTCGATGGGCATTGCTCCTGGAGGAGTTCCAGTACACGGTGGAACATCGCCCTGGGAAGAGTATGAGACATGTCGACGCCCTGAGCCGAAATCCATTACCACATTGTCTGACTGTGAGCGAGTGCGAGGAAGGATTAATTGCGCGTTTAAGAAAAGCACAGAGAGAGGACGACGGTTTGAGGCGAATTCTTTAGGCGAGTTAGCGAGAGGAGACGAACGGCTACATGATTCGAGGAGGAATCTTATACAAAGAAGTGAACGATGATATACGGCTGGTAGTTCCTAGAGAGACGCCGATAATAAGGAATATGCACGAACAAGGCCATTTTGGAATCAATAAGACGGAAATATTAACAAAAGGCGACTATTGGATTTCTGATTTGCGCGCCAAGATCGAGAACGTGGTAGCGAATTGTGTCGTATGCATTCTGGCGGAGCGAAAGCAAGGAAAACAAGAATACTTCCTGAATCCTATCGAAAAGGGAAGCGTGCCGCTTGATACGTACCACATCGATCATCTGGGTCCGTTGCCGTCTACAAGGAAAAATTATGTGCATATCCTAGTGGTCATCGATGCGTTCTCCAAATTCACTTGGTTATATGCGACCAAATCAACGAGCGCGGCCGAAGTGATTAATCGCTTAGGGAAGCAATCAGCTGTTTTCGATAATCTCAGACGAATCGTGTCAGATAGAGGTTCAGCATTTACTTCGCGGGAGTTCAAGGATTACTGTCAATCGGAAGGCATAAAGCATTATCTAACAACCACAAGAGTACCACGATCTAACGGTCAAGTCGAACGAGTAAATCGCACATTGATATCGTTACTAACCAAACTAGCTGCGCCAAAACACGACGAATAGTATAAACACCTCGATATTGCTCAATCATATTTGAATATGACGCCACACAGAAGTGTTAAGACAACACCTTTCCGTATCTTATTTGGAGTTGATCCACGCACTCGTGACAAGTTCGACGTTAAAGAGTTGCTAGAGAGCGAACACATTGCTTTATTTGATAGCGATCGAGAGGAGTTAAGGCTGCAAACAAGAGAGAACATCATTCAGATTTAGAAAGAAAATAAAAGAAACTTCGACAGAAGGAGAAAGGCGCCTCTTAAATATCGAGAGGGAAACCTGGTGGCTATTCGACGTACGCAATACAGCCCTAGACTCAAGCTGGCTTCTAAATATCTCGGGCCATATGAGATCGTGAAGGTCCTGCGTAATAACCGCTACACGTTGCGCAAAATTGGCGAGCATGAGGGACCCCTTCAAAGATCATCGGCGGCGGACTTCATGAAGCCATGGATTGATGGTAGCGACGACGAAGAGATTTTTGAAATAGCTATCGAAGAAGAAGGATGTGAGCATTCGGGGCGAATGCTAGAACAGGACGGCCGAGTGTAAGGATTTGAATCTTTCCGTTGTCTCCGACGAGATCGACCGTGTAACAATATTATTGGTCGCGTAGGCCTAACGTGCGAGCAAGGAGAAAAGGAGACTGCGTACGAGTCAGTCGAGACAAAGCCGCTCCAAAAACAAGACCGTTTACTCTCGATATTAGGTCGCGATTTTTGTCAGTCCGATAAATTACCTGTTGTACTCTTTTGTAATACATTTTAATACTGCGTTTTATTTAAAATAAAGATAGTCTCTCTTATTATACCACACCAGTTCTGATTGTTTCGTGAAGTACATAAACGTATTCTCCCGGATCTAATATAAATAATTTCACGCGTCTATCATAATATTGTTTCGCGGATTCTTTTGCTTTCTGGAGATTTTCCTCCGCGCACTTTTTTAAATAGGATAATCTATCAACTAAATCTGCAAGAAATTCTCTATGTGTAATTCCCTGTCGTGGTTCGCTGAGTTTAGAGGGTAATCGTGGTTTACGACCAAAAATTAATTCGTAAGGAGATATCTTTGTCTTTTCATGATACGAGATGTTATATGAAAACATCGCAGCATCTAGAGATGAATCCCAGTTATTTTGTTGTTGATTAATATAAGGCTTTAAATATTCGGCTAACACGTGATGTGAGCGTTCCAACGATCCGTTTGATTGCGGATGATAAACGCTAGTTTTAACCTGTTTCATTTTAAAAATTCTTGCAATTTCCATCATTATTTCACCTGAGATATTACTACCTTGATCAAACAATAATTCCTTTGGCGAGCCAAAGGTGTAGATATATTTATTAATAATTATATTAGCTATGGTTGTGCTGTTTGTGTGAGGTAACGGATACGCTGTGCAGAATTTCGTCAATTGATCTTGTGTAGTTAATATATATTTATTACCATTTTCTGTTTCTGGTAAGAGCCCTACAATATCTATTGCGACTTTTTGAAATGCTTCATGTGGCGTGTCAGTAATAAACATAGGAGCTCTTGTTTTTACACGGACTAATTTTCGTTTTTGGCAATTTTGACATGCTTTTACATAGTTTTTAACATCTTGTTTTATACCATCCCATGAATAATATTGCTGTATTCGTTTTAAAGTTTTAGTGACACCTTTATGGCCGCCGATTCTTGAGTTGTATAATTCTTTGAGTGTGTCTTGTTTCAAGTGTGGATCCGTAATCTTTTCAGTTAAAGATTCGAGTAAAAATACTTCTATTAGTGTGTCTTTGAATAAGTATTTAATCATTTGAGTTATTTTTATTCTATTAGTAGTGTCTCCTATGGGTGCTATTGATATTATTTTTTGATTGTTTTCTATAGTATATTCTTTTAATTTGACTAAACAATTAAAAATAGTTTCTGGATGATTTGTGGATGCTTGTTTATTTTCCCGCATAATTAGATTTATTTCGATTAAATGTTTCTTTTTTATTATATCGATGTTTCCTGATGTAAGTGTTAAGTCCTCGGCTTTATTATCATTGGTTTTAGACAACGTAATTTTTATTTTAGGAGAAGGGATTGCTTCCGTTACTAATAATCCTTTTATTTTACCCGAAGTTTGTGGGGTGACATTATCTGTTTTCCATAGTGAATCATTTAATGCGTGTTGTAAGAATAAACTATAAGTAGGATTTTTATTACTGCTCGAAGCTTTAGCTTGTAAAACTGATATTTGAGGTATTCTAGAAAGAGCATCTGCATTAGTATTTCGTTCTTTATATAGACCCTCTTAATCGTATTCTTTCAGTTTTAATCGCCAACGCATTAAACGAGATGACGGATCTTTAACATTAAAAAGCCAAACTAATGGTTTATGGTCAGTAATTATTTTAAATCTTTTACCATATAAGTATGGTCGAAAATGCTTTGTTGCCCATACGATGGCTAAGAGTTCTTTTTCCGTAGTGTCGTAATTACGTTCTGCTTTATTGAGCGTTCTAGAAGCATAGGCGGTTGGAAGATCATTTCCTATCTTTCCTTGTGATAAAATTGCACCGATTCCTTCATCGCTAGCATTCGTAGTTAATATTAATTCTTTATTAAGATCTGGATATTGCAAAATAGGCTCACTTGATAATAATTGTTTAATTTTTTCAAAATTTATTTGCTGTCGCATTTCCCATTTAAACGGTATATTTTTCCTAAGAAGTGATGAAAATGGATGAGTAAGCGAACTAAAATTTTTGATAAAACGTCGATAATAACCAACGAGGCTTAAGAATTGTCTAAGTTTTTTATGATTTCTTGGAACGGAATATTGTTTTACTGCTTGCACTTTTTTTGGATTAAGTTTTACTCCTTTGTCTGAAATTATATGGCCTAAATAAATCAATTCTTTTTTGAAAAATTCGCATTTATCTGGTTGCAAGCTAAGACCAGCTTCTCTAAATCGTTCAAAAAGCTGATTGAATTTTGTTTATGTTCTTCTAAAGATTCCGCATAAATGACAATATCGTCTAAATAAACAAAACAAACATTTCCTTGTAAACCTGCTAAAACATTATCTATTAAACGTTGGAATGTTGCAAGGGCATTTTTTAATCCGAAGGGCATCTTTTTATATTCATTATGACCGTTAGGTGTGCTAAAAGCTGTTTTTATTGAATCTTGTGGACTCATCGGAATTTGATGAAAACCCGACGCTAGATCGAAACACGAAAAATATCTGGCTTTTCCCAATTGATCTAAAATGTCTGTTATATTAGGCAAGAGATAAGCATCGCCAATAGTTTTATCATTTAATTTACAAAAATCTATCACTAATCTCCATCTTTTGTTACCATTGACATCCGCTTTCTTTGGTACCACCCATAATAGTGAATTAAATAATGAAAGAGATGGTTGAATAATATCTTGTTCAAGTAATTTGTTAATTTGTTGTTTAATCTCCTCTTTGTGGATAGGTGGGTATCTATATTGTTTAACGGCTATAGGAGCGTTATCCGTAGTAGGGATAGAATGTGTGATTCGATTTGTTCCTTTTAATTTGTCCCCGGTAAATGAAATATGTCGTTATAATTTTCTATCATAGGTAATATAGAAAGTTGTTCTTCTTCATTTAAGTGATTTAATCTTAGATTTCCTTCAATAGTCTTAATCTATCTGTTAGATTATTTGAGATCACCGAATTAATTACGCACGCAGGGCTGTCCCTCGAGCTCGTGTTGATTAACACTGGCTCTACGTCGATTATGGGTGTCTTGATATTCAATTCTTTTTCTGTCGTATTAATTACATATGTATGTATATTACCGTTAATTACTTTTACGATGCTATCTATAAGAAATACGCCGTTTGATATTTCTTGTCGATTTATTAATCCGTCATTAATATTATTTTGTTTAGCTTTAATTATACATGGGCATATGGTTCTAGGCGGTAATGTTGACATATTACTATATTGTAATAAATATACTTTATTATTTTGTATAGTAACCGTTTGTTTTTCAAAGTCTATTTTTGCATTTTCGAGACGTAAAAAGGTTGATCCGATAATTCCTTGTTCTCTTAATGGAAATTTACTCGGTACTACGTGAAATTCATGATTGCCGTTTTCTGAATTTAGATATACAGTTCCGAGAGTTTGCTGTTTTTCTTCCGTTATGCTTTGTATTTCGACTTTTCTATCTTGATATACTAATGTGTCTCGGAGCAAGGCATTCGCTTTAATAATATTTATGTTAGCACCCGTATCTAATAAGAATTTGTCCGTTGGATTTCTGAGCTCGCTGAAAGGGATTGAGATGACATTTCGGGAATTTGTTCGGATTGTGTATGTTCCAGCTCTGTTTCGATCAGGTGGATCGAATTTGCACGGCTCGATGATTGGCCCTGGCGTTGCACGCCTGTCGCTTGGCCTTGATAGTTTAAATTATTGTTAGGTTGAGTATTACTATTATTATGGCGATAATTATTTGAATTACCTGATCTATACCGATTATCGTTATTTTGCCCGTTATTTATTTGGTGTCTATTGGTTTGTACATTAAATCTATTTCCAGAATTATTGTCGAAATTTTGCACAGGATTAAATTCACGTCTATTATAATTATATTGAAAATTTGGATTTGAATTTCCGTTTTGATTCTGTGTATGGAAAATTTTTACTCCTGCATTCATTTTCAGAATGCCCGATTTTTTTACAATAATTACAAGTTATAGTTTGAACATTAGATTTATTAACTTTAAATCTTTCTGCGTGATATTGTGATTTTCGTATGAATCTAACTGCACTTTCTATTGCTTCTTCTAATGTATTAAATTTCTGTGCTAAGAGATGTTGTCCGATATATTTGTGTAATCCGCCCAAAAAGTTATCTATTAATTTATTAGTGGCAAAAACTCTTAATCCTGTTCTTGCTGTTGGATCAGGATAATTAGAAATTGCAATAATCATTTCAGAATTTAATTTTCTTACTTTGGTAATATAATTTTCAATGGATTCATCTCTATTTTGCCTGAGATTATTTATTTCGAGTTCCTAATGATCAAAAGTTTTGCTATTGCTGAATTCTTTTTCCAACGCGCTACATAATTCGTCGAGATTCGTGATCGTATATAAGGATCTAACTAGTGCGGCTTCGCCTGTTAATTTTGTTTGGAGGATTACTCTGAAAAAGAAGGTTCTTTCGACCGGTTCGACTATTTCGAGAATTCCTTTACAGTCGGACATAAATTGATGTGTTGGGATATTTTTGCCGTTAAAAACTGATGAAAGTGTTAAACTATTCCGAACAGAAAAATAACTATTATTTGACGAAACAGAGGATCTACGACTGTGGCTCGTCTCGTCTTGGTTTTGCGTAATATCTGCCGCTTGATCGTTCATGATTATCGATTTTACTTTAATGTAAATTTAAATTCTAATCTGCTGTTTCTTAAACTACTATTTTCTAAACTACCTTCTTCGGAACTATCTGTATTAGAATGTGTTTTAGGATTTTTTGTAGTTCATTAGCTTACAGTAATACGGCGTATAACATTATTGCTGGGAGCTGGGGAATGTTTGATGCTGCTCCAAGATGCTGTTGACTCGAAGTCCGATGAAGTAGTCCTTTTACGTGTCGGCCGTCCACGGAGTTTCGTTGTTGTCGTTCTCTCGGAAAGGTTCCGGGATGCTTCGCCTTCTTCTTCGCTCGTTGTATTTCCGCAGCATCTGCCTGACCTTTTACCTTGTATATTGAGCAGTGATTTGCCAAGATTTTATCGGTGGGTAGACCACGAAATTATTGCACCTATTACTGCACTTGTTAAACAGGAACAGTTAGCGTTAGTCTTCGGTCTTCTACCTCAATGTTGCGCTGTACGGCTTGTAAGGTTTTCTCGAATTCAGACTTCTCCGCTTATTCTTCTTTCATTTCTTCTTTATTTCGACTTCGTACTTTACGTAAATAACGAAGTAAAAATGGTAACAATTTGTCTTCTGGATAACTAAGTACCGCTGCCACCAATTGTAACGTGCTGAACGCGACGTAATGAATAAAAAGGTACAGTTATCTAGTTACAAGACTTTATTTGGCGCAATGCTACAAGTCGAAGGTGTTTTCTCAGAGAGAGACGACTTAGAATTGACTACTTTTATATCGCTGGACCTTCATTCTCGGAGATCCCCATATGCAGATAAAGTCGTGTGGCATCTCGAAGTGATGCGTTTAACCGAAAGAGATATCTCGCGAGATATTAAGAGATATTAAGAGTGTCCTGTGGCTTATGCACATCTAGCGTGAAAAACTGCTGTCTCTTAACAAGATATCTATTCGTGAAATATTTACGTGGGAAAGTTGCGGTACATAACAATACACGCAGCAATCAAAAGAATTTTTTATTTTTTTATTTAATTTTTATTTCTTTATTAACTTTATTTTTTAACAATATATGTATGTATATATGTATATATATGTATATATATATATATACATATATAAAATGTAGATATATATATTATATATATATATATATATATATACATACATACAGGGTGTCTCATAAAGATTGAATCAACGTTCGTGAGCAGGTAGAGCGCATTAAACTGAACAGAAAAGTCCTGTACCATTTTGCGATTTTCGGAATAATTATTGAGAAATTAATTTACGAAGATCGGCAGATCCGGCGCGAGTATCAGTCCGCCGCAGGAAAGATTGCGAGAAGGACGGCCCTAAGGACGGTCGCTAAGCGCGCGCGGCGTAAATAGGCGCCATTGCCTCGTGGTTACCTATATATATATATATATATATATATATATAGAGAGAGAGAGAGAGAGAGAGAGAGAGAAGATTCTGACTATATAATTCACATATACGATAGAAATATTTGCATTGTCTCCAAAACATGCGTTAAAACTTAAAGTCTTTCTTATAGTAACCGCATACTTTGAGGACTATTATATGTATATAATAAACGAATATTTAGGGGACAGTTCTTAAAATATACAATTAAATATACAATTCACATATATGTATATATACATATATGTACGTACAGGATGTCCGGTAATCGCCTCAACAATTAAGGGCAGATTCTCTGACCGATTAAAAGATGATTTCTCCTTAACAAAAATCTTAAAACATTAATAATTTTCAACAAGTTATAAGATAGAATAAAAGGAGTTTTTCGTAAACTAGATTTTGTGGAATTAAAAAGCTAACATAATTATATTCTTTATTTAATTTCAGATAGAGTTTATTTTAATAAAAGTTGAAATCGAGGCTTAGTTACAAATTATGTAATAACAAAAATTGGAATCTTGTAGAAAGTGATGACATTTTTTATGACATTTTTGCTGAGGAAAAGTCGTCTCCAAATTAACCAGAGAATTCGTTTTAGTTGTTGGCGATTATTACCGGACTATGTATATATATATATATATATACATAGTTTTAATAAAGAACATGTTTCAAGTGTCTTTTATTTAAATAAATAAAATTTTTGCAAGAATAAGTAATAAAAGTTAATAGCCTTTACTCCATATTGTTTCCTTAAAAATTTTAATAGAAAGTAAAAAACTTGCTTTAGTTAGATTAAACGTCTAATTTTTTTTCAACATATAGATAAAATGTATAATTCATTATATGTATAACTCTTTCCAAATGTATTTAACGAATACTTCGAGAAAAGATTCTGACTACATAATTCACATATACGATAGAAATATTTGCATTGTCTCCAAAACATGCGTTAAAATTTAAAGTTTCTCTTATAGTAACCGCATACTTTGAGGACTATTATATATAATAAACGAATATTTCGGGGACAGTTCTTAAATTATGCAATTTACATATATGTATATAGTATACAAATATGTATGTACATGGTGTCCGATAATCGTCTCAACAATTAAGAACAGATTCTCTGACCAATTTAGAGATTATTTTTCCTTAGCAAAAATCTTGAAACATTAATTAATAATTTTCAACAAGTTATAAGATAGAATAAAAGGAGTTTTTCGTAAACTAGATTCTGTGGAATTAAAAAACTAACATAATTATATTTTTTATTTAATTTCAGATGGAGTTTATTTTAGTAAAAGTTGAAATCGAGGATTAATTACAAATTATGTAATAACAAAAATTGGAATTTTGCAAAAAGTGATGACATTTTCGCTGAGGAAAAATCGTCTCCAAATTAGCCAGAGAATTCGTTTTTAGTTGTTGGCGATTATTACCAGACTATATATATATATATATTTGCTTGGGGCAATTAAAATGAAACACCCTGCATATATATATATATGTGCAGGGTGTTTCATTTTAATTGCCCCAAGCAAATATCTCGAAAAATATAAAAATTATGAAAAAATGTTTCAGACAAAAGTTGTATGGTTTCAAGGGGGCCATAAGATAGTATCATTGGTTTGATCTTGAACGGTCATTTGAAAATCACATAAAGGTCACCTTAAATTTCTTAAATGAAACACCCTATATATTATTGCATATTCTTGTAGCTTATCTCGAGAGCTTTTCAAAACACTTATGATAAAGTATTTTTCATTAAATATTTTTCGAGTTATGAGACTTGAAAGTTATAGTCTTTTGATATAAAATACAAAATATCTCGTAAAATATTCATTTTTCGATAATTTCATCTAATACTTTTGTGTGCAGAATAATGAGAAAAATCAATTAGTGTAAAGAAAACACAGTTGTCTTAAATAAAAAATATAAATTTGCAACGAGCAATTACATATTTTTTATTTAAAACAACTGTGTGTTTTTTTTACACTAATTGATTCTTAACATTATTCTGCACATAAAAGTATTAAGATAAGATTATCGAGAAATAAATATTTTACGAAATATTTTGTATTTTATATCAAAATACTACAACTTTCAAGTCTCATAACTCAAAAAATACTTAATAAAAAATACTTTATCATAAGTGTTTTGGAAAGCTCTCGAGATAAGCTACAAGAATATGCAATAATATATAGGTTGCTTCATTTAAAAAATGTAAGGTGACCTTTATGTGACCTTCAAGTGACTGTTCAAGGTCAAACCAATGTTACTATCTTATGGCCTCCTCAGAACCATACAACTTTTGTCCGAAACATTTTTTCATAATTTCCATATTTTTCGAGATGTTTGCCTGGGGCGATTAAAATAAAACACCCTGTACATATTCTATCTTATAACTTGTTGAAAATTATTAATGTTTCAAGATTTTTGCTAAGGAAAAATCATCTCTAAATCGGTCAGAGAATCTATCCTTAATTGTTGAGACGATTATCGGACATCCTGTACATACATATATGTATACTATATACATATATGTAAATTGCATAATTTAAGAACTGTCCCCGAAATATTCGTTTATTATATATAATAGTCCTCAAAGTATGCGGTTACTACATATAAAAGAGACTTTAAATTTTAACGCATGTTTTGGAGACAATGCAAATATTTCTATCGTATATGTGAATTATGTAGTCAGAATCTTTTCTCGAAGTATTCGTTAATTACATTTGGAAAGAGTTATACATATAATGAATTATACATTTTATCTATATGTTGAAAAAAAATTAGACGTTTAATCTTAATTAATGTTTCAAGATTTTTGCTAAAAAGCAATCATCTCTAAATCGGTCAGAGAATCTGTCCTTAATTGTTGAGGCGATTACCGGACATCCTGTACATACATATATGTATATACACATATATGTGAATTGTATAATTTAGGAACTGTCCCCGAAGTATTCGTTTATTATATATAATGGTCCTCAAGGTATGCGATTACTATAAGAGTAAAACTATTAACTTTTATTACTTATTTTTGCAAAAATTTTATTTATTTAAATAATCTAAAAAGACACTTGAAACATGTGCTTTATTAAAATACAACACATATAATAATTATTTGTTATTTGCAATATAATATCAAATTAATACACAAACAACATGTAAACAATTTTATTAGTATAAAGAAAAATCGTCAAAGTGGTGATAAGGAAAATCAATTAAAACTACAATATGTTTTCGGAACAAGGTGACTTAGTGATACACGCAAGTCATCTGTAGTAAGCCAATACTGCAAAATTATTTATATTTATAAATCTTTAAAGTAACAATATCGTTAATTATACGTAAGGTAAAGATTTATAAATTTCATTATGTAAATTTTATAAAAAGTTTTTATTTTATATTATTATTTTTTATGTTTTAATATTATACACATACATGTCTTATTATATTAAACATCATTTACTATATTATCAATTATTATATATATCATAACATTATGCACATATATTATTCTTATATTTATATACTTTTATTTCTATATATATTATTTTATTTTAACTTTTACTAAATTACTTTATTATATTACGGTTGTGTAGTTTTATAAGTAAGAAATTAAAATATCTTCTTAAAAAACGAGAAATAAAATATAATTTTCTAATGTAATGCATTATGAAACTATGTATGGTATAAATAAAATATTGAGCATTAAAAAAAGTTGTACAAAGCATTGCATAAATTATTATGAAAATAAAGAAAATTTTTAAAAGATGTAAAAGGAAAAGAAAAAAAAACAAAAGTAAAACAAAAGAAATGTTAATATGTGCACGTATAAAAATAGAAAAAAAAACTAATTTTGAAAACAAAAATTAAAAATAAATTTTATTTTACGTATATTTTAAAGACGGCCATAAGAAAAAGCGAAATACAATGCAATTATAAAGTAACACAATAACGTCTAAAATCTTATCTAAATAAATTCTTTTATTAATAGTTTTGTCATTCTTTCTTAATATTGTAAGTAATAATGTGTAAGTAGATATATATAGAGAGTTCTAATCCAGGGATCTGAGGGGGTTGAGATAAGCGAAGGAACTGATTACCTTACCTCACAGTACTGATATGTCCGAGGGAGGGGAGGTACCAAATGTCCACCCAGATTGAGGGAGAAGGGGGAGGTACCTAAACGTCCCCCAGATTGAGAGGGAAGGAGGGGTACATATGCCTCCGCAGGTGGAGGGAGTGTCCTCTCCGACTGATTGCGGAGGTCTGATGGTGAGAGAGAGGAATGTCAACTGTTATAGATAAAATATTCACCCCATTATTTATCCATAATGTATATTTGCAATAAATAATTAGATTAATATTAATAAATTTTTAATATTCCCATAGTAACGACGCGATAGGCGTTCGCAACGCGGTAGAGAGAGACGGTGCTATAGGCGTTCGCAACGCGGTAGAGGGAGACGGTGTTATAGGCGTTCGCAACGCGGTAGAGGGAGACGGTGCTATAGGCGTTCGCAACGCGGTAGAGGGAAAAGGTGCTATAGGCGTTAGAGGGAGACGGTGCTTTAGGCATTCTATATAGTGTAGGACAAGGAGAGTATGACGTGGTGTGAGAAGGAAGGCGCTGTATGTGTATGACAAGGAGTGCATGATGATGGGAAAAGGAGAGCTTGATAGTAGGAAAAGGAGATATGGGTGCGAGAGAAAGAATAAAAAGGAAGGAAGAGAGCGAGAAGGATAGCGTGTTATGGGGTGCGAGAGAAAGAATAGAGAGAAAGGAGGATAGCGAGAAGGAGAGCGTGTTATGGGGTGCGAGAGAAAGAATAGAGAGGAAGGAAGAGAGCGAGAAGGATAGCGTGTTATGGGGTGCGAGAGAAAGAATAGAGAGAATGGAAGATAGCGAGAAGGAGAGCGTGTTATGGGGTGCGAGAGAAAGAATAGAGAGGAAGGAGGATAGCGAGAAAGAGAGCGTGTTATGGGGAGCGAGAGAAAGAATAGAGAGGAAGGAGGATAGCGGAGGCTAAGGCGTACGCGAGAAAAAAGATAATTTTTGTATGTTAAGTTTTTTTTATAATGTTAAATGTTATCTTATTATATATCTTATTATCTAATTTTATCTAATACAGAGGAAGAAGGATGGGATAGATGATGAAGGTGGAAATAAGTAATAAATATATATAAATTTAACATAAATTTTTATTTAAAAAGTGTGTATGTGTATATATATATAAAATGTGTGTGTGTGTTTTAAAATTAAAAATTTAAAAAGATATAAAAATTTTAAAATATAAAAGATATAAAAATTTTAAAAAACTAAAAATCTGTTGGGGCGCCATAGGAACTCGTCATAGCTGCGTCTGTAACAGAAATAAACATTTTTATTAGTACTTTAAAAATATTTAAAATTTGCGCATACTTACATTACGAGGGGCTCCTCTCCGAATAGCCTGCGGAGGCCGAATATATCCACGTACGCACACGGAAAGTATGCGTCGTAATTTCGGCTTCTGGGACTCTCACACCACAAATCGTCACACTCGGCGCGCGCTCTCTCTCTCTCCCGCACCCAGTGTCTCCTATTCTTGTGCGCGATGTTAATATATCCAGGGATCGGATACTTATTTATCCAGAAAATCTATGAAAAATTAATAAATATAAATATATTATGATAAGATATATTCGGCAATGAGAGCCCATGCGCGGATGTTGATGCGTAAAGAAATTAATTCTTTTCACGAAAGAATTTTTAATTAGTCGATGCGTAAAGAAACTGCGTAAAGGAACTGCGTAAAGAAATTAATTCTTTTCACGAAAGAATTTTTAATTAGTGCACAGAGCACATATTTAGATTCTCATTTTTGAGAATTCTAAAAACCCCTCTATACCCCCCTAAAGAGATGTAGACGAGAAAAAAAAACCGGGCCGAAGTCGCTGAATCGGGAATTGAACCCGAGTCTTTCGCTTGCCGGGCGACTGCTCTTACTACTGAGCTATTCAGTCAATTAGACAAATAGACAAGAGAAGTATCGGTGTGGGGCTGAATAGCTCAGTGGTAAGAGCAGTCGCCCGGCAAGCAAAAGACTCGGGTTCAATTCCCGATTCAGCGACTTCGCCCCGATATTTTTTCTCGTCTACATCTCTTTAGGAGGGTATAGAGGGGTTTTTAGAATTCTCAAAAATGAGAATCTAAATATGTGCTCTGTGCACTAATTAAAAATTCTTTCGTGAAAAGAATTAATTTCCTTACGCAGTTTCTTTACGCATCAACATCCGCGTATGGGCTCTCATTGCCGAGTATATCTTATCATGTTTGTAAATATTGGAGCCGTATATATTTTCAAATTATAAATATATTATAAATAAAAAAGCGTATAAAATAATAATAATAAAAACTACTCACATCTCCGAATAAAATGTTTATAAACGCCTGGAACAGGGCGCGGGCCAAATCTTGCGCTCGCCGAAGTAACCGGCGGCGAGTGTACCGGCAAGCAATCCCCTCAGGAACACAATGGTTGCGAAAGCCGTCTCGAACATCGCCTGCATGAACGCGACTACTTGCGACATTTTTTTTGTTTTTTAACAAAATACGCTCACTGCACCACAGTCAGACACGTTATGCCAGCTCCAACGAAGTTAGACAACGTCTGGAGAAAAAAAAGTAGGGGATGTATAGCAGCATCTAGGCTTAAATTACGCAGCGAGGTCGATAGGCAAAAGATCCTTTGAGCCTTTTCAGTTTTTTTCAACACATGTGTGTGTATTAAATGAGTTATGTACAAGTCGCTTTCTTCTTTCTTCTAAAAATTCTTTTCTTCTTAATCTTTTTATCAGTAGCAGTCTCACTTTTCGAAGATGCTTTATTTCCGGAACATCAGGATATTCAAATTGCATAAGTTCTATATCGGTATTTTCCTTGACCACATAAAAAATCTATTTCGTCACGAATCTTGAAAAACAGTTTTAGCGATCTTGTATAAGTCTTTGGTAAACCAATTTCACGATTTTGTAAAAATTGCACTACAGAATTCATGGCACTATCGAAGGCGTTGTAGTTTATGCGATACTAAACTATTCAAAGTACTGTGAGCAATTTTTTAATATCGCAAAACGTAATGAGGAGGGGATCCCTACGTGCTTTCTCGAGCGCCGTGTGTGGCTGCCGTATGATGAAATCGATTCAAATATTCGATTACAAATGTATACGACGATTCAAATATTCGGTTACAAATGTATACGACAAAGCATGAGATATAAATTTTTACTAAATGAAAACATATACAGAACGCCAACAGTATGGATGTTTGCGCTAAAGAATAACGTTTCGCATAGTGGGTGGGCATTATCATGTATATTTAATTTGATTATAAATATAATCAGGCGTTCTATAGTACGATGTGGTGTAAAAATGAAGGTGCTGTATGTGTAGGACAAGGAGTGTATGATGATAAGAAAAGGAGAGCATGATGGTAGGAAAAGGAGATATGGGTGCGAAAGAATAGAGAGAAAGGAGAGGGCGCATGGTGAGAGAAAGAATAGAGAGGAAGGACAGCGCGCATGGTGAGAGAAAGAATAGAGAGGAAGGAGAGCGCGCATGGTGAGAAAAGGACAGCGCTATAGGCGTAGGACAAGGAGAGTATGATGTGTAAGGAAAGGAGAGAGCATGATGGTAAAGAAAGAAGGTGACAGTAAAAGAAATATAAATGTATAAAAATTCCAAATTTATTTAAAATTAAAAAAATTTAATTACAGAATATAGAAAATAATACTTGAACTATAGTTTTTTAATGTAAATATGGGTTGATTGAACCTTCATGATGATGATTCGACCACCAATTGAATATTTTAAATACATTTTGTAAAGCGCAATTTCGTACATGTCTATCGCAACGCAGAGTAGCATCTAATTTATCTAAAGCAGGAACGTCATCATAGTCGTTATCCAATGTCTCGATAATAAGACCGATTCTCGCATCGTCTTCCAGTAAATTTGCCAACCATTCTCGTTTTTCATGTCCTTTGACATACACTCGAGAAGATGTATCATTCAACGTCACAGCCTCAGTGATTAAACGTTTAGCCATGTAGTATGGAACGTTTCCATCTTCCCATTGCAGATTGTGATGTTTTCCAACCAACCATGCAACCTGAGATCTCTCAGACCTCGTGAGCAAACGGAATGGTGTAAGACTCGTAAAAATATAATGAGACAGTACAGATCCTTGAGTCAGAATCGCAATTTCTTTCACGATAAATTTTTTATTGATAATAAATCCTTGAAGATCCACAAATGTTGGCACAACCATAATGAAGAGATATTAGCAAGAACTACGACGACGAACAACTGACGTTAATCATCGAGTATCGCAAGTTTTTATGTTATATGATCCGGTATGCGATTCTCCAATTTCGTTTACAGAAGATTCGACCGTTGGTTGGTTGATAAGACGAGCGTTCCTGCTCGTGCTGATTCATGTAATTTTACGTACTACGTTTGTTAGAGGATTGTATTCGACAACGCGATCATGCAAAATGAGACAATAAGTGGTAGTGTTTACCGGCACATTTTTCTTACAATCAAATTCTATTCTTACGTCTACGGTAGCATTTTTCACCGATTCGTTTTGTCGAGAATAATCGATGATTACAAACGGACCGTAAAGTAGAAACAGTGAGACGGTGAGACTCGGTTCGAGGTACTCGTATCCGTAATAGTTTTTGCAGAAACGCGCGTACGTGTCGTATAGAATCGACCATCTGTTTTTATCGAAATCCAGATTCATGTCGTCGTACGGATAACATTCCGAGTTCAGATAAAGTTTCACGTTTGTTAATTTGCAGTCGTCGAATTTACTCATATCCTCGAGCATAATATTCTTCCGGCCTGTCTGCAGAGCAAAGATAACGTATCGTGGTTTCTCCAGCTGAGTCGCGGTCTTAATAGCCCACGAATGCTTGGTTGTACGCTGCAAGAGCGGAAACTCGTACAGATCCCACGAGCGAAAACCCATGCTGAGGTAGCGTCCGCTTTCCAGAGCGCGCAGCATAGACAGCTTCTTAATTTCACTCAACAGCACATGTGGCATTGTATCTTGAATATGTTGATGACAGGCTCCACCGCCGAAGCTTCAACCAGACAATTATCATTGCGCGATCGTATTAAGATCAACTCGTGACGAGCGTTAATTACTATACGTTTATAATCCTCGCAAAATCCCAATAACATGTAGAGCGGTACGCAAAAATTGAAGTGTCCATTCACAGTAGTTGGATCACTCCAGCCAGCATTTCTCATAATCACGCTTCTATCGGATTATATTGTTACATAGTTTTTGAGCATACTTGTTATTCCCACGTTTCTGTTGCGATCAATCTCCACGCCATTGAGTTCGTATCGAATCTCGTCAAACATGAATGCTACGCAATTATTTTGCAGTACCACATTAGATCCGTCAGTTGGATTGTTTATCTTCAATTCTCCCTCGATGTATAAGAAACTCTCGTACGGCAATGTATACAGATCCTGTTGTTGTATGGGTATTCTTATCTCGTCACTGTGTCCGAACGTTGTGTTGGCGAATGGGTTGTATGCGTGAGTCTCAATCTTGACGATGCGATCGTCAAAGATCGGTTCGTCCGCGATGTTGAGAATGTCAGTCATCGTTCAAATGTTTCGCACCGCGAATCCCAAAGATTGTAAAAACGTAACGTTTGATGCGTTTAATTTCTTTTTCTTAGCGCAAGATGATTGCGTATTAGCAAATCTCGATGTTGTTGTTGTTGTCGCGGGCGTCGTAAAAATTGTGTTGTCTCTCACGTCTTTCGATCCGTTCAGCACGAGCATCACACGCTAATTTTGCCGCCGTCGTAAATGCACTCTAATGGTAATCTCTTCTCCTCGAAAATCGAGTAATCGTCCTACCTGATCGACAACGAGTAACGTTAAATCCGTAATGCTCCGTACGATGATCGGTAGGTAAATGATGTGCGCCGGTGTTTCCGATATCTTATATCCTGGTGGTACTCTTGGTGAAAATTCATGTATCGTATGAACGAGTTTACCGTTGTTGTACGCACCCGCGGTGACATCACATTCGACGCGGATAATGTTCACGTTGATAATGTTAATCGGCACGTCCGACTCATACCATTTTCGCGGCTGCAGTATACGGTTCGAGAATCCTAGCAGCGATCCAATGTTGTTAGGCTTACTAAAATTTATTCTGTAGGCGCATTTAATCTCGCTTCGCGTCGTATTGTAATTAGCGCGGAGCACTATCGGCCATTCTTCAGCCTCAAAGTCATCGTCGTCAGTTTGTTTTTTATCACCATCACGAACTGTGTGTTGCGAACGTTTTCGTGAAATTGTTTTTTTCAAAAATTCATGTATCGCTTGCAGCTCGTACGATCCCTCGGAAATCGTAATTTCCGCATCGTCTTTGCCAAAGTAAAATTTATTATTCGAGGAATTCACGTTCGATATCGTGTGATAACTCTCAAAATCCGCTAGACCGAGTTCGTATTCACCATCGCTTAAATTTACGGTGGGCGAGTAATTTGCCGCGAGAACGCTGCTCTTCCCAGTCAGCGTGAATGTCATAGACATGTTGACTAAACTGTTTAATGAATACTAAATTAAATAGCGCAATGTATGTCTTTAAATTCGCGTGCATCGACCGCTCGGAGAAACTGCAAGCACAATAGAGCGTAGGACAAGGAGAGTACGACGTGGTGTAAGAAGGAAGGCGCTATAGGCGTAGGACAAGGAGAGCATGATGGTGGGAAAAGGGCAGCGCTATAGGCGTAGGACAAGGAGAGTATGATGTGTAAGGAAAGGAGAGAGCAAAGGAGAAGGCTGCAGTAAAAGAAATATAAACGTAACTTATTAAGATATTAAAAGTATTCTTGACACATTTCCAATATAATAGCTCAGATTAACTACGCATTTCGATTAAAAAAATATATAAATGTAACTTATTATATAATATACAGGAAGAAGGATAGGATAGGATTTTATAAAGAAGATACATAGCGATATATATGTTTAATATATATAATTTTTATTCAAAATGTGTTTTCATACATATAATGTGTATGTGTTAAAATTTAAATTCGCGTACATCAACCGTTCGGAGAAACTGCAAGCATAATTGTCCGCAGACGCTTTGATTATAAGTTTGATAGGATGTGTGATTATAATCTATTTTTGCCACATTTAAATATCGTACCAATTCATTCGGCGGGCGAAGATTACCCAAACTGTCAAAATATATAGCGCGATTCCCCCTATTTGCATACGCTTCTCAGTGAGTACCCGAGCCTTTAGCGTTATCCAAATTTATGATGCCGCTCTCGTTTCGATATATACCGCCGATCGGTAATGAGTCACGCATAAAAACACCTCTAAAATACGGAATGCGCATATGTTTTGCTAGTTGCAGCAGTTGTATGTTGGTAGTTGCACCCTCTGGCATTTTCAGTGTCTCTTTGACGTTTTTTTTTCTTCTCATTGAGACTCCTCGTCCGTATTTGTATGGCGCGAGATACAATCCGCGACCTTCCATGGCGCGATTGTGACGTAGCATCTCTTGAAACTGACGTTGTGTAGCTTTTCCGTCGTTTACCATCTTTGCTACACCAGCCGCTCCACCAATCAGAGATCCGAGAGCACCCAACACTGGTAGAATCGGTAATACGCCCCCGCGTTTCGCTACCGGAAGTATTCGTTTTTTCGTAATCTTTTTCTTCGTCGACGACTTTTTTATCCCCATACCCATTTTCGTCTTTGCTTTCATGACCGTCCAAACGGCCGTGGCGGCTGCTCTTTCACCAAAATTCGAATCTTTCGCTGTAATACGTTCTCGCGCCCTTGCAGCTAGTATACGATCCGCTACGTGTCGTTCGCCGAGATCGTTGCTTCGCGAGTAAGCTAAATCGTGTTCACGACACGCGACATCCAATGGGTTGATGCCTCGATCACCTCTAGTCAATCGTTTTTGTAAACGAGTTTTCGGTCCGCAAAACTGATATCCAGGAATATGTAATTCGATAAGAAGTGCGTTTATCGCGCGATTCAACAGATCACAGCCTCTTATGATTTTCGCTGACATTCGTAACAATCTTTTATCATCGGCGCTGGACCGTCAATGTACATTTGTTGCCACGGTCGATTGTAATGTTCGAAACAGCGACGATAGGTCTGAACCTCCGAATCCGCCTTTATGTATTCCGGAAGTTTGTCCCACAGACGTTCCACGTAACGACCAAACTGCTTCAATAAAATAATCTTCGGTATATATCGTAACTGTTCTAAGGTAAGGTTGAGAATATCACAGTCATCCGACAGTGAAAAAAACATGTTGATACTGAGCGGTTTCGATTTGATGCGCATCTATAAATAGGCTCTCCTCCCACTCCTCCTCCTCAGAAAGTATTGTTAAGTCTGATTAGCCAAGTCATGCGATTCGTGCTACAACTAACGGTAATTAAAGTAACAAATTTTGACAATAGGCTAATGCCTGAAAAAGAAATACACAAACATGGAAAAATGTTACCGAATACAATACGCGGTCTCATTTGCGGCCCTTCGAATTGTGGTAAAACTAACTTGTTGATAAGCTTGATAGAAAGTCCAAACGGCATACGCTTTGAAAATTTATACATATATTCACAATCGCTTCAACAACCAAAATATCAATATTTGGAAAATTTACTATCATCGATAGATGAAATTGGTTACTTTACGTTCTCTAATAACAGCGATGTCATTCCATCGAGAGAGGCGCTTCCGAATTCTGTTTTTATCTTTGATGACGTGGCATGTGACAAGCAAGATACGATAAGAGAGTACTTCTCAATGGGTCGACACTCAAGCGTCGATTATTTCTATCTCTGTCAAACGTATGCTAAAATACCCAAGCATCTTATACGCGACAATGCTAATCTGTTGATCTTATTTAAACAAGACGGTACAAACTTACGACATGTGTACAGCGATCATATAAATACTGACATGTCATACGATGATTTTAGCGCGTTATGTCAAAAATGTTGGCAGCACAAGTATGGATTTCTAGTAATTGACAAAGACAGTTCAATGAGCAATGAACACTACAGAAGAGGTTTTAATGAATTTGCGGTAAAATGATCAGTTGCTATCGAAACATTGACAGAGCAACGTCTACATAAAAAAAACATGAGTGATAACAGTGATCGTGAAAAGATTGCGCGAAAAATTGCACAGACGAGCGAGTCAATTCGCAAAAATTATCGCACGTTAATAACTGACAAAATTGAGGAAGATGTAGCCTTAGAGAAACAGTTTAAGCCGATTAGCGAGCCTCTAAAACAGCTTGTTCAAAATACCATCGATGTAGAATCCGACGTATCGAAAATCGAGCCGTTTGATATACTCGAAAAAGACCATGTGGAAAAGAAAATTATTAAAGTTAAAAAACGACCAAAAATCTCATTGAATGATTTGAGCTCAAAGCAAAAACGATTAAATGTCTCATTAAATGATATGCCGATAACTTCTACACCGAATCAAAGACGAACGATACCGGACACATCTACTCAGATAGAAATTGCGTAACCGCGTCAATTATCGTACGAGCAACCACCCGCCGAAGAAATTTTTAAAACTACATCCGATTCGTTAGTTACAACAGTTCAACGTGAATTGCAAACGTCCGCAGGTGTAAACATATTTCGAGAGCATTTAGGTTCACTCGGACAAAAATATATACTAACTTTTATGAATCAAGATAAAGATAAAGCTATGGATTATGTGTATGGCATTAAGTTTTCTAACGATGGAATAATCCTCGGTGATAAACACGTAGACAAAAATGATAATATAATTATCAATGAAGTAAAATATACGGGAACGCCGGGTCTCTATGAATTAATTTTCAAAAAAATCCCCGATGATGAAATATACACCGAAGATAATTTGCTTAAATATAAAAGTATATTACTAGCGACGAATGCGCATAAACGTGCGAACAAAGCACATAATCCAGTATTAGGGACTAAAGGATATAAGTATAAAAATGTAATTGCACCGTTATTTTCTAGCAGAAAAGCTGGAAAAGGTATACTACCGCGCGCTAAACGACAATAAGATCGACTACGTGCATTGGAACGATCCAAACGAGTTGGTAGATCGTCTGCGATTATTGGATGCTTCGCGTCGAGCCGGTAATAATGCTCACGACAATGAAATTATGTCGATTATCGAAGAACCTCGCGAAGATGGTCTTATTATAAATTGAATGATGTCTCGACAAAACTAATCAGTCGATCAGCGTCGCGTGACACTTTACGAAGCGTCGGAAAAAATGCCTATCAACAAATTTGGCTTATTCGATTCAAGAAATGATGCAACCGGTACAAACGGCTCTTGGGATAGATTGGTAAAAAGTTATGTGCACGAAAACGCTTTGTGTCGCGTCGTTACAGACTTCGATGCGAGGTCGCGTAAGATTCGTTGTGTAGCGCAACCTGAGGCTGACACCGATGCCGTCAACAAATTGTACGTGCAGTCCTGCGTTAAAAGATTAATGAATCGACAGAAAAAATCAGGCGAGAAGCTTACTTCGCTTGAGAAGAACGTGCGAGCATTACAGATTGCGCTAAACAAACTTCAACGCGCGGCTAACGCTAACTCAGAGACAGCTATCAACCTGAATGAGCATCAGTGAACGGGTTAGGAGCGGCTATCGAACGGCTAAAGAACAGCTACGAAGGATTATCGAACGGCTGCGAACAATTATCGAACAGCTACGAAGAATTACCGAACTGCTATCTAATTACAATGAGTGGCAGTGGTAGTGAACGAGGCTATCAGCATCTCAAGGAGGACTGCGAACGAGGCTACGAACGGGTCAAAAGCGGCTACGAACGAGTCAAAAACGACTGTGAAAAAGGCTGCGAACGGGTCAAGAACGATTTTCGAATAGGTGAAGGACGACGGTGAACAACGCAAGAACGGATTAAGAACGGGTCAGAAAACGCGAAAAAAACGGAACTTAAAGAACGGTTATTAAAGGATGATAAACGAAAATGAGTGATAAAAAAGCAAACAACAAACGACCATTGAGAAAAACTGACAAAGCAAAGAATCGACATAGTTTGGAAAGGCGGCAGTTGGTAAACGAATTGCACGCGCCAGCGAGAAAAAATTTTCCCCGAAGACACGTCATAGTGCGGGGATACGATGATCTGTGGTAAGCCAATATCGTCGAGATGCGTCCGTATGCTCGAGTCAACAAGGGATACAATTACATACTCACTGTTATCGATGTGTTGAGCAAGTATGCGTGGGTCGTACCGCTCAAGAGTAAAGGTGGAAGCAAGACGGCCGATGCGATTGCAGAGATAATTCGAGACGATGCGAGATGTCCGAAAAATTTTCAAACCGATCAAGGAAAAGAATTTTACAATGCAAATGTACAAAACCTCATGAAGAAACACAATATTAATCATTATTCGACATATTCCGTCATAAAAGCCTCGATCGTGGAACGCTTCAATCGTACTTTGAAAAATAAAATGTGGAAAATGTTTACGCTCAATGGAAACTACAAGTGGATCGACGAACTATCGAGACTCGTTGAAGAGTACAACACGCAAAAACATCGTACTATCGGTATGAGACCTGTCGATGTTATTCCAGCCGTCGCAGAAAAACTTTTAAATACGGTGTACAGCAACGTAAAGATTGCGGCGCCGGCGAAATTTAAAATAGGCGATTCGGTGCGCGTGAGTAAATTCAAGACTTTATTCGAAAAAGGTGAGTGGGAGTCATTTGACCACGTTGTTATTGACCACAGATACTTTTGACCACGTTGCATTTGACCACGTTGCTTTTGACCACGTTGCATTTGACCACGTTACGATTGACCACGCGTTGCATTTGACCACGTTGCGATTGACCACGCGTCGCAATTGACCACGTTACAATTGACCACGTTGCGATTGACCACGTTACTATTGACCACAGTAGTGATATAATGAGGTTTCTAACTCGGGAGCTCGAGGGGGTGCGGGGGCGGGGGGGACCCGTGGGCACGGGGGGGATGACGTCACGCAGGTCCGCGATGCGGTTTGTAGACGCGGGGTACGCGGGGATGGGGGAGAGGTCCGCGACACAGCTGTAGGCCGCGACGCGGTTTGTAGACGCGGGGTACGCGGGGAGGGGGGAGAGGTCCGCGATACAGCTGTAGGTCCGCGACGGAGCCGGTAGACGAGGGGATTGCGGAGAGGGAAGAGAGGTCCGCGATGCAGCCGGTAGACGAGGGGATTGCGGAGAGGAGAGAGAGGTCCGCGGCGCGGCCGGTCGACGAGGGGTTTGCGGAGAGGGAAGAGAGGTCCGCGAGTAGGGAGATGGATAGAGAGAGACAGCGCGATAGGCGTTTGCAACGCGGTAGACGGAGACGCGTGGTATAGGATAGGATAAGGAGAGCGCTATGCGCATTGTACATAGCGTAGGACAATGAGAGCATGATGTGGTGGGAAAAGGAGAAGATTACAATAGGAAGATAGCGTGAGAGAGAAAGAATGAGGATGAGGGGAAAGGATAGCGGGAACGCGATAAGACGGAGGCTAAGGCGTACGCGAAAACGCAGATTAAATTTTTTTTTTATATTATAATATTATTATTATATATTATTATTATATATTATATTATTATTATTATTACTAATTATATATATTAAATATAATCTAATCAATACTAAGTGGAGGAGGAAGAAGGATGAGATAGATAATGAAGGCGCAAAACATATACACATATTTATCATAAACAAAATATTTAATTATAAAAATGTGTATTATTATACATATAGTGTGTGTGTGTGTGTATGTGTGTGTGTATGTGTGTGTGTATGTGTGTGTGTGTGTGTGTGTGGCTGTGGATGTGGGTGTGGGTGTGGGTGTGGGTGTGGATGTGGGTGTGTGGGTGTGGATGTGTGTGTGTGTGTGTGTGTTTTAAAAAATATAAAAGATATAATATAAAAAATATTAAAAAATCGAAAATATAATATAAAATATAAAATATAAAAAGATATGAAATATAATATATAATATATAAAATATAAAATATAAAAAGGTAAAATATAAAGAAGAAAAAACTAAAAATTAGTTGGAGAGAGGCGGAGGGGGAACTCGCGACGGCTGCTTCTGTAACAGAAAAAAAATGAACATTTATATTAGTACCTTAAAAAATACACAAACTTTTGAGCGTATTATGTAGAGATACTTACAGTACGAGGGGCTTCTCTCTGAACAATCTGCGGAGACAGAAAATGTCCACGTACAGATGAGGGAAGAACCCGTCTAAGAGGCGAGCACGGGGGGGGCCATCGCCCCACAAATCCTCATATTCCGCATATTCGCGGTTGAAGGTCCGCCACCGACGCACCTCTTTCATGTGCGCAATGTTGATATACCCCGGGATGAGGTTGTGGTAACATAGATATTCCTGTAAAAGAAAAAACATAAATATATTATAAATAAAAAAGCATATAAAATAATAATAAACATTACTTTCATCACCAAGTGGGATGTGGTAGCACCGATATTGGTAACACTGTAAAAGATAAAAGTGTATAAATATAAATATATTATAAATAAAAAAGCGTATAAAAATAATAAAAACTACTTACATCCTCGAACAGTACATCCAACAATGCTCGGAATAGGTTGCGAGCCAAATTTTTAACCCAGCGAAGTGCACGGCGATGGCTTCGCCTGCCAACCCCTTCGGAAAGCCAAAGGCGACGGTACCCCGTCTCGAACATCGCGTCAAGAAATGCCATAACTTGCGACATTTTTTAAATCTTTATAAAATAAACTGCACTTCACAAATCAACTCACAGGATCACAGTCAGATACTTTATGCTAGTTCCAGCGAGAGTTAGGTAACGTCTCGGTAAAAAAATGAGTAGGGGATCTGCATGACATAAGAGTTAGCAACAAATGCTTACTCTTCACAGCTGACAAAAAAAAATTAAAAGCTGACGCGGACTGTCGCTCCACATAGCATTCATACAGATAATTATAATTATAATTAAATAGCGACACAATCAAATAAGCATCAGACATCTATTGAAACATTGATCAACATGGATCTAAACATTGATTAACATCGATCTAAACATGTTTAAACCTTATTATACATCAAATAAATATCTTAATATCCTGACTTGAAATATAATACCAGATGCAGCTGCACCATGAAATATAATATTCACCACACAGATGTATACATGGCTAAGAGATATAATACTTGCTACAGATTGATCCAACCACATCAAACAAATATCTATCGAACCACTATCGTACATCAAACGAACATCTATCGAACATCAAACGAACATCTATCGAACCACTATCGAACCACTATCATACATCAAACGAACATCTATCGAACCGCGATGAACATCTATCGTACATCAAACGAACGTCGATCAACATCAAACGAACATCTATCGTACATCAAACGAACGTCGATCAACATCAAACGAACATCTATCGTACATCAAACGAACGTCGATCAACATCAAACGAACGTCGATCAACCTCAAGCGAACCATGAACGACATGAATTTTAATATTTTTTCGCGTTTAAAGATGTCAAATATTCCACGCCCATTGTCTGCTAAAATGCAGACTAATAGAAAAATGCATCACGTACTGTAATATAATACATGCTACAAGGAGAGGATAAAAAAGATAACACACATGTATTGTAACAATAGTTTATTATAAATATGGATTGATCGAACCTTTATGATGATGATTCGACCAATTGAATAATTTAAATACATTTTGTAAAGCACAATTTCGTACATGTCTATCGCAACGCAGAGTAGCATCTAATTTATCTAAAGCAGAAACGTCATCATAGTCGTTATCCAATGTCTCGATAATAAGACCGATTCTCTCATCGTCTTCCAATAAATTTGCCAACCATTCTCGTTTTTCATGTCCTTTTACACTCGAGAAGATGCATCTTTCAACGTCACGGCGTCAGTGATTAAACGTTTGGCTCTGTAGTACGGAATGTTTCCATCTTCCCATTGCAGATTGTGATGTTTTCCAATCAACCATGCAACTTGAGATCTCTCAGATCTCGTGAGCAAACGGAATGGTGTAAGACTCGTAAAAATATAATGAGAGAGAACAGAGCCCTTTGTCAGAATCGCAATTTCTTTCACGATAAACATTCCTCCAACGATAAATCCTTGGAGATCCACAAACGTTGGCACAACCATAATGAAATGATATTGGTGAGAACTATGACGGACAACTAATGTCGATCATCGAGTATCGCCAGTTTTATAATGTTATAATGTTATAACATTGGAGGGGATTATTCCTGATTCATGTAATTTTGCGGACAACATTTGGCAACGGGTTATATTCGACAATGCGATCGTGCAAGATGAGGCAATATGCGGTAGTATTTGCGGGTACATCTAACTTACATTCAAATTCTATTCTTACGTCCACGGTAGCATTTTTGACAGACTCGTTTTGTCGCGAGCAGTCAATGACTGTGAGAGGACCGCACTCTAGAAATTTTGCCATGGTAAATAATACATTATCATTATTGCATCCGTAATGAGATTTACGAAAACGCGCATACATGTCGAATAGGATAGCGTATCTCTTTTTATCAAAATTTAAATCATCATACGGATAAAAATCAGAGTTCAGATAGAGTTTAACGTTTGTCAATTTGCAGTCATCAAATTTGGTAATATCTTTCGACGCGACATTTTTTCTATTAGTCTGTAGTGCAAAGATTACGTATCGCGGTTTCTCCAGCTGAGAGGCAGTTTTCACAGTCCACGAATGCTTAGTCGTACTGTGTAGCATAGGAAATTCGTATAGATCCCACGAGCGGAAACTCATGTTCAAGTATCTACCGCTCTCCAACGCTCGTAGCAAGGACAGTTTACTAATTTCGCTCAATATTACGTGAGGCATACGCCATTGTATTTTGTGTAATTCAATCTCAGCTTCAGCAGCCTGAGCTCCAAATAGACAATTGTAGTCGTTGCGTGAACGTATTAAAATCAATTCATGACGAGCGTTAATTACAACGCGCTTATAATCCTCGCAAAATCCAAGCAACATGTTGAGCGGCACGCAAAAATTGAAGTAACCTTCAGCACCATTATTTTCAACTATATTCCACGCAGCATTGTGCAAGATTTTACTTCTCTCGTGTGTAAAGGAAATGTAGTTTTTAATCGTGCAAGTTATTCCAACGTTTCTGTTGCGATCAATTTCCACACCGTTGAGTTCATATCAAAGTTCATCAAACATGAATGCAACGCAATTATTTCCCAATATCATTAGTTCATCCTTTTTTCTTATCGTCAATTTTCCTTCGACGTAAAGGAAGTTTTCGCACGGTAACGTGTACAAATCCTGATGCTGTATAGGTATCCGTATCTCATCGCTATATCCAAGTGTTGTATTTGCGTATGGATTGTACGTATGAGTTTCAATCTTTACTATACGGTCGTCAAAGATCAGTTCGTTTCCAATGTTCAAAATGTCAATTATTTTTTCAATTATTTCGTACGACAAATCCCAAAGACTTTAAAAATTCACGATTCAACGCGCTGAGCTTTTTTTTAGCGTAACCAGACACCTGATTCCTCCTGACTCCTGTACACACCGCCCGTCGCTACTACCGATTGAATGATTTAGTGAGGTCTTCGGACTGGTGCGCGGCAATGTCTCGGCATTGCCGATGTTGCCGGGAAGATGACCAAACTTGATCATTTAGAGGAAGTAAAAGTCGTAACAAGGTTTCCGTAGGTGAACCTGCGGAAGGATCATTAACGTTCCCGGAGGTCCTGCTCCGCGTGGAGGAGTCTTTCTCTCGCTTCGCGGCAGTCGGCGACTGAGTGAATGATGAAAACTAAAATAGGGAAGAGACGACGGACGACACCGCGGACACGACGACGAGAGGACACACGCTTTCTCTCTCTCTCTCCGCGGGTGCGCGTCTCTCTTTCTCTCTCTTTTGCGAACAGAAAACAAAAGGATGAAAATTTCCTTGACGGAATTGACGGAAGGGGAAGAGGAAAGGAGAGGAGGAGCACACGACATCCGAGACCGCTCTCTCCTGCCCTTCTCTTCGTTACGTATCGGCAGACACGGCCGGCGCGTCGCCGCGTTCCGCTCCGCGCGAGATACGCCGGCGACCGCAAGCGCCAGCCCGTCGTCGTGCCTTTACGAACAAAGTCCACAATATTTAATCTCTCTCTTTCCTGCGAAGTGGGGGAAGACGACGAGAGAAGAAAATGCGAATGCTGCGATACGGAGCGAGACGCTTCGCGATCACGCTTTCGGGCACGGCCGCGTATCAACGCGGCCGGCCGGAGCGTCGACTCGACGTTAGCGCGAACCGGTGGTAACCTAAGCACGCACGCACGCACGCGTCCGCGTTGATACGCGCGCCCTCCCCGCGCCAATCGCGTTTATAACAGCGCGATTATGTGCCAGGGGCAGCGGCCGACGCGTTGTCGCGGCGCGTTGTCGTGAGGGCGAGAGGGCGAAGAGAGAAGAGAGAGTTTGTGTAAACTCCTCTTCTCGCCCGACGGTTTATTAAATGAACTTCCGCCCCGGCTCTTTCTTCGCCCTGCTTCCTAACCCCGAATTCTTCGGGCGGTCGGTTGCAGAGAGAGAGGGGAAGAAGAGACGTTCCGATCGCGAAAACACACCATTGTGCCGTAGCCCCCTTCGAACCCTCCTCTAAACCTACCTAGGTGTGTGTGAGGTGTCTCGTAAGGCGGGCGGCGGTCCGCGCGTGCTCGGACGCGCGGCCAGACTGTGCGTGACGATCGAAGAAGCCGCCCGGGTAGGCCCAAAAACCACCCGACGACGACGACGACGTCACTGCCGTTCTCTGCTCTCTCTCTCCTCGAAGAGGAGAAGGGGGCAGCAGACTAAAAGTAAGATTATTGTAACACGGAGCGTTTGATAATGTAAAACGCGACGATAAATGCAAAACGATTACCCTGAACGGTGGATCACTTGGCTCGTGGGTCGATGAAGAACGCAGCTAATTGCGCGTCAACTTGTGAACTGCAGGACACATGAACATCGACATTTCGAACGCACATTGCGGTCCACGGATACAATTCCCGGACCACGCCTGGCTGAGGGTCGTTTAAATAACCCGAAACTGCTTGCGCCTTTCCGCGAGAGAGTCTCACGTATCCCTCTATATATAATAGAGGGACGAGACGATCACGCGCCGACTGGCCACGGCGCGCGCGCGCGCCAAAACTTGCGCGCGTCGTCCGCTGAGCCGTGTCGCGCGTGAGCTCTCGATCGGCGTACGAGCGATCCGTTGGACGTTCGCCCGAGAGAGGAGCCCGGCGGGTGGTATACCCCGCTTGAAAAGCTTGGGGGACCCCCGTTCTCGTCCTCGGCGTCGTCTGAAATGACACCCGGGTTTAAAAAACATTTTACCGGGTGGCGAGGAGGAGACTTGTGTGAGAGAAAGAGTAAGAGAAGAAAGATGAAGAAGAAGAGGTGGCGAAGCGCCCCCGCGCCCAGAGACTTGTCGAATGGAGGAGAGAGGAAAAGGAGGAGGAGGAGGAGGAGAAGGAGAAGAGAAGAGCCCGACCGCGGCGGCGGAGAGAATTTTGCGGTGCGAACGGCCGTGCGCCCGTGGAGAGAAAGAACGAGTCTCGTCTCGTTCATCCCGCGCCGCCGTCTCGCTACCGCCCCCCCGTGTGTCGCCGCTCTCTCACTCGCTATCTCTCTCTCTCTCTCTCTCCAGCTCTCTCACTCAGTCCTCTCGGTGCGCCGGCGGGCCGCTTGCCCCCTTCCTCCGTCGCCGTGATAACGGGACGGAGAAGAGAAGAGAGTATTATACTACGGAGAGCAGCGCGCGTTCGCGGGTGAATCGCGAGCCGACCGCGTGTCCGAGTCCACGAAAATTTTCCTTTTCCGCCACGGAAAAAAAGGATGTCGAATTATTTTGGGACCGGCAGGCGTCGTCGCGTACTCGTTTCGAAATCGATTCGCCCCGAACACTCGAATTATATAAAAAAAGCGCAACAAATAATAATTTTGTTGTAGTTTTTTTTAGTAGCGCACACCTCTAACTCTCTCTCTCTCTCGTTCTCTCGAACTCTGCCGAAAGATTGGGTTCTTTCGTTCTCCGCGCTCTCCTACCCCGCGCATGCGCGGTGCGCCGCTGGCCCCCCTCTCTCACGAGGGCGGAGAATCAAAAGAGAGCGCGCCCGCGCGCAGTATCATTTCGACGACCTCAGAGCAGGCGAGATTACCCGCTGAATTTAAGCATATTATTAAGCGGAGGAAAAGAAACTAACCAGGATTTCCTTAGTAGCGGCGAGCGAACAGGAAAGAGCCCAGCACCGAATCCCGCGGTTCCGCCGCAGGGAAATGTGGTGTTTGGGAGGATCCGCTTATCCCGAGTTGTCGCGTCGCGTCCAAGTCCATCTTGAATGGGGCCACTTACCCGTAGAGGGTGCCAGGCCCGTAGCGACCGGTGCGCGTCTCGGGAGGATCTCTCCTTAGAGTCGGGTTGCTTGAGAGTGCAGCTCTAAGTGGGTGGTAAACTCCATCTAAGGCTAAATACGACCACGAGACCGATAGCGAACAAGTACCGTGAGGGAAAGTTGAAAAGAACTTTGAAGAGAGAGTTCAAGAGTACGTGAAACCGTTCAGGGGTAAACCTAAGAAACCCAAAAGATCGAACGGGGAGATTCATCGTCAGCGGCGCTGGCTTCGCGTCGGTGGGCGATGTCCCGCGGAGTCCTCGCGGCTCGCGCGCGGGCACGCTACCGTGCGTCGATGTCCGGCGCTCGTCGTCGTGCACTTCTCCCCAAGTAGAACGTCGCGACCCGCTGGGTGTCGGTCTACGGCCCGGGTGTGTCGACTGTCGCGTCGCCGGTAAAACGGCACGCGACAAACCCCCGGTCGCCCGGCCGGCTGCTCGGCGGTACGCGCATGGTATCAGGCCGCACTTTGGTGCGTCGAGGCCGTCGCAAGCGCGCGCCACGGTACCCGGAGGTTTGCGGACTTTGCGCCGTCCCCGGTCCTGGCCCGCTGTTGGTTAAAGTACGGATTCACCTTCGACAGGCCCGAGAACGTCTCGCCGCGCGCGCTCCCCGCAAGGGGTGCCGCGCGCGGCAGACCGATACCGGTCGGCGACGCTACTGCTTTGGGTACTCTTAGGACCCGTCTTGAAACACGGACCAAGGAGTCTAACATGTACGCGAGTCATTGGGACTTGTCGCGAGACCTAAAGGCGCAATGAAAGTGAAGGTCGGCCCTGGCCGTCGACCGAGGGAGGATGGGCCGCGTCGCGATGCGGCCTCGCACTCCCGGGGCGTCTCGTTCTCATCGCGAGAAGAGGCGCACCCAGAGCGTACACGTTGGGACCCGAAAGATGGTGAACTATGCCTGGTCAGGACGAAGTCAGGGGAAACCCTGATGGAGGTCCGTAGCGATTCTGACGTGCAAATCGATCGTCGGAACTGGGTATAGGGGCGAAAGACTAATCGAACCATCTAGTAGCTGGTTCCCTCCGAAGTTTCCCTCAGGATAGCTGGCACTCGGCCGTTCCGCACGGAACGCGCGCGAGTCTCATCTGGTAAAGCGAATGATTAGAGGCCTTGGGGCCGAAACGACCTCAACCTATTCTCAAACTTTAAATGGGTGAGATCTCTGGCTTTCTTGAATTATGAAGCCACGAGCATCTTCGGATCAGAGTGCCAAGTGGGCCATTTTTGGTAAGCAGAACTGGCGCTGTGGGATGAACCAAACGCAGAGTTAAGGCGCCCAACTCGACGCTCATGGGACACCATGAAAGGCGTTGGTTGCTTAAGACAGCAGGACGGTGGCCATGGAAGTCGGAATCCGCTAAGGAGTGTGTAACAACTCACCTGCCGAAGCAACTAGCCCTGAAAATGGATGGCGCTGAAGCGTCGAGCCTATACTCTGCCGTCAGCGGCAAGTGGGGCGGCAACGGGCAGCGCGCGGCGAGGCCTCGCGCCGAACCGCGCCTCTCGCGTCGTCACGAAGCCCTGACGAGTAGGAGGGTCGCGACGGTGAGCGCAGAAGGGTCTGGGCGTGAGCCTGCCTGGAGCCGCCGTCGGTGCAGATCTTGGTGGTAGTAGCAAATACTCCAGCGAGGCCCTGGAGGACTGACGTGGAGAAGGGTTTCGTGTGAACAGCCGTTGCACACGAGTCAGTCGATCCTAAGCCCTAGGAGAAATCCTATGTCAATGACGGCGTACAATATACTCGAGTGTCTAAGAGAAACCTCGATATATATTAAATATAAATATATATTTATATATCGGACAGAGGAACGCGCAAAGTTTTTCGAAAGAAAAAATTTTGTCGTTGTTCGTCGTTGTCGATGACACACGCCCGTCGGGCGAAAGGGAATCCGGTTCCTATTCCGGAACCCGGCAGCGGAACCGCATACAATTCGGGCCCTCGTAAGAGTGTTCGTCGGGGTAACCCAAAATGACCTGGAGACGCCGTCGGGAGATCCGGGAAGAGTTTTCTTTTCTGTATAAGCGTTCGAGTTCCCTGGAAACCTCTAGCAGGGAGATAGGGTTTGGAACGCGAAGAGCACCGCAGTTGCGGCGGTGTCCGGATCTTCCCCTCGGACCTTGAAAATCCAGGAGAGGGCCACGTGGAGGTGTCGCGCCGGTTCGTACCCATATCCGCAGCAGGTCTCCAAGGTAAAGAGCCTCTAGTCGATAGAATAATGTAGGTAAGGGAAGTCGGCAAATTGGATCCGTAACTTCGGAATAAGGATTGGCTCTGAGGAGCGGGGCGTGTCGGGCTTGGTCGGGAAGCGGGTCTGGCTGACGTGCCGGGCCTGGGCGAGGTGAACGGTCGGCGTTCTCGCGCCGGTCCCGGGATCCGAGCTCGGTCCCGTGCCTTGGCCTCCCGCGGATCTTCCTTGCTGCGAGGCTTCCGTGGCGGCGCGAGCCGTCGTGGTCGTCCTCTTCGGCCGCCATTCAACGCTCAGCTCAGAACTGGCACGGACTAGGGGAATCCGACTGTCTAATTAAAACAAAGCATTGCGATGGCCCTCGCGGGTGTTGACGCAATGTGATTTCTGCCCAGTGCTCTGAATGTCAACGTGAAGAAATTCAAGCAAGCGCGGGTAAACGGCGGGAGTAACTATGACTCTCTTAAGGGAGTAACTATGACTCTCTTCCGTTTAGCAAAGCAACACGCCGCGATGGGACATTGTCGAATGACGTGTCCCTCCGGCTGAGCGGAGCGAAGACTGGTAAGAGAGCGTGGTGGCTATGTCTCTTTTCCGAGCCGGCAAAGCAACACGCCGCGATGGGACTTCGGTGTCGGACGAGTCCCTCCGGCTAGCAACGCTGGCTCCGGTAAGAGGGCGTAGTTTATTGGAACGTGATGCGCCTCAAACAGCCTCTCACGTTCAAGTTGAGCATCCTACCTCCTCGTGGTACTCCTGGTAACGCTGCGGCTTAATTGCGTAGCGGCTAAATGGTGTCTCAGCGTTAGTGCGCCCTAAAGGGTCTTGTGCCCATGTGCCGAATCCTATGGTGAGTTGTGGGGCCAAGAAAGGTGAGGCTTTTCGGGGACTCTCGGTTGATATACCGTTTGCTCCCCACCACGCAGTAAATATGATGAGTACAAATGAAAGAGAATCTCACCGCCCGGGTTCTCGGATGGCCCGGGCACTGCGTGCTAGAGGCGGTGTGGCGGGTGGTGTAGCGACCCCCGTTGGAGGCGACGATTCTCCCGCGGTTAATAGCGATAATGCCAACATGCAGGCGTCTCAGACGAACCCAGTTCACTGTGAGCACTGCGGAAGGGAGTTTCGGAGCACGCGTGGCCTGGGGTTACACGTTGTACGTGCCCACCCCGAGGAAGCCAACAGCGCTATCAATGTCGAGCGAGTCAGGGCCAGATGGTCAGAGGAGGAAATCCGTCTCATGGCGAGGAGTGAGGCAACAGCCGCCTCAGCGGGGGTTCTCTTCATGAACCAACACCTCCAGGAGATGTTCCCCCATAGAACGTTGGAAGCGGTCAAAGGTAAGCGTCGACAAGAGGCTTACCGGAGGCTGGTCCTTCAGTTCAGCCAGGAAATCGCGTCAGGACCAGACGTGGACGGCACAGGCAACAGGGCAGAAGCGATGATGACAGGAGTCGCTGGCCCTGCCGCCATTGAGACGGACGAAGGGGAAAACCCTGGTATGATGGCGGCGTCGCAGCCTTTACCTCACGACCCAAGTACGGGTGTTGAGAGGCTTCGAAGCGCGGTGGAGGAGCTCATAGAGCAGGTCCGACGCTTCCGTAGCTACGAGGCTGGTTCTCTATTGGCTACGGCTGGAGAATTTCTGGAGGGAAGATACGACGTCCATGCCATTGAGAGATGGCTGGGCAAGGTCTTCCCGGTACAGACGACGCGCTCTCCTCGACGAGCAAAGACAGCGAGGCGCAATCCTCCAAAGAACAAAGAGAGTAGTAGGAAGCAAATGAGGATTAGAGAATATGCAATTGTGCAATCTCTATATAAGAAAAACCTCAAGACGTGTCTTGCGAGAATACTCGATGGAAACTCCGAACGTACACGACCGTCCGAAGTTGAATTCCGCGAATACTGGCGTCCCATTATGGAGGCGTCCAGTGGTGCGGATGGAGACTTGGCGTCGTTGCGGGAGCGGTACGGAGAGTCAAGGACACGAGCCAGTTCCACCCGGAGACATCCACCGATGGCCAGAGGGATTCATCTCGAAGGCGTCGGTGAGGGCGCGGCTGGGTCTAGCAACCCACCGGCCGATAAGTCCTCGCTCTGGGACCCGATCTCAGTTTCTGAGGTTAGTCGGGTTTCCGTAAGGATTGGTTCTGCGCCAGGTTTGGATGGCATAGTGCCTCGTGTTTGGAATGCCGTTCCGGCTCCGATCCGGGCCTTGCTGTTCAACCTGTTGCTCCTAGCAGGAGAGGCTCCCGCCTCGATCACCACTACCAGGACGGTGTTCCTAGAAAAGGGGAAGATGCCGGAACGGCCTAAGCCGTCGGACTATCGACCTCTGAGTATAGGCTCCGTTGTGTTGAGACACTTACACAAGATACTGGCAAAGAGACTATCGGCTCTTGACATATTTGATAAGCGTCAGCGAGGATTTCGGCCGGTCGATGGCGTTTGCGAAAACGTCACGACATTGACGGCATTGCTGGGCGACGCTAAAAGGAGCAAGAGGGCACTCCATGTGGCGTGTGTGGACCTGTCGAAGGCATTCGACACGGTATCGCATAACGCCATACATAAGACACTCGAGGAAGCAGGGTTGCCATTGGCCTTCCGAGAGTATGTCAGAGCCGCATATGATAATGCCGCCACGGTGATCCAAGGCGCCGATGGTGTAGTGTCGAGGATGCAGCTGGGACGTGGTGTGAGACAAGGAGATCCTCTGTCGCCCCTACTGTTCAATCTGGTCGTGGATCGGACACTTGGGCTTCTCTCGGAGGATGTTGGGTATAGAATCGGTGGAAGGGTGGTCGACGTGCTGGGTTACGCTGACGACATTGTACTCCTGTCATCTACCAAAGTTGGCTTGCAGGAGAATTTGACTCGGCTGCATGAAGCCTTAGAGCGATGTGGGCTCAGTATTAACGCTAAAAAGACAGGCGTCCTATCTCTAGTGCCTTCAGGACGAGACAAGAAGGTTAAAGTGGAAACAACACCAAGCTTCACACTGGGGGGAGTGGTGATACCGCAGAGATCCCCAACGGAGATTTGGACGTACCTGGGCAATGACTACCAAGGTGCTAGGGAATATGCACACATCCCGCCGTTAGCTCTGGCCGTCGAGCTACTCACGAAAGCACCGTTAAAACCTCAACAGAGGATACGGTTGCTGCGAGACTGCCTCCTCCAGAGGTATTATCACCGATGGGTGGTGGGTTCAGTCTGCGCCAAAACGTTGAAAAGGGCGGATGTGACAGTAAGAACTGCGGTTCGACGCTGGTTGCGACTTCCCCACGATGTGCCTGCCGGCTACTTTCATGCGCCGATACAGAGTGGCGGTCTCGGGATGCCTCTTTTGAGAGCTTTTATCCCTATTCTAAAGTACAACCGACTGCAACGGCTGTGTAGGAGCTCGCTGCCGGCCGCGTCGGCCGCTGCCGAAACCACGTATGTGGCTAGACAGTTGGCCTGGTGTGAAAACCAGATGCGTGTTCGTGCAAGCAGAGTTACGACCACCGTTGAGCTGAGACGGCAGTGTGCGGCATGGCTGCACGAGTCTTGTGATGGAAGTGGTCTCAGGGAGGCTGATGCCTCCAAACTGAGTTCCCACTGGGTGGCCGGCGGTGCCGGATCCGTTCCCGGTGCAGACTATGTGCATTACCACCACGTGCGTGCCAATTGCTTGCCGTCGAAGGCGAGATCCGCCCGAGGTCGTTCGGGGCGCGATGTGCACTGTCGCGCTGGATGTCCCGATATCGAGACGCCGGCGCACTGTGTGCAGAGATGCTTCAGGACGCATGGCGGAAGGATCCTGCGGCATAACGACCTGTGCCGTCAAGTCGGTGGCTTTCTTCAGCAGAAGGGATGGCATGTTGATGCGGAACTAGCGTATCCAACCTCTGCCGGCAGACGGAGACCCGACCTGACGATCGCCAGAGGTGGTGAGGCGGTCGTCGTGGACGCGCAAGTAGTTTCTAGCGAATCTGCGTTGAGAGAGGCTCACATTCGCAAGGTGGAAAAGTACCGATCAAATGAGGATCTAGTGAGCCGCGTGGCGGAGCACGCTGGAGTACCACGTAATAATGTTCGTTTTACCGCCATTACGATCTCATGGCGAGGTGTCTGGAGCTCTGACAGCGAGAGTGAGTTGAGACAGCTTGGGTTAACAACAGCTCAGCTGAGGACGCTCACAACTCGGGTCCTGTGGGGCTCGTGGATGAACTGGCGTAGATTCAACGGTATTACAACCCGTTTTGATAACAGGCGGCAATCGACCGCAGATAGAGCCTGAGAGACGGCGCTTCTGATTGGGGGCGTGGGACCGCACGCTGCACCGCACGTATGAATGCGAATGAGTCACTAGTTGACTCGAATGAATGAGGGCGATTTGCGACCGCCAACAGCAAACAGTAAGATGTTTTAGCCGTTACAATATCACCGGTCGCTCGCTCGTGCTTCTCTACTATGGGAGTGCGATGAGAGACCGCTGAAACAAACAGGTAGCCAAATGCCTCGTCATCTAATTAGTGACGCGCATGAATGGATTAACGAGATTCCCACTGTCCCTATCTACTCCCCCTCGTGGGCACACCTTGTCGTGGTGAGGGGGCCTAGTAACCGAAAGGTGAAGCCAACGTGCCCAAACAGCATTGCCACGAGTCGGTGTCAGCTTGCTGAACGAATGGCTCTTATGTGGCAAGCGCACCTCGTGCGTTGTTCAGACGGTCTACGGCCGTCCCGCCCCCCTTTTTTTTTTTTTTTTTTTTTTTTTTTTTTTTTTTTTTTCCCTCCCAATTATATGCGGGTGCTCCCGCGGGATGAGGGTGCGGAGCGGTGGGTGCTCCTGCCGTGAAGCGTCCCTCAGTGGGGAAAAGTGGGAGCCGGTCGGGACCCTCGCCCGAAGGACTGGATGGGTGACTCAGTCACCCGCCGGGCCAGAGGCGGGGACCACCCCGATCCCAGTGACTCCCACGTGTAAGTGTGTGTGTGTGTGTGTTTACTAATCCTATCTTTATTTTCAGGAACTTTATTTTCAGGTACAATCGGGTTTAGATGTTGCCGTCTGTGGCTTCGTCGGCTTAGGCGGTCGTTAGGTCGTCGTTGTCGTCGCGGTCGCTTTCGTCGAGGTCGGGCCCGTATAAAGTCTAAAGACTAAGGTGTTAGGAACCGTGCTTAGGGTCTGCATGATCGCGTAGACGTTAAATGTCGCGGTCGCGAACGGTCCGCTCCGGGATACCTGCCGTCCTCCCGGAGTATCTAGGCTTGGCGGCGTAAAGGTGGCTCTACGTCGCTCGACCACCCCTTCCACCGTACTCGTGGGAATCAAAATGAAACTCAATAAAATCTTTAACGTGGTGAGGAGGAGTGCCCGCCTGGCCGACCGCTTCCGGTCTGGCGCGGCCGCGAGTAGGGAAGCGCGGGGTGTCTCCGTCGTTGAGTCGCGGGTCTGCTCGACCGCGTGCTCGGTGGCGGCCTCCGCCTCCTCGAGAGCGCCTCACCGAGCTGTGCGCGGGCGGGCCCGTGACACAATACGCGATGGCGCACAGCCCCGAGATTGCGGCCTTCCTGCCGCTAGAACCGCGTTCGTGAATCGCGAAATAACCGGGATTAGATCCGCGTACGTCGTGTTAGAGCGTTGTTCTATTACTTCGATTAGGTCGGCGTCATATAACTTAGCGCGAGAATCGGGAACAGGCGCCGAACAAATAGCGCGCGAAATAGAGAAGCCCGCGATTAGATCCGCGCTTAGATCCGCGCTCAGATCCGCGAACATTGCGACAACGGTGCGAAAGACGGTTAGATTCGCGGACCCAACCGTACCCCACACAGCGAGTGGCCCGGCACCACAGGAATTAGATAGGATAAGCTCTAGCTTAGGTAGTGCGTCCACGGGTGTTAGGATGCTGCAGCTGAACATGCGACGTTCGGCTGTAGTAACGGGCGAGGTACGTCAACTCGTAGTCGAAAAGCGACTTGACGTCTTAGCATTGCAGGAACCACACGTCGGGAAACAAGGTTCGGGTTACAAAGTCGTAGGATTAGGCATAGGGATGAGGGTTGCCGCAGTGCGCTCACAACGTCCGTGGGCAGCAGTGGTAATCTGCAATCCCAATTTAGATACGGTTTTCGTCTCGCAGCTTAGCACTACGCATTGTGTCTGCGTGGAAGTGCGGGCCCCCAGCTTCTCCTTCTACGTTGTCTCGTGCTACTTCCAGTACAGCGACGAGATTGAGAAGCACCTCAGCCACCTCGAAACGGTGCTTCGTTCACTGAGGGGGGAGAGACTTATTATAGGTGTAGACGCCAATGCTCGATCGTCACTCTGGGGTCCCCAAGAGACAGACGATAGAGGTGCCCGATTCGAGGACCTCATCAGAGCATTTGGCTTGTCAGTGGTCAACGATGCTGGACAGCCGCCCACCTTTTGGACGACAAGGGGTTCGTCATTCATCGACGTAACCCTGACGTCGCCCTCCATGAACAAGTTCATCTGTGACTGGAAGGTAAGGTGTGACTGGACCACCAGTGACCACAGGGCCGTGGACATAAGATTGAGATTGCCGAAAGAGTCAGGTGCCGATCGGGGCGCTGGGAACACGAGGTTCGACACAAGTCGGGCCGACTGGGAACGGTTCTCCGTCACCCTGACAGATCTTTCAAGATCGCAACTGGAGGCTATCGATCTGTGCTCCACAATAGAAGTAGAGAAAATGGCAGAAACGCTCACAGTGGTGCTCACAGAGACCTGTGCTGCGTCAATGCCCAGAAAGCGCAAATTTAGGAAGTCCAACCCGTGGTGGACTAAAAAACTAACGATAGTTAAGAAACAGGTATATAGGTTGCGTCGTGCCTTTCAGGGAGGGCGAGAGGACCCTACTTACCTCCGGGTACTGCTGGAGTATCGTTCTTCACGAAGGCAGTACTGTAGGGAGGTGAAGCGGGCGAAACTCGCTAGCTGGCGGAAGTTCGTCACATCGCACGGCAACCGGGAGCCCTGGGGCTTCGTTTACAAGCAACAGGCGAGCAAACTCCAGGTTGAGAGGGTGCTAAGCACACTCCGGTGTGGTGAATATTCCACAAAGTCACTAGGGGAGACCGCTAGTTACCTCCTGGATGTGCATATCCCAGATGACCGGGAGATAGAAGACACGCTCGAACAGCGTGAAATTAGAAACGAATGCAGGGTCGCTCCAGATACAGCCGACGCCTCTTTCTTCACGGAGGCGGAAATGGCTCGCGCGGTAAAGACTTTTAAAAACAATAAAGCTCCGGGTTTAGATCTAGTCGAGGTCGCCGTACTCAAGGCGGCCTGTAAAATAATCCCCGGTCAACTAGTTAGGCTTTTTAACGGGTGTCTCCAGTGGGGCGTCTTTCCTTCTGTCTGGAAGGAGGGTTCACTCCGAATCCTCCTGAAAGGCGAAGACAAGGATGAGAGAGACCCGAAATCCTACAGACCCATCTGTCTCCTCTCCGTAGTAGGAAAACTTTTCGAGAAGCTTATAAAAGCTCGTCTGCTAGACACGTCACTGGCACCGGGGAAGGTCTCCGATCGACAGTTCGGGTTCATGCCCGGAAGGTCGACGGAGGAAGCTGTCGTGGAGTTGCGACGGATGGTCTCTGCCTCCGAAAAGAGGTACGCCATTGCGCTTCTCTTCGACATTTCCGGGGCTTTTGACAATGTCTGGTGGCCCCTTGTGCTAGATAGCCTTAAGAAACGAGATTGTCCGCGTAATATTTTCGAAGTACTCCGGAGTTACTTCAGCGATCGAAATGTAAAAATTTCTCTTAGCTCCGCGGAGGTGTCCAAGCGGGCTGAGAGGGGATGCCCTCAGGGTTCCGTTCTGGGCCCGGCCTGCTGGAACCTCATGTTTGATGGCCTGTTGAGATTACTGGAAGACGTGATTCCAGATAGATTCGCCGCGTACGCGGACGACCTCGTGGTCGTCATAAACGGAAACTCGCGAAGGGAACTCGAGACAGAAGGCCAACGTGTAGTTAACATAATAACAGAATGGTGTAGGTCCGCGAAACTTCAGATTTCCGAGCGTAAAACTGAAGCCATCATTCTGAAATCCGACGCGATCGCGAGAAACCCGATAGGTAGACGGGGAGGAGCACGACCGGATAGGAAGCGAAAAACAAATAAGAAAACCGTCGACTTCGAGAATAGACCGCCAACCATTAAAATCGGTGAAACGAAAATAGGATTTAAGCGAACGGTTAGGTATCTTGGCGTCTATTTAGATAGAAATTTAAAGGTCAGATCGCACTGCGAATATTTAAACAGCAAAGTCGGTCCGCTGTTCGAGAAGTTA